>NW_024070186.1:48682944-49396625 GCF_014754425.2 Oryx dammah
AGACCATCCCCATGGAAAAGAAATGCAAAAAAGCAAAATGGCTGTCTCGGGAGGCCTTACAAATGGTTGTGAAAAGAAGAGAAGTGAAAAGCAAAGGAGAAAAGAAAAGATATAAGCATCTGAATGCAGAGTTCCAAAGAATAGCAAGAAGAGATAAAAAGCCTTCCTCAGCGATCAATGCAAAGAAATAGAGGAAAAGAACAGAATGGGAAAGACTAGAAATCTCTTCAAGAAAATTAGAGATACCAAGGGAACATTTCTTGTAAAGATGGGCTCGATAAAGGACAGAAATGGTATGGACCTAACAGAAGCAGAAGATATTAAGAAGAGGTGGCAAGAATACACGGAAGAACTGTACAAAAAAGAGCTTCATAACCCAGATAATCATGATAAGCCTACAGCAAACTTTATTCTCAATGGTGAAAAACTGAAAGCATTCCCCTAATATCAGGAACAAGACAAAGGTGTCCACTTTCACCACTGTTATTCAACATAATTCTGGAAAGTCTAGATGGAAAAGAAGTAAAGCTGTCACTGCAGATGACATGATACTGTATATAGAAAACCCTAAAGATTGTATCAGAAAATTACTAGAGCTAATCAGTGAATTTAGCAAAGTTGCAGGATACAAAATCAATACACAGAAATCACTTGCATTTCTACATACTAACAATGAAAAATGAGAAAGAGAAATTAATGAATCAATTCCATTCACCATTACAACAAAAAGAATTAAATATCTAGGAATAAACTTACCTAAGGAGGCAAAAGAACTGTACATAAAAAATTATAAGACACTAATGAAAGAAATCAAAGATGACATAAACAGATGGAGAGATATTCCATGTTCCTGGGTAGGAAGAATCAATATTGTAAAAATGACTATACTACCAAATGCAATCTATAGATTCAATGCAATCCTTCTCAAATTACCAATGGCATTTTTCACTGGAACAAAAATTTCACAATTCATATGGAAACACAAAAGACCCTGAAGAGGCAAAACAGTCTTGAGAAAGAAGAATGGAACTGGAGGAATCAACCTTCTTGACTTCAGATTATACTACAAAGCTAATCATCAAGACAGTGTGGTACTGGCACTAAAACAGAAATATAGACCAATGGAACAAGAGAGAAAGCCCAGAAATAAACCCATGCACCTATGGTACCTTATTATTGACAAAGGAGGCAAAAATATACAATGGGGGCAAAGACAGCCTCTTCAATAAATGGTGCTCGGTAAACTGCACAGCTACATGTAAAAGAATGAAATTAAAACACTTCCTAACACCATACACAAAGATAAACTCAAAATGGATTAAAGACCTAAATGTAAGACCAGAAACTATAAAACTCCTAGAGAAAATGTAGGCAGAACACTTGATGACATAAATCAAAGCAAGATCCTCTATGACCCACCTCCTAGAGTAATGAAAGTAAAAACAAAAGTAAAAGAGTGGGACCTGATTAAATTTAAAAGCTTTTGCACAGCAAAGGAAACTATAAGCAAGGTGAAAAGACAACCCTCAGAATGGGAGAAAATAATAGCAAATGAAACAACTGACAAAGGATTAATTTCCAAAATATATAAACAGCTCATACAACTCAATACCAGAAAAACAACCCAATCAAAAAGTGGGAAAAAGACCTAAACAGACATTTCTCCAAAGACATACAGATGGCTAACAAACACATGAAAAGATGCTCAACATCACTCATTATTAGAGAAATACAAATCAAAAGTACAGTGAGATATCACCTCACACCAGTCAGAATGGCCATCATCAAAAAGTGTACAAAGAAAAAATGCTGGAGAGGGTATGAAGAAAAGGTAACACTCTTGCCCTGTTGGTGGGAATGTAAATTAATATAGCCATTATGGAAGATGGTATGGAAATTCCTTAAAAACCTAGGAATAAAACTACCACATGACCCAGAAGCCCCACTCCTAGGCATATACTCTGAGGAAACCTGCCGGGGTCCAGCCCCGGTGGATCCAGGGAATTCGAAGGTGGAGACGGCGTCGGCGTCTTTGGAAAAATACATATTTAATCACAGATATAGAGAGAGATTAGAAACGGATAGTGTAGTAGGAGAATTAGTGGAGAAAAGAGGCTGAATTTCAGCCAGAGAAGCGACATGGTGGAATCAGTCTTTCCGGAAACTGATCCGATTTCTTTATTTTGGGGTTTCCTTATATACCTTTTGTTACACATAGGGATGAATACAGAGTCAGGCGGGGGTCTTAGGGATATTACATCATCTTCTGGCCATGAGTGAGACCTGCTGACATTCTATGATCCTTTCTTTCTGATAACCAAAAACCTTATTTCCTCCAAGGGTGTTTTTTCTTAAACCAGGCACCACCCTCCAGATAAAGTTGCATTCCTATAGGATGAGGGTGTAGTGAGTTACAATCAAGAAAGGAATTTATTTAACCCAAGGTTAACAGGATTAATCTTAAATGTTAATACTTATTTCTCCTATATGTTTAAAGGTTAATACTTATTTCTCCTATGTGTTAGTTATATTCATTATACGGGCAGGGAATATGGAGATTTAGCAGCAAACATCAGCCCAGCAAATGAAAATCCATTTACCAATGTTCCCCTTAAGATCTATTTAGTCTTAAGATAGTGATAAAGTTACATTTTTACATAACAAAGACACAGTGATCTATTACAAAAGAGAAAATCCATTAACTCAAAAAGTCTAGTATTGCTAACATCAAAAACTACTATATTTCCTTTTCTATATTCCAAATACATTGATTAATATATTCCTAGGTGCCTAAGGATGTGGAGGCCTGCCCTATGCTAATTAAGACTCTCAAAATACTCCAAAACTCTCTGTGCTGTTTAGTGGCAGGAGTATGGATAATCCTGTCACACAAGCTAGTCTGTCAGCAGAGAGGTTTGACCTGAGACATCCTTGTCCCACCCAGAGCAGGGAATTAGCAGCAATCATTGACACAACAAATGAAAAACCCTTCACCAATATAATTCCTAACCAACTCACTGTACTGATAATTTCTAACTCCCCAGAAGAATTTGCCTTTAGTAAGTCTAAAACATCTCGTGCCTCTCAGATTTGGAGGCTGTAAACAATCACATGTGGCCGGACGAACCTATACAGGTGGGTTAGATAACCTTCAGAGGAGTCCGTAAGCTGAAACACTCTTGTCACGCCCAGGAATTTTAATTGCCTTGGAGCTGCACGTTTACTCCTTCTCTGAGAGAAACGGTTATGGGGGAGAGCCCCCTGTAAAGTCAGAGGCGTAGGTGAGAGCATAAAACACACTCTGGTTTTGTGGTAGATGCTCAGGAACAGGAGGTTTCCTGAGGCTTGATCATGCCTTTGCGTATGCCAAGCCTCCTTCCTCATGACCTTTGCCATGGGCGGAGTTCCTCACGCTGGCCCCCAACAGAAACCAAAACTGAAAGAGACACATGTATCCCATTGTTCATTGCAGTTATTTGCAATAGCTAGAACATGGAAGCAACCTAGATGTCCATTGATGAATGGATAAAGAAGTTGTGGTACATATACACAATGGAATATTAGTCATAAAAGGAGTGCATTTGAGTCAGTTCTGATGAGGTGGATGAACCTCATTATACAGAGTATAATAGAACCTATTATACAGAGTGAAATAAGTCAGAAAGAGAAAGAAAAATATCATATTCTACCACATATATATGGAATCTAGAAAAATGGTACTGAAGAATTTATTTACAAGGCAGCAATGGAGAAACAGACATAGAGAATAGACTTATGGACATGGGGAGAGGGGAAGAGAGGGTGAGAGGTATGGAAAGAGTAACATGGAAACTTACATTACCATACATAAAATGGATAGCCGACAGGAATTTGCTGTATGGCTCAGGAAACTCAAACAGGGGCTCTGTATCAACCTAGAGGGGTGGGATGGGGAGGGAGATTGGAAGGGGTTTCAAAAGGGAGGGAATATATGTATACCTATGGCTGATTCATGTTGAGGTTTGACAGAAAACAGCAAAATTCTATAAAGCAGTATCCTTCAATAAAAAATTTTTTAAATTTCTTTTTAATTGAGTTTGGTACTGGTTGGCTTTTGAGCTAATGGTTGTCAGACTACAGTGACTGCCAGGTCTTAGTTGTGGCATTCTGAAACTTTGATCTTGATTGTGGCATGCAGAACATTTAGCATAGGGATTGTTAGTTACAGCATGTGAATTCTTGGTTGTGTCATATGGGATCTAGTTCCCTGAGCATGGATGGAACTTGAGTCCCCTGCATTGAGAGTATGAAGTCTTAGTTACTGGACCACTGGGGAATCCCCTATTCTTATTTCTAACTCCTCTAAGAATCCCTAGGCTTTCTATGCTCTCAAAAAAAAGATAGATGGAAGAATTTATATAAACTTGCTAAACTACTAATAGACAAATACATTTTTTCATATTAAAGGTAGTGGATCTAAACCTATTGTTGAGCAAGAAGTAAAACACTTACCATCTGGAGGTTAATTAGTTTTTTATGTCATAGGTATACTATTTAAAATATTCAGTGGTTTTTACTTGTGAGCTGTGAGCATACTGTAGTATATTAAAATGGTATCTATTGGGCATCACTTCATGCACTCTTCCTTTTAGTAATAGAACTAGAGTAGTTTTTTGAAAGTATTTCAGATGGTGTGGCTCAGCCATGGGATTTTGAGTAGGCAAAGAGGTCGTTTCCCAATCATCATCTTGTATTCATCAGTTATATTTGATTTTCTCTCTGCTCAGCCTAAACATCTCTTTTCTGTTTCTCTCTTCTCTGTCTCCTTTTCATATTAACTCCCTCTCTTCTTGTCATCTTTTGTGGTAAAATTCACATACCTAATCTCTAAGTTCAACTTCTAAAGGAAGGGAATGGTCAGTTCTTATCCTTTCAATAGGTCAGAGTGATGGAGGCCGAGGCTGATGGGGGAGGTGGGAAGTGGGGGAGTAATAATGGAGGAGGGGATTAAAAAATACTATGCTTTTTTCCCTTTTTGGAATAAAGTGTCAATTGTGATTACAGAAAAATCAAAATACATGAATTCCTCTTTAATTACATGACAAATAGATTCTTATAGAATTCTACAGGGGAGCAGGGTTGAGGTCACCAAGGATGAGTGAGATTGAGGAGGAAAGAAGGCATAGTAGTCTAGACCCCCAAAGAGCACCAGCAGCTAAGATAAATAGAGCATAAGAAACCACCAAAAGAAACCCAGGAGATGGGAGTATTGGGTAGGGTCAACAAAGGGTCAGTACTGCTGAGCAGTCAAGCGTTATGAGTTTCGAAATGCCTTTACTCCATTAGCTACATGGAGGTCATTGGTCATTTTTCTGAGTATAGTTCAGAGGTACAATGAGCAGATGACTGATTGGAGTGTGTTAAGGATGAAAGAAAGCAAATAAATGGAGATAATTTGTGTGGTCATCTACACTCATTTTTTTTTTTCCCATTCTGATACCCACTGTTTCCTTTTTCTCTCTAACCCATATATTTCAGGCATCTCAAGGATGCCTGCCAGAAACTGGGTGGAGGAGTGGGCTGGGAAAGATTTGTCAAGGCCTCAGGTATATGTGGACAGAGCTTGGGCAGAGCATGTTCATCCAGTTAACACCTCAGTTGAGTTCTGGGATCTGATAGTACCACACTCTCCTGAATCTTGACTTAAATTCCTATCTCAATTGTGGATTAGAATGTCTTCTAAAAGGGTGATACAGTGATGCAGCATTGAATTCAAGCATTTTTAGACACTAGAAATTAATTATAGAAAGACAGTCCATGACTCTGAAGACTGTGAAAGTGGCCAAATGCCTGGTTCTAGTCACAGATTTTCAAATGTGGAAGTTTGAGGGGTGATTCATGCTTCTGAACACCTGTCTGTTAACGACATCTGGCTAATTTCAAGGCATACTGTTTAGCACTACACTAAGCATCACTTCTGGAGAAGGCAATGGCACCCCACTCCAGTACCCTTGCCTGGAAAATCCCATGGACAGAGGAGCCTGGTGGGCTGCAGTCCGTGGGGTCGCTAAGAGTCAGACATGACTGAGCGACTTCACTTTCACTTTTCACTTTCCTGCATTGGAGAAGGAAATGGCAACCCACTCCAGTGTTCTTGCCTGGAGAATCCCAGGGACAGGGGAGCCTGGTGGGCTGCCATCTATGGGGTCACACAGAGTCAGACATGACTGAAGTGACTTAGCAGCAGCAAGCGTCACTTCATGGGAAATAGATGGGGAAACAGTGGAAACAGTGTCAGACTTTATCTTTTTGGGCTCCAAAATCACTGCAGATGGTGATTGCAGCCATGAAATTAAAAGATGCTTACTCCTTGGAAGAAAAGTTATGACCAACCTAGATAGCATATTCAAAAGCAGAGACATTACTTTGCCGACTAAGGTCCATCTAGTCAAGGCTATGGTTTTTCCTGTGGTCATGTATGGATGTGAGAGTTGGACTGTGAAGAAGGCTGAGCACCAAAGAATTGATGCTTTTGAACTGTGGTGTTGGAGAAGACTCTTGAGAGTCCCTTGGACTGCAAGGAGATCCAACCAGTCCATTCTGAAGGAGATCAGCCCTGGGATTTCTTTGGAAGAAATGATGCTAAAGCTGAAACTCCAGTACTTTGACCACCTCATGCGAAGAGTTGACTCATTGGCAAAGACTCTGATGCTGGGAGGGATTGGGGGCAGGAGGAGAAGGGGACAACAGAGGATGAGCTGGCTGGATGGCATCACTGACTCGATGAACGTGAGTTTGAGTGACCTCCGGGAGTTGGTGATGGACAGGGAGGCATGGCGTGCTGCGATTCATGGGGTCGCAAAGAGTCGGACACGACTGAGCAACTGAACTGAACTGAAGTATACTTTTTAAAATGAAATGAAAGTAGCATAGCTTATTCATATTATGACATTCTTATTTTGAGCTTAAGTCTTTACATCTAGAGATTATGAATTACTTCTAGCCATTTTTAGTAGTTATGTTTAGCCTCAGAAGGACATGCTAATTTTCATAAGCTGAACCCAAGGTTTTGATTTCTGTATCACATTTAAGGTTTGGCATATATTTTTTTCACACAGTAGTCTTTTCCATACAGTGATGAACTTTATTGGCTAATATTTGTTAAAGAGTTTTATAAAGTTTTCATTTTAAGTTTGACCAGCAAAAAAAAAAGTATAACTGATATGCTAAGAAGAGGTAAGAGGAAATTGAATCATATAAAATGCTCATTTAAAATCACAAAAAACAAAAAGAGTGGAAGATACAAATAGGAACAAAGAACAAGGGCAATCAACAGGGAAGAAAATGAACACATGTACTACATATAAATCCAGCTGCTCAATAAACAGTTTTAACATCAACAGTCTAAATGCACCAATTAAAAGAGATTGTCCAAATGGAAAAAACAAGACTCAACTCTTCATTGCCATAAAATTCCACTGAAAATATAAGATGCATATAGGTTAAAAGTGAATGAATGGAGAAAAAGATACTGTGGAAACACTAATCAAAAGAAAGCAGGAGCAGCTGTGTTAATTTCAGGCCGACTTTGGAGCACAGAAAGTTATCAAGGATAAAGAAGGGAATTACAAAATGATAGTGGTGTCAATTCTCCAAGGAGACATAACAGTCCTTAATGTATATGTACCTAACCAAATCAAACTGCATGAGGCAAAAACTGATAGAACTACACAGAGAAATAGATGAATACATTATCATAGCTGGAGACTTCAAAATCCTTCTAGTAGAAATGGACAGATTAAGACAATCAGTAAGGACATAGTTGAACTCAACAACATCATCAAGCAAGTGGATGTAATTGACATCAATAGACTACTTCATCCAGCGTTTGCAAAATATATATTCTTCTCAAGCTCACATGGAATGTTCACTGAGATAGACCACATTCTGGGCTATAAAACACAGCTTTACACTCTTTGTTGTTGTTCAGTTGTGACTGACTCTTTGTGACCCCACGGACTGCAGTATACCAGGCTTACCTGTCCTTTGCCATCTCCCAGGGCTGGCTCAAAATTTTAATACATTTAAAAGAGAAGAAAACGTTCAATATCTTCTCTCAGACCACAATGGAATTAAATCAGAAATCAATAAAGAACAATAACTGGAATATCCCCAAATAGGCAAAAGTTAAATAATACAGTTCCAAATTACACATAGGTCAAAAAATGAAACCTCAGGATAAATTTTAAAATATTTTTAAGTTTGAAAATGAGACTATAACTTATTAAAATTTGTAGGATGTGGCAAAAGCAATGCTTAGAGGGAAATTTGTAGCACTGAATGCATATACTAGAAAAGAAGAAAGGTCTAAAATCAGTAGCATACATTTCCACATTCAGTTCAGTTCAGTCGCTCAGTCGTGTCCGACTCTTTGCGACCCCATGAATCGCAGCATGCCAGGCCTCCCTGTCCATCACCAACTGGAGTTCACTCAAACTCACGTCCATTGAGTCCGTGATGGCTTCCAGCCATCTCATCCTCTGTCCTCCCCTTCTCCTCCTGCCCCCAATCCCTCCCAGCATCAGAGTCTTTTCCAATAAGTCAACTCTTCACATGAGGTGGCCAAAGTACTGGAGTTTCAGCTTTAGCATCATTCCTTCCAAAGAACACCCAGGACTGATCTCCTTCAGAATGGACGGGTTGGATCTCCTTGTAGTCCGAGGGACTCTCAAGAGTCTTCTCCAGCACCACAGTTCAAAAGCATCAATTCTTTGGCACTCAGCTTTCTTCACATTCCAAGTCTCACATCCATACATGACCACTGGAAAAACCAACAGTAAATTAACTCCAAGGTAAGTAGAAGAAAAGGAAACAATGAGCAGAAATCAGTCAAGTTGAAAATAGGAAATCAATACAGAAAATCAATGAAACCAAAAGTGTGATCTTTTTTAACAAATTTGACAAGCCTCTAGGCTGATCAACCAAGAAAAATGGAAGAGAACACGAATTTCTAGATTTAAGGATATCAAATAAAAACACCCAACATACCACGTTTCCATGTACCTCTTGTTTGACTGCCTTTACAGTTTCACTTCTTCTTTTAATGGTAGTTCCTCCTAGTTCCATCTCCACTTCCACTGCTCGGTCACCTCTAGCTGGGAGGCCAAAAGAAGCAGATTATATTCAGAGAGGCTGAAGAGGTTCCTCCATCTGTGGAATTTGCCCACCGTTCATCACTTGATGTCTGAAACCACTGTAGTGAAGCTTCTTTCAATTGAATGAATAGTCTCTGAAGGGTAGCAATGCCAGTTTATAAAGTATAAAGCATCCCATTCAGATTGTTTCTTATAGAGCAGCCAGGTGACATGCTGTGATAGGGAAGAGGTGAAGGAAGGTTGGGTGCTTGGTAAGGTGGGTGCCTGGAAGGAAACTGCCTCAGAAAAAAGTGAGAAGGTGAGGGTGGAGCTGGACAGTAGCTGACCATGAGTGCCCATCTTCCCAGCCAGGTCTCTTTGGCTCCCATCTGTGATGACGCTGCCACAGGCCAGTCTCCTCATGATCTTGCCTCTTTGTCTCTCATCAGGTGCCAAACCTCCTCAGTTCTTTGATTTTACTTATTTATTTATTAAAAAAAATTTTTTATTTTTACTTTATTTTACTTTACAATACTGAATTGGTTTTGCCATACATTGACATGAATCTGCCATGGGTGTACATGAATTCCCAATCCTGAACCCCTCTCCCACCTCCCACCCCATATCATCTCTCTGGATCATCCCCATGCACCAGCCCCAAGCATCCTGAATCCTGTATCAAACATAGGCTGGCGATTTGTTTCTTACATGATAGTATACATGTTTCAGTGCCATTCTCCCAAATCATCCCACCCTCTCTCTCTCCCTCAGAGTCCAAAAGTCTGTTCTATACATCTGTGTCTCTTTTGCTGTCTCGCATACAGGGTTATCATTAACATCTTTCTAAATTCCATATATATGTGTTAGTATACTGTATTGGTGTTTTTCTTTCTGGCTTACTTGAAGTCTGCCCTGTGCCTTAGGCCCCTGCGCTCAGCTGCTCAGGCTTATAATGGCTCGACACTACTGATCATGACTATGAAGACTATGGATGGTGACTTGTATGTGTGTGTGTTTAACCTACAGCTTCTATTTAGCATCATTGTGGTAGGGAGATGGTTGGGATATTTCTGGCTTCCCTGGTTGTGCAGATGGTAAAGAATCTGCCTTCTCTGTGAGAAACCCAGGTTCAATCCTTGGGTAAGGAAGAGCTCCTAGAGAAGAGAATGGCTACCCATTCCAGTATTCTTGGTTTGAGAATTCCATGGACAGAGAAGCCTGGTGGGCTACAGTCCATGGGGTTGCAAAGAGTCGAACACAACTGAGCGACTAACACTTTGACTTTCACTTGGGATGTTTCTGCTGCAGTGTGGAATAACTGGAAATGACTTTCTTGCTCTTCAGTTATATGAATCTATCCTTATTAGAGAGGATGATACTCTTTCTGGCCTAAGTCTTGCCTTATGGATCCTGGGGAGATGTAACTCCTTTTTGGCTTGCATCACTGGGCATATTCAGGACAGTTCAACTGTGGTTTTGGCTAGCCTTGCTGGGTAGAGGACTCAGAAAAATTCAGAAAACATTCTTGCTTACTAATATCTTCCCTCTACCCTTTTGCATTCACATTTTAATTTTGGCAAAATCTTGTTAAAATTGAGACCAAAGGTAATCTGAAAGGATAAAAAAGATACACCTCAAAAGAGCCAGAAGTCTGCATGTAAGAAGAAAGAGAAGAGTTTATTCAGACTCCCCAGCACTTCCCCCCTCCTCCCTGCTTTGATTGTGTGAACATGAGCACCTCAGGTCTTTCTCTCTATGTCAAGTCAAACATTATGTCTTTGTTCCTGAAATCTCCTGAAAGGAGCATATGACAATTTGGATACTAGTCATGATAGTCTTATTCTAGGAAGGCAGAACAGGAAAGGGTAAGAAGATGGGTTCTGGAGTCAGCGTCCCTAGGTTCAGGTGGGTTGTAGGGAAGGCCACTTTTGAAAGCTAAATTCTGAATAACGGCAAGGTGGAAGCCATACACGGATATGGGAGGAGGGCATCCTAAGTGGGAGGACACAGCAAGTGCAAAGGTTTTGAATTAACAAATCATACTCAAGAAAGAACAGGGTGTGGAATGGAGCTGAATTACCATGAATGGAGAGAAAGTATCTGGAGAGCAGGTGGAGGCAGCTTGTGTATGGCCATGTAGACTAGGGTAGGGAGTTAGCTCTCACTCAGAATCCAATGAAAAGTTCTTAGAGTGTTTTAAACAGGTAACAGACATAATTTGATTTGTTTTTTTTAAAGATCACTGGCTATCATGGCAAATGGGTTGGGGAAGAGTAAGAGTGGAAGCAGGGAGAACAGTTAAAAGCCTATTGTAATAATTTAATATAAGAGAAAATGGGGTCTTAGGCCAGAGTGGTTGTGGTGGGGATGGAGTGAAGTGGGTAAGTTTGGATATATTTGTGTGTGGGAAAAGGTGGAAGGACTGATGTTGAAGCTGAAACTCCAATACTTTGGCCACTTGATACAAAGAGCTGACTCATTTGAAAAGACCCTGATGCTGGGAAAGATTGAGGGCAGGAGGAGAAGGGGATGACAGAGGATGAGATGGTTGGATGGCATCACTGACTCAATGGACATGAGTTTGGGTAGGCTCCAGGAGTTGGTGATGGACAGGGAGGCCTGGGGTGCTGCAGTTCATGGGGTTGCAAAGAGTCGGACATGACTGAGCGACTGAACTGAACTGAACTGAAGATATGGAGACTGATGCTAGATATTTGGGAGTCATTGTATGTAGATGACACTTGAAGCTTCAGGAATGGATGTGATCTTGAAGGGAGTGGGTATAGAGGAAGAAAAGAGGCCTGAGATCTGAGCTCTCTAGCATTTAGAAGTCCCAGGTGGCTCGGTGGTAAAGAATTCACCTGCCAGCACAGGAGACATGGGTTCATTCCCTGGGTCAGGAAATGCCAACCCATTCCAATATTCTTACCTGGGAAATCCCATGGACAGATAAGCCTGGTGAGTTCATGGGGTTGCAAAGCCAGACACAATTAAGCAGCTAAGCATGTGTGTGTGCATGTGTGCATGTGCACACGTGTACACACACACACACACACACACACAAAGAGAGGAAACTGAGAGGACTCAGCCAGACAGGTATATAAAGTACTTAACAGGTAGCTTGACAGGTAGTAATGGTCAGTATGATTACAACCACTACCACTGCCTCTATTTTATAAAAGAGCTAAAATACATAAAATCTCTGATTTTACTTTTCCTTGGAGGCATTATCTTTGATTATACAGTGCCAGCATTTTATGCATGTTCTTTAATTTCCTTATTTGCCTTCACAGTTGAAGACACAGGCAACTGGCTTGAGTCCAGTGATCTACCAATGGAGCCTAAAGATTCGCTGTTTTCAGCACACCTAGTGATTTCCAAGTTTGTACCAATTATATTAACTTTATGAGAATTATACTTGCTATCACTAGTATCAGCACTTTCATTTTTACATTTTCCACTCGTTTATAAACCAATAAGGACAAAATGCAATAAAGTATTCACATAATCGCACAAATTGCTGTACAAAGATGGTGCCTGCCAAAATGGAACTGGCTGCAAGCAGGCAGTGCCATAGTGTGATAGATTTAAATGTTTATTACTCAACTGAGGTATGAAAATATGCACATGAACACAGTTTTGCAAGGGCCTGTGTTTTTCTACAACTGCATTTTCTTCCAAAAGTCAAATATATGAAAAACAAGACTCACTTGTACATGTCCACAACCAGGTATACCAACCTTCTTTAACGTACGTCTCTAGATGCTTTCTTCACAGAATCCAAAGATCAAGAATTATGGCCCCCATTTGTAATACTGGTGCTTGACTTAGTAATCAATAGCTCAAAATATCATTTAGTCAAATAGTCCTCTTGTCTAATGAGGAGTTAGAGATTGGCTAGCAAACACATCACAGATGGTAAGCAACAGACTTGAAGGGAGCCATGCCAGCCACTAATTACTAAGACATATTTGGAGAGCGTTGGTACTTGTCTTAACCCACAAGTGAAAACTTCCATTGCTCCAGGCTTCCTTCCATTTCCACAACTTTGAGACATGGTTGAAATCAAATTCCTTAGCAATTGGCTTGACTTCCCAAATATCAGGCCATTTTAATTCTGGAGAAAAAAATCAGGCCATTTAATTCTTATCCCAGAAAAAATTTTAAAAATTTAGTTTCTCTAAGAACTCAGTTCCCTCAGCCTTGACTTAACTATACCTGCTCCCAAGACTGCCAGACTCCCAAGACTGTCACACACACACACACACACAGATATATATGTATATGGCTATATATATGGCTGCTTACCGATGCATTATTTTAATTGGTGCAGCTTCACTTTTGGAATCTTTACATTAGTAATAGAGGGACCCAAATTTACATTAGTGACCCATTTCTGAAGGTTGATCATTGATAAAAGTTATTCTAGTTTACAAATTCTGATGGATATTGCAGTATTTATTTACAGAGAGCTGGGATGAGGAGATGACATCTTATTGCTTCAAACACTCATTTTAAAAACTTTTAAATTATGTAGCACCTATGTCCAGAATACAACATAATAATAAAGTGAACATTCATGAACGTTTAAGAAGAACTTTTCCAATGCTATTGAAGTTTCTGCTTGTTCTTCCTTTCTTCCTCTTTTGTTAGCTGTGTGATTTTTACATCATCAGAGCATATGACATTCCATACTATTTTCCCCATCCTTATCTTTTAATGTTAGTTCTACAGTAAAATAGATTCAATACTCAGTCTATTCTTTATACTGAAGTTTTCCCAATAATTTCTTATTTGTTTGAAACTCATTTTCCAGTAGGATACTCAGGAAATTTCATGGAATCAATATCTCTGAATTCTTACATGTTCATTATTATTTACTTAAGGCATGTTTTCTGGAAAGATATATATAAAATCCTTGGCTTATATTTTCTTTCTTGGAATATCTTTAAAAATATTGTTCCATTGTTTTCACCATAAAATGTTGTTGTTATGAAGTCTGACACCAGTTTTATTCTCTGCCCTTCATGTGTGACCTGGTCTTTCTGTTTGGATGACCAAATACATTGTTCCTCTTTTAAAAAGTCTAATAGTTTTACAAATATATGTATATTAGCAGTCTCATGATGTGCCTTTTCCATATTAAGATAAGTCTTTTAAAATTTCAGACATATTCATATTTTCTTGAATTATTATTAAATTTTTTCAATGACATCTGCTTTAGTTTTCTTTTTGAAGACTCAAATTATATGCATGTTTATGCATTTTTCCCCTATCTTTTCTTTCACTCAGATCCTTTTTACTGCTTTCTCTGTTTCTGTGTGAGTCTGTTTTCTCTCATGTTCCTTTTGATTAATTTTTTCTAGTTCTATCTTATTTCTGATAATTTTTCATATTTATTCTCTTCTTTCCTGTCATTTTATTTATGACTTCATTTATTTCTGATGGGTGCTATTTTTTCAAACCAAGTTTTCTTGATTTATTATTGCTCACTTTGAAATATTAGATTATAGCTTCTGAGTCCACATTTTCTGGTTTGTTCTCATTGTCTGTTGGGATATTTAACAGCTTATTTTAATCTTTTTTTCTAGCAATCATTTAGTATGGAATTGGTATATCTATTTCATATTTAAGGGAGATGAGTTTTCTTAGGCTATGTGGAGAGGATTTCTTTTTTTTTTTAAGTTTTATTAGAGTATAGTTGACTTACAATGTTGTTAGTTACAAAAACACTTACAGTGTTGTGTTAATTACAGTAAAGTGAATCAGTTACATATATGCATATATCTACTCTTTTCTAGATTCTGTTCCCATATGAATCATTACAGAGTACTGAGTAGAATTCCCTGTGTTATATATATGCTGCTGCTAAGTCGCTTCAGTAGTGTCCAACTCTGTGTGACCCCAGAGACAGCAGCCCACCGGGCTCCCCCGTCCCTGGGATTCTCCAGGCAAGAACACTGGACTGGGTTGCCATTTCCTTCTCCAGTGCATGAAAGTGAAAAGTGAAAGTGAAGCCGCTCAGTCGTGTCCAACTGTTAGCAACCCCATGCACTGCAGCCTAGCAGGCTCCTCTGTCCATGGGATTTTCCAGGCAAGAGTACTGGAGTGGGGTGCCATTGCCTTTAGTAGGTCCTTATTAGTTATCTGTTTTATATATAAGTAGTGGGTATATGTCAGTCCCAAACTCCGTTATGCCCCCACCCCACTCTGTTTCCTTCTTGATAACCATGTTTGTTTTCTACATCTGTGACTCTATTTCTGTTGTGTAAACAGGTTCATTTTTACCATTTTTTAAAGATCCCACATGTAAGCAATATCATATGGAATGTCTTTTTCTGTCTGATTTCATGCCATGTGAAAACTTCTAAAGCTCATTTTTTAATTCTAAATTTTAAAACATTTTTTACTTAGGTATTTATTTTATATTTGGCATCTGATAATTTCAACTTCAGAAGTTCTTAGAGGTCTTTTTTCAGTCTGTGGACTCATACTCATGAATGCTTATTTCCCTGTATGCTTGGCAGGTTTGATTAAACTTATCTGGTGGAAATTCTGAGGGCCTAAATGTTAGTTGTTTTCTGCAGAGAAGATTGGAGTTTGCCCCTGCTGAGAGCCAGGTTTGCCAATCTTGGAATGTTTCAGGCTCTTTTAAGAGTCCTTGCTTGAAGCAGGAGCATTGGGTTCAATTTCTTCAGCTGGCCAAGGGCAGCCTTCCAGATACCTTATCAGCTCTGGCTTCTGGAAAATTTTCTGCCTTTGCTTCTTCGTATTTGCTGACTGGCACAGTGCAAGACTCAGCTCATCATGTTTCTTTTTTTCCCCTCTCTTGGTTCTTGAGGATTTCTCCTAAGCTCAAAATGCCTTACAAAATGTTTGTCTAAAATAATCTATGAGTTTGTCTTATTTATCCAAGCATCTAGTTTTGGGTCCATCAATTTGCTGAAAGGGATACTACTTTTCTCCAAAGAAAAAAATTTCTCCTCTATATAGTACTGGAAATACGTAAAATTCAGAGGGCAAAGATAAGATCTTTTCCATTAATAAATATCATAGCATTAGGTATTCAAAAAACTCCATCAAAAATGGTTCATAACATTCTTTTAGTTTTGTCTTGCATTCTTCCATGAAATTAATTTCAATTAGTTTTGTTGTAGCTTATTAAGAATCTCTCTTTTAATTTTTTTTTGTTATCACTCTAGTCATGGTTCTATAAATGCATCTATTACCTAAATTCTTTTTGAAAATACATTTTTAAATTTGTGAAATCAATAAAACATGACAGAAAATGTGGGGAAAATCTGTAACTGCGCCTCCTTGAACTTGAACTGAGATACATAGAGCCTAGGTAAAAAGAAGTACAAGGATTCACCTATTCACAGCTCAGTCTTCTGGAATAAAAAAATGAGAGAATTCAGGAAGCCTGGCAAAAAATATTCAGAAGGAATCAGAGAAAAAAAAAATTTTTTTTCCCTTGACATCCAGAGACTAAGAATGTCTGTTTCGGTTCAGTTCAGTTGCTAGGTCGTGTCCAACTCTTTGCGACCCCATGAATGGCAGCACGCCAGGCCTCCCTGTCCATCACAAACTCCCAGAGTTCACTCAGACTCACGTCCATTGAGTCCGTGATGCCATCCAGCCATCTCATCCTCTGTTGTCCCCTTCTCCTCCTGCCCCCAATCCCTCCCAGCATCAGAGTCTTTTCCAATGAGTCAACTCTTCACATGGGGTGGCCAAAGTATTGGAGTTTCAGCTTTAGCATCATTCCTTCCAAAGAAATCCCAAGGCTGATCTCCTTCAGAATGGACTGGTTGGATCTCCTTGCAGTCCAAGGGACTCTCAGGAGTCTTCTCCAACACCACAGTTCAAAAGCATCAATTCTTCAGTGCCCAGCCTTCTTCAGAGGCCAACTCTCACATCCATACATGACCACAGGAAAGACCATAGCCTTGACTAGACAGACCTTAGTTGGCAAAGTAATATTTCTGCTTTTGAATATACTGTCTAGGTTGGTCATAACTTTTCTTCCAAGGAGTAAGCATCTTTTAATTTCATGGCTGCAGTCACCATCTGTAGTGATTTTGGAGCCCCCCAAAATAAAGTCTGCCACTGTTTCCACTGTTTCCCCATCTATTTCCATGAAGTGATGGGACCAGATGCCATGATCTTCATTTTCTGAATGTTGAGCTTTAGGCCAACTTTTTCACTCTCCTCTTTCACTTTCATCAAGAGGCTTTTTAGTTCTCCTTCACTTTCTGCCATAAGGGTGGTGTCATCTGCATATCTGAGGTTATTGATATCTCTCCCGGCAATCTTGATTCCAGCTCGTGTTTCTTCCAGTCTAATGTTTCTCATGATGTACTCTGCATATAAGTTAAATCAGCAGGGTGACAATATACAGCCTTGACGTACTCCTTTACCTATTTGGAACCAGTCTGTTGTTCCAGGTCCAGTTCTAACTCTTGCTTCCTGACCTGCATACAGATTTCTCCAGAGGCAGGTCAGGTGGTCTGGTATTCCCATCTCTTGAAGAATTTTCCACAGTTTATTATGATCCACACAGTCAAAGGCTTTGGCATAGTCAATAAAGCAGAAACAGATGTTTTTCTGGAACTCTCTTGCTTTTTCCATGATCCAGCGGATGTTGGCAATTTGATCTCTGGTTCCTCTGCCTTTTCTAAAACCAGCTTTAACATCAGGAGATTCATGGTTCCCGTATCGCTGAAGCCTGGCTTGGAGGATTTTGAGCATTACTAGCGTGTGAGATGAATGCAATTGTGTGGTAGTCGGAGCATTCTTTGGCATTGCCTTTCTTTGGGATTGGAATGAAAACTGACCTTTTCCAGTCCTGTGGCCACTGCTCAGTTTTCCATATTTGCTGGCATATTGAGTGCAGCACTTTCACAGCATCATCTTTCAGGATTTGAAACAGCTCAACTAGAATTCTATCACCTCCACTAGCTTTGTTCATAGTGATGCTTTCCAAGGCCCACTTGACTTCACATTCCAGGATGTCTGGCTCTAGGTGAGTGATCATACCATTGTGATTATCTGGGTCGTGAAGATGTTTTTTGTATAGATCTTCTGTGTATTCTTGCCACCTCTTCTTAATATCTTCTGCTTCTGTTAGGTCCATACCATTTCTGTCCTTTATTGAGCCCATCTTTGCATGAAATGTTCCCTTGGTATCTCTAATTTTCTTGAAGAGATCTCTAGTCTTTCCCATTCTGTTGTTTTCCTCTATTTCTTTGCATCGATCACTGAAGAAGGCTTTCTTATCTCTTCTTGCTATTCTCTGGAATTCTGCATTCAGAGGCTTATATTGTTCTTTCTCCTTTGATTTTCGCCTCTCTTCTTTTCACAGCTATTTGTTAGGCCTCCCCAGACAGCCATTTTGCTTTTTTGCATTTCTTTTCTATGGGGATGGTCTTGATCCGTGTCTCCTGTACAATGTCATGAACCTCATTCCATAGTTCATCAGGCATTCTATCTATCAGATCTAGGCCCTTAAATCTATTTCTCACTTCCACTGTATAACCATAAGGGATTCAATTTAGGTCATACCTGAATGATCTAGCAGTTTTCCTACTTTCTTCAATTTGAGTCTGAATTTGGTAATAAGAAGTTCATGATCTGAGCCACAGTCAGCTCCTGGGCTTGTTTTTGTTAACTATATAACTTCTCCATCTTTGGTTGCAAAGAATATAATCAATCTGATTTTGGTGTTGACCATCTGGTGATGTCCATGTGTAGAGTCTTCTCTTGTGTTGTTGGAAGAGGGTGTTTGCTATGACCAGTGCATTTTCTTGGCAAAACTCTATTAGTCTTTGCCCTGCTTCATTCCGTATCCCAAGGCCAAATTTGCCTGTTACTGCAGGTGTTTTTTTACTTCCTACTTTTGCATTCCAGTCCCCTATAATGAAAAGGACATCTTTTGGGGGTGTTAGTTCTAAAAGGTCTTGTAGGTCTTCATGGAACCGTTCAGCTTCAGCTTCTTCAGCGTTACTGGTTGGAGCATAGACTTGCATTACCGTGATATTGAATGGTTTGCCTTGGAGACGAACAGAGATCATTCTGTTGATTTTGAGATTGCATCCAAGTACTGCATTTCGGATTCTTTTGTTGACCATGATGGCTACTCCATTTCTTCTGAGGGATTCCTGCCCACAGTAGTAGATATAATGGTCATCTGAGTTAAATTCACCCATTCCAGTCCATTTTAGTTTGCTGATTCCTGGAATGTCGACGTTCACTCTTGCCATCTCTTGTTTGACCACTTCCAATTTGCCTTGATTCATGGACCTGACATTCCAGGTTCCTATGCAATATTGCTCTTTACAGCATCGGACCTTGCTTCTATCACTAGTCACATCCACTTCTGGGTATTGTTTTTGCTTTAGCTTCATCCCTTCATTCTTTCTGGAGTTAGTTCTCCACTGATCTCCAGTAGCATATTGGGCACCTACTGACCCGGGGAGTTCCTCTTTCAGTATCCTATCATTTTGCCTTTTCATACTGTTCATGGGGTTCTCAAGGCAAGAATACTGAAGTGGCTTGCCATTCCCTTCTCCAGTGGACCACATTCTGTCAGACCTCTCCACCATGACCCGCCTGTCTTGGGTTGCCCCGCAGGCATGGCTTGGTTTCATTGAATTAGACAAGGCTGTGGTCCTAGTGTGATTAGTTTGACTAGTTTTCTGTGAGTATGGTTTCAGTGTATCTGCTCCCTGATGCCCTCTTGCAACACCTACCATCTTACTTGGGTTTCTCTTACCTTGGCCATGGGGTATCTCTTCATGGCTGCTCCAGCAAAGCGCAGCCACTGCTCCTTACCTTCGATGAGGACTATCTCGTTACCGCCGCCCTTCCTGACCTTCAACGTGGGATGGCTCCTCTAGGCCCTCCTGTGCCCACGCAGCCGCTGCTCCTTGGGTTGCTCCTCCCAGGCACTGCCCCTGGCCTTGGGCGTGGTGTGGCTCCTCAGTGCCACCGCCCCTGGCCTTGGACGCAGGGTAGCTCCTCTTGGCTGCCCCTGACCTCGGACGTGGGGTGTCTCCCCCAGCTGCCACTGACCTCGGACGCGGGGTAGCTCCTCTTGACCACCGCCCCTGACCTCAGACTTGGGTAGCTCCTCTCAGCCGTTCCTGCACTGTCACAGCCTGGCACTCTCGGCCGCTGCCCCTGACCTTGGACGTGGGGTAACTCCTCTCGGCCATGGGTCGCAGCCGCCCGCACTTAGTGCATGGGGTCGCAGCTGCCCGTGCTTAGTGCGCCCGGTCTCAGGCTGTTTAAGAATGTGTATTCCTGAACACTGTCCTAGACCCACCAATCAGGATCTATAGTTTTGATAAATTCTCTTTGTGATGAGTTGCTCACAATGAAATTTTAAAACCACTGGCCTTAGGAATTTCTTAGGAAAGTAAAGAAACTAGATGTTAACATCAGACTTTTGACTGCTTTTCCTACTAAGTCGCTTCAGTCGTGTCCGACTCTGTGCGACCCCGTAGATGGCAGCCCACTGTCCCTGGGATTCTCCAGGCAAGAATACTGGAGTGGATTGCCATTTTTGTTTCCAATACTTGAAAGTGAAAAGTGAAAGTGAAGTTTCTCAGTCCCGCCGAACTCTTAGCGACCCCATGGACGGAGGAGCCTGGTAGGCTCCGCCATCCATGGGATTTTCCAGGCAAGAGTACTGGAGTGGGTTGCCATTGATTGCAGTTGTTCTAATTATCTATGCTTAAGTTAATATGCATATGTGGGTGGCTGCGACCGGCACACTAAGCGCGGCTGAGAGGAGCTACCCCATGTTCGAGGTCAGGGGCAGAAGCTGGGAAGACCCCATGCCCGAAGGGTGGATGCCAAGAGGAGTTACCCCACGTCCTAGGTCAGGGGCAGCGGCCAAGAGTGCCAGGCTGTGATGGCACAGGAACGGCAGAGAGGAGCTACCCAAGTCCGAGGTCAGGGGCGGCGGCTGGGAGGAGCTACCCTGCGTTAGAGGCCAGGGGCGGCGACCGAGAGGAGTTACCCCGCCTCTGAGGTCAGGGGCAGCAGCCGAGAGGAGCTACCCCAAGTCCGAGGCCAGGTGTGGTGGCCGGGAGGAGCAATCCCACGTCCAAGCAGTGTTGGCTGCATGGGCACAGGAGGGCCTAGAGGAGCCATCCCACGTTGAAGGTCAGGAAGGGTGGCAGTGAGGAGATACCCCTCATCCAAGGTAAGGAGCAGTGACTGCGCTTTGCTGGAGCAGGCGTGAAGATACCCCACGCCCAAGGTAAGAGAAACCCAAGTAAGATGGTAGGTGTTGCAAGAGGGCATCAGGGGGCAGATACACTGAAACCATACTCACAGAAAACTAGTCAATCTAATCACACTAGGACCACAGCCTTGTCTAACTCAATGAAACTAAGCCATGCCCATATGGCAACCCAAGACAGGCGGGTCATGGTGGAGAGGTCTGACAGAATGTGGTCCACTGGAGAAGGGAATGGCAAGCCACTTCAGTATTCTTGCCTTGAGAACCCCATGAACAGTATGAAAAGGCAAAATGATAGGATACTGAAAGAGAAACTCCCCGGGTCAGTAGGTGCCCAATATGCTACTGGAGATCAGTGGATGCCGGGAGCCAGCACGGGCCATCCCATCCATGACAAGGTCATGAGGAAGAGACCTGATTAAGCAAGGCTTCAGGACTTGAGAGACTCCCTAGACCAGCTCGAGCATCTACCCCAAAACCTGAATCTGTCTTACTATTTTGTGCCTTTCACCAACTCTCCTGACATTAACAGGAGGCTATCCCCGACCACCTTTCTCTGAAGAAAATCAACTTAGGGCTCTAGCTAATAAGTCTCCTGGACATGAGAGGAATATTTCAAATCAAACCCCCTCTGTTAGCATTCTAGCTTGCTTGGCAGGTTTATCCAGACTCTTGCAGCTACGCATATGATTGTTCACAGCCCCCCAGCTGTGAGAGGCACGGGAAGCCTAAAACATAGAGCCTTTCAAAGAGTTAAAAACTATTAGAATAGTGCTGGTGTAAGATTTCATTATTGGGCCAAAGCTTGTTGCTAAGTTCCCATATCTCTTATCACTGTGCACCTGGGAGTGCATTAGTTAACATAGTTGGAATGCAAGAAAAACAAGTGTAGCCTTGAAATTAACCACATCAGAACTTTGAGCCAGTTAGTTCTTTCTTGTAACTAACTGCACATTTGCTCCGTGAGAAATGTAACTCTGTTTAGCATTTTCTGAGGGTGACATAGATTAGAAATATAAAGAAAAAACACTGAGGGAAAATAAGTTTTCTGGTTGAGCAGCCTTTATCAAAAGAGGGCCATAAAATGTCCACAGGCCTCCAAGGCCAGAAGATAATGTACACAACATCATTTGTGGGAAAGGTATACAGAAAAAATCCTGGCTTCGATAAGGGCAAAACTGCTGGAGTGTTTGGGCTGATTCTGCATGACCTTGCATCTTTCATTTCCCTCTATGTACAAGTTAAGGTATAAAAGTCCCTTTTGAAAATAAAGTTATGGGCCTCGCTCACCGAAGCTTGGTCACCCTGTGTCTTTTCTTTCTTTCTTTCTCTCTCTTACTCTCTTTTTCAGGCTGATCCCTTGGAGCATAGAGGCTCTCTGCGTTCACTTATCTGCCTGGGTTTCTAAGACCCGAAAGGAAAAGCGTTCTGCGTCTTCACTCCCTCGGGAGACTGGGAGGGCACCTGCAGCCTCCGTGAACAAAGCAAGCTCCTTGTCTTGGGGTTTTATTGGCTTTCTGTGTAAATAAAGGAATATCAGCCTCTTTCTCTCCTCTATTTACTTATCTACAACCTTCTTTCTTTATCTCTCTCTAAATCATTTGCCAACGCCATTTCTCCTGAGAGTTCCCCTAATTCCTGCGGGGGCTGGACCCCAGCAAGTGGAGAAATAACTCCAGAAAGAATGAAGGGATGGTGACAAAGCAAAAACAATACCCAGCTGTGGATGTGACTGGTGATAGAAGCAAGGTCTGATGCTGTAAAGAGCAATATTGCATAGGAACCTGGAATGTAAGGTCCATGAATCAAGGCAAACTGGAAGTGGTCAAACAAGAGATGGCAAGAGTGAACATCGACATTCCAGGAATCAGCAAACTAAAATGGACTGGAATGGGTGAATCTAACTCAGATGACCAGTAAATCTACTACTGCAGGCAGGAATCCCTCAGAAGAAATGGAGTAGCCATCATGGTCAACAAAAGAGTCCAAAATGCAGTACTTGAATGCAATCTCAAAAACGACAGAATGATCTCTGTTTGTCTCCAAGGCAAACCATTCAATATCACGGTAATCCAAGTCTATGCCCCAACCAGTAATGCTGAAGAACCTGAAGTTGAACGGTTCTATGAAGACCTACAAGACCTTTTAGAGCTAACACCTAAAAAAGATGTCCTTTTCATTATAGGGGACTGGAATGCAAAAGTAGGAAGTTAAGAAACACCTGCAGTAACAGGCAAATTTGGCTTTGGAATGTGGAATGAAGCAGGGCAAAGACTAATAGAGTTTTGCCAAGAAAATGCACTGG
Organism: Oryx dammah; assembly: GCF_014754425.2. Lineage (NCBI taxonomy): Eukaryota > Metazoa > Chordata > Mammalia > Artiodactyla > Bovidae > Oryx > Oryx dammah. The sequence goes on from NW_024070186.1 coordinate 48,706,613, forward strand.
TCATAGCAAACACCCTCTTCCAACAACACAAGAGAAGACTCTACACAAGGACATCACCAGATGGTCAACACCGAAATCAGAATGATTATATTCTTTGTAGCCAAAGATGGAGAAGCTCTATACAATCAACAAAAACAAGCCCAGGAGCTGACTGTGGCTCAGATCATGAACTCCTTATTACCAAATTCAGACTTAAATTGAAGAAAGTAGGGAAAACCGCTAGGTCATTCAGTTCAGTTCAGATCAGTTCAGTTCAGTCACTCAGTCGTGTCCGACTCTTTGCGACCCCATGAATCGCAGCATGCCAGGCCTCCCTGTCCATCACCATCTCCCAGAGTTCACTCAGACTCGGGTCCACTGAGTCCATGATGCCATCCAGCCATCTCATCCTGGGTCGTCCCCTTCTCCTCCTGCTACCAACCCATCCCAGCATCAGAGTCTTTTCCAATGAGTCAACTCTTTGCATGAGGTGGCCAAAGTACTGGAGTTTCAGCTTTAGTATCATTACTTCCAAAGAAATCCCAGGGTTGATCTCCTTCAGAATGGACTGGTTGGATCTCCTTGCAGTCCAAGGGACTCTCCTGAATCTTCTCCAGCACCACAGTTCAAAAGCATCAATTCTTTGGTGCTCAGCCTTCTTCACAGTCCAACTCTCACATCCATACATGACCACAGGAAAAATCATAGCCTTGACTAGATGGACCTTAGTTGGTAAAGTAATGTCTCTGCTTTTGAATATACTATCTAGGTTGGTCATAACTTTTCTTCCAAGGAATAAATGTCTTTTAATTTCATGGCTGCAGTCCCCATCTGAAGTAATTTTGGAGCCCCCCAAAACAAAGTCTGACACTGTTTCCACTGTTTCCCCATCTATTTCCCATGAGGTGATGGGACTGGATGCCATGATCTTCGTTTTATGAATGTTGAGTTTTAAGCCAACTTTTTCACTCTCCTCTTTCACTTTCATCAACAGGCTTTTTAGTTCCTCTTCACTTTCTTCCATAAGGGTGGTGTCATCTGCATATCTGAGGTTATTGATATTTCTCCCAGCAATCTTGACTCCAGCTTATGTTTCTTCCAGTCCAGTGTTTCTTATGATGTACTCTGCATATAAGTTAAATAAGCAGGGTGACAATATACAGCCTTGACGTACTCCTTTTCCTATTTGGAACCAGTCTGTTGCTCCATGTCCAGTCAGGTATGACCTAAATCAAATCCCTTATGATTATACAGTGGAAGTGAGAAATAGATTTAAGGGCCTAGATCTGATAGATAGAGTGTCTGATGAACTATGGAATGAGGTTCGTGACATTGTACAGGAGACAGGGATCAAGACCATCCCCATGGTAATGAAATGCAAAAAAGCAAAATGGCTGTCTGGGGAGGCCTTACACATAGCTGTGAAAAGAAGAGAGGCAAAAAGCAAAGGAGAAAAGGAAAGATATAAGCATCTGAATGCAGAGTTCCAAAGAATAGCAAGAAGAGATAAGAAAGCCTTCTTCAGCGATCTTTGCAAAGAAATAGAGGAAAACAACAGAATGGGAAAGACTAGAGATCCCTTCAAGAAAATTAGAGATACCAAGGGAACATTTCATGCAAAGATGGGCTCGATAAAGGACAGAAATGGTATGGACCTAACAGAAGCAGAAGATATTAAGAAGAGGTGGCAAGAATACACAGAAGATCTATACAAAAAAGATCTTCACAACCCAGATAATCACAATGGTTTGACAACTTATCTAGGCCAGACATCCTGGAATGTGAAGTCACGTGGGTCTTAGAAAACATCACTGTGAACAAAGCTAGTGGAGGTGATAGAATTCCAGTTGAGCTATATCAAATCCTGAAAGATGATGCTGTGAAAGTGTTGCACTAAATATGCCGGCAAATTTGGAAAACTCAGCAGTGGCCACAGGATTGGAAAAGGTCAGTTTTCATTCCAATTCCAAAGAAAGGCAATGCCAAAGAATGCTCAAATTACCACACAATTGCACTCATCTCACACGCTAGTAAAGTAATGCTCAAAATTCTCCGAACCAGGCTTTAACAATACGTGAACCGTGAACCTCCTGATGTTCAAGCTGGTTTTAGAAAAGGCAGAGGAACCAGAGATCAAATTGCCAACATCCGCTGGATCATGGAAAATGCAAGAGAGTTCCAGAAAAACATCTATTTCTGCTTTATTGACTATGCAAAGCCTTTGACTGTGTGGATCACAATAAACTGTGGAAAATTCTTCAAGAGATGGGAATACCAGACCACCTGACCTGCCTCTGGAGAAATCTGTATGCAGGTCAGGAAGCAAGAGTTAGAACTGGACCTGGAACAACAGACTGGTTCCAAATAGGTAAAGGAGTACGTCAAGGCTGTATATTGTCACCCTGCTGATTTAACTTATATGCAGAGTACATCATGAGAAACAGACTGGAAGAAACACGAGCTGGAATCAAGATTGCCGGGAGAGATATCAATAACCTCAGATATGCAGATGACACCACCCTTATGACAGAAAGTGAAGAGGAACTAAAAAGCCTCTTGGTGAAAGTGAAAGAGGAGAGTGAAAAAGTTAGCTTAAAACTCAGCTTTCAGAAAACGAAGATCATGGCAACCAGTCCCATCATTTCATGGGAAATAGATGGGGAAACAGTCGAAACAGTGGCAGACTTTATTTTGGGGGGCTCCAAAATCACTGCAGATGGTGATGGCAGCCATGAAATTAAAAGATGCTTGCTCCTTGGAAGAAAAGTTATGACCAACCTAGATAGTATATTCAAAAGCAGAAATATTACTTTGCTGACTAATGTCCATCTAGTCATGGCTATGGTCTTTCCTGTGGTCATGTATGGATGTGAGAGTTGGCCTGTGAAGAAGGCTGAGCACTGAAGAATTGATGCTTTTGAACTGTGGTGTTGGAGAAGACTCCTGAGAGTCCCTTGGACTGCAAGGAGATCCAACCAGTCCATTCTGAAGCAGATCAGCCTTGGGATTTCTTCGGAAGGAATGATGCTAAAGCTGAAACTCCAGTACTTTGGCCACCTCATGTGAAGAGTTGACTTATTGGAAAAGACTCTGATGCTGGGAGGGATTGGGGGCAGGAAGAGAAGGGGAGGACAGAGGATGAGATGGCTGGCTGGATGGCATCACGGACTCGATGGACGTGAGTCTGAGTGAACTCTGGGAGATGGTGATGGACAGGGAGGCCTGACGTGTTGCGATTCATGGGGTCACAAAAAGGCGGACACGACTGAGCGACTGAACTGAAGTTAATATGAAGCAGATGTTACATAGTTCTTATTTCGGACTATCGGTTCAGTCCTCCTTAAAAACATTAATAATGAATACATTTTGTTATAATTTCCAGAGCCTCTTCATGTAACTGTCATTTTAAATTATAGTGTGGGGAATATTATAATGTGGGGAATAAATAGTAATTTTCTTAGTCATTTCTTCATTCTGTACATTTAAACCATTTCTAACTTTGTCGGTTTTCTTTCTAAGGAGCAAGTATCTTTTAATTTCATTATTGCACTCACCATCTGTAGTGATTTTGGAGTCTGAGAGAATAAAATCTGGCACTGCTTCCACTTTCCCCCATTCTATATGCCATGAAGTGATGGGATCACATTCTGTGATCTTAGTTTTTTCCATGTTGAGTTTTAAGCCAGCATTTTCACTCTCCTCTTTCACCCTCACCAAGAGGCTCTTTAGTTCTTCTTCACTTTGTGCCCTTAGAGTGGCATCATCTGCATATCTGAGATTGTTGATATTTCTCCATGCAATCTTGATTCCAGCTTTTGATTCATCCAGCTCAGCATTTCACAAGATATACTCTGCATATAAATTGAAGAAGTAGGATGAAAACATGCAGCCTTGTTGTTCTCCTTTCCCAATTTTGAACCAGTCATTCCATGTCCAGTTCTAACTGTCACTTTCTGACCCTCATACAGATTTCTCAGGGGACACGTAAGGTTATATGGTACTCCCAATCTCTTTAAGAATTTTTCAGTTTGTTGTGATCCACATAGTCAAAGGCTTTAACATAGTCAACGAAGCAGAAGTAGATGTTTTTCTGGAATTCCCTTACTTTCTACATGATTAAACAAATTTGACAATTTGATCTCTGGTTTCTCTTCCATCTTCAAAATTCATCTTGTACATCTGGGAGTTCTTAATTCATGTACTGCTAAAGACTAGCTTGAACGATTTTGAGGATAACCCTGTGATCATGTGAAATGAGGGCAATTGTATGATAGTTTGAACATTCTTTGGCATTGCCTTTCTTTGAGATTAGAATGAAAACTGACATTTTCCAGCCCTGCAGTCAGAGCTGAGTTTTCCAAATTTACTGACATATTGAGTGCAGCACTTTAACAGTATCATCTTTGAGAATTTGAAATAGCTTAGCTGGAATTTCATTATCGGCACTAGATTTATTAGTGGTAATGCTTCCTTGTCAAATAAAGTCCACTAGACTTCACACGCTAGGATGTCCAGCTCTAGGAGAGTGACCACACCGTCGTTATTTGGGTCATTAAGACTTTTTTGGTATAGTTCTGTGTGTTCTTGCCACCTCTTCTTAATCTCTTATGCTTCTGTTAGGTCCTTATCATTTCTGTCTTTTATCATACCCATCCTTGCATGAAATGTTCCCTTGATATCTCCAATTTTCTTGAAGAGATCTCTAGTCTTTCCCATTCTGTTGTTTTCCTTTTTTTTTTCCCCCCTGCATTTTTCACTTAAGGCCTTCTTGTCTCACCTTGCTATTCTCTGGAACATTGCCTTCAGTTTGGTATCTTTCCCTTTCTCCTTTGCCTTTCATTTCTCTTTGTTCCTCAGCTATTTGTAAAGCCTCCTCAGATGACCACTTTGCCTTCTTGCGTTTCTTTTTCTTTGGGATAGTTTTGGTCACTGCTTCCTGTACAATGTTTTGAACCTCCATCCATAGTTTTTCAGGCACTTTTCTATCAAATCTAATCTGCTGAATCTGTTTGTCACTTCCAGTGTATAATCTTGAGAGATTTGATTTAGTTCATACCTGAATGGCCTAGTGATTTTTCCTATTTTCTTCTATTTAAGCCTGAATTTTGCAATAAGGAGTTCATGGTCTGAACCACAGTCAGCTCCAGGTCTAATTTTTGCTGACCATATAGAGCTTCTCCATCTTTGGCTGCAGAGAACATCATTATTCTGATTTCAGTATTGACCAAAACATTGACATGTGTTGTCCATGTGTAGAGTCCTCTCTTGTGTTATTGGAAAAGGATGTTTGCTATGACCAGCGTGTTCTCTTGACAAAACTGTTAGCCTGTGCCATGCTTCATTTTGTACTCCAAGGCGCCAAACTTTCCTGTTACTCCAGGTATCTCTCCACTTCCTACTTTTGGATTCCAGTCCCCTATAATGAAAAGAACTTTTTTTTTTTTTTTTTTTTTTGGTGTTCTAGACGATGTTGTAAGTCTTTACAGAAGTAGTCAACTTCAGCTTCTTTGGCATCAATGGTTGGGACATAGACTTGGATTACTGTGATGTTGAATGGTTTGCCTTCGAAATGAATAAAAATCATTCTGTTATTTTTGAGGTTGCACCCAAGTACTACATTTCAGACTTTTGTTGACTATGAGGGCTCTTCCATTTCTTCTAAGGGATTCTTGCCCATAGTAGTGGACATAATGGTCATCTAAATTAACTTTGCTCATTCCAGTCCATTTTAGTTCACTGATTCCTAAGATATCGATGTTCAATCTTACCATCTCATACTTGACCATGTCCAATTTACCTTGATTTCTGGACTTAACATTCCAGATTCCTGTGAACTATTGTTCTTTACAGCTTCAGACTCTACTTTTACCACCAGACACATCCACAACTGAACATTGTTTCTGCTTTGGCCCAGCGGCTTCATTCTTTCTGGAGCTATTAGTAATTGCCCTTCACTCTTCTCCAGTAGCATATTGGACACCTTCCAATGTCGGGGATCATCTTTTGGTGTCATATCTCTTTGCTTTTTCATCCTGTTCATGGAGTTCTCCAGGCAAGAATAATAAAGTTGGTTCCTATTTCCTCCTCCAGTGGACCATGTTTTGTCAGAATTCTTCACTATGGATCACAGCCTTGTTGTGGTGAAAGGCCTTGCATAACCTTTGTGTGCATAGACTTTTTTCTCTCAGTTTAAGCATTATTTCTCTGCACTTAGATACTTAAATTTGTAATTACTGGAAAGAAAGACATGAATGCACTTAAGACTCTTGATGAAGTTTGCCAAATTGCTTTCCAAAACCTTATGCCAATTCAAACTGTTGCCAGCAATGTAAGAATATATTTCACACCACCCCAGCCAGCACTGGGTATTATCATTTATATTAAGCAAGTAGTCATGGATAGATGTGAAAGTTGGACCATAAGGAAGACTGAGTGCTGAAGAATTGATACTTCTGAATTTTCATGCTGGAGAAGACTCTTGAGAGTCCCTTGGACAGCAAGGAGATCAAACCAGTCAATCCTAAAGAAAATCAACCCTGAATATTCACTGGAAGGACTGGTGCTGAAACAGAAGCTCCAATACTTCAGCCACCTGATGCAAAGAGCTGACTCACTGAAAATACCCTGATGCTGGGAAAGATTGAGGGCAGGAGGAGGAGGGGGTGACAGAGGATGAGATGGTTGGATGGACATGAGTTTGAGCAAGCTCCAGCAGATAGTGGAGGACAGGGAAACCTGGTATGCTGCAGTCCATAGGGTTGCTAAGAGTTGGACATGGCTTAGTGACTGAACAATGAACAACAACATTAGGAACGTACTGTTCTTATTGATGTTTAGTTTTCAGCTGTTGGATCCCACTGAACCTACTTAATGAGTCTTCTGAAAGAGCTGGGCTAGGTGAAGAAGGAAGAGATATAAGGCAGAGTGGGTCCCCATTGTTTGGACATTCATCATAGAATCTAACTGATATCTGTTTCCTCTTGATCTACCAAACTGCAGGTCACTTTCTTCTTTCAACCTCTATTTCTGCATTTATGAAAACAAATGGCAGGGTCAACTGCCTTTACGATTCTACCTGGCTTCTAAGTTCTGATAAATCTCTTGCTGTGAACCTCACATTTCAAATCTGTGCAAATTTCTCTGGTTGTCTTGTCAATAGCTGCAGGGATTTGTCTGTCTAACATGCATATTATATTCTTTTCTTTGGTGTCTTGAGTAGGATATGTTTTAACTTTTGTTCCAGCTTTGCTTTCCCTCCTCTTTCTGAAAGTTCTGATTAAAAAAAAAAAAGAATGCAAATATGGTATATGAATATTTAAAATATGATTTGCATTTAACAAATTACATACGATCACATAATTCCCAGTGTGATTTTGCATCAGGGTAGAAGTGAGAATATGTATTTTATATTAAATGCATAGCATTTAAATACTTTAATACAAACAAACTGCATTTGAATATTAATCTCTCCCAAAAAGACCTTGCCAGGCAGGCATATTAAATATTTAAACCCTTTCCTCATGCAAAGTTCTTGAGCCCCTTGAACATTTCTACTTTTCTCTGTTATTTTGAAGTCTGGAGAATCTGGATATTTTCTATATAACTATTGTGCATTTTGTATCTGTCCTCATGAAGTTTTTCTTCTCTAAGGACAAGAGTGAATTAACAGGCACACTCTAATCCTCAGCATTGAGAGTGTTAACCCCATCATGCTAAATGCAGCCATGAGGAGAGCTTGAGTCTGTGGTAGGAGAAGGAAATTATTCAATATTAAGAGATGATAGAAGCATAGATTCTAATTGTGGGGCTTGACCTTGAAAGTCATCAAGTTTAATCATCTACCTAAAGCAGAATCCAGGTAACAACTCTATAGGTGATTGGTTAATCACTTCTTGCATCCCTTTGGTATTACAGAACTCACTACCCCACTACCTGCTTATACTGTAACTAGACAGCATTCATTTGGGGAACATTATCTTGAGTTCAATACTACCTCTAAATGAGCCACTAATTTTAATTTATTCTCCTGGAGCCATTACATGAAATTAGGTAATTCTGAACATGATTTTGTATAAAATAATTTTCTACAGGCATGTTTGCTGTACTTAATAAGTTCCACAGAAAGGAATGATTTTCCCAGTATGCACTGAGGGAATTGAACTCAAGAAAAGTTAGAGACAATGAGGGAGATGGCTGAGTAGGAGAATGTGGAGTTGCTGTCTCCTCATAACCAGGGTACATACAAGACACGGGCAGGGGACCTTGGACACCTAAGGGGAGAGGAGAAACCCCCATGACTGGGTAGAACATGGGAAAGGGAGGGTGGAGAAGAGGAAGTGGGATGGGATCAGTGCCCCTGAGGGGTGGCTGGGGAAGGGCAGGGGTTCCTATGCTTGGTGTCGCCCACCCACAGTGAAGATCAATGGGCACAGGGAGAGACCATGGAGGGATCGGGAATTGGAGGGGAGTGACCAGTGTTTCCACCATCCGCTGGGGCCCCAGATCACCTGCTGAGGCTGTGGGTCCTAAATCTCCTCCCTCAGAAACCCCTGCAGGCAGAGATGAGTCTAAGCCCTGCACCCTTAGGCCTTTTCTGGTCACATACATCCTAAGCCCAGATCTTGCCCAAGCCTACGCCCCACCCCTGCCTGAGCCCCACCCCTCCCAAGATCATTTCTAGCCCTTTTAAAATTTAAAAAAATTTTTGTTTCATTGTTGTGGCTCTATTTTGCATTGTTGTTTCATTTATATTTTTATTTTCGAACATGCATTTTTAATTTTTTTATTTAATTTTTAATTTTTGTTCACCTCCCACATTTTTCTTTTTCTTTTTTTGCTGTACACTTGTGGTATCTTGGTTCCCAGGCCAGGGGTCAGGCCTGAATTCCTGTGGTGGGAACTCTGAGTTCAAATTGCTAGACTAACAGAGAACCTCAGACCCCAGGAAGTATTACTTGGAGTGAGAGCTTCTGGAGGTTCTCATCTAGGCACAAAGATCCGGCTCTTTCCTACTGCCTTCAAACCCTAGAGCTGGACACTTAAGGCCAAAACAACCTGTAAGACAGTAACACCCACCCATCAAAAAAAAAAAAAAAAAATGAGATGACAAGAAAATATGTTACAGATGAAGGAGCAAGGTAAAAGCCTAAAAGACCAAATAAATGAAGAGGAAATAGGCAACATATGTGAAAAAGAATTCAGAGTAATGGTTGTAAAGATGATTCCAAATCTCAGAAACAGGATGGAGGCATGGATCAAGAAAATACAAGAAATGTTTAACAAGGACCTATAAGAAATAAGGGACGAGCAAACAGTGGTGAACAATAGAATAACTGAGATGAAAAATACACTACAAGGATTCAATAGCAGAAGAACAAATAAGTGAGATGGAAGATAGAATGGTGAACATAACTGCTGAGGAGCAGAATAAAGAAAAAATAAAAAGAATTGAGGACAGTCTCAGAGGCTTCTGAGACAACATTAAACACACCAACATTCAAATTATAGGGATCCCAGAAGAAGAAGAGAAAGAGAAAGGGTCTGAGGAAATATTTGAAGAGATTATAGTCAAAAATTTCCCTAATATGGGAAAGGAAATAGCCATGCAAGTCTAGGAAATGCAGAGTCCCACATGGGATAAATCCAGGGAGAAATATACTAAGACACTTATTAATCAAACTAACAAAAATTAAATTCAAAGAAAAAAATATTAAAAACAGCAAGGGAAAAACAACAAATAACATACAAGGGAATCCCCATAAGATTATCTGTTGATTTTTCCACAGAAACTCTGCAGGCCAGAAGAGAGTAGCAGGATATATATATTTAAAGTGATGAAAGGGAAAAACCTACGACCAAGATTACTCTACCCAGAAAAGATCTCATTCAGACTCCACAGAGAAATCAACAGTGTTATAGACAAGCAAAAACTAAGAGAGTTCAGCACCATCAAACCAACTTTACGACAAATGCTAAAGGAACTTTTCTAGGTAGGAAACACAAAAGGAGAAAAGGACTCACAAAAACCCAAAACAATTAAGACAATGGTAATAGGGATATACAGTGGCTTCCTTGGTAGCTTAGATGGTGAAGCCTCTGACTACGATGTGGGGGACCTGGGTTCGATCCCTGGGTCAGGAAGATCCCCTGGAGAAGGAAATGGCAACCCACTCCAGTATTCATGCCTGGAAAATCCCATCGACAGAGGAACCTGGTGGGCTACAGTCCATGGGGTCACAAAGAGTCGGACACGACTGAGCAACTTCACTTCACTTCAACAGGGATATACATGTTGATAATTCCCTTGAAAATTATCTATGTAAACAGATTAAATGCTCCAACCAAAACATGCTGACTGGCTGAATAGAGAACCACTTCAGACCTAGGGACGTAAGAGACTAAAAGCGAGGAGATGGAAAAAGACACTCCATGTAAATGGAAATCAAAAGAAACCTGGAGTAGCAATATTCATGTCAAATAAAATAGACTTTAAAATAATGACTGTTACAAAAGATAAAGAAGGACATTACATAATCTTCAAAGGGTCAATCCAAGAAGATATAACAATTATAAATATTTATGCACAGTGGTGCTAGTGGTAAAGAACCCACCTACCAATGCAAGAGACATAAGAGATGCAGGTTCAATCCCGGGTCAGGAAGATCTCCTGAAGAAGGCATCGCAGAACACTCCAGTATTCTTGCCTGGAGAATCCCATGGACAGAGGAACCTGGCAAGCTACACGGGGTTGCAAATAATTGGACACAACTGAAGTGACTTAATACACACGCACATGTACCCAACATAGGAACACTTCAATACATAAGGCAAATGCTGACAGCCATAAGAGGGAAAATTGACAGAAGCACAATAATAGTGGGGAACTTGAACACTCCAGTTATTCCAATGGACAAAGCGTGCAGACAGAAAATAAATAAGGAAACATAAGCTTTAAGTGACACAACAGACCAGATAGATTTAATTGTTATTTATAGGACATTCCACTCAAAAGTGGCAAAATACATTTTGTTCTCAAGTGCATGTGCAGCATTCTCCAGGATAGATCACATCTTGGGTCACAAATCAAGCCTCAGAAAATTTAAGAAAATTGAAATTATATCAAACATCTTTTCTGACCACAACACTATGAGATTCAAAATCAATTACAGGAAAAAAAAACTGTTACGCAAACACATGGAGGCTAAACAGCACACTGCTAAATAACCAAGAAATCACTGGAGAAATCAGAGGAGAAATTTAAAAAATACCTAGAAACAAATGACAACAAAACATGATGACCTAAAACCTATAGGACGCAGCAAAAGCAGTCCTAAGAGGGGCATTTCTATCAATCCAGTCTCGCCTCAAGAAGCAAGAAAAAACAATCCAGCCTCATACCTAATGACACAAGAAAAAGAAACAAAGAAAACCCAGAGTTAGTAGAAGGAAAGCATAAAGATCAGAGTAGAAATAAATAAAATATAAATAAGGAAAACAATAGCAAAGATCAATAAAAACAAAAGTTGGTTCTTTGAGAAGATAAAATTGATAAACCTCTTGCCAAAGTCATAAGGAAAAAAGGGAGAGGACTCAAATCAATAAAATTAGAAATGAAAAAGGAGAAATGACAATTGACACCACAGAAATATGATACAAAGGACTAATAAGAGACTACTACACACAACTATATAACAGTAAAATAGACACCCTGGAAGAAATAGACAAATTCTTGGGAAGGTACAACTTTCCAAGACTGAATCAGGAAGAATTAGAAAATATAAACAGACCAATCACAAGCAATGAAATTGAAACTGTAATTAAAAATCTTCCAGAAAAAGTCCAAGACCAAATGGCTTCACAGGCAAATTCTATCCAATATTTAGAGAAGAGCTAATACCTGTCCTCAAATTCTTGCAAAAATTGTAGAGGGAGGAACACTCCCAAATTCATCCTATGAGGCTACCATCACCCTGATATGAAAACCAAAGATACTACAAAAAAGAAAATTACCAGCCAATATCACTGATGAACATAGATGCAAAAATGCCCAACAAAATACTAGCAAACAGAATCCAACAGCATTAAATGGATCATACATTGTGATCAAGTAGAATTTATCCCAGAGATACAAAATCCTTCAGTATATGCAAATCAATCAGTGTGATACACCACATTAACCAATTAAAGAATAAAAACCATATGGCTATCTCAATAGATGGAGTAAAAGCTTTTGGCAAAATTCAACACTCATTTATGATTAAAAAAAAAACCCTCCCCCTATGCCCAGAAAGAAGGCATAGAGGGAATCTACTTCAACATAATAAAGGCCACATAAGAGAAACCTACAGCAGACATCATTCTCAATGATGAAAAACTGAAAGCATTTCCTCTGAGACCAGGAAGAAGACAAGGGTGCCCACACTTACCACTCTTATTTAACATAGTTTGGGAAGTCCTAGCCATGGCAATCAAAGAAGAAAAAGGATACAAATTAGAAAAGAAGAAGTAAAACTGTCATTGTTTACAGATGACATTATACTATACATAGAAAATCTTAAAGATGCCACCAGAAAACTATTAGAGCTAATCATTTTAGTAAAGTAGGAGAATATAAAATTAATGTGCAGAAATTTCTTGCATTCCTGTACACTAACAATAAAATATTAGAAAAAAATTAAGGAAACAATCCCATTTACCATTGCAACAAAAGAAATAAAATATCTAGGAATAAATCTACCTAAGGAGGCAAAAGACCTGTGCGCAAAAAACTATAAAACACTGATGAAAGAAACCAAAGATGACACAGCTGGAGAGATACACATGTTTTTGGATGTGAAGAATCAATATTGTGAAAATGACCATCTGATCCAAAGCAATCTACAGATTCAGTGTGATCCCTATCAAATTACCCATGACGTTTTTCACAGAATTAGAACAAAAAAATTGGCAATTTGTATGGAAACAGAAAAGACCTCGAATAGCAAAGCAACCTTGAGAAAGAAAAACAGAGCTGGAGGAATCAGGCTCTCTGACTTCAGACTATACTACAAAGCTACAGTAATCAAGATGGTATGGTATTGGCATGAAAATGGAAATATAGACCAATGGTAGAGGATAGAAAGCCAGAGATAAACCCACATACCTATTATCACCTAATCTATGACAAAGAAAGCAAGAAGGCAAGAATATACAAGGGAAAAAAGACAGGTCTCTTCAATAAAGGGTGCTCCATGTAAAAGAATGAAATTAGAATACTTCCTAACACCATACGCAAAAGTAAATTCAAAATGGATTAAAACCTAAATGTAAGACTAGACACTATAAAACCCTTAGAGGAAAACAAGAAAAATACTCTTTGACATAAATTACAGAAAGATCTTTCAGACTCACCTTCTGGAGTAGTGAAAACAAATGGGACCTAATTAAACTTAAAAGCTTTTTCACAATGAACTATAAACAAGATGAAAAAACATCCTACAGAGTGGAAGAAAGTATTTACAAAGGAAGCAATGGACAAAAGTTTAATCTCCAAAATATACAAATAGTTCATGAAGCTCAGGACTTCCCTGGTGACTCAGACAGTAAAGCAGCTGCCTACAATGCAGGAGACCTGAGTTCAGTCCCTGGGTTGGGAAGATCTCCTGGAGAAGGACATGGCAACCCATTCCAGTATTCTTGCCTGGAGAATCCCATGGACAGAGGAGCCTGGTGGGCTACAGTCCATGGGGTCGCGAAGAGTCAGACACAACTGAGCGACTTCACTTTCTTTCTTTCATGAAGCTCAGTATCAAAAAATGAACAACCCAATCAAAAAATGGGTGAAAGACTTACATAGACATTTCTCCAAAGTAGACATACAGATTGCCAAGAGGCACGTGAAAAGATGCTCACCATCACTAATTATTGGAGAAATGCAGATCAAAACTACAATGATGTACTACCTCACACCAGTCAGAATAGCCAACATCAAAAAATCTATGCTGGAGAGGGTGTGGAGAAAGTTGACATTGCCACTATGGAGAATGGTATAGAGGCTCCTTAAACTAAAAGTAGAACTACCATATGACCCAACAATTCCACTATTGGGCATATACCCTGAGAAAACCATAATTCAAAAAGACACATGTACCCCAGTGTTCACTGCAGCACTGTTTACAGTAGCCAAGATATGGAAACAATCCAAGTGTCCATTGACAGATGAATGGATAAAGAAGATGTGGTACATATATACAACAGAATATTAGCCACAATAAGGAATGAAACTGGGTCATCTGTAGAGATGTGAATGGACCTAGAGTCTATCATACAGAGTGAAGTAAGTCATAAAGGAAAAAACAGTGGTATATTAACACAAGTATGTGGAGTCTAGAAAAATGGTACAGATGATCCTAGTTTCAGGACGGGAATAGAGACACAGACATAGAGAAGGGACTTACGGACACAGTGGGGGAAAGGGAGGGTGGGATGAATTGGGAGATTAGGTTTGACCCAAATACACTACCATGTGTAAAATAAATAGCTAGTGGGGACCCGTAGTGCAGCATTCAGTGGTCTGTGATGACCTAGATGGCTGGGAAGGGGGTACAGTGGGAAGGAGGTCTAGGATGATATATGTGTGCATATAACTGATTTACATTTTTGTATACCAGAAATAAATGCCACATTGTAAAGGAATTATACTCCAATAGTAAAAATAAAAGGACAAGTTAGACTGTTTTTTTGAATTTGACACCAACAGCAAAGACATCAAAAGGAAAAATAAACAAGTGGGACTACATCAAACTAAAGAGCTTTTCCACAGCAAAGAAAACTATCAACAACATGCAAAGGCAACCTGTAGAATGGGAAAAAATATTTGCAAATCATATATTTGATAATTTGATGAAGGGTTAATACCCAAAGTACATAATGAACTCATACAACTTAAAAGCAAAAAAAAAAAAAATTTTTTTTTAATTTAAAAATGAGCAGAACAGAACAGACATTAAAAAAAAAAAGACATCCTCATGGTCAACACAAAAAGATGCTCAACATCACTAATCATTATGGAAATGCAAATCAAAACCACAGTAAGATATTACCTCATACCTGTTGTGAGACTATCATCAAAAAGACAAGGGGTAAGTGTTGGTGAGGATTTGGAGAACAAAGAACCTTTGTTCACTGTTGGTGGGAATGTAAACTGTGCAACCACTATGGAGACCTGTATGGATGTTTCTCAAAAAATTAAAAATAGAACTACAATCTGACCTAGCTATCCCACCTCTGGAGATATATATATATATCCAAAGGAGGAAATCACTCCCTCAAAGAGCTATCTGTATTCCCATGTTCTTTGCAGTATTACTTACAATAGCTCACATATGGGAACAATCTGTGTCCATCAGCAGATGAATGAACAAAGAAAGTATGATCTAGATCTAAATCTAAATCCAAATTAGATATCTGTATCTACAATGTAATATTATTCAGCCATAAGAAGGAAAGAAATCTTGCCATTTGAAACAACATAGAGGGACATTGAGGGTCTTATGCTGAGTGAGCAAGACAAAGAAAGACGCATACTTTATGATCTCACTTATATGTGGAATCTAAGAAAAATGAACTCATATGAGCTGAAGATATTGGTGGTTTCCAGAGGAAGGGGGTGGGGTGGGGGAAGTTAGCAAGTGTGATCAAAAGGTACAAATTTCCAGTTATAATAAGATAAATAAGTTCTGGGTATGTAATCTACAGTATGGTGACTATAGTTAACAATAATGTATAATTGAAAGTTGCTTAGATACAAAAAGTTCTCATAACTAGAAAAAATTATAACTTTGAGGTGATATATGTTCACTAAGCTTATTGTGGAAATCATTTTGTGGTATCAACATAAATTAAATGATAATGTTGTATACCTTAAACTAAAATAATGTTATGTATCAATTATATCTTAATAAGACTGGAAAAAAGTGATCAAAAGTCAATGAAGATATCTTTTAATCAGTAATTATACATACTAATATTCACCAGTAGATTATTAGCTATTTATGGCCACAGTGCTTTCTCATAAATAAATATTGATACTTAATTGATTTGTTAAAAAGAGTTAGGAGTTTATAATAATTTAACAACAATAACAATAGCACATAGTGCTTCCTCTGTGTCAGGCACTGCTCTAAGTGCTTTATATATATGGGCTACTTCAATCTTTATAACCATCTATGAGGTGTATGTACTTTTATCTTCATTTTACATATGAAGCACAGAGAAGTTAAATAACTTTTTCAAAGTTTAAATAACAGTGATTGGTTTTCAACTCAACACGTTCATCCAATTTGTGTTCTTATCTATTATTCTATGTTTAGAGCGACCACATCATCTATTATTCAAACTGGGACACTTTTGAAAGTAATAATAACTACTTCTTGAAAACACCTTCACCTCTCAAATCACAGGCTGACAAGAATATTTTGAAAGTCTAAATATCACCATGAAGGGCAAATCCAAGTTTTCTGGGGCCTTAGACATGACTGAGCGAGTTCACTTTCACTTTTCACTTTCATGCATTGGAGAAGGAAATGGCAACCCACTCCAGTGTTCTTGCCTGGAGAATCCCAGGGACAGGGGAGCATGGTGGGCTGCCATCCATGGGGTCGCACAGTCGGACACGACTGAGGTGACTTAGCAGCAGCAGCAGCAGCAATGTGATTTTGAGGGCTTTCAGAAAAAGGACATGAAGCTGTGAATACTGTGCACATCAAAGTGAATTTTTAAAATTAAATTTATTTAGTTTTACTTGAGGGATAATTGCTTTATTGTGTTGGCTTCTGCCAGATGTCAGTATGGATCAGCCATAGGTATACCTATGTTCCCTCCCTCTTGAACATCCCTCCCCATCCCTCCCCATCCCACCCCTCTAGGTTGTTACAGAGCCCAGGTTTGAGGTGAATGTTTTTTTTGAATGAAAAGAAATCACAACAAATTAGTGGAAACCTGAGGATCCAAGTTCCTTTATTCTGAGATCTATTTGGGAAATACAGATTTCCCAAGCACACCAGAAACCTGTGCTTGCAGCTTGCCTTCCCTCTTCACTTGGAACATTCTGTAACTTCACAGGCGATGCAAATCAGGGGCCTTGAAACCAACGCTTCATTACGTTTGTGGTAGATCTATCTCTGCTCATCATTTTCAGGTCACTTGGAAAATAAATCGAGCACCTAGAATGTTTGTGGTGCTCACTGTTTGATAAGATAAATAGCATTTTACAGTAACGTGTCCAGAAATCCCCATAGACACATCAGAATGGCCACTATACAATTCTCTGATCCCAGCCAGTTACCATTTAGATTCCCTGGAGTCTATAAGAACAGTTCCTACCCAGGAAGGTGGTTGGGGGCCTTGTGAATGGCTTGAGCTGGTTCTAAGTTTTTGGTATGGGCTCACCACTGGTAGTGTGTTATTTTGACATGACCCTCTCTCTTCCTATTGATCTCTTTGACTCTCTCTTCTAGGTCAGAGATGATTTCATAAACTTTGGTTCCTAGCCTTAAAATGGCTGTTTCTGTGAAAATGTGATTCTGCAAGTTCTGATCCCCTTATATCTAGGAATCTCGTGATGCCATATGCATTAGCAACATTAGATTCACTAATAAAGGACACAGAAGGCAAATGTTCCTCACAAAATGATCATTTATTTGCAGTTATGTATGGATTTGAATGATTTCAGAAGCATAAATTAGATTCTTGTTAATGTTCACCTATCGTGCAATACCAACTCCATTCGCTTCCTCTTCTTGCTCCAGTCCTCCACATCTTTCCTCACCCCCATCCCCTTAATCTTCTAGGACAGCCAGCAGCCAGTAGTGCCTCCCCTGTCTCACAGGAATTTTTTTTTTTCTGTGATAACCCCCACTGTTTCCCTACAAAAACAAGTATGAGAAATGGGAATCAAAAAAGTTCCTCCTAAATGTTCTAATAAAGGACAGGATGAAATCCGAAGCTAGCTACTGCTTGTCAGCCCAAGTTGTTCATTATATTCCTGTTTGTCTTGTTTAGCTTATACATTCCCTGGGCAAGAGGCCAGGTGGTTTTATTACAATACCCATCGGTCTGTCAACACCATCTAAATTAAAGCAAACGCTCTTCTCAGATGGCACTTTTTGATCACATCTCCCTACACCCAGACTGCTTAGGACTGAAAGGTTTGCGTTGGCTATGACATCATTAAAATGGACTGAACCCAAAATGACTGGGATGTTCTTGAGAAAATTCATTTTCTCATACTGACATGGGCTGCGGAAGACACATTGAAGCTGTAAAACACAGCTTGGAAATGACTAGGCTAATTTTAGAACCCGTTTACACAGCTGCTCCACTGAAAAGCTGACTTTCATTGTAATTCTTGCTCTGGGAGGACCTGCCTTTTATTTAATTAAGAATGATCGGCAAGGCAGGCTTTTGATATAGCAAGATCCACAGTAAAACTGCAAGGCGAGTGGAGTTGCAGTAGCTCTGTGACATTCTGCTTTATTAGATGTCAGTTTATAATTAAAAGTTTGAGTGGCAGAACTCTGAGTACCCAGAAAAATGGTTTTGAGGATCTTAATTATTTCCAGCCATCTTTCCAGAGAATACATGAGATTGTGAGATTGGACGTGGGGGGAGACATTTGGTATTGCCCAAACATTCCCTTTGAAAACTGCAGAAAGGGGAAATTCTCTAGGGTTTAGAACTCAGGAGAAAGAAATTCATATTTTGAAATGCAATTGAGATCATCTCCTACTAGGGGAAGGAGTTTACGTGTTTAAAGCAATAGATACTAGAAGCAAAACAAAAGGAGTCAAATATCCTAGGGAAAGATATCAGTCTTGGCTATGAAGTTAATTAGAAAAAGAAAAGTGCTTTTCCCTTCCAGTTATGCTTGTTATTACTGACACCATGGTATTCATTTTATGGAAATGCTTCATAGAAAAATCTAAATTTTATTTTAAAATGTTATGAGATTTTTCCCCCTCTTTGTGCAAACTAATACAACAATTTATTGAACATTGGGAGTCATCAAATGCTTTTTTTTTTATCACCTATGTACCCAGAACAGAATTAATTAAAATCATCAAATGTCTTTCTCATAAGAGCTATTTATATGTCTGAAACTTGGCATTTCACAAGTTAGTAAGAGAAATAAAAGGAATTTCTGGGGAATCAACTAACTCAGTTGTTAACCTTATTAGCAAATTACATAGTATAATGTTCACATGTACTTCATATGAATAGAATCAAAGCTTTTTGCAATTTATTTAAGATTGCTAACTTCAACATTACCACATTTTAAAGATCTGCTGCTAAGTCACTTCAGTCGTGTCCAGACGGCAGCCCACCAGGCTCCCCTGTCCCTGGGATTCTCCAGGCAAGAACTCTGGAGTGGGTTGCCATTTCCTTCTCCAATGCATGAAAGTAAAAAGTGAAAGTGAAGTCGCTCAGTCGTAATCGACTCTTAGCGACCCCATGGACTGCAGCCTACCAGGCTCCTCCATCCACAGGATTTTCCAGGCAAGAGTACTGGAGTGGGGTGCCATTGCCTTCTCCGTTTAAAGATCTAGTCAAGTTTAAATAACTATCAACAAGATTGCAGTTGAATCTACATCAAGGCTATTTTAGTGGATTAAAGTTAGGTTCATTACTTCCTGTTACCTAATATTGTTTAGTATAGAGACTGATTAACTGATAAGACAGAAGCAATGTAAAAAGAGATTACATATTCCAAAAGGCAGTAGATCTATTTGATGATTTGGAGTCTTTGCATCCATGTTTTCTCGAAGGAAATAGTAGTAAGCAAAGAGAAAATATCCTCTTTTTTTTGCCATCATATTAATAGCTGGCTGAAATTTCTGCAAATTCAGTTTGAAAGTCAAGTTCAGAAATTATTAAGCCATATTAGTTTCCAGCAAGCTCAGACTGGCACATTTTTAGAACTGTCTGGTAATTCAAATGTGGGAGGTAAATTACAGATTTAATGAAGTACATGTAGTGTGTGGAGATGACTTTTTTACCTTGCAAGTTCTCCACTAATTAGATCCCAGGAGGTGAATGAGAGTTATTGTTGTTCTTCTAGGTTCAGCTTTAAACAAAGTGAACCAGCAGAGTTAGTCACCTATGGGCATTCAGACAAGGTATTGTTTAGAATACCCTCCCTCATCAAAGAAAGAAAAGGAGAGAGAATACATCATATAGGGGATAAACTAACTTTGGTTGACAAAATGTACTTTCAAAATGTTTTGTTTATTACATCATCTCCTTAGAATCATCATCACCATTTTAGAATCATAAAGTTAAATAATATATTTTCTTTCAAAAAGTCTGGCACAACCTTTCAAAATACTTTGAGAGTAAGTCCAAGTTATGCCATGTTTTGGGAAATAAGCTCTGAGAGTCTGAGGTGGCAGAATTATGAAAGCTGAAGAGACTGTTAAGCATGTTGACAGAGAGCCTCTCAGCTGCCTGTTGGAGAACAATGTCCCTCATCCAGTCCTTATCCAAATTCGGTACTCTGCTAGCCAGCTTGGCTAAGTCCCTCTCATCAGGTTAATTAGTAATGTTGGGAAAAATAAAGGGCTATTGAAGAAATTATTTATCTCTGCAGTGTGTGTTTGAAAGACCAGATTGTGCTTTAAAATTCTTGGCGCAAAGCAGTACCGCTCTGTGCAATCCCCCACTCTTTTTTCTTTATCATTTTTTCACTGTAATGCACAACGTGTGTTTTTAATTTGTTTCCTTCAATTCCATAAAACAGCACTCAAGCCCTATTGGGATGAATTAAGCCTTTCCCTTCTTCCAGTTTTAACGATTACATGTGTTAGTGCATCCTCTAAAAGTAGTCAGCCTGTATATTGATAAGAATCATTGTAATAGCATTAATGCTATGCTTAGTCAGTCATGTCCGACTCTTTGTGACCACGTGGACTGTAGTCTGCCAGGTTCCTCTGTCCATGGGGATTCTTCAGGCAAGAATACTGGAGTGGGTTGCCATGCCCTTCTCCAGGGAATCTTCCCAACCTGGGGATCGAACCCAGGTCTCCCACATTGCAGGCAGATTCTTTATCATCTGAGCCACCAGGAAAGCCCAATAGCATTGTTATGTTAATGAATTCGTTCAAGAACATCAGATCATGTACTATGAATCACTCATGGTTCTGGAAGTAGGAGTGAATGAAGCACAGTTCCCCTCCTTTGAGGGACTACTGAGGCAGTGCAACAAAGTTGTGCTACAATGAGGGACAATAGAGGGACAGTTTAGTCGCTCAGTCGTGTCCGACTCTTTGCGACCCCATGAACTGCAGCATGCCAGGCCTCCCTGTCCATCACCAACTCCTGGAGTCCACCCAAACCCATGTCCATTGAGTTGGTGATGCCATCCAACCATCTCATTCTCTGTCGTCCCATTCTCCTCCTGCCCTCAATCTTTCCCAGCATCAGGGTCTTTTCAAATGAGTCAGCTTTTGGCATGAGGTGGCCAAAGTATTGCAGTTTCAGCTTCAACATCAGTCCTTCCAATGAACACCCAGGACTGATCTGCTTTAGGATGGACTGGTTGGATCTCCTTGCAGTCCAAGGGACTCTCAAGAGTCTTCTCCAACACCACAGTTCAAAAGCATCAATTCTTTGGTGCTCAGCTTTCTTTATAGTCCAGCTCTCACATCCATACGTGACTACTGGAAAAAGCATAGCCTTGACTAGACGGACCTTTGTTGGCAAAGTAATGTCTCTGCTTTTGAATATGCTATCTAGGTTGGTCATAACTTTCCTTCCAAGGAGTAAGGGTCTTTTAATTTCATGGCTGCAGTCACCATCTGCAGTGATTTTGGAGCCCCCCCAAATAAAGTTTGCCACTGTTTCCACCGTTTCCCCATCTATTTTCCATGAAGTGATGGGCCCGGATGCCATGATCTTTTTTTCTGAATGTTGAGCTTTAAGCCAACTTTTTCACTCTCCTCTTTCACTTTCATCAAGAGGCTCTTTAGTTCTTCTCCACTTTCTGCCATAAGAGTGGTGTCATCTGCATATCTGAGGTTATTGATATTTATCCTGGCAATCTTGATTCCAGCTTGTGCTTCTTCCAGCCCAGCACTTCTCATGATGTACTCTGCATATAAGTTAAATAAGTATGGTGACAATATACAGCCTTGACGTACTCCTTTTCCTATTTGGAACCAGTCTGTTCTTCCATGTCCAATTCTAACTGTTGCTCCTTAACCTACATACAGGTTTCTCCAGAGGCAGGTCAGGTGGTCTGGTATTCCCATCTCCTTCAGAATTTTCCACAGTTTCTTGTGATTCACACAGTCAAAGTCTTGGGCATAGTCAATAAAGCAGAAATAGATGTTTTCCTGAAGCTCTCTTGCTTTTTTGATGATCCAGTAGATGTTGGCAATTTGATCTCTGGTTCCTCTGCCTTTTCTAAAACCAGCTTGAACATCAGGAAGTTCTTGGTTCATGTATTGCGGAAGCCTGGCTTGGAGAATTTTGAGCGTTACTTCACTAGCATGTGAGATGAGTGCAATTGTGTGGTCATTTGAGCATTCTTTGGCATTGGCTTTCTTTGGGATTGGAATGAAAACTGACCTTTTCTGGTCCTGTGACCACTGCTGAGTTTTCCAAATTTGCTGGCATATTGAGTGTATCACTTTCACAGCATCATCTTTTAGAGTTTGAAATAGCTCAACTGGAATTCCATCACCTCCACTAGCTTTGTTCGTAGTGATGCTTCCTAACACCCACTTGACTTCACATTCCAGGATATCTGGCTCTAGGTGAGTGTGAGTGATCACACCATCGTGATTATCTGGGTCGTGAAGATCTTTTTTGTACGGTTCTTCTGTGTATTCTTGCCATCTCTTCTTAATATCTTCTGCTATGCTAATGCAATGATGGTAGACACTTACCTGTATTCATGTTAATATAATCCCCAGAGAGACAGCTATTATTAGCCCCATTTTACAGCTGAGGAAACTGAAGCAAAAGAGGTTAAGTAGTTTATCCAATGTCACATATCAGCAAGTAGTTGACCCAGTCAGCCTGGCACATGAGCTCCTTAATTTCTGCTCAGGAGGACATTGGTTCCACTTTGAACCCCATTATTTACTGTCTCCACTCTCCCTACCCCACTCGGTATCAGCAACAAGCCATCCCCTGCAAGGTCCACAGCGGTTCCTGTACTTTCATGACTTTTCTTGTCTGGCTTGGCTTTTGCCCCCCAACCCCCCAACCCTTTTCCTTTCTCTGGATTTATACTGCAAGAATTGGGTTGGCAGATTATATGTATGGACATCCACCTTATGATACCTTCCTGGTTGGGCTACGATATGTAGATAATGCATGCCAGTAATAAAATATTCCTTTGACTTCCAGGTTTGAGCTTTCAAATAGTATTGAGTACATTGTTTTGAAGGATCTTGAGTTCTGAGACAGTGACTAAAGAGGTTAATATTTGTAACATTCCCAAGGGTGTATAAACTGTAAACAGGAAAATTTACACTGACTTAGTTGTGGCTTTAAGACTAGAATTCTTTTTAAGTCCACAGACATCCTTATGTAAGAGAAGCCAGGAAACAGTTATTCTTTAAATATACAGTAATGAGATACACATTGCTTTTCCTGGCTTTGGGCAGTTATTATTTGTTTTCTGGAAATGAGATGCTGCTGCTACTGCTGCTAAGTCACTTCAGTCGTGTCCGACTCTGCTACCCCATAGACGGCAGCCCACCAGGCTCCCCCATCCCTGGGATTCTCCAGGCAAGAACCCTGGAGTGGGTTGCCATTTCCTTCTCCAGTGCATGAAAGTGAAAAGGAAATGAGATGTGTGTATATTAATTCAGTAATAGAACAATTCCAAGAGTTATCTTAGAAACTAAATGGAAAAGATAGTGTTTCAGTAGGTTGCCTTGATAGTGTAGGCAAGGTTTCTGATCATTGGCCCAGAGAGTGAGTGATAGAATTAGAAAGGAGCCTAGAAATTATTTAATTCCCCATTTTTCAAACTTCAAGTCAGTTGGGTACCTCTTTTTCAAGATTTAAAAAACATACCCATGTAACTAGCACTATATATTATTTAGTCAATGTTTCTCTTTAAATCAACTTCTTGTTTTTATTTAAATTGCATTATACTATAAAGAAAATCAGTTTTGTATGCCATAAAGAGAAATATAGATATAACTAAATCAATAAAGATAAAGCAGCATGTTAATTCTAGATAGCAACTTTGTCTTTGAAGAGCTCTGAACTTAAGGCCTGCCCTCTCTTTCTGAAAAAAGGAGATTTGCTTTTATTATGGAGGTGTCAAATCGGTACTAGCAACAAGCTGAGACTTTCTCCTTGACTTTAGAAAAGTTAAAAAGGGCATTGAAAAGAAAATAGCTTTCTTACCAAGAGATTCAATAGTATTTAGTGCTTTTTATAGCTCAGATGGTAAAGAATCTGCCTGCAATGCAGGAGATCTGAGTTTGCTACTTGGGTCAGAAAGATCCCTTGGAGAAG
This sequence comes from Oryx dammah, assembly GCF_014754425.2. Classification (NCBI taxonomy): domain Eukaryota; kingdom Metazoa; phylum Chordata; class Mammalia; order Artiodactyla; family Bovidae; genus Oryx; species Oryx dammah. Next base: position 48,731,105 of record NW_024070186.1, read on the forward strand.
GAAATGGCAGTCCACTCCAGTATTCTTGTCTGGAGAATCCCATGGACAGAGGACCCTGGTGAGCTACAGTCCTTGGGGTCACAAAGAGTCAGACACAGCTAAGTGACTAACACACATAGCAACTCATTTACTACTTCCACCATTATAGATCCCAAAGTTTGGAAGACATTGACTTAGTTTAATCTCAGTTTTCAAAGTAGAAAATCTAGATTTCACAAAGATGAATTATTGGGCAAGTCAGCCCTGGAACCTGTCTCTTGAGCCCCATTTTCCCCAAACACCTTCTCCCTGCATTTAAAACAACACAAAAGAGGATGCTTTTTAGTGGTAACCTGTCAACTTAGGGCATGGTCCATCTGAACTCTCCTATAATTAGGTGCCGATAATGGTTTTGGTCATGGAGCACTGTTGTTTTCCTGCCTTCTTTGGGTAGATTTACTATTCCTTTTACATATCTGCTTGCTTATTTGTATGTATTTATTTGTATTTGAACACAACACAACAGAGCATATGAATTTCGGAGGTTCTCTAAATTAAAAGACTGAATTCAACTCAACATCAGCAATATCAGTAAATGCAATTCCTGCTCCACTCTCACCACTGCTACACTGCCTGTGATGAAGTGATGAACAGCTGGACTTTTACTGTTACCCAGGGAATAGTTCATTTTGACCTTGTCAGAGTCTACCTGCTTGCTATTTCCTGGTATGGTACCTCTTTTCATCAGAGAACTTGAAACAATTATTATATTATGCTCTTTAAAACCTGGCTACTTCCCAGGTGGCTCAGATGGTAAAGTGTCTGCCTGCAATGTGGGAGGCCTGGGTTCGATCCCTGGGTCCAGAAGATCCCCTGGAGAAGGAAATACAACCCATTCCAGTACTCTTACCTGGAAAATTTCATGGATGGAGGAGCCTGGCAGGCTACAGTCCATGGGGTAGCAAAGAGTTGGATATGACTGAGCGACTTCACTTTCACTTTTCTTTCTTTAAAATTAAAACTAAACTATGGCTTAGGGCCACACCAAAGCAATACACTGGGACTTAGAGGAGAGGGCTAAGGCATGTTATTTTCTCTGAGACATATTTCATCACATTTTTTTAAAAGGAATTTTACACTTTACACCTCACTGTGAAAGAAAAGAGCAGCTGCCCAAAGAAGGCAGGTTTACAGTCACAAAAAGCTTCTGAGTTTAAGGGTCTGTTTTCTGAAAATAAGTATTATTCTTTTTGGGTCTTCCTGATATCATTACCCTTATTCTTGTGTTTTTTTTTTTAATACCAACACCTCTCTTTTATTTAGTAATATCTCTTGAAGTCCCTTCTATATCACTTTGTATAGAAATACCTTTTCTTTTCTTGCCTAGTATTCTATAGTATGGATATGCCATTATTTATAGTCCTCTATTTATAGCTGTCTTGTATTTTTACAGAATTGTACAGACATGCACTATTAAACCATTGATTCTGTAAATATCTTTGCACCTATATAAATTCCTTTGTGCTTTTGTCATTAGCATAAATTCCTAGAAGTCAAATTCCTGGATCAAGGAGTATATCCAAATATAGAATTGAACAGATTTTGCTCAGTTTCCCTCTTCAGTTCAGTTCAGTTCAGTCACTCAGTTGTGTCCGACTCTTTGAGACCCCATGAATCACAGCACGCCAGGCCTCCCTGTCCATCACCAACTCCTGGAGTTCACTCAGACTCACGTCCATCGAGTCCGTGATGCCATCCAGCCATCTCATCCTCTGTCGTCCCCTTCTCCTCCTGCCCCCAATCCCTCCCAGCATCAGAGTCTTTTCCAATGAGTCACCTCTTCACATGAGGTGGCCAAAGTATTGGAGTTTCAGCTTTAGCATCATTCCTTCCAAAGAAATCCCAGGGCTGATCTCCTTTAGAATGGACTGATTGGATCTCCTTGCAGTCCAAGGGACTCTCAAGAGTCTTCTCCAACACCACAGTTCAAAAGCATCAATTCTTCGGCACTCAGCCTTCTTCACAGTCCAACTCTCACATCCATACATGACCACTGGAAAAACCATAGCTTTGACTAGACAGACCTTAGTCAGCAAAGTAATATCTCTGCTTTTGAATATGCTGCCTAGGTTGGTCATAACTTTTCTTTCAAGGAGTAAGCGTCTTTTAATTTCATGTCTGTAATCACCATCTGCAGTGATTTTGGAGCCCCCCAAAATAAAGTTTGACACTGTTTCCACTGTTTCCCCATCTATTTGCCATGAAGTGATGGGACCAGATGCCATGATCTTCATTTTCTGAATGTTGAGCTTTAAGCCAGCTTTTTCACTCTCCAATTTTTATTTCCATCACAAGAGTGTATATTTTCCTTGATCTTCAACCTCATACTTTTTGATCTTTAAAAATCTTATACATAATAAAATTTTTCCCATAGTTTTAATTTGCATTTCTCTTACTGTAAGAGTTGTTTGAGCAACTCTCCACAGGTCTAATAGTCGTGGGCATTTCATTTTCTGTTAGTTTTCTAAGTCTTGCCCTTTTATCCTTAGGCTCTTGGTCTTTCTCTGTTGATTATCCAGAGAACATATGTTAAGGAAACAGCTTTTGGCCTGTTATATGAATTGCAAATATTTATTTTTCACTCTTGTGATTGGTACTTTCTTTTACTGGTCTTTTATTATTTTTGTTCAATGTAGCAACTTTTGACTTTTATCTGTTTGTATTTATTGTCTTTTTCTAAAGTCTGGGATTTCATCATTCTTAGGAAAACCTTCCCTGTATCATAAAAATAAATTCCCCCATGTTGTTTTCAGCATTTTATGGTTTCAATATTTACTATTAAAATTCTTATGTATGTGAAGCAGGCTGAGCGCTGAAGAATTGATGCTTTTGAACTGTGGTGTTGGAGAAGACTCTCGAGAATCCCTTGGATTGCAAGGAGATCCAACCAGTCCATTCTGCAGCAGATCAGCCCTGGGATTTCTTTGGAAAGAATGATGCTAAAGCTGAAACTCCAGTATTTTGGCCACCTCATGCGAAGAGTTGACTCATTGGAAAAGACTCTGATGCTGGGAGGGATTGGGGGCAGGAGGAGAAGGGGACGACCGAGGATGAGATGGCTGGATGTCATCACTGACTCGACAGACATGAATTTGGGTGAACTCCAGGAGTTGGTGATGGACAGGGAGGCCTGGCGTGCTGTGATTCATGGGGTTGCAAAAAGTCGGACACGACTATGTGACTGAACTGATACTGATGTAGAATCTCTTTTGATATAAAGTGTGAGATATGGATCCAACTTTTTCCTTTTGATCCAGATTAGCCATTCATTCTTTATCCAGTCATTTGTATTTTATTCACTAATATAGACTTCATTTGGAGAAGGAAATGGCAACCCACTCCAGTGTTCTTGCCTGGAGAATCCCAGGGACAGGGAAGCCTGGTGGGCCTCCATCTATGGGGTTGCACAGAATCGGACACAACTGAAGCAACTTAGCAGCAGTAGCAGCAGCATAGACTTCATTACATAAAACTACTAAATGCATTCTAGCTATTGTCAAACTTCCTCTTCTTCACACTTTGTATTATATTTTACTATAAAAAGTTAACACAAACTTAGTGTTAAAACAATATAAATTTATTATAATCTTACGTTTCTGGAGGTCAATAGTTTGATATGGGTGTCACTGACTAAAATCAAGATGTCTGCTGACCTGCATTTTTTTAAAGCTGTAGGGGAGAATCCATTTCCTTGCTTTTTACAGTTTCAAGAGATTGCCTGAATTCCTTGGCTCATAGCCCTCCCCCTCGATCTTCAGAGCCAGCAATGGCTGGTGGAGTCTTTCTCATATTGCATCAACCAGAATAGCTCTTCTTCCTACTCCTTCCACTTTCAAGGCCCCTTGTGATTACAGTGGGCTTCCCTGGTAGCTCATCTGGTGAAGAATCTGCCTGCAATTCAGGAGACCCTGGTTTGATTCCTGGGTTGAGAAGATCTGCTGGAGAAGGGATAGGCTACCCAGTCCTGTACTCTTGGGCTTCCCTGGTGGCTCAGCTGGTAAAGAATCTGCCTGCAATGTGGGAGACCTGGGTTTGATCCCTCAGTTGGAAAGATCTCCTGGAGAAGGGAACGGCTACCCACTCCAGTATTCTGGCCTGGAGAGTTCCATGGACTGTATAGTCCATGGGGTCACAAAGAGTCGGACGTGACTGAACGAGTTTCACTTTCACTTGTGATTACATTGGGTTCACCAGGATAATCCAGGAAAGGCTCCCTATTTTAAGATGAGTTGATTAGTAAATTTCTTTGCATCTGCAACCTTAATTCCCTTTGCCACTTAATGTAACAAAGTTACACTGTCAAGTGGTCATCTGTTGGGAACATTATTGTGCCTAATACAGTCCTTTCTTCAAAGTTATGTCTTTTATATTTAAGAATTGATGCTTTTGAACTGTGGTGTTAGAGCAGACTCTTGAGAGTCCCTTGGACTGCAAGGAGATCTAACCAGTCCATTCTGAAGGAGATCAGCCCTGGGATTACTTTGGAAGAAATGATGCTGAAGCTGAAGCTCCACTACTTTGGCTACCTCATGCGAAGAGTTGACTCATTGGAAAAGACTCTGATGCTGGGAGGGATTGGGGGCAGGAGGAGAAGGGGACGACAGAGGATGAGATGGCTGGATGGCATCATGGACCTGATGGACGTGAATCTAAGTGAACTCCGGGAGTTGGTGATGGACAGGGAGGCCTGGCGGGCTGCGATTCATGGGGTCGCAAAGAATCGGACACGACTGAGCGACTGAATTGAACTGAACTGAAAATATATCTTGAACAAAATATGGATTGTTGTAAAGAGATTATCAATTCCATTTTAAAATTTATTACTGTTTAGTAATCTTCTATGTGTTTTTGGTATTTGGATGTGAGGCTTATAGAGATATTAATCAACTGTTTAGTAGGTGGTTTTATAAAGTTTGGTTGTGCTTTTCAATCCACTGCTCTTTCCTTCTCTCCCCCAGCCCTTTCTCTCCACATTTCCCCTGTATTTCCTTCTACTCAAAGCTTTTCCTATAATTACTGACAAAAGTCAGCCTTAACACTTCCAATAGGAGCTTCAGATCCTGAGTTTTAGGGAGAAAAGGATATATTCTACTTATTCTACCTTAGATTTACTTTTTTTTGTTTTTTAGATTTACTTTTAATTTGTTTTGGCCTAATCTAAAAAGATCCAGATTCTGAATTCAATCATTACATCAACAGATATTACAGTTTGGTACCTACTGTGTGCAAAAGTGTTTTCAAATAAGTCAAAACATTTTATATATGGTTTCTGCTGTTGGAGAGGCAAGATGAAGCTATTAAACCAGCATAAGAGTAATGTAACAATACTGATTGCCAAGACAGGAAATATCACAGGCAGCACATGATCAATGATTAATGGGCAAATCAGTGAAACAGGAAATGAATGTAATGAGTTCAGAGAAAGGATAACTCTTTGCGTTGTGTGTACCCCACGTTCATATATTACCCACTACCACTTAGTTAACTCCATCAAGCATACCCCCAAAGCCACTGCAGTTCTCCGTATCGTCATTAACCTGTTCTTGCAGAAGGAAAAATCTTGGTGCCAGATGCAAGTTAGGATATAAAATTCATGCTCAGTTTTGGAGGAATTATGACTATTTTCAGAAATCTGGGGCTCATGGGATTATTTTCAGGAGGTGATCAGTATTAAGTGCTCATGGTGAGTGCTCAGCAAATATTCATTAAAATGAAATGATATGACTCAGCTCTTTCTATTTCTCCCACTTTCCTAGTTTTTTGCTATCTTAATTTTTTTATGACTCTATCTTTACCGTCTGAGCCACCAGGGAAGCCCACCTATGATTTTATCTTTGAGGGATTTTTCAAGTTATCTGTAGGACTTAATTTAAAATCAGTGGTGGATTTAATTTACATGGTGTTTTTTTGTCATTAATGAGCATTAAATAAAATCCAGCCTTATATCATTTTAATTTAGATTTTCCATCAAAGGACCACCACTTTCATTAATCTCAAATTATGAATGTCTGTATGGGATGGGTTCATTTGACTTTAATTATATAATTTTAGCTTCTCCTAAGAAATTTAAAACTATAGAAGACTTTTTTTAAAAAGGCTTTTTTTTTTTTTGGCCTTATTAATTTAAGAAGAAAGGGTAGAGTTTTCAAAGCATAGACTTTGTTCATTATTTATATCCTGACTTATTCCCTGGTAATCATGTTCTTGCTAGATATGTATTGCTTTTAAAAGTTTTAATTGGACTGTTTTTGATACTGAAAAAGACTTTCTATAAAACAACCTGATTCTGTTGTATGACTCTTAATTTCTTGCCTTCCTAACATTGATATTTTCTTTCTGTTATTTATAATTGCATTTTATAACAACAGTGATAATTCAGTTTTGTATTTACATATGTAATCTCTACATAATCCTCACAACAGTCTTGCTAATATGAGTGACAGAGTGAGAAAATTCAGAGAGCAACTGGTGGTTACGTTGCAGCTAAATCTCATGAAGCTGTGGAGCTGAGTGTATGAATGATAAGATTTTTCTGTCTGTGCAATCTTCCTTCCTCGTCACAACATGTCTCCACCTGATCCTTCACTCTGCTATGTGTCTCTCTCTCCAGTGTTCTCACCTCAGTAAGATTAAACTACTTGACAATGGAAAGTGTTTTGGCTGGTAGCCAATAACTAGAAATTCTTTTATCTCCTGTCTCATATTATCATTAGCACCAATTATCCACTTTGTAGAGAATGTTGTTTTTATGCACACGTTTGCAAAGGAAGAAAGCAAGGGGCTAGGAGGAAGGCGACTTGGCCTGGCTAGCTGCTTACCAAATCTCTTTTCCTCATCTTCCTGCTAGACTGTATCTTCCAGTCTCTTTTGTGACAGGTCTTGTAGAGGGTGAGTGTTTCTTGGATTGATGTGTGCCGTTTCTAGGCCGGCCTCTTACCAGCCTCCTATGTGTGATCCTCTATAATCTCTCCCTAACAGACACCAGAGATTAACATCTGAAGTGAGCCTGGAAACGGGGCATTGAAGATGGTAAAGACACAACGTGGAAGGAGCCTGGGTCTCTGAATCACTGCGTGGAGGAGTCCTCTGCTCTTTGTTGTTGTTGTTTTTCTGTAAACAAAGACACACTTCTCTTGAGTTGAAGTATTTGGTCATTTTGTTGTGGCAGCTAATATTAACTTAATGGGAACACTCGTGTCTGCCAAAATTAGGCTCCAATTTCCTCTTTTATAAAATGAAAGAATTTGCCATACTGGCCTCCTGGCTCTTTCCCAAACACACCAAACATTCAGGACTTACTGTTTCTTCAGCTTGAAAACTCTTTTCTCAGAAATTCACGTGACTTGCACTCTCCATCTTCAGTTCAGCCCAAATGTGATCTTATCAGTGAGGCCTCACTGGCCACTAAGTAAAATGACATTTCCTCTCATCCACTGCTCTTTTCCCCTCTTATCTTACTCTACTTCCCCTTATAACACAATCACCAAACTATTTATTTATTTGGCATTCAGTAAAATATTTGTTGAAGAACTGTGTGAATGAAGAGCTCTCTCCAGGGTGCCAAACAGCTCTAAACGATTGTGTTCCCTAAATTTAAGAATTTATAATCTAAGGGGAAAAATAAAACAGATTAAAAGAAATCAATCTTAAATTCACAAAATGCATATAAACTTTGTCAACATTATATTGCCAAATGTGTGAGGGGAGGTAGGAGTTCTAGTGGTTACTGACCTCTGCATTTGGTCCAGTATCTTAAGGGCAGGACTGTATAACTAGCACGTACACATCTAAGCCCAGGAGGTGTGCAGGGGAGGTGTTTTGGGCCATGGGTCAGGGGTGGTCTGAACAGAGCTTGAACTTGTCTCTGGGTTGTTGACACACATGTCTGTGAGGCCCCACGTGTTGCTGGATGGAAGTGGGATGTGGAGATGTGAAGAGAAGCGGGCTAGGCCAAGGGGTGGGGATGGCAGCTTCCAACTGCATCATTGCTTTGGAGCTGCCAGCCACTGGACTCAAGTGATGTTGTCACTCTGTTCTACGCTCCATGAATCTTTTTCCCCCTTAGGGGAAAGGATGTCTTCATAACTTATGGATTTAATTAATTTTGCTTGAATTTTCAATTAAGGAAGTTGAATGATACACAGCTGAATGCAATATATTTACTGATTCTTCAAGCATTCATTCAGAAGGGCACCAATATGGTATCATCAATAAATATTTGCACTGCCACTGCAGATGTGGGACTAATCAGAGCGCTACAGGGGAAAACAGAGGTTAGACTCAGCCCCTATTTTTAATGCCCTTCCAGTTTTAGAAAAGATCTTTTATCACGAGAGCCATTTCAAGTATCCTGAAATTAACCGCCAGGTGATTATAGCATTTCCAGTAACATCATGTTTGTGTCTGGCATCTGTGTTTATCTCCTTGTTAATTCCTCAACCTTACCATTTATTTTTCATGTTCACAAAGGTTAATTGACATCGACTACTGTTTACATGAGGAATTCCTGGGTGAGTCTTAGTGGTGGCCACTTTGCAGGGTTTCAGTTCAGTTGAGCAGGAATTTTGATAGTCAATCTATGAGGCTGTCTGGAAGCCTGGCACTTAATTGAAGTTGCACTGCCCCTGACTGGGCTGGACTGTTTAGCAAGGGGGGAGTTTGATTTTTCTTGTCTCTCTTTTGTATGGCTTAATCCTCCATATGCTGACTCCCTCTTCAGGTTCTTAGAGGCACTTTCTCCCTTTGCTTAAACTTACGTGGATGGAATAGTAATGATTTACTAGTGATGGTCTGGGCTGAGGTAGGGCAGTAAGACTACAGTATATTTGCATACTGTTTTCAGTCAGTATACAAATTAGTATAATAGTGTTATTCCTCCATATATCAATACTGCAAAGTAGGCGGGGCATACATAATCCCCACTACACTGATGAGAGATCTGGGGCTGAGATCACAGGACTGGGTGATGGAGCAGCAAGTGCAACCCTGGGTCTTCTGACTCCTGGTCCAGTGCTGTCCCCTGCTTGGATCCATTTCCTTTGGAGTGAGGATCAAGTGTGCCTGCTGTGGAAACCCTCCATGCTCTGTCCAGCACAACATTGTAAAGCAATTATCTACACCCACCCCCACCCCATTCTGAGTTGGTAATTGACTCCTGTATGTGTATGGGTTTCCCTGGTGGCTCAGAGGATAAAGAATCTGCCTGCAATGTGGGAGACCTGGGTTTGATCCCTGGGTCAGGAAGAGCCCTGGAGAAGGGAATGGCAACCCACTCCAGTATTCTTGCCTGGAGAATTCCATAGACAGAGGAGCTGGTGGGCTACAGTCCCTGTGGTCACAAAGAGACAGACAGTTAACTCCTAGGCACTCACTTTCCATACCTTGGATTTCTGTGGATGGTACTTACACATTGTTCTCATTTTCTTCCACTGGCTAGCCTTTCAGGGCTTGAAAATATTGTCACTTGCTGTTGTCACTTAAAGAATACAATGTATTTGCCTTACAGCAAAATAGAGAATGATAAAGAATTATATGTGTGTCTGCTACATTATCTTGGGAGTTTGTAGCAATTATCACCTGCTGAAATTGATGTAAAAAAGCTAGGTTGGGGGTAATTTAGCCTAATTGTTGATAGTTTACCAGAGGTGGGGAAATCACATTAATGTTTTCTTATGTGAGTGTTTAGGGTTGAGATGTCTGTCTAGCATGGCACTGTTACCCTTTCATAAAATTACCTCCTTATTCTTTGCCATTTGCATCCAAAGAAATAAAACCATAAGTTTAGGAAAGTGGGGCTAATACCATCCGACCTCCAGCTTCCTGTTCCATGTCCATAGGCTTAGTAATGATGCTCAGCCAGCATCTTGGCTGAGACTTCCTGCAGACCCCTGGGGTCTGCCCCTCCCTGTCTATGCAGAGCACTGTCTGTGGTTGCTGGCCCCATGGCAGTGCCACATCTCTGGGGATGAGCAGACACCAGAAGCTTCTAAGCCTCTGGCCCTTCTGCCTGAGGTGGCCTGCCAGCTCCTAACAGGCATTCCACTTATGCCTCAGTTTTGCAGTATCTAAGGACCCCAGATGGGCCTAAGATGGACATGGGTGCACTCCCTGCCCACACACGAGACTTTTCAGGTTCATGGAGAAACCTGTGTGGCTTTGGAGCTCATTTTCTATAGCCCCTGACTGTCTTGATTATTAGAGATTTTCTGGAGGTTATTAGAGATTTGCGGGGGGGGGGGGGAGATTATTAGAGACTTTCCAAGCAGCAAACATGGATTTACAAGGCAAAACTCATAGGTGGAATAATCTTGCCAAACTCAACAGCTGTGACACTGGGGCCTCATTCTACTTTAAATTCTTTTGCAACTGAGCATGAGTTGTGTGGAACTGCAGAACCCCACGTGGTCTCTGCTTGTATCAGCTGTACTTAGACATCTGCTGACCAGCACTTGCAGAAGCTGAATTCTTACCTAATGCTGTTTGCCAGGAGTCTTGTAGCCAAAGCCTTTTAAATCAAAGGGAATCATCAGGGAGAACAAAAGGTAGTCTCCTGCCCTTAAGACACAAGCTCTAATGTTATTCCATTAACTGTCTGCCTTAAGTATCTGAACAGTTTAAGCAACTGGAGTGCATTTGTCTCCCTAACTTCATCCTCATTAGGCAGGATGAGCATTAAAACACATGCAAACACATGACATTCCATAGTCTGGTTCCTGTGTGGGTACAGTACATGTCGCTATTTATCATTCATTAAAATATATGAGATCTCTATTATGAAATGTTCTGTCTCCAAAAACAGATATTGCTTCTCTTTTAGAAAAAATATCCTTGGCTGGATCCCTGGAACTTTAATTAAAATCCTGGTTGCTCTTTAAAAAAACGTTATTGCATTTCTGACAGCTTGGATGTAGAACAGTGAGGCCAGGAATCAGAACGTTTTCCTGGTGGGATGAAAGGGCCCATGAGGACAGATCAAAGGATCACCCGGACTAGCAATTCTGGTGGGTCTCGGGGGAAACCTGCCACTTGCTGAGGGCCAGCCCACCTAGCCCTGAGACCCCAGTTTGTAGATGATTATTGGAAGCAGTTCACACATATTCTTTCATTTGTGCCCTTGACATTGTTTGGGCTGTTACAAACTAAATGGATTATCATTAACAAGTTAGTTAATTCCTTTGTATATTTTTATGGATTGAGTATGCCTTTTCAAAATTCATACATTGAAGTCCCAGCCCTCAACATGATGGTATTTAGAGGTAGGACTCTTGACAAGTGATTAGGTTTAGATGAGCCATAAGGGTGGGACCCCCATGACAAGAATGGTGCCCTTGTACAAAGAGGAAGTGATACCAGGATACAGCGAGACAGTGACTGTCTACAAGCCCTGAAGGGGTCTCTCACCAAGAACTGAACCTTTAGACACCTTGATATCAGACTTCCCAGTCTCTGGATCTGTTGTTTAAGCCACCCCATCTATGGTAGTTTGTTATGGCAGGCTGAAATATGTATTTTAGTAAGCACTTAATTTACGTATTGAACTTATATATTTTGTTGTTCAGTCACTCAGTCATGGCCAACTCTTTGTGACCCCATGGACTGTAGCACGCCAGGCTTCCCTGTCCTTCACCATCTCCTGGAGTTTGTTCAAACTCATGTTCATTGGGTTGGTGATGCCGACCAACCATCTCATCTTCTGTCATCTCCTTCTCTTCCTGCCTTCAATCTTTCCCAGCATCAGGGTCTTTTCCAGTGAGTTGGCTCTTCGCATCAGGTGGCCAAAGTATTGGAGCTTCAGCTTCAGCATAGAGGACATAAGATGTCCCCCCACCCTTTTTTTAATGGCTGCACCTTGAGGCTTCCAAGGTTTTAGTTCATTGACCAGGGATTGAACCTAGCCCCTTGGCAGTGAAAGCCTGGAGTCCTAACTGTTGGCCTGCCAAGGAATTCCTGAACTATTATTTTCAAAATGCTTGAAAGTGTTAGACACTCAGTCATGTCTGACTCTTTGCGATCCCATGGACGGCAACACTTAATTTTCGTCTCCCTCACTGGACTGTGAGTCAAATGAGGGCAGGAGCCCCCTGTGTCTTCTCCATTGCCATGTCCCTGGCACCTAGCTGGGAATATGAGGGAGGCAGATGCTAAAAACGAACAAACTTGTATCATGGCCGTGGAGGCATGACGTACATACTAGGGAGAAGGCAAATGACTAAGACATTGCCTGTTTCCACAGGTGAATGGTGTCTTGAGGGTGATTCAACACTTTTGATTATTATAATGTGAATAATTATTTCTTGATGTATCAGGAATTTTTAAGATTTTTGATTCTCAGAATAACTTGGTACGGTCGGTATTTTTTCTTTTACAAAGGAGGAAGCAGTCTGAGGAAATTTAAATGGCTTACCTGAAGACCCACTAGGTAGAGAATCTTGTCTTCAAATTCAAGGCTGTGTCTCCAGCATTTCTGCAGTGCACCACCTTTGAACATTTGTGTTATTCTTTCTCTTTGTGCATCAAGGACAAGCTTTTCTGATCTTCTTAACTAGAGAACTAGAGGAGAGAGAAATCATTTAATTTTTAGTAGAATTGTTACATGAAGGGATTTATATTTTAGGTGGTCACAGGAGCTTTGTCTTCAAAATACCTGCCAGGATGGTTTTATTCCTGAGTGAATGCAGAGCAGTCATGTGGAGAAGAGGCCAGGTGAGCCCTCCCCGCTGAGCTATTCTTATTGTCACCGTGGGTGGGCTTGTGGAACAGAGTGAGCTTGTGCTGAGGGAGGGGTGGGGTGAGCAGGCAGGCTGGCCATCTGAGGATGGTGTGGCTCTTCTCCTCCTACACCTCTGAGGAGTGGCCTGGACTCTCCTCCATCATCAGAAATTAGCAGCAGAACCTGGAGGAGCTGTTCTGGAAGGCACAAGTCCACCCTTCCACGTCCTCAGACTCATTAGAAGGGAATTGGCCATAGAGCGGGGATGGCACTGAGTGACAGCCTGGCTTCTGGCTGTGTGACCACTCCATCTGAAGGTTCCAGTAAGTCACTTACTAGGGGGTCCTCTGGGACTGGAGCCGAGGCAGTTGCTGGACATGGGAGGGAGGGAGCCAGTGGATAACGAACGTGCTTGTTTCCACATTCTGAGTTCCTCAGTGGTCCCCTTGTGAAGAAGTAGAGAAGGAGACGCGTGCAATGCTGGTTTCCTAGCTCCTTATTCTAGAGCTTCACCCTCATGAAATCCAATTTGCTGAGTAGGCACTTTAAAGCAGTGGGATGGTAGAAAGGAGAATTCTAAGTTCTGACCCCAGGCTTGCTGTTGTGTAGGTGCAAGTGTAGCATAGAACTGAATCCCTCAGAGAGGGTGCACATATGTTTTGGCAGAGAAATCACAGACTCAAAGCCCGCCCAGCCCTCTCATTCTACAGATAAGGAGATAGAGGCTCAGAGAGGTGATATGAATGAACCAAAATATCTGCTTTTTCTTTTGCCTTTAGCTTTGGCTTCCAGATCCATTCAGAACCTGTAGATCCAGGCTCTAGGGCACACCGATGTGTGTGCAATAATAAAATGTGCAATAAAAGGCAGTGTGGGCCTTTTCCTTGGTGTGGGATGAGCAGACACAGAGTGTAGGTTGGCTTGAGTGGCTCTGCAGCTTGAGTCACAGCAGTGGATGGGATGCCCTCCTCTCAGTTACTAGAAGGCTGGTCACAGGCATGTTGAATCACCCTTACTCCTGTGTGGTGGAAGAAGGAACCAATCGGAATTGCCTAGGGAGATTTTCCAAAATACATGCGCAAACTCTGCTTGCCTCTCCTTGTCAAAGGGAAAAAGCTGTGGGAGCCTGGGTGCTGATAAGTACTTTGGTTGTGCTTGTCCCTTCCTGACACCCATTGTGGTACTGCCAGACAACGGTAAGCATCTTGAGGGGGGGCCTTGTCTTAAGTGTCTGCGGCACCAGGTGGAGTGTCTCATTCACTACATATTTGTTGAATGGAAAGATGAAGCAGATGGCATTGGAGAGATAAGGAAAACAAAACTCCTAGACAGAAAGGACTGGGCCCTGGGATGTGAAGAGGCTGGGAAGTTGCTTGGTCAATACGTGTTTATTGAGCCCGGCCATCTTCAGCTGTCTTGCCATCGACCCTCTTATCAGTATACATAAACACTGTTTTGCCCTTGACGTCAAGAGTTAAAATAATAAATAGCTTAATTGGTCCTCATTAATTCTACTTTGAATTTATTACAGATAAACATGGCCTTGAAAAGAATCACTCCCACGCTCAGCCCATGCGTTTTATCCCAAGCCTCCCAAAGGTGCACGGGTAGTAAAACAAATAAAACCGGCCTCCCACCTCCACCCTCCCATCAACAGCACATTTGCTATCGAGTCCAGGCAAATGGCCATTTGCAAGGTTGGATGAGTAGTTAAAGCCACACAGGCACAGTGTAATATGACAGCATTCTTCATGGTAATATCGTCCTTCTCCTCATTACATTTGAATATAGATTGCCAGCGTGCGATGCTTCCAACCTTGCTCTCTATGCGTGAGCTGAGGAGTTCTTCAGACAAGGTGAAGCCCACATGTGCTTCCCAGGAATTATTAGCCTATTTGTAAGCCTAAACAAAATCATAGCTATTGTCTCTAAGAACTTAATTTGCCAAAGCTCTTTTCTTCCCATCCTTAATTATGTATATATTTATAGACTTGAGCCACCTGCCTGCTCAATGCTCATGTATAACCGTATTTCTTATGTGGCAGTTAATGGCTCAGGGCGCTTCCTTTATACTCTCTTTGCTTCAAACTCTACATTTAAATATCTGTACTCAGCTCAGCTTCTGAGTATTAAAACATTTTTCTCCACTTCCTTGAAAAGCTGCAAACAAACCTTTTAGCATTTTATCTGGACCAAACAGTAGTGGTGTTACACAAGAAACGAGAACTCTGTAAGTAAATCTATGTGTTCATATGGCTAAAGAGCATTATAAAAAGAAGCAATAAATCCAGTTTTCTACATAAAAGGAATTAGATTTTCCAGTTTACCTCTGCACTGGGATTAATAAAATGTGCAACAAATAGCTGATGGAATGATCCATTTGAAGTTTGTAAAGCCATCTTGGGAAGCTGGCAGGAGTAGCCTTTTTATTTTTTCAGAGAAAGGGTGCCTGTTAATTTTTTGATTCAGTCTTGCTCCTGAATGACTGTTTTAAAATGAGCCGAGAGACGGCTACCTGCCCATTTCTGCATGGCTGAGCAAATTCCCCCGTAAATCCAAGTTTCTCTTCATTTCCATCACTATACGTCTCCAAATTACAGAGAATTCATTCCTGAGCTGGAGAGGTGCCAGAAGTTTCTCATCTAGCTGTCTGTGGGCTGCCTTTTTCTTTCCCCTCTTTGAGGCTTTCTGATGCCTAGAGTGAGCTCAACTCAAAGGTTTCCAGCCTCACACTCGCCTCACATTCCCCCACAGTCACACCGAGCTCTGGGATTTGGAGGAATAACCGCGTGCCAGCATCCGATTCACAGGCTCCTTTTACCTGCAGGTGTTCCAGAAACTTCAAAATGCGTCTGGTAATGTATTTGCTCCTCTTAACATGCCACTTTGGCATGCATTATATGCAGCTGCTTATTATTTTTTAAAAAATCTGTCTTCTGAATAACATGCATGCTAAAATGTTAAAGGGGGCTTGGAGCACAGTGTAAGCTTAATTAATGCCTAGGTGTGTGTGTGTGTGTCCTTGTTAATGTAGGCATGTTGACATAAATATGTATTATTTATGGACATATTTGTCTGCAGACAGATTTCACTAAAGGGATCTCATTGAAAGCACTACTTTTTATGTACATCCAGGTTTTCTAATAAGATCTGTAAACATCTCACACAGCAGCAAGTAGAGGAAAAATACATTTTTCATCCCTATGCAAACAGCGTGTTTTAGGCACCTTTTTGAAAAACCCTCCTTTCTTTCTTAAAAAAAGGTGGTGTGTGTGTGTAAGTGTGTATGTGTGAGGGAGCAGGGAGTGTTGGGTTTTTGAAGATTTGGAGAGAAGAGTTATCTTGCTGCTGCACGAAAATTTCTACCCCATGTTACCTGCCTTCTTAAAACTCAGTAATCACGGAGGGGAAGAGATGTGGTTCTGCTTCAGAGTAACCCCATGGGGATGCTGAGCTGCAGTGTTCAGCAGGCATTTTAGGTTTTCTAAATACTGGTGCTGGAATAATAAGTAGATGGGGTAAATTTGCTATTGCCGAGTCCTGCTCTGTTTTCTGGCTTGTAGAAATTGCATTCACACTGTACATTTAGGATGTGCATGTGTTTATTGAACTCTAGTAAAGCAGCATGAGAGTGTGGGCTCATAAATCACATCATTTCTTTGCCAGTACTGGGTGCTAGCTTCTAAAATTAAGAAATTATTAGCAATTAATAATACATTCAGCATCCCTTGTCTCATTGGGTGAGATTTACATCCTGGGGACTTGCTCTTCTAGTTATAGAGACAGATGATTTAAGGTTCAGACTTAATTGCTATTTCAAATCCTTTAGCTAGAAAGATGCTTGCAGTACTTATATTTAAAAGACTTGTTTTGAAAAATATGTATGTATATTTCTCACTGTGGTGGTGAGCTAATTAGGACTGTAATGTGCTATGCATTTAAGATAAACAACTTGAGTATTGCTCACTTGTAGAATAAGATTTGCTTTCTTGTCTTCATATTGTAATAATTCTTTTACTTTGCATTCTGTTCTTGCTTTTTGGAAGATCAATAATTACTAATTGTTGTGAAGATGAGAAAATAATGTAGCAACTCAGAATTCACAAACAGAAGTAGGTTGAATTAGCAGTTTTCTGAGAAATTAAATGAAGCAGATTTTCACAAGTGAGTTTCTAAGTGTACAGTAGGTATTGATATTTGCAAATGGAGACAAATATAAACTTGTTAAGTATAACAGGTTAGGATAGTGCTAATGCCATCTTGTTGTGGTTACTTACCATATTTAAAATGAGGTAGTAAACAGGTTAATTATTTTATATTGGTTATTAATTACTTTTACTTCATGATATTGATTATAGAAAAAATTAATTTTAATTGGCTTTGAATTTGAGATGACTGTAAACTTTAGTAAAATAGTTTACTGAATTATAACTGAAAAGGTATATTCTTGAAAATTAGTGTGAAAATCATTGTTACTTTTTAGTGTTTGAGATCTAATGTTTTATCACTTATAGATCTGTATACTTACGGAGGATTATATGTATTTCCAAAAATTTTGCATACATTTTAATACTTATTTTTATCAGCCATGTTCACTTCATAATTGCTCAAAACAGTACAGTAAAAATGCATTTCATTATGTACAAATAGTTCCTTGAAAGAACATGTTATATTAGAAGCCATTAAAAACCTGTGTTGCCTATTAATGTTATACTCGTGTATTGTTCTGTGTGTAATTGATTTTAAGTACTATTCATTTCTAATATTTAAATACATCTAATATTGTGTCCTGTTTGATGTAGAAATCTTGTCTCTGTGAATAACTTGATTAAGGTCTCAAATTGAATGTACAGGATGACTGAAGATTTAGTACTTTTTTTTGTACATATTACAATATGCATTAATGTAATATACAAATATTAAGCTATGTAAAAACATTCATTGCATTCAACCACAATACAAAACCCTTTCATCTTACTTTTGAAGTTGGTTATTTTGTTTGAAGTCAGTTTCATAGGCATAAAAAGAGATTTTATTTTTCTGAGTTTGTGTGGCACTGTGTGGCAACAGGAAAGCATACAATGCCATTTTGTAGGGAATATTATGTGTACCAAACAGAGGAAAGAATGCCACACTTGCCATCTGTCTCTAATTAGGATTTCCTACTGGCTTTTAGATTTATCATAGATCAGGTCTTTATTTTATAAAACAGATTTATCTTACCTGTAATACCTAAAGTGATTGTAAAACACTTCTCTCATACAAAAATTTCTCTGTTGTATGACTGAGACTGTCTTATGAAACATTTCATTTTTTAAGGTTCACATATAGAAAAAAGCTATAAAAATATAATTTGTGGACTGACCATGCATCATGGCTGAAACATCCATCCTTTAAGTAAGCATTTATTGAGCATCCTTTTGCCAAATCATAACATGGCATTGAGTAAGTGAGTGGGTGTGGGTGGGGAGGTCTTAAGAAAGAGGAGATGCTTTCCTGCTCTTTTGTTATTACTAATTGGAGAATATTTTGCCCTACCTAGTTTCAAAATGTTTCCATTCTTGAAGTAGAGAGGAATGATCACAGTTGGGGTGGATAGGGCAGACAAGCCAAGGAAACTGGAGAAGGTGAATTCTCAACCAAGATTTTAAGGCAGTTATTAGCAGCAATTGAAAGAAAGGAGAGAAATAGGCATTTTGCATGAAGGAAAAGAAATCTGAGAGGAAGCAAATCATGTCAGGAGGAAGGAAAGGTGATATTATATGGGGAAGAGGATCCACATTGGGAGTAACAGCAGGAGAAATTGAAAAAACAATTACAGAGGTGGGGATGAAATATTTTAAATTACTCTTTACTAGCCTTAGTATGTCCTATGGAAAATTCTTTGAGCCAGTAGACATTTCTTCTATTTTATTCTGCCAACCTCTATAAAACAGCATTTCAAAATCTATGCAATAATGTTAATATTTCTTATTTACTCTAGGCCAGGTACTATGCTAATACTTTAAATGGAGGATCTCATATAGTCTTCATTGACTAATTAAAATATTCATCCTATATATGAAGAAATTGAGGTACTGAGAAGTTCTATAACTTGTCTAAGACTATACAAGGTCAGAAATGGGGGAGCTGGGATCTGAACCTAGACTCTGGAGCCCAGTCTTCTAACCACTGCATTTCAAAGCCCCTTCACTTCATCTTAGCTCCAGACCCAGACTGGTGTGACCAGTTGCTGACTAGATGTGTCATTTAGGTCCTTTGGTAACAAATGCTGAGACAGAATTACTAAGTAAGTATTTTACTGGAGGGTAAAGATAAAGGAGGAAGGGAGCAGAGTTGTGCAGGGAAGTCTTCAGGCCACAGTGCAGACACAGCCTCATCCAACTCAGGGACGATCTCCAAAAGGAAGCGTACCTATTAGAGGAACCCCACATTGGACAGAAATGGCCAGGCTGAGTACCCCTAACCTGCTCAGCCACTGACTGGAGATTCCCAGGAAGGAAGGGCATGGCCGTGTCTCAAAAGTTGAGGCCATTTCTGAATGTTCTGTAGCTGGAGGCTGTCAGCTATCTGTGCTTCTTGCAACTGAACAGCAAGTTCTTTTTTGAAGGGTGATCTGTGATGTGCACCTCCTTGGCTGCCAAAGTGATATCTATACAGAATAGACCATTGAATACTCAGGGTGAGGCAAGCTAGCTACACAGGACAAAGAATTTAAGGAAGTGTTCACATTCAGGGTCATGCAAGTGCAGGTCATGGCCTAAGAGCGAGTGCCTCCTTAATTCTACACCCTATGTGCCTTGCTTGTCTCACCCTGGTCTTCCAAACCTCAAATTCAACACACTTAGAATTTTGCTCAGATCCTCCTCTCCCAAACACTCTTTTCCTTCAGGGAGATCCATGGGTCCTTCTATCGCTAGTGTCTTGTCTACCTTCCAGTTCAGTCTCTCCACTGCCAGAACATCATCTGAGTTAGACGCAACTCTTATTTATAATTCCAGTGCTTAATACTGTTAAGTGATTCTCTATAGCCTAGAGAATAAATCCCAAGCTTCTTACTATGGCACAGAAAAACCCTGTATGGTCTGAGCTGATTTTGTGGACAGGGTGGACCCAGAGCTGGAGGAATTTCAGTACTCCAGCTAAGGAATAGCAGAAGTGTTGATTTGTATCTATAGAAAGGTTGTATTTGATTTTGGGGTTGAAGGATGGGTAGGAATTTGTAGAGTTGAGAAACTATTTCATTATGGAAGAGGCAGAATGAGGTGATTTGGGGTGATTAGGGGAATGAACAACTTGGCTGGAATTTGGAAGATATGTAGCAGTTAATGGGAAATAGGCCTGGAATAATAATTCAGAATCAGTCAAAGAACTGTAGCCATGGAGCTTAAGTTTTTCCCTTGAAGATTTTAGAGCAGAAACGTGACATGATGAAAATGATCTTGTATGAAGGTGATTGTGGTCTTGGTGTCAATACTGCACTGGATGGAGAGTGGTCAGGAGTCAGGGAGATCAGTTAGAAGGGTCTTTTGCTATTCCAGGCAAGAGGAAGTGGATTCTTGAACTCAGTGTGTAAAGAATGGAAAAGATGTAGGGAAATATGAAGTAAAGGTGAACAGGACTCCACGATTAATGAAAGGAAGGGGTTCAGGGAAGAGAGTACTCAAAGACAACTTAAAAGTTTAGATTGGGCTCCAGGAGGCTAGTGTATGGGAGCCAGCAATGACCAGGGGGAAGCTTTTGTTAAGGGAAGACAAGGACCATCTCATTGATTCCCCCAAATAAATGACATACAAATCCTTCATTTCTGTCTCATCTCAGGCACTACTTATTCCGCTTCTCAAGTTTTGACTAATATTTAATTCACTGTCTTAATTCCTTGAACAAAAGATTAAGGTATGGAAGACAGAAGTTGTGTTTATAGACACCAACCATTCTGGTAGAGCTTACGTTCCTTTTTCTAAATTCAACTGTGAAAATACCTGTTTTAGACCCACACAGTCTCCAGCAGCCAGTTTGAGTGAATTATTATTATTATGCCTTTTTTTTTTTTTAAAGAAGGTGCCTTGGTTTCATATACACCTGATCCTGGCCAGTAAGACCAGCCTATCTCACTGACGGTTTTTGTTCATGGGGTAGATAGAAGAGCTAACTTTGTCTCATGAGATGCAGACATCTCCTCATAGAGAAGACCTGAGCCTCTGCCTCCCACAGGAACAGAGGTTATTGATTTAACATAAACAGAAAAAAAGACTAAATTTCTTTGCAAATAAAATTCACATAATATAGGATTATAATGCATAATTGAAAACCCAATTTTCAGTGAAAGGGAAATAATGGCAAAGACATAATGCTAAATAAGCTTTAGGTACAGAAATGATAGTAGGTTTTTATGGATTTGCAGTGTAATGTGAGGAGCTCAAAGCAAATATTTAATTGCCCTTAAAACTGAACAACATAGTAAAATTTGCATATTCTTTCAGGCTTGCTTATTTTGCTGTGTAGTGCAGGAAAATACTTGTGGTAATATTACATTATCATCTGTAGTGTACAAAAAAGTAAACTTTTAAGAACTGATCAAATTAACCTCCAAAGGCTACTAAGTGGCATATACAGACAGACTGGTGACTAACAGTGATAATCAAAGATAAGCTCTGGTAACATGTTGTTTGTTTTGTGATGATAGCATAGATCTGATGCCCTTTCAAAACTAGGGCTGCCAGACAGAGAAATAAGGATTTATGTACTCTGACCTCTACAATGTAATTCTGTATGAGTAGAAATCTTCTCAGTTCCAAACATAGATGTAGATATATATTTTCCTGATTGCATTAAACAAAAAGTAATAAGACTGCAGCATGAAAGGGAGGGATTTATCTGTGTGGACTTGGGTAATTCTGTTCTGTAGTCTCAACCTTCAGGGAGAGTACAGAAGGTTGTCTGTACTGGGTAATATTTAATCTTCATGACAGGCTAAATAGCTAAATACTATCAGTACTACTCATTTTCCAGATGAGGAAACTAGGACTAGAGAGGTTCAGCAACTTGTCCAAAGTCACACAGCCCCCAAGTAGCAGGGAAGATTTGAACCCAGAGCCTGAACCCTCACGCACTGCACTGGTTGTGGTGAGTGCGAACAGAGCAGTGATTGGCTGGCTTTCCTACCTGGAAGCCTCTTCTCTAAGCTCCTCTCTTTCTTGCAGCTCTTCTGATTTCCCTTGGCTCCTTTCTGTATACATTAAAGAAGTATAGTTGTAAACTTAGGAACCAGCGCCAAACTTCATTTTCTGATGGACTGATACTGAGTTGCTCATTGAGATAAAAATATGTTGCTGCCATAGTCTTGTGATGTATGTTGCTGTAGTGTGAGCGTCCATCTGCTTATCCTCACCCAACTATGTCACTTTTCTTAAATGGGCTTTGTTGATATTTGGAATTGGGGGACCTTAATTCTGCCTTCAATTTTGGTCCACACTGGAAAATTTGAGCTCACTCTTAATGGGAGAGGGCCAGTTGCCACTATGTGATCACATTCATGGGGTTAAAAGTACATGAACATTCTAACCATGCAGAAATCTGACGAAGGAAAGGTTAGGGTGATACAGCCCCAGATAAGCTCTATTTATTGACATCAGTGACTCCGGGTTAGCCTCCTTATATTGATATATTTCATTCTGAAGACGTGGTATAGTAAAATCAACACAAGCTTCAGAACCAGACATGCCTGACTACAAATCGTCCTTCTGTCATGGGAGCAAGTCACGTTAGCATCTTTGAGGAATGGGGATAATAGTTTGTATTGCCGTGAGAATAAAGTGGTGCAGGATCATTTCTGGCATAGAATAGGTATTTAACAGATGTGTTTAGCTCATCAATAGGAGTAGACACATAAGTGGTTATAAGTACCTGACTCAGGACTCAAAGTTCCTAAGTGCAAATCTCAGTTCTGTCATTTAGCAGCTGAGTGACATGGGATAAGTACTTAATTTCTCTGTGCCTTAGTTTTCTGGCCTCTAAAATGGGAATAATAAAAGCACCTTCCTCTTAGAATTGGGAGGAGGGATGCATAACTTGATCTAAATAAAACACTTAGAGCAGTGCCTCGCATGTAGGAAGAACTCCATGAGTGTTAAGCCCCCTCTTTATGAGCTTCAGTTCATTTCTACCTTGTTACCTCTCAGAGCGAGGAGCCTGGCCATTCCTTACTAAGTAAACTTAAGTTTCTTGGTATCTAAGACCTACAAATACGTATTTTAAACCAGTGTTCACTGAATCACAGATATCACATGCACCTAATCAGCCTAATGGTTTCTTATACAGTCCACACCCATTGCTGGTGAAGGTCACATCCAGGTTCGATCCCTGGGTCGGGAAGATCCCTTGGAGAAGGAAATGGCAATCCACTCCAGTATTCTTGCCTGGAGAATCCCATGGACAGAGAAGCCTAGTAGGTTACAATCCATGGGGTCGCAAAGAGTCGGACACGACTGAGCGACTTCACCTTCACCCTTCACAGACACCTTGAGAGGCCGATCTGTAATATCATCAACATTTTAAATGCGCCTCTCTCTTGGCCTATCAGTGTTACTTCCAAGAATTTTCCTACAGATGGTCTCATATCATTGAGCAAAGGCATGTGGTAGAGTCATTGTTTTCAGCATTGTTTGTGATATTAAAAACCTATAAACAACTAAATATATATCCAGAGAAAAAGTTTAAATAATTGATGATATTTCCATGCAATGGAATACCACAGAGGAGATTTAAAAACTGTTAGAGCCGTGTAAGTGGATAGGAAAAGCTGTACAAACATACTTTTGGGGCGGGGGGAACACTTTTCAGCGGAAACCCTACCATAAGAATGATACTGTTTGTGTTAAAAATAGGTTCAGTTCAGTTCAATTGCTCAGTTGCGTCTGACTCTTTGCGACCCCATGAATGGCAGCACGCCAGGCCTCCCTGTCCATCATCAACTCCCAGAGTTCACCCAAACCCATGTCCATCGAGTATATAGTAAAAAAAAAAAAAAAAAAATTTAACTGTTCTCAAAAAGAGGTTGAGAGGTCTGTTCTTTGCCCTTAGCTTCTGGGATATAATTTCTAAGCTCTTGGAATGTGATGCCTCATAGGTGTATCTTTGTTTGCCTTGGCTTTGGGTCACACGGAATAGTCCAACAATGTGATTTTGAGTAAATGCAGGTGACATCAAATAGCTGCAGAAGGGAGGCTGGCCGCCTTAGGTATTACCACTATGCTTTAGGATAAGGGTTTTGGTATCAGCAGTGCTAGTCAACATCCAAAGGCCGAGGATCAGGGACTGAGATCAACTCTGTGAGTAGTCACTCACACCTGCATGATGGGAGCCCCTGAAAACTCTGATCCCAGAGATGCGTGAAACAACCAGCTATCTGGATTGGTTTTAAAATATATAGGGGAAAACTCTTAATGGGTACATAGATAAAAAATATTGATAATTGATGGAAGTGAGTGATGGATGCATGGAGGTTCATTATTTAACTTTATTTTTGTGACTACTTAAAATTTTCTATAATAATAATACTTTTAAAAATAAACAACATTCTATTAAAAAAAAATCACCTGGAATGTCTGATTTAAAGCCAGATTTCTGGGATTCCCACTCAAAATTACTAAATCCAAATCTCAAGTGTGATCCCAGGCATATGAGATTCTAAGATGATCAGTTCAGTTCAGTCACTCAGTCGTGTCTGACTCTTTGCGACCCCATGAATCGTAGCACGCCAGGCCTCTCTGTCCATTAGCAACTCCTGGAGTTCACTCAAACTCACGTCCATCAAGTCAGTGATGCCATCCAGCCATCTCATCCTCTGTCCTCCCCTTCTCCTCCTGCCCCCAATCCCTCCCAGCATCAGAGTCTTTTCCAATGAGTTAACTCTTCGCATGAGGTGGCCAAAGTACTGGAGTTTCAGCTTTAGCATCATTCCTTCCTAAGAACACCCAGGGCTGATCTCCTTTAGAATGGACTGGTTGGATCTCCTTGCAGTCCAAGGGACTCTCAAGAGTCTTCTCCAACACCACAGTTCAAAAGCATCAATTCTTCAGCGCTCAGCCGTCTTCACAGTCCAATTCTCACATCCATACATGACCACTGGAAAAACCATAGCCTTGACTAGACAGACCTTTGTTGGCAAAGTAATGTCTCTGCTTTTGAATATGCTGTCTAGGTTGGTCATAACTTTTCTTCCAAGGAGCAGGCGTCTTTTAATTTCATGGCTACTGTCACCATCTGCAGTGATTTTGGAGCCCCAAAAAATAAAGTCTGACACTGATTCCACTGTTTCCCCATCTATTTCCATGAAGTGATGGGACCAGATGCCATGATCTTCGTTTTCTGAATGTTGAGCTTTAAGCCAACTTTTTCACTCTCCTCTTTCACTTTCATCAAGAGGCTTTTTAGTTCCTTTTCACTTTCTGCCATAAGGGTGGTATCATCTGCATATCTGAGGTTATTGATATTTCTCCCGGCAATCTTGATTCCAGCTTGTGTTTCTTCCAGCCCAGCGTTTCTCATGATGTACCCTGCATATAAGTTAAATAAGCAGGGTGACAATATACAGCCTTGATGTACTCCTTTTCCTATTTGAAACCAGTCTGTTGTTCCATGTCCAGTTCTAACTGTTGCTTCCTGACCTGCATACAGATTTCTGAAGAGGCAGGTCAGGTGGTCTGGTATTCCCATCTCTTTCAGAATTTTCCACAGTTTATTATGATCCACACAGTCAAAGGCTTTGGGATAGTCAATAGAGCAGAAATAGATGTTTTTCTGGAACTCTCTTGCTTTTTCCATGATCCAGCAGATGTTGGCAATTTGATCTCTGGTTCCTCTGCCTTTTCTAAAACCAGCTTGAACATCAGGAAGTTCATGGTTCACGTACTGCTGAAGCCTGGCTTGGAGAATATTGAGCATTACTTGACTAGCATGTGAGATGAGTGCAATTGTGCGGTAGTTTGAGCATTCTTTGGCATTGCCTTTCTTTGGGATTGGAATGAAAACTGACCTTTTCCAGTCCTGTGGCCAGTGCTGAGTTTTCCAAATTTGCTGGCATATTGAGTGGAGCACTTTCACAGCATCATCTTTCAGGATTTGAAATAGCTCACCTGGAATTCTATCACCTCCACTAGCTTTGTTCGTAGTGATACTTTCTAAGGCCCACTTGACTTTACATTCCAGGACGTCTGGCTATAGGTGAGTGATCACACCATTGTGATTTATATACATATTCATGTGCTTATTTAATCATAGAAGAAATTTCAAAATATATATGAGTAACTGTCAGTGGCGTTTGCCAATGAGAAGTAGAAATGTGCATTGAGTGAACATCTTTACCTTTCACTGTATGTGTACTATTTGAATTAACAGAGGTGTGTATTGCTTTTGCAATATAGAAAATAGTCAAGACATACTCCTTTCTTTCCCCTACCACTAGATATTAGTCTTTAAAAAAAGTAGTCCTTCATGCAAGTATAATCCTAAGCTTTGGTATAATATTTTTGAATTATTGAGCCAAATATCATCCTAAATTAAAATAGTATATGTATCAACTCACTGCCAAAGCTCCAATTTGCTCCCAGGGAGCAGAATACAAAATTACTAAGGCGATTTCCTAACATCAAGTCACAGGAAAGCCTTAAGTCCTGTGGTAAAAATTCCTGTTATTTGAAAGTTCATGCACTTAGAGAGTAAACATTAAATCAAAGAGCATTAGTTGGGAGAAGGGAATGTTGAGTCAATAACGTTTCCTCAGGACTTGTTAAATTGAATGCTAAACATGGGGAAACGTTACACGTGGGATTTTTTTTTTTTTTTTTTTGCATTAAGGTTTTTCTGTATTTCTAAAGCTTCTTGCTCAGTCTTTGCAAAATGCTATATAAAAGTTCCACTGCTTTTGGGTTTCGAGGGCAGAAGTAATTTGCATGCAGAGGTTAATCAAGATTCCTTGCTCTTTGTACTTTTAAAAGTGCTGGCACATACATTGTTTCCTTTGATACTCACAAATGAGGTATTAAGACAAGTACTATAAAGCTCATTTTCTACATGAGGATATGAGGTTTGGAGAGGTTAAGTGAGAAGCTGAAGCCAGTCAGTGGGGACCTGAACACACAAGGACCCTTGGTTTTATCTTGGGTATCCTTGCTACTACCGGCAGGAGCAGAGCTGTGAAGCAGAATCACCCCTACGGTTATGAAGTTGGTTTAGTGTTTTTGTGAAATCACTGCTCTTCTGGCTCTGGAAGACCTAGGAACGCCCAGTTGAACTCCACCCCCCACATTGTGAATTATAAATGTGCTCATTTGAATGATTAAGGGACATCTAATTAAATCCACATGAGTCCAGGTTCCCATTTTGACTCTATCCCTTACTAGCTATGTACTAGCTATTGTTCCCTCATCTATCAAAATAGGAATAATGATAGTATTAATCTTCCAGGGCTGCTATTAAGAGTTTAAATAAAATAATGTATGATGAGTGCCTGACAGAGTGCATGAAGCATAGCAAAGGGTCAATACATACAACTACAATAATAAGTATTAATAATACTATGAAAAAGTCAGAGTCCTGGCCAGTGCATCAGGCATGGCTCTGATAGAGGCACGGCTCTGATAGAGGCACGGCTTTCGTCCACCTGGAGGTGACTGCAGGAGCGACATCCCAGAGTGGGCGCTGGTCAGTTTCTTTCCTTTTGAAAGAGACCTTCTTGAAACTGCAAAAAACTAAGCAAGAGCAAAAAAAGTTGCCTAAAACTTCACTGAGCCTCAGTGCTCAAGAAGGGGCTTGATCTAAAGAGGGTACCCCTAGATTGAAACAGAGTCCATCAGTTTACGATCCACAGTGAGATAAGGCAGGTAAAAGATCCAGTCAGTCGGGGCTTTAACAAAAGGATAGTCACTTCCCCTAAAAGGGCATTCTTGCCCTGAGATTTTGTCTTCTGTCTTTTAAATTTCAACTTCTTAAATCAGATTTTAGGGGAAATTCAGAAAGCCGAAACTCAGAATCCACACAATGAATGATAAAGGAATCTATTTGCTGTTTAGCTTAAAAGTACTTTACTAAATCTTCTTTTGAATTTTTAAAAACTTATTTTTCTTTATTATGCAATAAATTTGTACTTACTGCAGAAACTATGCAGAATCAAAGCATAAGGAAAAAAAGTCCTTAGAAGCATTATTCATATTTATTTTGGTATATAGTTATTGAAACTTTTATAAATAAGTATATTTATTTTTATAAAAACTGTAGAGCACTAAAGAAATAATTTATGGCCTTTCAAATCCTAACAGAATATGCACATATTTCCATGTCTGTATGTGTTTTTCTATAGCTTCATTTTCAATGATTGCATAGTATTCTTTTGGGTATTTCATTATTTAGCTAATATTTAGATATTTCATTATTTACCTAATCTTCTAATGTTGAATACTTAGGTGTTTTCCTTCCTACAAGAAAAATTTTCTTGAAAAATCATTATATAAATCTTAATTATTATTAAAAAAATAAATTCCTTTAAGTGAAGTTTCTAGGTTTAAGTGTAAATGCATATTTAAGGCTTTGGTATCAAATTATCTGCCAGATAAATTTTATCATATTAGTACAAGAGAGGATCTAGATCAATGACTATTAAATAAATATAACTTCTATTCATTTATTGTAAAATAATACAATAATGATTAAGGAACAGCTAATAAAATCCAGATGGATCCAGTTTCCCATTTTGACTCTAACCCTTACTAGCTACTTCATAGCTATTATTCCCTTCACACTAGCCTGTATTGTTGTTCCAATAATAAGATTACTTTCTATTAATACCAATATCTCATTTTGGTTTTATACTCCAAACATAATATATCCCAAAACTAGTGTGCTAATTGTACTTGAGAGGTTGGTTATGATATCAGTATAATATCATTAGCTTTTGAAAGAAATGTTATAACAGAAAATGTTGAAATAATTTGGAGGAAAACTTACTACAAGCAAACTTACACTGGAGCTAATTAATTCCACCCACATATCCTTTTTAAGGTATGAGAATAAGACAATCAAGGGTGTATAAACCCTTCCACTGTGATTATCATCCCTCAGTGTTCTCTAGGGCTGAAAGTAACCCTGCCTGATCTTTTCTGTACTATGCTAGGATTCACAGTAGAAATGTGAAGACTGGAAACTTTTCAGTAGGAATTACTCTTGATGACACCAGCCTTGCTGTCAGAGTAATTCCTGCTGGAAAGAAAGCATCTGCGTTAATGGTCTAATAAACTGAGTTAGTGTTTCAGCTTGGCAAAGGATTAATTAGGGGAAGAGAAACTAATGTTTATTTGGGTTCTTTATTTGACAGCCCCTTTATTATTACATTATTACAATTAATATTCCCTATAAATGTATGAGGTAGGCATAACCAGGGGCATTTTACAATGAAGGAACATAAATTCAGTCAATAAAGTGTCTTGCCTAAGGCTACAGAGCTGGTGAACTGCAAAGGTGGAATTTGAGCCTAGATTCCCTGCTTCTGGAGCCTGTGTTCTTTATACCGCTCGTTCTCACCAACTACAAAGCATGGCCTGACTGTTCCTCTTCTAGAATATTCATTGTAAGCATGAATACACTTTTAAACAACCAAACTGCAGTTTCCCACTTAAAAATCAGTGTGTTAGGCAGACTTAGAGACTCAGTCCACTTATAAATGCTGTGTCAGTTAAGGTAATTTTGTAGGCTAGAAACAGGAAGTTCACTATCTTGTCTAACAAGATATCCTGGGACAGAGGGGCTCTGGGTTTTTTCAGAGGCTCAGTAATTATGTTCAGTGGGAGAAGAGAACACTGTTGCTTTCTAGAAAATTTTATTTTTATATAACCACCATCTACAAATGAACATATTTTTTCAGTGTGGTCCCCCAAATCCTTCTCATTTCTAACACTTTTCTCTAATAGGATTTGGTATTTTTAATCTTTACCCAAATATTTAACTATTCTAACTCTTCTGCACCTTCTTGAGACAGCTTCTAAGAATGAGGAGAAAGTAAAATTTTACTGGAAATTTTAAACAGCGCCTGTGTACTAGACTTAGCACAAATTTTTTGCTTAAAAAAATCAGCATTGTCTTATTGAGAAGCATTAAGTAAAAGAAACCTGTATTTTCTATCATGAACGAATACTCTGATTATCTCACTGCAGAAAGGGCAAGTGTTTTGTTTTTGGTTTTTTTTTTAATATTCAGGCTTGAATTAGCACAATTGAAACAGAAATTGAAGTAATGGGATGTCCATCAATTGCCAAAATAACTAGTTCAATAAAATAGTTTGTTGATTCTAGGGGGAAAGGTAGTTTAATAATGTTTAAATTAATTTGACTTAATTCAGTTCAGTGAATTATCAAGAAAAAAGTCTTACAACCTGGTAGAGGAGTACATTCAGTTCAATTCAGTTCAGTAGCTCAGTCATGTCCGACTCTGCGATCCCATGGACTGCAGCATACCAGGCCTCCCTGTCCATCACCAAATCCCGGAGTTTACTCAAACTCATGTCCATTGAGTCAGTGATACCATCCAACCTTCTCATCCTCTGTCGTCCCCTTCTCCTCCTGCCTTCAATCTTTCCCAGCATCAGGGTCTTTTCAAATGAGTCAGTTTTTTGCATCAGGTGGCCAAAGTATTGGAGTTTCAGCTTCAGCATCAGTCCTTCCAGTGAATATTCAGGACTGATTTCCTTTAGGATGGACTGGTTGGATCTCCTTGCAGTCCAAGGGACTCTCAAGAGAGGAGTACATTACCAATACAGAAAAAGCCTCTACGGTAAACCACTACATGAGATACAGCAAAGGTATATAATAATTTTAACAACAGTAATGATTAATGTATTGAGCACTTACTGTGTTCTAGCATATGCTTTTATTATACTTTACATACATTAACTCATTTAATTCTCAAAACAAACTTACAAGAGAAATTTTTTTTACTATCCCCATTTACAAATGAAAAAGCAGAGGTAATAGGGAAGGATAAAGAGTCTCATGGAGATGCAATTAATTCTGCCCAATGAGGTGTGGGGTTCATTTCGAGGGGGAAAGATATGGAGAAAAGGTGACCTTCCAACTAAGACCAAGGGAAGAGGCCTAGATAAAAAGGCCCTGTTGCTGTTGTTTGTGGCTCAGTCGTGTCTGACTCTTCGCAGCCCCATGGACTGTAGCCTGCTAGGCTCCTCTGTCCATGGGATTTCCCAGGCAAGAATACTGGCGTGAATTGCCATTTCCTTCTCCAGGGAGTCTTCTTGGACCAGGGATTGAACCTGTGTCTCCTACATTGGCAGGAAGGTTTTTTACCTCTGAGCCCCCATGGAAGCCCACCTTAGAATACTTCTCACTGGTAGAAAGAGACAAACTATTGACATACACAATTTGATTCATCTCTAGAGAATTATGCTGAGTGAAAAAAACTAATATCAAATGTGTACACACTATATGATTCCACTTTTATAGTGTTATTTTTTTATTGGAGTATTGCCAGTTAACAATGTTATGATAATTTCAAGTGAACAGTGAAGGGTTTCAGCCATACATATATATATATCCATTCTCCCCCGACTCCTCTCCCATTCAGGCTGCTATGTATTCTACCACATCGAGCAGAGTTCCATGTGCTCATATAGCATTCTTAAAATAACAAAATCATAGAGATGGAGACCAGAAGTTAGACATACAAAAGAATCAAAGAAGTTAGTGGTTATCAGAAGTTAGAGAATAGGGAAGAAGGTGGGTGTAGTTATAAAATGGTAGCATGTGGGATCCCTATATGGAACTGTATGGTATGTTATCTGTGGTGGCAATTACTCAAACATGTACATGGGTTAAAATTACAAAGAACTAAATATACACACATACACACAGTGCATGTGAAATATAATTAAGGAAGATAGATTGTATCAGTGTCAGTTTCCCCACTGTGATATTTAGTTATGCAAGATGTTATCTTTGGGAGAAACTAGATAAAGAGTATACAAGATCTCTCTGTATTGTTTCTTACAACTGCAAGTGAATCTACAATTATCTAATAATAAAAAAGTTAAAAGAATAAGGAAAATGGAAAGACACTGATAAAGTTGTTGGAAGGGTAGTTTGGTTCTTATAAGCGTGTGTTCTCAGAGTTGGTGGATAGGGCTGGTACCAGGTCTATCCATGATCAGTGTTTGAGGACCACGGGAAGATCAGGAGACTTGGTTGAAAGGTGGAAGGTATGCAGTAGATATGTCATCATGGAAGATCTGGGAGGAAGAGAATGGAGTGAAGTGGAGGTCAACTGTGAGAAACCGAAGTGTGAGCAGATGAAATGAGATGATTCTGCAGCTGAGTCTAGAGCTGAGGAGAGCCTACAGTGACTTTCCTTTTCATAAGGCCTGGACCTGGCAGGGCCCCTCCTTCCGAGAGACAGAGCGAGACCTGACACAGACCATTTGTCGGACTTAGTCCCAGGCTTCCACCCAGTCTTTCACTAAATTGTCCAGTTGGAAGGCATTGATCAAAGTGATCAAATGTCTGGGTTCATATGGGCATAACATAAACACATGTCCAGCTTTTAGGAAAAAGAAAAAAATGTATTTTTTCTTACATGAATGTTCTGATTTCCCCAGTTGACTTGTATAATTCCTATAAATGTAGCTAAAAAGTTAAATTCCTAAAGGATAGTCAGAAACATCAAATAAGGACCTTTTAAAATTATATTAATAATTAACACTGACACCTAGCAACCTTAATTTGAATTTTTTCTAGTGTGTTTTTGAATGCTTCATCAGTGTCATCTTTATAGCTCATCAATCCATCAGTTTTGCTCTTGTAACATTCATGAAAAAGAATACTCCTGGAATAAATGGGTGATTACAGGTGTAAGGTAGGGAAAATACATGGTAAATCTGTAGTACCAGATATTATGCAGTTCTCTTCCCGATCCCAAGCTATATTACAAAGTTGCAGTAGTCACAACAGTATGGTAATAACATAAAAACAGACCCATAGATCAGTGAAACAGAATAAAGAGCCCAGAAATAAACTCATGCATATATAGTCAGTTAATTTTCAATAAGTATGCTAAGACTACACAATGGGGAAAGAATAAACTCTTCAATAAGTGGTTTTTGGAAAACTGAACATTCACATGCCATGGTATGAAATTGGACTCCTATTACACCATACACAAAATCTGCTCAAAATGGATTAAAGACTTGAATGTAAGACCTAATACCATGAAATTCCTAGAAGAAAAACTAAGATAAGTTTTTTGATATCACTAGACCACTCAGGTTTGACCTAAATCAAAACTCTTATAATTATACAAAGTGACTTCACTCAGTCGTGTCTGACTCTTTGCAACCCCATGGACTGTAGACTACCAGGCTCCTCTATCCATGGGATTTTCCAGGCAAGAATACTGGAGTGGGTCACCATTTCCGTCTCCAGGAGAGCTTCCCAACCCAGGGATTGAACCCAGGTCTCCTGCATTGTAGGCAGATGCTTTACCATCTGAGCCACCAGGGAAGTCTATTGGTAGGTAAGAGATTAGATCTGATAGAATGCCTGAAGAACTATGGATAAAGGTTTGTGACTGTACAGGAGGCAGTGATCAAGACCATCCCCAAGAAAAAGAAATGCAAAAAGGCAGAATGGTTGTCTGAGAAGGCCTTACAAATAGCTGAGTAAAGAAGAGAAGCTAAAGGCAAAGGAGAAAACGAAAGATATACCTATTTGAAGGCAGAGTGCTAAAGAATAGCAAGGAGAGATAAGAAAGCCTTCCTCACAGATCGATGCAAAGGAATAGAGGAAAACAGCAGAATGGGAAAGACTAAAGATCTCTTCAAGAAAATTAGAGATACCAAGGGAACATTTCATTCAAAGATGGGCACAAGAAAGGACAGATATGGTATGGACCTAACAGAAGCAGAAGATATTAAGAAGAGGTGGCAAGAATATATAGAAGAACTATACAAAAAAGATCTTCATGACCCAGATAACCTCAATGGTGTGATCACTCACCTAGAGCCAGACATCCTGGAATGTGAAGTCAAGTGGGCCTTAGAAAGCATCACTATGAACAAAGCTAGTGGAGGTGATGGAATTCCAGGTAAGCTGTTTCAAATCCTGGAAGATGATGCTGTGAAAGTGCTCCACTCAATATGCCAACAAACTTGGAAAACTCAGCAGTGGCCACAGGACTGGAAAAGGTCAGTTTTCATTCCAATCCCAAAGGCAATGCCAAAGAATGCTCAAACTACCGCGCAATTGCACTCATCTCACAAGCTAACAAAGTAATGCTCAAAATTCTCTAAGCCAGGATTCAACAGTACATAAACCGAGAATTTCCAAATGTTCAAGCTAGATTCAGAAACGGCAGAGAAACCAGAGATCAAATTGTCAACATCCTTTGTATCATCGAAAAAGCAAGAGTTTCAGAAAAACATCTACTTCTTCTTTATTGACTATGCCAAAGCCTTTAACTGCATGGATCACAACAAACTGGAAAATTCTTCAAGTGATGGGAATACCAGACCACTCTACCTGCCTCCTGAGAAATCTGTATTCAGGTAAGAGATAACAGTTAGAACCAGACATGGAACAACGAACCGATTCCAAATTGGGAAAGGAGTATGTCAAGGCTGTATATTGTCACCCTGCTTATTTAACTTCTGTGCACAGTGCATCATGCAAAATGCCAGGCTGGGTGAAGATCAAGCTGGAATCAAGATTGCCAGAAGAAATATGAATAATTTCAGATATGCAGATGACAGAAAGAAAAGAAGAACTAAAGAACCTCTTAATGAAAGTGAAAGAAAAAAGTGAAAAAGCTGGCTTAAAACTCAACGTTCAAAAAACTAAAATCATGGCATCTGGTCCCATCACTTCATGGCAAATAGATGGGGAAACAATGCAAACAGTGTCAGACTTTATTTTCTTGGGCTCCAAAATCACTGCAGATGGTGACTGCAACCATGAAATTAAAGGACGCTTGCTCCTTGGAAGAAAAGTTGTAGCACATCTGGAGAGCATATTAAAAAACAGAGACATTACTTTGCCGACAAAATTTCATCTAGTCAAAGCCATGGTTTTTCCAGTAGTCATGTATGTATGGATATGAAATTTTTCTTCACAAAGAAACTGAGCGCTGAAGAATTGATGCTTTTGAACTGTGGTGTTGGAGAAGACTCTTGAGAGTCCCTTGGGCTCCAAGGAGATTCAGCCAATCAATGCTAAAGGAAATCAGTGCTGAATATTCATTGGAAGGGCTAATATTGAAGTTGAATCTCTAATACTTTGGCCACCTGACGCAAAGAACTGACTCATTGGAAAAGACCCTGATGCTGGGAAAGATTGAAGGCAGGAGGAGAAGGGGATGATGGAGGATGAGATGGTTGGATGGTATCACTGACTTGATGGACATGAGTTTGAGCAAGCTCCAGGAGTTGGTGCAGGACAGGGAAGCCCGGCATGCTACAGTCCATAGGGTCACAAAGAGTCTGACACTACTGAACGACTGACTTGAACTTGACAATGATTTTATTTGATTTGACACCAAGTGCAAAGGCAACAAAAGCAGAAATAAGTAAGATTACATCAAACTAAAAAAATTCTGCACAGCAAACGAGACAGTAAACAAAATGAAAAAAACAGCCTATTGAGCAAGGAAAATATTTATAATTGATGTATTCAATAAGGGGTTAATATATTAAAAATAGAAGGAACCTGTAGATTTCTAGCAGAAAACCAAATAAATGGACAAAGGATCTGAATAGACATTGTTCCAAAGAAGGTATGCAAATTGCCGATAGGTGAATGAAAAGGTGCTCTACATCAGTAATCTTTAGGGTAATGCAAATCAGAATTGCCATAAGATATTACCTCATACCTATTTGCCTGTCATCAAAAAGACAAGATGTAAGAAATGTTGGTGAGGATGTAGAGAACAAGGAGCACTTGTGCGGTGTTGGTGGGAGTATACATTGGTGCTGCTGCTGCTGCTGCTGAGTCGCTTCAGTCGTGTCCGACTCTGTGCCACCCCACAGACGGCAGCCCACCAGGCTCCCCCGTCCCTGGGATTCTCCAGGCAAGAACACTGGGGTGGGTTGCCATTTCCTTCTCCAATTCATGAAAGTGAAAAGTGAAAGTGAAGTCGCTCAGTCATGTCCAACCCTCAGCGACACCATGGACTGCAGCCACTATGAAAAACAGTATAGAAGTTATTAAAACAATCAAAAATAGAACTACCATATGATCTTGTAATCCCTGGGATTTATCCAGAGGAAATGAAATCAGGATCTTGAAGAGATGTCTGTACTCCCATGTTCATTGGAACACTGTTCACAATAGCTAAGATATGAAAACAACCTAAGTGTCTGTAGATAAAGATTTTATATATATATATATATAATAATACATATGAATCTTGGAGGAAGGCATGGCAACCCACTTCAGTATTTTTACCTGGAGAATCCCATGGACAGAGGAGCCTGGCAGGCTACAGTCCATAGGGTCCAGAGTTGGACATGACTGAAGCAACTTAGCATACAAGCATATATATATATATATATGTACATATATATGAAAGAAGGAAATTCTTCCATTTGTGACAACATGGATGGATCTTGAGGGCATTATGTTAAGTGAAGTAAGTCAGACAGCGAAAGACAAACACTGTATGGCATTATGTGTGGGATCTAAAAAAAAAGTTCAACTCAAAGAAACAAATACAAATGGCAGAATGGTGATTGCCAGGGGCTGAGGAGTGGCAGTATTGGGGAGAAATTAGTCAAGAGATACAAACTGTTATAAGATGCATAAGTTCTGAGGATCTTATGTACAGAATGGTGACTATGGTTAATAATAATGTGTTTTATAAGAGACTGGGTCTTAAACATTCTCATGTGAGTGTGGTAAGTGAAGAATGTGTTAATTAATTTGATTATGAGAACCTTTTCACAATTATTACATCAAATTATCACATTATACACTTTAGAATTTTACAGTTTTATTTTTTGATTATACCTCAGTATAGCTTGAAAAAAAATAAAGGCAGTGCTCAAAACCTAAAGGAGTCATTAAACACACACACACACACACACAAGATAGCTTGAAGGGGCACCCTTTGGCAAAGTTTGGGACAATTTAAGCATCATAATAAGAACACTAAGGGATTATAACTCATTTAGTAAAATTTTAAATAGTCTGTGGGTTCATCAGTTCAGTTCAGTCGCTCAGTCGTGTCTGACTCTTTGCGACCCCATGAATCGCAGCATGCCAGGCCTCCCTGTTCATCACCATCTCCCGGAGTTCACTCAGACTCACGTCCATCAAGTCCGTGATGCCATCCAGCCATCTCATCCTCTGTTGTCCCCTTCTCCTCCTGCCTCCAATCCCTCCCAGCATCAGGGTCTTTGCCAGTGAGTCAATTCTTCTCATGAGGTGGCCAAAGTACTGGAGTTTCAGCTTTAGCATCATTCCTTCCAAAGAAATCCCAGGGTTGATCTCCTTCAGAATGGACTGGTTGGATCTCCTTGCAGTCCAAGGGACTCTTAAGAGTCTTCTCCAACACCACAGTTCAAAAGCATCAATTCTTCAGCGCTCAGCCTTCTTCACAGTCCAACTCTCACATCCATACATGACCACTGGAAAAACCATAGCCTTGACTAGGCAGACCTTAGTCAGCAAAGTAATGTCTCTGCTTTTGAATATACTATCTAGGTTGCTCATAACTTTTCTTCCAAGGAGTAAGCATCTTTTAATTTCATGGCTGCAGTCACCAGCTGCAGTGATTTTGGAGCCCCCCAAAATAAAGTCTGACACAGTTTCCACTGTTTCCCCATCTATTTCCCATGAAGTGATAGGACTGGATGCCATGATCTTTGTTTTCTGAATGTTGAGCTTTAAGTCAACTTTTTCATTCTCCTCTTTCACTTTCATCAAGAGGCTTTTTAGCTCCTCTTCACTTTCTGCCATAAGGGTGGTGTCATCTGCATATCTGAGGTTATTGATATTTCTCCCGGCAATCTTGATTCCAGCTTGTGTTTCTTCCAGGTCAGCATTTCTCATGATGTACTCTGCATATAAGTTAAATAAGCAGGGTGACAATATACAGCCTTGACGTACTCCTTTTCCTATTTGGAAGCAGTCTGTTGTTCCATGTCCAGTTCTAACTGTTGCTTCCTGATACTGAAAAGAAAGGCAGGAGGAGTGAGGAAAACTGTTCTTAGAATAATGTAAGCCTATGAATGCAGAATTATTTTTTCTAAGAATGCAGAAGAAATAATGGTGTTAAGCAATCCCTATTTTGAAATTCATAATAAATTAGGCAAAGGTCACCAATGGGTGCTAAAATCTTTTTGGAGATAAAGGACATTCTTATAATCTTAATATATCACCCCAAAAAGGAAAATATACCTGTGTAGTGAAGTGATCCAGAGGACATCACCTTACTAGCTTATCATCCCTGTCATTATCTGCGTCCTCATGTGTAATAGAATACAACATCACCTACCAGTACCTTTGATAAAAATGTTAATTAGGAATATAATCAGAAAGAAACAGTCTGAAAAATGCAGAAATCCATTTATAAGACAAGTGGCTGGTGTTTGTATAAAAGTCAGTGTCTTGAAAAACAGACAAACAAAAGGCATTGGGGTTCTTATAGCTGTAAAAAGTCTAAAGAGAAACACAGCCTCCTAATATAGTTTATGAATATTGGTTGGACGCTAGATTCTCTTCCCCAATACCCATCTCGAGCAAAGACTGTAAAAGACATTTTAGAGACAACTGGAGAAATTTAAATAAGGACTGTATTCAAGATAATATTCTTGAATTAATATGATTTTTTTTAAAGCTGAGATACTGCACTGTGGTTCTCCTTATCCGAGGGTTCCACATCTGTGGATGCAAGACAGACTTCAATACACCATTTTATTTAAGGAACTTGAGCATCAGCAGATTTTGGAATCCACTGTGGTCCCGGAACCAATTCCAAGCTGATACAGAGTGACAAAGTGTATTGTAGTCATGTAAGAGATACCTTTGTTTCTAGAATATACATGTTAAAGTATTCAGAGATGAAGAGTCATAATATCT
Organism: Oryx dammah; assembly: GCF_014754425.2. NCBI lineage: Eukaryota > Metazoa > Chordata > Mammalia > Artiodactyla > Bovidae > Oryx > Oryx dammah. Next base: position 48,769,976 of record NW_024070186.1, read on the forward strand.
ACAATGTACTTTCAAATAACTAAATTTTATGGGAACTTATGATCTGATACAGTTGGTTTCGATCTTTAATTTAGTGGTTATTAATTTGGAATTTCCCATTTCTCAAAGTTATGACAGTTCATTTAACATCCCTCTGTGGCAGTTTGAACTTTGCCTCCATTTCATCAGCTTTTTGGTTTTTTTTTTCATCTTTGTACCTTCTCAGCAATGATGAAGCAAATGCCTGGATTTGTATTAATCTCCTGTGTCCTTCAGGATCCTCCACCTGCATCTCAGTAAGTGGGTGTAGATTAGCATGTAAGCTTGCATGATCCTTACCATTTTTTAGATTCTTGTGACAATTTTGCAGGAGGAATTTGTCTTTTCCTGGTTTCCATCTAACCTTTGAAACTGAATCTAGACCACTAGTTTCTGAGAGAATAATCATTTAGAAAAAAGTCTGGGATCTCTGTATCACCAGTGAAAACCCCTTTTGTGAACTAGTTCTTTAGATTATTATTCACACAGACATATCATTATTCATATAGATGATATATATGTAAAGACTCCCCTACTTTTATCAAGATTTGACTCCCCTACTTTCCATGAACTCTATCTCCTTTGTATGGCAACTGGAGTCAACTGTGTTGTATGTTGTCCTCCAAATGTAACTTCACCAAAATCTGGTGAGGCTGGCAAGACAGGGGCCACCCTCTTTTCATGATGGGGAGATGGATGCTGGGGAGGAGAATGTGTCACACTGATAGTTTCATCAGAACTGTGGTGATATTTGTTTAGTATGCACCTGTACAGTGAAACCTTGAGTGATAAGAACAGGGCCTGGGCCTCCTGGTTCTTTGGGGTGTTTCCGTCCTTTACATGTGTCCTCTTGGCAATGCCCCAAACCTCTGCTCCTTGCCATGTCTGCAGTGGCATTTTCTTCAGTATACTTCAGGGGTCTCCAACCTCTGGGCCATGGACCAGTACCTCTTGTCAATGTTAAATTAGAAATAAAGTGCACAATAAATGTAATGTGCTTGAATCATTTCAAAACCACCCCCCATCCAGTCCATGGGAAAATTGTCCACGAAACTGGTCCTTGGTGCTAAAAAGGTTGGGGAACGCTGCTCTACTTCACTGCCTTCTTTCTTTGCACAACTACAAAATGGTGAGAGCCAAACGTGTCACCCCTGGATGGGCTCACTGACGAGCCGAGAGTGGCAATGTAGCCTCTCGTGAACCCTTAAAGTAGGAGGATGAGATTGAAGCTGCTAAAAGATATCTGCTCTCTGTCAAGTGTTAAGTTCATGAAACTGTATTTTGGGAGATAGGATTTGACCTTGGATGGGTCAAATCCTGAAAGATGTTTTAAAGTTATCTTCCTTGTTATCAACTGTTGGTTGATATTATATTCGTTTTCATCAGAACTATGGTGATATTTGTTTAGCATGCACCTGTACAGTGAAACTGGTTGTTACAATATTGAAATACTTCCACATTATTTGATTATAACTGCTGTTGCATGAAAATGCTTACCTCCACTCTCCCAGCATCCTCTTTGGAACCAGGTCCACCATCCGTATCTCGGAAATCCAGCCACCAAAGGATTGATGCTTGGCACAACGAGGAAACTGGTTGTTACATATTTTGAGTATCCTCTTTTCCCTGTTTATTGTCATAGTTCCTAATTTCGTGCCAATCAATTGTACAGTTATTCCTATAAAATATTCTTATACTTTAGAACTTGGAAAATTATTAAAAACTATTTCAAAACCATGGCATCAAGTGAAAACTTACAGTCTTAGTAGTTTTCTAGTTAAAATCGTAAATGTGTATGGATAATGTTCATATTCCTGAATGCTTGAGAGAGAACTGGCCTCTATATGGAATGTGGAAACCATCAGTCAAGAGGAAAATTAAGGTAATATCAAGCACAACATAGCTATGCATACCAGAGGCAGTCCATGCATGTTGGTAGATTGTCCTATAGGGGATGAGGCTGTTCCATGTGAAGGAGAGAGTTGTTCAGTGAGTATCAGTATCATGCCAATGTGCTTTGTTACAATGGCAACCTTCCCAAGTTATTGACGTCTCCTGACTCCATCTTTGTCAGGAGAGGTTCTGCTAGTGACCTCCTAAGATTTGTCCTTCGGTGTCTCCCATGATGACATCTCCTCATCCATGGCCTTAAACCCAGTGTCCTCCAGACATTAGATTCTCCTTTTCCTCTTGTTTCATCAAGTTTAGCCTGAAGTCTTTCCGGGATCAGTATTTTTCTAATGCTAATATCCACTGTCTCTAGCTTGTGTTCAGTTAAACATTTTTTTTTTTTTTTAGAGTAGGAAAGGCTAAACTCATTAAATTATTTTGTAGTTAAAGTAAAGATATTTCTATCCCATGAGAGTACATTTCTGTATACAATTTCCTTTATGTACTATTTACACATAGCAGCTGTACATTTTTAGCTTCTAGTGTGTTAGGTTGCCTTTCAGATTCAGAAAAAAAGTAATCACAGCTGGCTTGAATCTTCAGAATGGCTGTCTTTGACTATATTTTCTCCTGCTCTTTTGCTATGATGAATGTCATACTAGTAGCCAGTCAAAAGCATATTCACCTGAAATGGTTCTTTGTACAAACAAGAAACATGACTTTGAGTGCTGTACATCAGTTGCCAAGCTAATAAGATAATCCTCTTTTCATTTCAAAGACTATACTATCTTAAAACAGAAGTCTCCTCTTCTCCATGCAACAGTCACTGGATAAAGATTCTGTTATCATAATCCTATTAAAATGTATTCTCTTTTGCAGTACACCTTGATAATAGTATTTATCCTTCTAAGCACCTAGGGAGTAGAGTGATAAAAGACAAATCTATTCAAAATTTCAGTAAAAAATAGTTGCAGAGAAGAGCAGGTATTTTAAAAGCTTAGAAATGAATAGCAACTAATATCCATAGCTGGAAAGACCAATGGATAAATAATTAATTCATGAATTGGGCTTCTATTTAGACTCTGACCAGGAAAGATAGTAGTTTTCCAGTTGAAATACCCTGTATTGATCACATGTGTCCACACAGGCAACTGCTGGTTAGGCTGAATTACCTGAGCCCTGAACTAGATATCAGCTCTCACCTGTGGCATTTTTGATACATCATCCTTTATTGATACTAATGGTTTTAAGGTTTCTAACCTTTAAAATCCAAGGTAAAGAGCAGCAGCTGTGCTTTGTGGGAGCAGCCGTGAAGACATACCCCATGTCCAAGGTAAGAGAAACCCCAGTAAGACGGTAGGTGCTGAGAGAGGGCAGACAGACTGAAACCACAATCACAGAAAACTAACCAATCTAATCACATGGACCACAGCCTTATCTAACTCAATGAAACTAAGCCATGCCCTGTGGGGCCACCCAAGATGGACAGGTCATGGTGGAGAGTTCTGACAGAATGTGGTCCACTGGAGAAGGGAATGGCAAACCACTTCAGTATTCTTGCCTTGAGAACCCCATGAACAGTATGAAAAGGCAAAATGATAGGATACTGAAAGGGGAACTCCCCAGGTTGGTAGGTGCCCAATATGCTACTGGAGATCAGTGGAGAAATAACTCAAGAAAGAATGAAGGGATGGAGATAAAGCAAAAACAATACCCAGCTGTCATTTTGACTGGTGATAGAAGCAAGGTCTGATGCCGTAAAGAACAACATTGCATAGGAACGTGGAATGTTAGGTCCATGAATCAAGAGAAATTGAAAGTAGTCAAATAGGAGATGGCAAGAGTGAACATCGACATTTTAGGAATCAGTGAACGATAATGGATTGGAAAGGGTGAATTTAACTCAGATGACCATTATATCTATGACTGTGGGCAAGAACCCCTCAGAAGAAATGGAGTAGCCATCATGGTTAACAAAAGAGTCTGAAATGCAGTACTTGGGTACAATCTCAAAAATGACAGAATGATCTCTGTTTGTTTCCAAGGCAAACCATTCAATATCATGTTAATCCAAGTCTATGCCCTGACCAGTAATGCTGAAGAAGCTGAAGTTGAATGGCTCTATGAAGACCTACAAGACCTTTTAGAACTAATACCCCAAAAAGATGTTTTTCATTATAGGGGACTGGAATGCAAAAGTAGGAAGTCAAGAAACACCTGCAGTAACAGGCAAATTTGGCCTTGGAATATGGAATGAAGCAGAGTTTTGCCAAGAGAATGCACTGGTCATAGCAAACACTCTCTTCAAACAACACAAGAGAAGACTCTACACATGGACATCACCAGATGGCCAACACCGAAATTAGATTGATTATATTCTTTGCAGCCAAAGGTTGAGAAGCTCTATACAGTCAGGAAAAACAAGACCGGGAGCTTACCATGGCTCAGATCACACACTCCTTATTGCCAAATTCAGACTTAAATTGAAGAAAGTAGGTAAAACCACTAGACCATTCAGGTATGACCTAAATCAAATCCCTTACGGTTATACAGTGGAAGTGAGAAATAGATTTAAGGGACTAGATCTGATAGAGTGCCTGAAGAGCTATGGATGGAGGTTCATGACATTGTACAGGATACAGGGATCAAGGCCATCCCCATGGAAAGAAATGCAAAAAAGCAAAATGGTTGTCTGAGGAGGCCTTACAAATAGCTGTGAAAAGAAGAGAGGTGAAAAGCAAAGGAGAAAAGGAGAGATATACCCATTTGAATGCAGAGTTCCAAAGAATAGCAAGGAGAGATAAGAAAGTCTTCCTTAGTGATTGGTGCAAAGAAATAGAGGAAAACAACAGAATGGGAAACACTAGAAATCTCTTCCAGAATAGTAGAGATACCAAAGGAATGTTTCATGCAAAGATGGGCTTAATAAAGGACAGAAATGGTATGGGCCTAACAGAAGCAGAAGCTATTAAGAAGAAGGGGCAAGAATACACAGAACTGTACAAAAAAGATCTTCAAGACCCAGACAATCACAATGGTGTGATCACTCACCTAGAGCCAGACATCCTGAAATGTGAAGTCAAGTGGGCCTTAGGAAGCATCACTACGAACAAAGCTAGTGGAGGTGATGGAACTCCAGTTGAGCTATTTCAAATCCTAAAAGATGATGCTGTGAAAGTGCTGGACTTAAAATGCCAGCAAATTGGGGAAGCTCAGCAGTGGCCACAGGACTGGAAAAGGTCAGTTTTCATTCCAATCCCAAAGAAAGCCAATGCCAAAGAATGCTCAAACTACTGCACAATTGCACTCATCTCACACGCTAGTAAAGTAATGCTCAATATTCTCCTAGCCAGGCTTCAGCAATATGCAAACCCTGAAATTCCAGACGTTCAAGCTGGATTTAGAAAAGGCAGAGGAACCAGAGATCAAATTGCCAACATCCACTGGATCATGGAAGAAGCAAGAGAGTTCTGGAAAAACATCTATTACTGCTTTACTGACTATGCCAAAGCCTTTGACTGTGTGGATCCCAATAAACTGTGGAAAATTCTGAAAGAGATGGGAATACCAGACCACCTGACCTGCCTCTTGAGAAATCTGTATGTAGGTCAGGAAGCAAGAGTTAGAACTGGACATGGAACAACAGACTAGTTCCAAATAGGAAAAGGAGTACCTCAAGGCTGTATATTGTCACCCTGCTTATTTAATTTATATCCAGAGTACATCATAAGAAAAGCTGGGCTGGAGGATGCACAAGCTGGAATCAAGATTGCCGGGAGAAATATCAATAACCTCAGATATGCAGATGACACCGTCCTTACAGTAGAAAGTGAATAAGAACTAAAGAGCTTCTTGTTGAAAGTGAAAGAGGAGACTGGAAAAGTTGGCTTAAAACTCAGCATTCAGAAAACTAAGATCATGACATCTGGTCCTATCACTTCATGGGAAATAGATGGGGAAACAGTGGTAAAAGTGTCAGACTTTATTTTTGGGGGCTCCAAAATCACTGCAGATGGTGACTGCAGCCATGAAATTAAAAGATGCTTACTCCTTGGAAGAAAAGTTATGACCAACCTGGATAGCATATTTAAAAGCAGAGACATTACTTTGCCAACAAAGTCCATCTAGTCAAGGCTATGGTTTTTCCAGTGGTCATGTATGGATGTGAGAGTTGGACTATAAAGAAAGCTGAGTGCTGAAGAATTGATGCTCTTGAACTGTGGTTGGAGAAGACTCTTGATAGTCCCCTGGACTGCAAGGAGATCCAATCAGTCCATCCTAAAGGAGATCAGTCCTGGGTTTTCATTGGAAGGACTGATGTTGAAGCTGAAACTCCAACCTGATGTAAAGAAATGATTCATTTGAAAGGACCCTGATGCTGGGAAAGATTGAAGGTAGAAGGAGAAGGGGACGACAGAGGATGAGATGGTTGGATGGCATCACTGACTCAATGGACGTGGGTTTGAGTAAACTCCAGGAGTTGCTGAGAACAATAGCTGGTACTGTCTTTTAGTTTGTATAGGTATTGTGCTTTTTTCTCTTCATCATATGGGAACAATTAAAAATCCTGGTGACTAGTGACATTTTTGCCTTAAATGAGGGGATATGTCTTTTTCTCTCTTCCTCTCTCTCATTTTCTTTTTGGAAAGAACCAATAGCAGTAACGTTTGGTTGTCTATCCCTGGTATGTTCATCCTATAAAAGCTCTATGATATGATCCAACTTCACTTGTATAAGAGCTTCATGAAATGATTTGCCACTTCCTCAGGTTTTGCTTTCGTTTTTTTGTTTTTTGGCTTCAAATCAAAGTGCATTTCCAAGCATTTATGCATCTTACCTCTAGCATTAGGCTTTTCATTTATTTTTACACCAGAGATGAGGCTATCATATATTAGCGGTATGTTTCAGGTATGTCTGTAGTTCAGATCACTGAGAAAATATCTGCTTCTGTTCAGAAAGATTCTACGTGAAAGTTACTTACAAGTTAGTATAAACTTAACTTTTAATATTATTAAATGTCTTCTCAGTTGTAAAATGTGCACATAATTAAATATTTGCAGAAAATCTACAGTGTCATTTTATTTTTTAAAGCCTTGGAGGATTACTTCTTTTGTAGGTAAATTGACTAATGGTTTCTATTATTAGTTACTGACCTGTAATTTGACAGACATTTATAAAGCTTCCTGAAATGTGTCATATTCTACTCTTCAGGTGTTTGGTGAGTAGATTAAGCACAAAACGGAGTTGTAATAGCTTATGGCTTGATTTAAGGGTGTTTTAGGATCTATATTTTCCCTTATTAAAGAGCAAGTATGTTTTATAGGGCAGTTTAGGGCAAAAAGTCCAAACAAAATTCGTCATTCTGAAATAAAATATTTATGAAACAAGTTTTATATTTTCCTTTTCTGGACTAAATTTAAAATTCCATAATGCTGGTATTTCTTACGGAAGTTTGTGGGGAATCTTCTGAGAGCTAACATTTAATCACCGGCTTGTCTGCAGTATTTTACATCTGCATTGCTGGTTTACTGGACAGATGCAGTGTTCATTTCTCTTTACAGCAGACAAGGGCACTTTAAATGCCTAATAGCTATTGGGGCTTAAATATGGAATAATACAATTTTTTAAGAAGCAATAATGCTGGGTAGTTTCAGTTTCCCATTTTTGAAAAGTAAACCCTGCAATGATTTGATTTAATATATATTAAAATTGCACAAACTTACATGTGTTTCTTTTTTTAATAATTGAAGTATAGTTGAGTTACAATATTATGTTCGTTTCAGGTGTACATCATAGTGATTCAGTATTTTTATAGATTATACTTCATTGAGACTTATTACAAAATAATGACTATGTTTTCCGGTGTTATATAATATATCCTTGTTTGCTTATTTATTTTATACATAGTATTTTTTACTTCTTAATCCTCTACCCCTATCTTGCCTCTCCCTCCTTCTGTCTCCCCACTGGTAACCACTAGCTTGTTCTCTGTGTCTGTGAATCTGTGTCTGTTTTGTTATATTCATTTTGTTTGTTTGCTTATGTATGAATGTATGTATGTTTCATTTTGAGGCCAGGCTGGTGAGGCTGAGAGCACCTCCATCCAGTCTTTCCCTTTTTCATTTTCTCTAGTAGATTTATTTTCAGTCTGGAATCCTTAGAAATAGATCCGGTGTCTTTGCTTCTTGACCTATAGATCTCAAGTGTGCTTGTTGGGGAGATGACAGTTTAGAAATGAGGAAAGCAAATGTACCCTGTGCTGTCGGAGGAGGGATCTGAAACTGCACAGGACCACTTGCTGTTTCCCAGGTGGGTCATAAATCCTCACTCCTTGGCCTCCTGGTGATCTCGTCTCTGGTCTCCTCCTACTCCACCCCTCCTTTCGTTCCTTCCCTTGGTACTTGGATTCAGAGTTGAGCAATTCCCATTCCTCAGTTCATTGGACTCTCTTACCAATAGTTCATGCAAGTTCTCTTTTTTGTTTTATAAAATTATTTTCCTCTTAATCCATACTCATTCTCCTTCCCCCTAAGACATCCATTCAAATGTGTTTGATGTAAATGTGATGATGTGTGATTCCTTATAAAATATGAAGTCTTTGTGTCTGTTTAAATTTGTATATGTCTGTGTTATAGCGCTCATTCTTTCTTGCCTTTTCCCCTCAATACATTTAAAATATCTATTTGTGTGCACAGCTGGTTCATTGTTTCTAATTCTGGGCATAAAGTCATTATGGTGAATTTATACGTCTCCATTATTCTAGAGCTTCTGCTCCCACCATTCTCCAAATCTGAATCCAGATCATATTGACTTCTTCACTTTCCTCTAAAGCAGCAGAAGTCTTTGCATCTCCTGTTTGGCCCCCATGCCTACCACCTGCATAACACCTGTTGTTATATTGAATATATTATTTACATCTCTTAAAAATATCATTTAGTTTGAGAAGCCATCGCTGATATCCCCTCCAGAGTATCCTTAGGGTCCTGTTCTTCACTCAGTACTTCCTTTATTGAAACCAAGATGACAATTTATATTATAATGCTCTACTAGCCAGTAAGCTCTCAAGAGCCGGGATCATGTCTGCTCTGCTCACCGTTGAATTGTTAACTTCTCAGTAACTATCCCAACGTGTAAAACATGGTAGGTGTTCTATCAAAATGTTGTTGTTGATAGAGTGAACAAGTGTATGAATGAAATCAAGATGTAACCACTAAATCCAAGAAGCTCTTAATGCTCCCAGTGACACAGTCAGTAGTAGCATGCCCATTTTATTCGAAACTGAAGCTCAGAAAAAAAAAAAAAATTCTTAAAGTTACATGCAGATGAGTCATGGAGGTGGCCTTCAGACACATATCTTGGTGTATTGCGGTGTTTTAGATTCTGAAGCCTTTTGGAACTAGTCTGGGGCTTTTTCTGATTCATGATTTTGCTGTAATCAAGACTCTTTTAAATTCTGATACCTAGCCCACTTCTTTGAGAGCTGTAGGCTGAAGGAGAAGTTAGCAGAGAAATTCAGCAGAGCATCTCTGTTGAACTCCTATTACATTCTAGACTCTGTCTAAGGAGCCGAGAACAGTAGCTGAGGTAACAAGCAAAATCTCTACTGCAGTGTAGCTTATATTTCTCATGGGGGAGACAATGGACAAATAAACATATAGTTTCAGGTGGTTTCAAGAGGCTTCAGAGTGGTCTTATGGTGGTAGTGGATAATTTAAATCAGTTGGTCAGGATATTGGAATAGGTGAGAATGAGAAGGAACCAGTCACAGAAAAGTCCAGAGCAAGAACATTCCAGGCAGAAGGAAGAGTACGTGTGAAGGCTTGGAGGGGAGAACAAACTTGGTGGTTTTTAGAACAAGGAGAAGGCCCCTTGCAGCTTGGTGAACAAGTTGGGAGTGGAGGAAGTGAGGTGGATGGTGGCTCTGTCCATTGAGGCTGCTGTAACAAAATACCACTGTACCACAGACTTAGTGACTTATAAACTAGAAATTAATTGCTCATAGTTCTGGAGGCTGGGAGTCCAAGATCAGGGTGCCAGCATGGCCAGGTTCTTGTTAGGACTCACTTCTGAGTTGTAGACTGCCAACTTCTCATTGTATCCTTATATCAGCGAAGCATGAGAGAGCTCTTTTAGGCCTCTTTTATAAAGGCACTAATCCCATTCAGGAAGACAAACCCTCATGATCTAATTACCTCCCAAAGGCCTCACTTCCATATGTGATCACCTTGGAGGTTAGAATTTCAATATATGAGTTTCGGAGAGACACAAACTTTAAAATTAAAGCAGATGGATAGGCAGATGACATGTTACATTAAGGCTTTAGAGGCCATGATTAAGATATTGTGAGTGTATCTGGAAGCCATGGACAGGTTTTAAGCCAGGGAGTTACTTGATCTCACTTTTATTTATTTATTTTTTGCTTTACAATATTGTATTGGTTTTGCCATACATCAACATGAATCTGGAGCTGATTATACAGAGTGAAGTAAGCCAGAAAGAAAAACACCAATACAGTATACTAACTCATATATATGGAATTTAGAAAGATGGTAACAATACCCCTGTATGTGAGACAGCAAAAGAGACACAGATGTATAGAACAGTCTTTTGGACTCCGTGGGAGAGGGAGAGGGTGGGATGATTTGGGAGAGTGGCATTGATCTCACTTTTGTTTAGAAAGGTCTATTTGACTGATTATGGAGGCAAATAGAACAGAAGGAGAGAGATCAGTTGTTGTAGGAGACCATTGTCGTAGCCCAAGGAGGTATCCATGGGAATGGTAAGACGTGGTCAGGTCTGAAATATATTTCAAAGTAGAGCAAATGAGATTTGCTAATTCACTGGAATTGTCTAGAGGAAGAGGGGAGACTGGGGTGGGGAAGGTGAGAGAAGGGAAGACTGAGTATAGGGAATGATGGAGCTGTTGACTGAGATAGGAAAGACTGAGGAAGGAGTGGATTTCAGGAAGAAAGCCAGGACCTTGGTGGTAGATGTGCTTGGTTTGTGATATCTGCTGGAAATCCATGGACCTTATCAAGTAGGGAAGCAACTCAGGGCTGGAGCAAAGGTTAGGCTTTGAGACAGAAATGTGAGAGCTGTCTGTGTATGAAGTGAGAGTGGAAGTGTTAGTCGCTCAGTCATGTCCGACTCTTTGTGACCCCACGGACTGTAGCCTGTCAGGCTCCTCTATCCATGAAATTCTCCAGGCAAGGATACTAGAGTGGGTTACCATTCCCTTTTCAGGGGATCTTCCCAACACAAGAGCTGAACTCAGGTCTCCTGGATTACAGGCACATTCTTTACCTTGTGAGCCCCCAGGTAAGCCCCTGTTTGTGTATAGATCATTCTAAAGCCAGCCTTGAGGGAGTGAGGGGGCCTAGAGAAGAAGGAGGAAGGGTAAAGGGTTTAGCTCCAGGTACATCCATACTTTGAAGTCCAGATGAAGAGGAGCACCCAGAAAAAGAGACTAGAAGGACTGCCAGTGAGATAGGAAGGAAAGGAGAGAAAGAAAGTGGAGGAAGTGGTCAAGAGGGAGACTGGTCATTTCTATTAGATGTTGCTGAAAAGTTGCACAAAATCCACGGCTCACTGGATTTGTCAAAAATTGGGGTCATCAAAAACTTTCCCAAGATCTATTTCCTGCAGCATAGCTGAAAGGCGAATGTATATACTTTTATGTTTTATAAATCAAGTTCTAGTTTATAGGTGCCAGAGGATCCTGTTACTTAGAATGATTTTCCTGAAGGGAGTCCTTTGGGGAAGTCAAATATTCTGTTTTACTGCAAATTATCAGCCCTTAATTTTTCTAAGAGCTGTGATTCAGGTAGCAGGCATCTTTCTTTTCTGTTCATTTCAAGTAAAACTCATTCCTTTACCTCATATACTCAACTGCTTGATATACTTGAAGTCTTTAAATTTATTTTCTGATTTTAAAATTAAAATTTAATTTAAATTGCCATGCACCTGCTAATGAAACTCTGTCCAGTTTGTTTAAGGATGGTGCTACTGAATCTAATATTAATACTAGTAAGTGATGAGTTATGTTAGTAAGACTGAGAACAATAGTAAAACAATTTATTAGGTATTTACCATGTGCTAAATATTGTTCTGAGTACTTTATATTTATTGCTTCCTTTAATTTTCATGGCAACCTGTGAACTAAGTACTGTTATTACTGTACTTTATGGATGAGGAAACTGAGGCACAGAGAGGGTAAGCAAATTGCCAAGGTCAAGCACCTTGACCTTGTGGAGGCCTAAGAACCCAAGGCTTGAGCTTCCTAACCATCAAGGTAGATCTTCTTCATTCATTTACTCTTTCACTAGATGCTCTTGAGGTATTGGGCACAGATGACAGACAGGGACAGCAGCCTTCTACACCCTGAACTTGCTGTCATCCCTAACTCCTGCTTACCAGGGCTTTTCAGAATAGCTGTGAGAATATGCATGTTGCATCTATGGATTTTGAAAACATTTTCTAGAGAAAAACTTGATGGGCATGGAAAGGACTTTTTAATATTGGTTTGACAAACACAACATTGTCTCTAGTTCAAGTTACTGAAATGAGAACTTTCAAAATATAAATGCTTGCCAGGAGCCCTGAGGAACTGCCATTGTGATTGCTGTTTCATTTAGAGATTGTAAATATTGACAAATTGAGATTAAATTTCCCAGCTCTCCTTTACTGTCAGCACTAAGGATATTGAAGACCTGGTTAAAATTAATTACTTGATTTGCATGCATTTTATTAATCACTCATTCTCTACAAACCTGAATATTTTCTCATCTTGTAGAACAACAACAAAAAAAAATTAGATAGTAACAAGACTAGAAGAGACAAAGGCCTAAATTTATAATCATGTTTGCTTATTTTAAGGTAAAGGCAATTCTTTGACCTCTTAAGTGTTAATTTGAGGGGATTAAAGAGGAATGTCTTCTTCCCTTAGGTGATGAGGAAAGAAAACAGAAAAGAGTTTTTTTTGATTTGTTTGTAAAAATACTGTGTATTCTGTTTGGTTACTTATATCAAATCTTTCAAAAAAAAAAAGAAAACACTCTCAAACTGTGATTTACATAACCATTAGCCATGAAACTCTTCTATAGTTATTTATTGGTGAATTTCATGCCCCAAGATGGAGCTCAGCAGTAAATCCCCATCATCCTGATACCCTCACATGCCTACCACTTAGTCTCAGAAGCAACTATTTGAAGTCACAAAAGTATAAAATGATTACACTATAAACTCCTTGTGTTTTACTGTTTTCATCAGATTTCTAAGAAAGCACTGTAATGAAAAATGTTGTTGTTTGGCAGTCTCCACCAGGAGATAGGGAGGAAGTGGGGTTTGTGTGTGAAAGGGGATGGGATCAACCCATATTGGATGCCTCCCAGGTCCAAGACTGTGTTAGACATTTTAAATACATTATCTAATTTAATCCTCCCAATAACTGTGAAGTGGATATAATAGCTCTTAAATGATCAATGACAAGCACTAAACTCAACCAGAAATCTTTAGACATGGACATTGTTTCTGCCTGTCTCCTGTCTTAACAGCAGCTTTGAGCTGAGTGGAAGCCAGGTGGAATGAATCTTGTACCTGGCACTTACTGAGTAGGTTGATGGAAAGTTGTTTCCATGCCTGCTGTTTTTGCTATGATTTTTTTTTTTCCTTTTGTAGAGTAGAAGGGATTAGCTCCCTTATTTACAAGAGCTCTCTCCAACTGTGGCAATTTGAATACGTAAATCCACCCTTTTTGTTGGGCTCACTTGAGGAGAGCAGGACATTTATAAGGAAATGATCATACAACCTGCAAAAGTTAACGCTTGGCTTGCTAAGAGCCTTATGATAATGATATCCACTTTCTCTCAACTAAGGAGACAACTTCTCTTTAACTCTCAAAGAGCCAAATTAAAAAAATTACAAGTACATAAAATTTCTCAAAGACTAAGAAAGTACATCATATCATAGACTATTTTTAATTGTATTAACCAAGAACCATGCCAGTTGTAATTGTTGTCATTTGTGTTGTAATTAAAATCCCTATCTTTTCAGCAAGAAATAATCATATTCTCTGTTATTTTACTGGTTTCTTGAGACAGCCTCAGGATTCAATGTTTTGTATAGCTGGTGTGTGTGTGTGCACATATGTATGTGTTGATTTCTTAACCTGAAATTGGGACATATGGACTAATAAAGAATTTTGTCTAATTCATGAGTTTATTTATATGTGAATGTCTTATGAAGATGTTCATCCCATTCCCCTGAGTATTTAAAATCAAAAGTAAACAAAAATTCCACCTTTCACGAGAAGAATGAAATCAGAGTCTATAATAAAAAAAGATCTCTAATACATATAGATGTTAATAACATTGTGTGTGATGCATCAAACCTATCCTTTGCAACAACTTTTGAGGGGGTTTCATAGCATTTCATGCTCATCCATAGAAATGTTGATAGAAATATCAACATTTTTTAGCAATCGGATATGTTTTTCCTCTCTGCCTTCTACTTCATGCTCTAGCCTTCTGAAGAGTAGACTGGAGAGGTGGAAAATGTAGGCTGTGACTATCTTGTTCCTAGTTTGCCCTGAACTTTGCCCCTTATTAGCTGTAGGATCTTGGACAGGTGGATCTCTCCAAGGCTTAAACTTCTCATCAATAAAACAGGGATAAGTCTGTTGTGAAGACTGAATGAAAGAGGGCACCTGGAGTGTTTAACCCAGTATCTGCACATAGAACCACTCACTGAATGTTGGCTATAGTCTGATTATTGTCTTTGTTATCACATTCTACTGTTTGCCTCTGTCTTTCCTCTGCATCTTCTCCCATTTGGCCTTTTCCTAATGAACTCCTTTTCATTTTTTTCAAAGCCTGGCAGGAATGTCCTAGAATATGGGATCCTTTCCTCGCCTCTAGCCCAGGCACAATGATTGTTCCGCTTCAGTGCTCTTTCCTCCTCTTTTGCTTGATTCTGCTGTAACATTAGGTGCCCTGCTTGGATGGTCATTTACTGAGTCACTCTTCCCTTGTCCAGACTGTGACTGTTATGAGGAACAGTTCTTTCTTACTCACCACTGTATCCCCAGCACCCAGCGCAGTACCCAGGCAGTGGGTGCTCCATGAATGATTACTCAGTTGAAAGTCTAACAGACATAGGCTGTATTGCATCTGGTGTAATGAATCCAGAGACTGAGAATCTGAGGATCCAGGGTGTTTAACAGTAAACATTCTTCTCTTCACCTGCTGCTTCAAGTTAAGGTCTGTTTACAGTTGTTGTTCAGTTATGAAGTCGTGTCTGACTCTTTTGCAGCCCCATAGACTATAGCCGCCAGGCTTCCCTGTCCATGGGACTTCCCAGGCAAGAATACTGGAGTAGGTTGCTGTTTCCTTCTCCAAGGGATCTTCTCAACCCAGGGATCCTACCCACGTCTCTCCTGCATTAGCAGGTAGATTCTTTATTGATGAGCCATCAGGCAAGCCCTCTGTTGATAGACTTTAAAAAAAAAAGAACATTCAGTCTGAAATTGTGGTTAAAGGAATTTTAGTGTGACTTTGTATTGTATACAACAGAACTTGAAAGTGACCTGTATCAGAAAATGACTAGACCCTTTATGATAACAGAAGAGGCTTATAGCAAACCTTAGTGATGTGGTCCTGCAAATCATAGTTTCAGATGTTTGCCCTGGGCCTCCCTGCTCTTGCTGTGGGCCTCCTTGCTACTAGGATTCCCATCTTGTGGTTTAGCCCTCACTGGGAACTCACTTGTAACTGCCACACAGTTTTGACTTATATTTGTGATTTTTATATTCCCAGAAAGCTCCAGGACAAGACTTTATGAATACAGAGTGGCCTCAAATCCCATACCAGCAAATGGATGGGGATACATTCATTGTAGGGGATGGAGTTCAAGTATGAAAGTGATGCTCTAACTTGAAATAATATAAAACTATCCAGTAAAATGATTTTGTCTTAATCATATTATATTGAAACATATTTCTAATTGAGCCAGCTTCCTCTTCTGATTATATGACTTTAAATGGAAAACAATGAATAAAATCACTTAAACTGACAAATTGACCAGCATCTCTCAAACAGGTCTGTTCTTGAGGGTACAATGTGTATTCTAAGAGAATCTTTACAATCAGGGCTTGTATTTTGATGACAGTGTGCAAATTAATCTAAGCATCTTCTAGGCCATCCTATAACTGAACACTGGGCTTGTATTCCTTCTTGTATTGGGTCAAATGATTCCTAGTCCGGACTAAGGAGGAAGCCCAGAAGCTGGCTGAATGGGGCAGTCCCCACATGTGGTGGAATGGGTGTGCTCAGTCCAAAGAACCTGCCATTAGCAGTCAGCACCACAATGCACGTTCCCAGCGGTGACTCAGTTTTGGCAAAAGCACATAAATTTGTCACATTAAAGTAAGGCTATTAATTGAATTTTGTTGGTTTTGTAGTTTTATTTGCATTTAATTTGAAAATTTGCTCTGGTTTGATAGTTGCTTAAAAGAACAATAAGTATAGAGGGTTTAGTTTTACATTTATACATATTTAAATAGCATTATAATTTTTTAATGTAATGCAATATTAGGTCTTGAGCTTTTTTCCCTTCCAGTTCTTTGAAAACAAGCCATATAATTCCATTTTGAGAAATACTTCAATGGGTCGTACTTATGATGCTGATTTGTGGGGAAGAGATTGTCAGTGACCTAAGAGCCCCCTGTTGTATGGCGTACTGCATGCCACAGGTGCCCAACAGACTCTCAATGCACCTGAGGAGCACCCTGGGGTCTTGCTCTCATTCTGTCCCCTGCTCACTGGGCAGACGTAAGCAAGTTGCAGACTTGGTTTCCTTACCTAACCAACTTGGTTTTTGGCTTTCAGGACGTCTTTAGCTCCTTCCATCTCTAAAATGAGAGCCTCCAGAGCCTGCCAGTTTCTGCCATTTGTTTACTTTTCTACTGCATTACCCAACCTGACCCATAAAATTGAATTTTTTTTTTTTTCAATTTCTTGGATATCACTGACAACACTGCCATGTTTGAGTTCATCCAATCAATTTTGTTGAAACATGAACTCACTTTTCTTATTGGAAGTTGTAAAGTCTTTTTTTTCCCCCTTGAAAGAAAAGAAATATGAGGAAAACACTTAACCCAGACCTTTGGGCTTATAGAAATAGTGTATCCCCTTTGAAAGGACTTTAAAATCTCACACAAAGGCTGCTAGACAGAAGGCTGAGGAGCGTTGACCGTCCCCTCCCTCCCTCTGCTCTAGGGCCCATCAGTTCTCTTAACTGGTGTGAAGTCTCTCCAGCATGGCAGCAGACGTGAGACCTGATCCACAGCCATGCACACTCTTGTCTGGGGCCCTGGGGAAGCTGAAACAACTCAACTGTGGAGGGAACAGTCGTGGTACTTTGGGACAGAGCTCGTGCTTAATGAGTGGGGAAGATCGTTTGAGCAGTCTTAATGCAGCCCCAGATTATTAGCTTCCTGGGTCTCTCCGGGGTAGAACCTGCAGAGCTGGAGGGAAAACCAGAAAGAGAAGAGGGAGTGCTGTCCCCTTGGAGGAGAGTGGGCCCGCCTCCGAAGCAGTCAACTGGCCCCAACTAGAAGCCTAAATTAACCATCAGAAAATTCCTAAAGAAATGGCCCATTGAAGAAAATTCCTCTCTCATGTGTGATGAATTCAGGCTCTCGTGTGCTAGGTGACAGATTGGAAAGGGGAGTGTAATCTTATAATAACTTTTTGGTTGCCGGGCTGTAGGTGAACTCAAGTTTGATTTGAACCAAAAAACCATGCCATGAAGAAAAATGTTTATAGTTGCCATTTGGTTTAAAGAGCCCTGGGGCTCCCAGCTTTACTATGAAATACAGTCTTAGAACAAAAATATTTAGCTGTGCTTCTGTGAATTAAAATCTAGTCTCTCCTTAGGCTTATGATTTGAAGTCATGTTTCTGACTGAAGTGAGATAATTAAAAGGAAAACAGAAGCAAGAGGATGATAGATGCGGCCCACAGCCTTGGCATACAGAAAAGCCCCAGCTATTTCTCTTCTGCTCAGCGGAGACTGTAGATTTATCATCAGGACAGCAGGCATATTCAAGGGGAGGAAAAGAAAGAGAAGTTACATATAAGCCCCTTGACAGCATCTGTCACAGAGAAGGAAATGAATATTCTTATAGGGAGATTCTGCTTAAAGAATTGCTTCTTATTGTCCTTTGAGTTGGTTTATGTCCATTTAATAAACAACACAGAGTTCAAAGATAGCTCTGCCTTTACAACACTCATGATACAAAGGGATACTCTTGGCACCTCGATATGATGTCTGGGATAGTAGTTACATCATTGGTACCTGTCAGAAGCTGAGGCTGCTGAGTGCAGGGGCTGGGCTGGGAGAGCACTTAGGGATGGAAGATGCACACATGTAATCTGCTTACTCAGTGATCTCTGATGACACAAAATGGCCCTGAATTAGTGGACTCTGAACTTGTGCATAAGACTTATGGTACTATAATAAGGGGAAAAGTGAAAGGAAAAGTTTGTTTTTCTTAAATTATTTTTAAAGATTTTTTTTGACATGGACCATTTTTAAAGTCTTTATTGAATTTGTTACAATATTACGTTTGTTTTATGTTTTGATTTTTTTGGCCGCAAGGCATGTGGGATCTTAGTTCCCCAACCAGTGATTGAACATGCACCCTCTGCATTATTAGAAGGCAAAGTCTTAACCACTGGACCACCAGGGAAATTTCAGATCTGTTTTCATGCATTGAAAAGTTAAGTGGCAGCAATGGTTGAAGAATAAATGAAATATTTGATGGTACAAGCTTGCTAGAAATGATAGAAAGTCAAATGACAGCTCTAGTTGATTATTCCTTTCAGCTCCATACTTGGCTGCTGGGTGTAATTTTGTTATCATTTCCTTCTCCTTCTCTCCACTGTGAAGAAAGAAGAAATGAGTCAGAGGTTTGTGTACTTCAGATTGACACTCGTTTCTAAGAGTTGAAGAGCGGTTGACAGAGGCTCCAGGTCCCTGAGTATAATGGGTTTCTGGATAGTCTTGCCATAGAAACGGTATACTGTATTTTCTGGGGTTCTCTGGTGTGTGAATAATTCTTTTGTATTTCACACTTATCAGTAACATAGGTTTAATTTCACGCAAGACTTCTTGTTTCTAAATGGTTTTAAGTATTTCTTTGGGCTAAATTCTGAGCTCCCTTGCATGCTTAACCCAATGAAAGAGAAGCTGGGAGATTGGTGAGCAAACCACTGCCTCTTTGTGCCTCTGCAAATAGAAGCCTGCCATGTCGAAGCTGCCCCTGGTTTGCTCAGCTGCCCAAGAAAGTGTTGTGTTTTCTCACTTTGCCGTTTTCTCTCTTTTCCTGCCTCCTCCTGCTCTGTTCCTGAAACTTAGTGAATAAAAGGAAATTTGGCAGTAGGATCAAGCAGAGGGAGGTGGTCAGGTCCCCCAAGTTTCCCTTGCCCTGGATGAAGAGCCAGTGTATAAGTCACCCATTCAAACCAAGTGACCAAGACAAAGGAGACTAGAAACGTGTCAGTTATAAATAGGTCTTTAGAATGTTGTTCCCATTGCTTTGTCCCATAGATTCTGTGGAGCACTATTGTTTTGAAAACTTAAGCAATGTGATTCTCTTTCTAATCAATATCTTATGCAAAACCTCATTACTGATCCTTCTCCTCCTAGCCTGTGTAGCCTCATTCCTTCCAGGGTTTAGGGCACCCTCATTAACCAGAGCAGCAAAGCCATCACCTATTTTCTGTACTGACTGCACGTGGATGTTTTTATGAGAAGAAGTTTTCTTGCTTAAAAATTGTTTTAAAACCACTGCCCTAGAACAGTGATGTTCATGATTTTTTGAATTGTGCATCCTGTTCAGTAAAAAGAACATTTTTGATCATACTTTTCAGTATAAACGTATTTATTTGTTTTATACATGTACTGCTTTACCAACATACATACATTTAAAAATAGCCCCAAATTGGTTAAATTCATTAAAATGTGGTTAAGTAGAGGCTACAGCAGTGGATCCTCTTGCTTACCTGCTATAGTACTTGCCCTCCACTCTGGAGACCATTCCTAGAGGTATATTCTTAGTAGGCTGACCAGCAACCTCAAAATCCCAGTGACTTAACAGAATACACATTCTTCTTTTGTGTTGCTGTCCTGGTTCAGCAGGTGCAGGGCTCTGCCCCCTGGGTCAGGGCCCTGGGCTCTTCCTTTGTGTGCCTCTGTCATTTGCCAGGAGTTTGTCCTCCTTCTCGTTCAGCTGGAGGATGGGAAAAAGCCAGCTTGGAGAATTGAGAGAGGGGAGGGCTTTATGCTAATATCACTGCCTTCCCTGTTTCACTGACCGGAACTCAGCCACATAGACTCCTCTGGGGAAGATGTGAAATGTACTCATCTGTGAGACCAGAAGGAAAACAGGGTCTGGTGAATGTTGACAACACCTTGGACGCCAGCTGAATGCTACACTGAGAAGGAGTTTCTCTTCTGTCCAGTCTCCCTGGACTTGAAATCTCACTGTTAGTTTGTTGAATGAAGCATTTAGAGAGATGGGTCTGTGTCTATTTTTCAGTTAGGGATTACATTCTGCTGATTGTGACAAAAACCTATCTGGAGTGGCTAACTATTTATTTTCTTTCACTTCCTAAGATGGGCAGGGAAGCAGTGCCGAACTGGGGTTGGGGGTGCTATCTGGAGCCATCAGTACCCAAGGTCTTTCCAGCTCCCTTTTCAATGGTTTTATATCTGGTTTTTACACTTGTTGTCCCTAGATGGCTGGTCTTTCTTCAGACATTTTGTTTGTGTTCAAACAAAATGAAGGATGAAGAGCAAATCAAAATGCAAATGTCAGTGGAATCTCATTTAGCAAGAGACCCCTTCTGGTAGAATTAGCTCATAGCTCCTTGGACATAACTGTCCCAGGACCAACATGGAGAGTCATTCTGCAAAGGAGTCTGGAAACCTGATGATTTTCAGCTGGGTAGATTGCCAACCTGAGCAAATTGGGGTTCTGTTACTAGAAAGAAGAGAAAAATTGCTGTCTGCAACTATTTGATCATTTGGAAATCTCAGTCCAGCCTGGTGAAAGGAGGCTGGCATGCCAGTTAACTGAGTGTATCACTGGCATAAGTTACACTTTCCCAAAGTTTTTGTCTGACTTCAAATTGACTGCTGAAATCTCTTATAACTGGAGTTATAAATTAAGCTGTATTTGCTTTGATATTGAAATTCTTTGCATGTTCATTTCCTCTAAGTTAACTGTAATATAGACCCTTTGAGACACACTTTCCAGTTAACAGGATTGAAGTGAAAGTTGCTCAGTCATGTCCAACATTTTGTGACCTCATGGACTGGGGCCTGCCAGGCTCCTCTCTAATGGAATTCTCCAGCCAAGAATACTGGAGTGGGTAGCCGTTCTCTTCTCCAGGGGATCTTCCCAACTCAGAGATCAAACCCAGTTCTCTTGCACTGCAGGCAAATTCTTTACCATCTGAGCCACCAGGGAAGCCCAAGAATACTGGAGTGGGTAGCATATTCCTTCTCCAGGTGATCTTCCCGACCCAGGGATCGAACCAGGGTCTCCTGCATTGCAGGCAGATTCTTTACCAGCTGAGCTACCAGGGAAGTCCAGTTCACAGGAGTGCAAGCACTTAAAACTCAGTCTTGTGTTGATTTCCAGATATTTGCCTAACTCTGCTGTCTGCAGCAATCAGTTTTTTTCAGAAAGCATGTGCTTGGCAGCACTTTATTCTTAACAATCATGTATTCTTGTTACACATTTAGATTATGGGCAGGACTAGAAATGACATGGATAACTTTTTTGCAGCCCTCAACATTACTCCTTGGAGGTACTGTTTAGTAGAACTTTGGTGGTGGTGGAAAGTGTGTCTCTTTTAAAGAACTGAGAATCTGCTCCTTAACAGGCTTTGAGAAATGTGTGACCCTCCTCCCAGTTTTGTTTTGTTTTGTTTTGTTTTATTCCTTTGCTTTGGCTGCTAGGAAACTCAGAGCCCATTTAGCGCTCATATGAATAATGTCTGATTTCAGATTCATGATTAAATTATTTCTTTTTTTTCCCTTTAAACAGCTTCTGATATTGTTTTCTTAACTTTACTCTTAACTATCTGTTCTTATATATGGATTTTTATCATAAATTGCCTTTTGAAATATAGAGTAAATATGACAAATAAATAAAGTGAAAATAAATGAGGAAAATCCAGATTGTTTATTAATGTCTTATTCTATCAAAACCATTTCCTTTGGTAGGATGTAATTTAGGCTGTCAGATTTGTCTTAAAGTCTTTGGATTGCAGAATGGCACTTTCTCTTTGGAAATAAATAAATAAGCTACATTCTTCACTCTGTTCATCTTTCTGCATTTTGACTAGAGTTTAAATCTTGAGGGGGGTTGGCATGAATAGGTAATTACCACCGAGATGAATGGTGATGATGTTTATTATGATGATGTTTTTTCCTTTATTTGAACCTTCGGAGGGAAGCAGCGTCTATCTCAGTCAGTCATCGGATTTGGAAAGGTAGGGGACATGGCGTTTCCCCTTTCTTTCAAAATAGTAAATTGTAAATGTGACAGGCAGTAAGTTATGCTCAAGGTAAGATGACAGTGGTGCTTATAGTGAGTGTAATTGAAATAAAGTCAGCACCAGAGGGGAGAAGAGTTCACACCAGCCTCCTGGAATACATGTCCTTCTTAAAGCCCTCAGTGCAGATGTCCAGGATTCAGGACACTCCTGCCCAGTGACATCCAGGATCTATGTAGAGGTGACCAAGGAACAGCTACTTTTCCTGGGGGTGGTGATGATGGATGGACTGGAGCTTGAATAAATGAGCTGGGCTGTTCATAGACTTGAGGTCCTTCATGGCACTGGTGGGTTTGAGGGTGGGAACAGAAGGAGCAGGTAGGCCAGAGTCTGGGGGCCAGAAGCTGGGGGCTGACTCGCTTCATATTTCTACACTCAAGTATCAAACTCTGTAGATCTGAGAAGTCTAAATTCTAACCTTCCAGCCTCAGATTCTTTTAAAAACCCTCAAAGGGCATTGCTGACAGGGCTGAGAAGCTGCCTTTGAGTTGGTGGGATGAAGAAGAGTTTTAGGATATATAGAATTAAAAACTCTATCTAGACTCTTGCCTTGGGCCAAAAGAAAAGGAACAGGTCAACATAAAATGTTCCTGTTTTTCCTAGGTTCTGCTGTTCTTGTTGTTTATGTCTGATTGTTTGTGACTGCATGAACCATAGCCTGCCAGGCTCCTCTGTCCCTGGAGGAATTCTTTTCCAAGCAAGAATGCTGGAGTCATTTGCCACTTCCTTCTCGAGGTGATCTTCCCAACCCAGGGATCGAATCCTCACCTCCAGCCTCGGCAGGTGGATTTTTTAGCACCGAGCCACCTGAGAAGATGTAGGTTCTCCTGTATGAAGTCCAGACTTCTTCAGGGGTCTTCAGGGTCCTATCCCACCTGGCACCCCAATCTCTGTTACACTCTTGCCTCATCATTTCATTCACTCTGTCTCATTTCAGTGTCCCACTTTCCCTAAACATCACTGCTTGCCATCTGATTCCTCAAGACAGAAAGATAGAGTCAGGCTCCATAATTCTTGCTCCCTTCTCTCTTATTTCCAGTCTGTGACTAGGCGCTCCAGAGTCCTTCCACCTCGCATTTCTTTGTGGCCATCTGGCTGGTGCATTTGCCATCATTTCTACATGGATTGCTGTAGTAGCTTGGTCTCCCTACATCTACTCTGACCCCATACAATCCCAGCTCTACATTGTGGCCAGAGTGATTTCTTTGAAACTAAGATCAGAGCAGATCACTTCTTGCTTGACCATCTGCACTGGTTACTATGGATCCATACCATAGGTGTGACCCGCCTACCTGTCCTGCATCCCATCATGCCACTGTCCACCTCACTCTCTACACCCTAGTCACCCTTCCCTTCTCACAGGTGCTTCCTAACTCACATGTTTCCCAAGGGGAACATGTCATGTCTTCAGAGGAAAAATAAGGAGGTTTCCCTGAAATATGCCCCCATAGCTTCCATGAATTTTCATCATTGCACTTCTCACTGTTTGGAAGTATGTGTTCATTTGTGTTATTACTTCATTAATCTCTATTTATGTTCTGTAGATCAGGAGGTGTATTTGTTTTTGCTCAACATTGTAACTCCCAGGTCTAGGACCATGCCTGGCACATAGCAGGTGCTCAGAGTATGGTGGTTAAGTGGATGAATGACTATCTCAGTGCGTTTTTCCACAATGAACCTGGTATAAAAGGAATATAACAGTAAGAGTTGTTAATGCTTACTGCTTATTCTGTGCTGGACACTGTTCTAAATGCTTTACCTATATTAACTCAGTATGTGCAACATATCTATAAAAGACATTCTATTATTATCCCCAGTTTTACAGATGAGGAAACTGAGGCATAAAAAGGCAGAATACCCACTTTTTTAGTGTGGGCTACACATAGGGACTTCCTTGCAAAGAGTCCATCATGGAGAAGGGGACAAAAAGAGTAGCCATATATAGTAGAGAAACCTGACAAACCCTACCTCAGCCAGGTAGTCAAGGCCAACATCAGTAGTCACCCACATGAATAAGTCCTAATGATGATATGTCCCCTTGGTTTGTGCATGCTAAGTCACTTCAGTCGTGTCTGACTCTGTGACACTATGACCGCAGTCCACCAGGCTCCTCTGTCCATGCGGAGTCTCCAGGCAAAAACACTGGAATGGGTTGCCATGCCCTCCTCCAAGGGATATTCTTGACCCAAGGATCAAACCATGCCCTCCTCCAGGATATCTTTCCAACCCAGGGATCGAATCCACATCTCTTATATCTCCTGCATTGGCAGGCAGTTTCTTTACCACCAGCCCTACCTGGCGGAGAAGGCAATGGCAACCCACTCCAGTACTCTTGCCTGGAGAATCCCACGGACAGAGGAGCCTGGTAGGCTGCAGTCCATGGGGTCACGAAGAGTCGGACATGACTGAGCGCCTTCACTTTCACTTTTCACTTTCATGCACTGAAGAAGGAAATGGCAACCCACTCCAGTGTTCTTGCCTGGAGAATCTCAGGGACTGGGGAGCCTGGTGGGCTGCTGTCTATGGGGTCACACAGAGTCAGACACGACTGAAGCAATTTAGCAGCAGCAGCACTACCAGGGAAGCCCTCCCTTGGGATGATGTGATGAAAATGGTGCTTTACCTCTGTGATCTTCCTCCTCCAAACACAAGACTAAAGAAGAAACCACCAGTCAAATCCCAACTGAGAGACATTCTACAAAATACCTGATTAGTCCTTCTCAGAACTATCAAGGTCATTAAAAACAGAGAGTCTGAGAAATTGTGACAGCTAAGAGGAGCCTAAGGATACATGAAGACTAAATGTAGTGTGACATCCTGGATGCGATCCTGACTGGAAACAGGACATTAGGTAGAAGCTAAGTCAGTCTGAATAATAGATGGGCTTTCATTAATAAGAATATATCAATACTGGTTTATTAATTGCAACAAATGAACCATACTAATGTTAAGATGTTAATGACAAGGGAAACTGGGTGTGGAATAGAATGGGAACTCTCTGCTCTATCTTGGCATTTTTTCATAGACCAAAAGTTTATTTAAAAGAAATTAAAAGAAAAGGCAAGGTCACAGAGCTGGTAATGTTCATAGCCAAGATCAGTTCCCTGTTATCTGGCTGTATTCCCTGCCCTTAATCTCTGTACTACCATGTGAAGGGTTCCTTAAGGCTGTCCTTGGAAGATATAACAACATTCCAAATTCCATGGTGCAAACTTGGGTCAGCAGTTCAAATCTAGACCTAATTCATGGCAATCTTGACATAGGGGGCAAAGCTGGGGGACCTCCCAGTGTAGCAGAGTCACTGGGGTGCTGTAGAAACAATATTCTGACCAGGTGGGAGCAGAGCTAGTCCCTGTAGGGTAGGAAAATGGGGACACTGCTTTCTTGAGCTTGTCTGAGGCTGCAAGTGTGGCAGCTTCCTCAGCGCTGTATTCTGAGAGACTGAGGGGCTCTAGGAATAGAAAGACTGATCATTCTTTGCACCACAAAAGGAGTGGTACATTTAGCTGTGTTAGTCAAGAAGAGGGTGGCAATTAGAAAACTTTATCAAACCTATTATCAGTAATTACAAAATATAGCTTGAACAATTATTATCAAAACTTTAATGGAAAGCCATATTATTGATAGCATGCTTATTAACTCAGTGGGAATGACACTTAATTAAAAACCAGTTGGGGGCTGCCTTTGGGTTTTCTGTACAACGTGTGCCAAACATTTTGCTGCAATGCAGAAGTTTAATAAATGCTTCTCATTTAATCTGGGAGTTCTGTAACTCACAGTGCTTATTTATGTGATAAACAGTTATCATTGATCCCTTATAAGTTATTAATGCTGTATACTTAAAAAGAGACCTTGGTCACTTTTATTATAGTGTATCTGAAAGGCTGTAGATGGCAATATTGGAATTATTGCTTCCTGCTTACCATCTTCATAAACCTATAAAACAATTCAAAAAAAATTTTTAATTTCATTTTGTCTGAATAAACCATAGTCTAGTAAAATGGTTCTGTTTTATATTCAAGCAAAGTTATGTGTTAAAATTCATGGGACAATAAACCAAGATTACCAGAGGATACAGTTGTAAGAGAAATTTTGGAGCCTGTGAATTTGAAGTACATTCTGAGATGAAAATTAGTAATAACTGAGCTTAGCATTGGTTTCAGATATATCTATGTACGAGCTAGAGGAATGAGTAGAAATCAGGACATCAAATATTAATTTTATACTACCTGTGTCATTTCACCTGATGTAGACATGAATTTTCTTATCCGTCTGATAATGGAATGGGAGTTAGAAATATGTTTTTTCCTCTCTTGTTATCTAGGAATATACAAACAAATTTTACAAATATTTTTCTAGGGATACCTGTTGGAATTTCCCTTCCCAGGTACAAGTTTCATCCACACATTCCATGTTCTTTGCAGTGTTGGTACATTGGCCTCTTGTTTCTAAACTTAAATCCTCCACATTAAGCCTTGCTTAGACATTCTCATCTTCCAGTCCACATGCATTCCAGTCCATTCAGCCCACCTGTGTGACCACACGTTTTCCCCTAAAACTCCATGCTGAACACATCACTCCCTTTCCTTTCCCCAAACACACAAGACACTTTTCTTCCCACGGTGCCTTCAGAACTGACTTCCCTTCATGATTTAGCCAGACTCACCTTTTTCTACCTACAGGTGGCTCAGATGGTAAAGAAACTGCCTGCAATGCAGGAGACTTGGGTTCAATCCCTGGGTTGGGAAGATCTCCTAGAGAAGGAAAAGCTACCCACTCTAGTATTTTGGCCTAGAGAATTCCATGGACTGTATATAGTCCATGGGGTCGCAAGGAGTCAGACACGACTGACTCACCTTCTTCTACCTACCTTACCCAGTCTACTCACATACTCCTCCGTGTTCTATGCAAATAGGGTTCTCTTTGTTTCCTGAACACAGGTGCCTTCTGCTTTCCTGCCTCTGTGCTTTTGGTCCTCTTGATTCTTCGGTATGAAATACCTTTTTTTACACCCATCTCCATGTACTAATGTCCTATTTGTAAAATCAATTCACATGTTCAATAATGCATTTTTTAAACTTTAATTATAAAAAATCACTAAAGCAACATTAGTGATAATTTGGAAAACAGGGAAGAAAGATTACAACAAAGCCTATGATGTAATTATTATTTCCATTAGGTTTTTTTGAGATAATTTTAGATTCTCATACAATTGTAAGATATCATACAAAGAGCTCTCATTTGCTCTTCACCTACTTTCTCCCAGTGCTGGTAAAGTCTTGTATAACTGTAGTTCAGGATGACAACCAGGAAATTGACATTGTTATCATCCACTGATCCTATTGGGATTTCACCAGTTTATCATGCACTCACTTGAATCTGTGTGCACGTGTGTGTGTATGTGTGCAGGTGCTCATGGATGTGTTTAGTGCTATGTACTGTCATCACATGCATAGATTGGTGTGGCCACTGCCAGAGTCAAGACACAGAACAGTTCCATTATCAGGATCATTAGTGTTACCCTTCCATAGCCACAACCCCCCCACCCCCACCCCTAGCCTCTGGGAACCACTGATCTGTTTGTTCTCAGATTTTGCGATTTCAATAATGTTATATAATAGAGTGATACAGTGAACAGACTCCATTATATAACATTCTTGGAATCACAAAAATCTATGGAGTCATACAGTAAACAGAAAGAAGGCTTCCCTGGTGGCTCAGGTGGTAAAGAATCTGCCTGCAATGCAGGAGACTGGGGTTCAGTCCCTGATTTGGGAAGATCCCCTGGAGAAGGGAATGGCTACCCACTCCAGTATTCTTACCTAGAGAATTCCATGGACAGAGGAGCCTGGCGGGCTATAGTCCATGGGATTACAAAGAGTCGTACATGACTGACTAACGCTTTAATTTCACAGTAAACAGAAACCTTTCGTAGGCATTTTTTCAGGTGCTTGCTGGGACGTTCTGTGATGTAAGTACCTCCTCCTTCCTCCTCGTGTCATCTTCAAGGCAGTCTTGCTGCTCAGGGTTTCTTTACAGTTGAGGCTCTGCAGAGACTGTATGTGAGAGGATGAAAGCTCCTGGGAATTAGCAAAAGTTTCCGGGAGAGTTTGACTTTCAGCGACCACAGAATTGGAGGATCTCTGAGCTCATGATACCTGGGTCTCTGAGACACAAGAGGACCACAGATGACAGTGTATGGAGCACATCCTGGCCACACCACCTTCTAGCCATGTAAGCTCAGCTTCCTCATCTATGAAATGGGGATGATGATAATTTCAACAAAGTAGGACTGAGGAGAGGATGAAATATAGAGGTTGTATAAATTCTCTGGCACATAGAGTTTGAAACATAAGTAGCTCTTCAGGTGTAGACTTAACAAAAATTTATAGAGCATCTGCTATGCTAGGGTGTCCCCGGGTTGGATGCAATGGTGAGCAAGGTTATGTGGACCTTTGTGTGATAACTGCTTTTAGTTAAGTAGGGTGTATTTTCAGATGACATG
Organism: Oryx dammah; assembly: GCF_014754425.2. NCBI lineage: Eukaryota > Metazoa > Chordata > Mammalia > Artiodactyla > Bovidae > Oryx > Oryx dammah. The sequence continues at coordinate 48,799,012 of NW_024070186.1, forward strand.
TGGAAGCAGGACTAGTCCATAATCTAGTCTGATCTGCTTTTCAACAAAAGTAGACATATTTAGTAGAATCATACTTCTCCTGGTTGAGGTCTTTTTTAAAATAAATTAAAAGTATTTCTCACCACGGGTGTATTCATGTCAATGTATGGCAAAACCAATACAGAATTGTAAAGTAAAATAAAAAAGAAAAAAAGAAAAAATAATAATAAAAGTATTTCTCTTTAGATATCTTTTAACAATCCCTTCCATGTTGTTAACCATGGAAGCCCCTTGCTCTTAAGATGCTAGAGAATAGGAAATGGTTTTGCATCACACCTTTAAAATCGTGCAGTCTACAGCTTTACTGGGTGATCTTTTTTCAGAAGGCACATCATTCACAAAGTAGAACTCAGTTAGCCAGATGTTAATTCCTATCTTTTTAAATGTAGTCTTAGGGAAAATAAAATTTAGACTAATGATGAAAGACATATGCAAAATTAAAGATTGCAGCAATAAATACCTGCTAGTGAAAATTCTGAAAGAGATGGGAATACCAGACCACCTGACTTGCCTCTTGAGAAACGTATATGCAGGTCAGGAAGCAACAGTTAGAACTGGATATGGAACAACAGACTGGTTCCAAATAGGAAAAGGAGTACGTCAAGGCTGTATATTGTCACCTTGCTTATTTAACTTATATGCAGAGTACATCATGAGAAACGCTGGGCTGGAAGAAGCACAAGCTGGAATCAGGATTGCCGGGAGAAATATCAATAACCTCAGATATGCAGATGACACCACCCTTATGGCAGAAAGTGAAGAGGAACTAAAAAGCCTCTTGATGAAAGTGAAAGAAGAGAGTGAAAAAGTTGGCTTAAAGCTCAACATTCAGAAAACGAAGATCATGGCATCTGGTCCCATCACTTCATGGGAAATAGATGAGGAAACAGTGGAAACAGTGTCAGACTTTATTTTTCAGGGCTCCAAAATCACTGCAGATGGTGACTCTAGCCATAAAATTAAAAGACGCTTACTCCTTGGAAGAAAAGTTATGACTAACCTAGACAGCATATTCAAAAGCAGAGACATTACTTTGCCAACAAAGGTCCATCTAGTCAAGGCTATGGTTTTTCCTGTGGTCGTGTTGGACTGTGAAGAAAGCTGAGCGCCAAAGAATTGATGCTTTTGAACTGTGGTGTTGGAGAAGACTCTTGAGAGTCCCTTGGACTGCAAGGAGATCCAACCAGTCCATTCTGAAGGAGATCAGTCCTGGGATTTCTTTGGAAGGAATGATGCTAAAGCTGAAACTCCAGTACTTTGGCCACCTCATGCGAAAAGTTGACTCATTGGCAAAGACTCTGATGCTGGGAGAGATTGGGGGCAGGAGGAGAAGGGGATGACAGAGGATGAGATGGTTGGATGGCATCACTGACTCAATGGATGTGAGTCTGAGTGAACTCCGGGAGTTGGTGATGGACAGAGACCCTGGTGTGCCACGATAAATGGGGTCTCAAAGAGTCGGACACGACTGAGTGACTGAACTGAACTGAACTAAGTGCCTTCCTTATTTTAAAATTTGTGAATTATTGATCCGTGCTTAATCTTTTATGTTTAGCTAACATGTATCAGGCAACCCCCACCCTTTATTACCCGGTCCCTTCTCCTGTTGGATCAAAACCATTCATTATCATCTACCTTTTAGAAGAAAAGTGTTAATTGCTTCTTTGATCCTTAGCTCCATCATCTGTAATATAGAGCTAAAATCTGACTTTCTTACCCCTCAGAGTAATTTAGGGAACAGATACAGTAAAGTATGTGAGAGCTCAGTCGTGTCTGACTCTTTGCAACACCATGGACTGTAGCCCACCAGCCTCCTCTGTCCATGGGATTCTTCAGGCAAGAATACTGAGGCGGGTTGCCATTCCCTTCTCCAGATGATCTTCCCAACCCAGGGACTGAACCTGGGTATCCCACATTGCAAGCAGATTCTTTACCGTCTGAGCCACCAGGGAAGCCCCTTAAAATATGTGAAATAATTGGTGAATAGTGAAGGGCTTACATATAGGAAGTGTTATGAGAGTGATATGGAGGAGTAAATGTGAACTTGGAGCCAGACAGACTTGGGTTCAAATCCCAACTCAGCCAATTTGTGCTGGTTGTGTGACCTGTGACAAGTAATTTAACTACTCTGATCCTCAGCCCACTGACATTTCAAACAGGAATGCCATTACATATATGTGTGTCTCTTGAGGTGTGCTCTGGTTATTTTCCATGCCCCCTTCCTCCCTGCCCCAATCCCTTCTCTGCTTTTCTCTGTGCCCCTGGTGTCTCATCACTGTGACTGCATCATCCAGGCATTTGTTGCCAGCTGAGTTAGCTAGGAGGAGGCATTGATGGTGATAGGAAAGACACTGGCATTTCTTTGCTCTCTCCTGCCTCAATGTAAGAAATAACCGAGTCTCTGGCAAGGAATATGCCCTCCTTGATCTCAGCCTCCTGGACATCACCTCCCTGACAGTTCTTGTTCTCACTGGGCTCCAGGAATACTATCTTTTCCTGGTGAGTGGTGACTGCTACCTGCTGTTGCTAGTCTCTGGGTGCCTGGCCACGCCTTATTGGTTCCTTTAGCCCTCCTGTGTCCACCTCTGTACCCTTCACTGAGATCTGTTACTTTAAACCAGCTGCACTGATTATTGTTCCTGCTGAGATTCCAGCTGGTATAGGTGGGAAGGGATTACATTTAAACATAAATGAACATTGTTTAGTCTTCGATCTGGCACATAAACAGGGGTTCTCAGGATCTCATTTATCTATGTTGTTTTGCCTCATTTTTGTGCAGAGAGCAACTTTCTTTCATTCTTCATGGCTTACATAAAATCTACTCCTTTTCAGTAAACACACAAACACAGAGCAAGCCTGATCCCCACACAGAGATTACTCCTCTGGTGACTTTCCCCTGCCAGCCCCTCCCACCAGTTTATAAATCCTTACCCTCACTCAGGTTTGGAACACGTGGGAATCAGCCAAGCTCCTCCTGGAGTTTTTAACAGTCTGCTTTTTGGTCGAGAACATTCTGTTGTTGTTGCTTTTAAGATTCAGACTCAGAACTGGAAGCTACCATGGGGTCACGTCCTTTAGCTTCCCTTCTGTAAACAATCTCCAAAGCAGTCCTGGCAGATGGGCACCCAGACTTTCAAGTGCTAGGTAACTAAGGAATATGATTTGAGGAAAAAAATTAACCCAATCTTTTCCCCTGTGATATCCAAGTGTGGATTAAGAGGCTGCCATTTATAAAATGAATTTATGGTTACCAAGGGGAAGGATGAGGGGGCGGTGGGGAATATTTAGGGAGTTTGTGATGGACATGTACACACTGCTGTATTTAAAATGGATAATCAACAAGGACCTGCTGTGCAGCACATGGACCTCTGCTCAGTGATATGTGGGAGCAGCCTGGATGGGAGGGGAGTTTGGGGGAGAATGGATACATGTATATGTATGGCTGAGTCCCTTTGCTGTTCACCTGAAACTATCATAACATTGATAAACAGCTATATCCCAATGCAAAATAAAAAGTTCAGAAAACAAAAACACAAAGATGGTGCCATTTGAAGGCCTTTCTGATTATATTTGTCTTCTCCTAAATGGATGAATGAGTACAATTAATTTTTTTCAAGTCTTTTTTTGTAATCACAAATGATTTTTTAAATTATATAATTTTCAGGAGGAGAAATATTGGTGAACAATGAAGTTGTATGGCCAGAGACAAATAACATGATTGTCAGTATTCAGGGTCTAATTCAAGTCTGTTTCCTGCTTCTGAACTCTTAGGGTTTTAGAAACAGAAAGAACCTTACCACCGATCAGTTCCTCCCATTTACAGATAAGGCAGCTGAGGCTCAGAGTTAGGGACTGACTCAATCGTTTGGAAAGATGCCATCTCTAGTTTTAAGGATAGTGAATTCAAAAGCATAATCTGAGTGCTGCTATTGACCTGAGGACCTTGAGTAGAAAACGATCCCATTTACACTGACTTTTTTGAAATGAAAAACAGAAGCTTGAGTATACTGATCCATACAATCCTAGTTTAAAATTGAGAAGAAAATCCGGATGTGTGCCTGTATGCATGTGTCTGTGCGTGTGCTTGCTTTCTTTTTGTTTTTCACTAACAAGCTCTGAAAACTGTGGGCTTCTCAGATGGCACAGTGGTCAAGAATCTGCCTGCCAGTGCAGGAGACACAAGAGAAGTGGGTTCAACCCCTGGGTCGGGAAGATCCCCTGGAGAAGGAAATGGCAACCCACTCCAGTATTCTTGCCTGGAAAACTTCATGGAGAGAGGAGCCTGGTGGGCTACAGTCCATGGGGTCACAAAAGAGTCTAACATGACTGAGCTTACATCTATGTGTGCATTTTATTCTTCTCTTTTTGATATCATTATCTTTGACCTATCCATGACATTTGCATGAATGAAAAATTATAGATTTAATTTTAAAAAGACATATACAAGAAAGACAGCCTTTTTTAATTCGTCACGTATTACTGGCACAAGGTCCAGGACACATGAGGTTCTCAAGGTGGGGAACAAAATGGATTGGGACCTAAACAAGAAACCGTGGGCCCCACAATTCTTTAAAAATCCTACAAAAATGAAATTAATGAGTATTTAAACATCTCCTAAAAATGCATTTTGTCGACTTCATTAAGTGTTCAATTTAGTGTGTGTGAAAATTTCATTATATTGGAAAACATTTGAAGGTGATATATTCTTCTTTCACAAGTCCCTAAGTATGCATGGTAATTGCCAAGACATCATTGACATTCTAAATTAGATGAGTTTTTGAGCCAAATAATTTCAAGGTAAAATTATAAGTTAAAAATTTCATTTTCCTGCAGAGAAAATTTAATGTGTTTCGTGGATAGATTATGATATTATTTATATGATGTGGATGCAAGCCCTCTAGAATATCGAAATACATGGATCTTTGAGGGGCTTAAAAGCTGTCCAGGGGATGATGAGGGAAGTGGCAGAAGCATAGTATAGTTTGCTAGAATGAAATTCTGTAGCAGTACCCCTACCCCACAACATTACAAGAGTTACAAGAGTAACATTAATGGAATGGCAGGGAGCTGTGGTCACTTTCTATTAAGGAAGTGTATTAGCTATCTATCGCTGTGTAACAAATTGCTGCACACTTAGTGGTTTAAAGCAGCACCTTATCTCACAAGTTTTGAGAGTCTAGAGTCAAAGTGTTACTTAAACGGATCCTCTGCTGAGAGTCTCAAAGGCTGCAATCAAAGTGTAAACCAGGCTGTGTTCTCATCTGGCGCCTGGACAGGGAAATAATCTAACTTCTGAGCTCACTCAGCTTGTTGGCAGAATTCATTTTCTTATGGTTGGAGGAAAGGACAGAGGTTGCCGCCATCTTTCTTGCTGTCAGCTGGAAGTTGCCCTTGGCTCTTAGAGGCTCCGCAGCATTCCCAGAAGCTACCTGCAGTTCTGTACCATGCTGGCTTTCCAGTACGGCTGCTTACTTTATCAAATCAGCAGGGAGAAAGAATCTCTAGAGTAAGTTTGATAGCAAGAAGTCTGAAATATAATGTAATTATGAGGATAACATCCCATTACCTCTGCCACATTCTATAAATTAGAAGCAAGTCATAAATTCCTTCCTTAATCAGCGGCAGGTGATCACACAAAGCTGTGGACGCCAGGAGGTAATGGTGCCACCCTAGAGTCTATTCAACATGGAGAGAATGAAGAGTATCTGTTCATTTGAATGAACTGATTCAGCTTCTTTGATTAGGTGTTTAGAATAGTTCTGCTTTTGGAGAGAGTGATAGAGCAAACCTGAGAGTGACCAGGACTCCTGCATCCTTTTTCAGTGGCCTTTTCTGGCCATCCTGGGACCCTTGGCAGATGGCTTGCTAGTACTCAAATGGTTAGCATCTCTATGGGATGTGACATACCCAAACGTGCCTTTCTCAGCATCAGTCCATGCAGAGGACTAGCCCCTCTCGTGTCATGAAAATATTACCCACGCATCTTATTTAATTTGCTCAGGTCTAAGTGATTAGGGCCTAGATCTGATAGATAGAGTGCCTGATGAACTATGGAATGAGGTTCGTGACACTGTACAGGAGACAGGGATCAAGACCATCCCCATGGAAAAGAAATGCAAAAAAGCAAAATGGCTGTCTGGGGAGGCCTTACAAATAGCTGTGAAAAGAAGAGAGGCGAAAATCAAAGGAGAAAGGAAAGATATATGCATCTGAATGCAGAGTTCCAAAGAATAGCAAGAAGAGATAAGAAAGTCTTCTTCAGTGATCAGTGCAAAGAAATAGAGGAAAAGAACAGAATGGGAAAGACTAGAGATCTCTTCAAGAAAATTAGAGATACCAAGGGAACATTTCATGCAAAGATGGGGTCAATAAAAGACAGAAATGGTATGGACCTAACAGAAGCAGAAGATATTAAGAAGAGGTGGCAAGAATACACAGAAGAACTGTACAAAAAAGATCTTCACGACCCAGATAATCATGATGGTGTGATCACTAATCTAGAGCCAGACATCTTAGAATGTGAAGTCAAGTGGGCCTTAGAAAGCATCACTATGAACAAAGCTAGTGGAGGTGATAGAATTCCAGTTGAGCTGTTTCAAATCCTGAAAGATGATGCTGTGAAAGTGTTCCACTCAATATGCCAGCAAATTTGGAAAACTCAGCAGTGGTCACAGGACTGGAAAAAGTCAGTTTTCATTCCAATCCCAAAGAAAGCCAATGCCAAATAATGCTCAAACTACTGCACAATTGCACTCATCTCACATGCTAGTAAAGTAATGCTCAAAATTCTCCAAGCCAGGCTTCAGCAGTACGTGAACTGTGAACTCCCTGATGTTCAAGCTGGTTTTAGAAAAGGCAGAGGAACCAGAGATCAAATTGCCAACATCTGCTGCATCATGGAAAAAGCAAGAGAGTTCCAGAAAAACATCTATTTCTGCTTTATTGACTATGCCAGAGCCTTTGACTGTGTGGATCACAATCAACTGTGGTAAATTCTGAAATAGATGGGAATACCAGACCACCTGACCTGCCTCTTGAGAAATCTGTATGCAGGTCAGGAAGTAAGAGTTAGAACTGGACGTGGAACAACAGACTAGTTCCAAATAGGAAAAGGAGTACGTCAAGGCTGTATATTGTCACCCTGCTTATTTAACTTGTATGCAGAATACATCATGAGAAACGCTGGACTGGAAGAAACACAAGCTGGAATCAAGATTGCCAGGAGAAATATCAATAACCTCAGATATGCAGATGACACCACCCTTATGGCAGAAAGTGAAGAGGAGCTAAAAAGCCTCTTGATGAAAGTGAAAGAGGAGAGTGAAAAAGTTGACTTAAAGCTCAACATTCAGAAAACGAAGATCATGACATCTAGTCCCATCACTTCCTGGGAAATAGATGGGCAAACAGTGGAACCAGTGTCAGACTTTATTTTTCAGGGCTCCAAAATCACTGCAGATGGTGACTGCAGCCATGAAATTAAAAGACACTTACTCCTTGGAAGAAAAGTTATGACCAACCTAGATAGCATATTCAAAAGCAGAGACATTACTTTGCCGACTAAGGTCCGTCTAGTCAAGGCTATGGTTTTTCCAGTGGTCATGTATGGATGTGAGAGTTGGACTGTGAAGAAGGCTGAGCACTGAAGAATTGATGCTTTTGAACTGTGGTGTTGGAGAAGACTCTTAAGAGTCCCTTGGACTGCAAGGAAATCCAATCAGTCCATTCTGAAGGAGATCAACCTTGGGATTTCTTTGGAAGGAATGATGCTAAAGCTGAAGCTCCAGTAAGAGTTGACTCATTGGAAAAGACTCTGATGCTGGGAGGGATTGGGGGCAGGAGGAGAAGTGTTCGACCCAGGATGAGATGGCTGGATGGCATCACGGACTCGATGGATGTGAGTCTGAGTGAACTCTGGGAGTTGGTGATGGACAGGGAGGCCTGGCGTGCTGTGATTCATGGGGTCACAAAGAGTCAGACACAACTGAGTGACTGAGCTGAACTGAACTGAAGTGATTAGGAAAATGTTCTCATAAAGCAACACAAGCTCAGAAATTCAGAGTTGATAATAACCTTACTTTTAGATTGCATTTCCACACTAATAGGGCACAACATTGCATCAGCCTGAGTTGTAGGAATTATGGGGATTTTTGCCACTGAGGCAGACCCAGTTGGAAAAATGTTTGGGTGCATTATACCATATGCAGACCAGAGAATTTTACCTATAGGATGCTTGGCTTGTGTTCATGGGAACAGGAACTTTGGCCAAAAAAAAAGTTATTTTTTCCTAAGAATCATCTAAGCTGATTGGAAGTGCTTGTTCTTAAGCCTTTGACAGCTTTTTTTTTTTGACTGAAGACATCTTTCACTTTACACTTTCTCCTAGACTGCTTTGCTTAACCCTTTGGATTTGACATTTCTTGCAAGGTTTACTTGGTATCTGCCTCTGGCCACTGCATAACTCTGCTTTCCTGTCTGGATAAAGTTTTTCTGTTACCCATGCTCTAGGCATCAGTTTTCAGCCCAGCTCCATCAGATGTAGTCACTAAAGGGCGTAGTGACTTGCCCTCAATTTGCAGCATCTTAGAGGAAACACTGGACTGTGTAGTTAAGACAGTGTTGTGTGTGTGTGTGTGTGTGTGTGTGTGTAGGTGGGGGAGGCATGTGCACTCAGTCATGTCAGGCTCTTGTGATCCCATGGACTCCAACTCTTGCAATCCCACAGACTGTAGCTCATCAAGCTCTTTTGTCCATAGGATTCTCCAGGCAAGAATACTGGATTGAGTTGGCAGTTCCTCTTCCATGGGATCTTCCCAACCTAGGGATGGAACCCATAACTCTTGTGTCTCCTGCATTGGCAGGCAGATTTTTTAACACTCCACCACCTGGGAAGCCCTTAGACAGTGTTGCTTGCTTGTCGTTGTTTTCAGTTTGCTCAGTTATGTCTGACTTTTTGCAGCCTCATGACTGCAGCACGCAAGGCTTCCCTGTCCTTCATCATCTCCTGGAGCTTGCTCAAACTCATGTCCATTGAGTTGGTGATGCCATTCAATCATCTCATCCTCTGTGGTCCCCTTATCCTCCTGCCTTCAATCTTTCCCAGCATGAAGGTCTTTTCTAATAAGTCAGCTGTTTGCATCAGGTGGCCAAAGTATTGGAGCTTCAGCTTCAGCATCAGTCCTTCCAATGAATATTCAGGACTGATTTCCTTTAGGATTGACTGGTTTGATCTCCTTGCTGTCCAAGGGACTCTCAAGAGTCTTCTCCAACACTACAGTTCAAAAGCATCAGTTCTTCAGTGCCCAGCTTTATTTATGGTCCTACTCTCACATCCATACTTGACTACTAGAAAAACCATAGCTTTGACTATATGGACCTTTGTTGGCAAAGTAATATCTCTGCTTTTTAATATGCTGTCTAGGTTTGTCATTGCTTTTCTTCCAAGGAGTAAGTGTCTTTTAATTTCATGGCTGCAGTCACCATCTGCAGTGATTTTAGAGCCCAAGAAAATCAAGTCTGTCACTGTTTCCCCATCCATTTGCCATGAAGTGATGGGACCTGATACCATGATCTTCGTTTTTTGAATGTTGAGTTTTAAGCCAGCTATTTCACTCTCCTCTTTCACCTTCATCAAGAGGCCCTTTATTTCCTCTTTGCTTTCTGCCATAGGAGTGGTGTCATCTGCATGTCTGAAATTATTGATATTTCTCCCAGAAATCTTGATTCTAGCTTGTGCTTCACCCAGCATTTCTCATGATGTACTCTGCATATAATTAAATAAGCAGGGTGACAATATACAGCCTTGACATACTCCTTTCCCAATTTGGAACCAGTCCATTGTTCCATGTCCAGTTTGAATTGTTGCTTCTTGACCTGCATACAGGTTTCTCAGGCGGTAGGTAAGTGGTCTGGTATTCCCCTCTCTTGAAGAATTTTCCAGTTTGTTGTGATCAGCTCTGTTTTTCTGAAATTCTTTTGCTTTTCCTATGATCCAGAGGATGTTAAAAATTTGATCTCTGGTTCCTCTGCCTTTTCTAAATCCAGCTTGAACATCTGGAAATTCTTGGTTCGTGTACTGTTGAAGCCTAGCTTGGAGAATTTTGAGCATTACTTTGCTAGCATGTGAAATGAGTGCAATGGTGCAGTAGTTTGAACATTCTTTGACATTGACTTTCTTTAGGATTGAAATGAAAAATGAACTTTTCCAGTCCTGTGGCCACTGCATAGTTTTCCAAATGGGCTGCCATATTGAGTGCAGCACTTTAACAACATTATTTTTTAGGATTTGAAAAAGCTCAGCTGAAATTCTGTCACCTTCCTAGCTTTGTTCATAGTGATGCTTTCCAAGACCCACTTGACTTCGCACTCCAGGATGTCTCGCTCTAGGTGAGTGATCATACCATTGTAGTTATCTGGGTCATTAAGATCTTTTTTTGTGTAGTTCTGTTTATTTTTGCTACCTCTTCTTAATATCTTCTGCTTCTGTTAAGCTCATACAATTTCTGTCCTTTATTGTACCCATCTTTGCACCAAATGTTCCCTTGGTATCTCTAATTTTCTTGAAGAGATCTTTCTTGCTGCTAAAGCAAAATTTGATGAGCTTAACACAGTAAGACTTTGTTTCTTATTGGCACAACAGGATAATGCAGGTGTTCCTGGTCAGGTAGCTCTCCCATAAATGGGGTGACACTGGGGCCAAAGCTCCTTCTGTCTCTGGCTCTGCCATCTCTAGCACACAGCTTCCCCCATCACTGTGTTTTTCTGTATCAAGCCATGGAAAGGAAAAGTTTATCAAAGATTGTGCAGAAAGGGTTTTATGTGCTAAGCCCATCAAGTCTCACTTTATCAGGGCACACCCAAATGCAAGGTTGGCTGGGAAATGTGATCTATGTGGCCAAGAAGAAAGGGAAAACTTAGCTAGCAGTGTCTGCCACAGAGAATCTTTTGACAGCCATGAAGCTACTGTACCCACATGCGTATTGGGGAGACTTAGTGGGCAGTGCTCTTGAAAACAAGGACAATAATCAATGAGTTTTTAAATTGAAGCTTGCATTGAAACATACAAAATTTAGTATGTTTCAGATGTTGCTCTAAGTGTTTTTCAAATAATAACTCTCTAATCCTTACATAGCCCTGTGGAGGAGTCCTGTTATTGTCCTCATTTATAGATGGGAAAACTGAGGCACAGACTAGCTAAGTAGATTACTCTAGGTAATAGCACCAGTAAATGGCAAGAGTGAGGATTTGAACCTAGACATCCTGGCTTCAGAGCTTGTGTTTTACCACTGTGCCTCATGGACTTCAGCTTCATCACCACTGTGATTCTTTCATGAGAATAAAATTTTTTATTGATAAGGAAATTGGGTATCTTAGTACAGCCCCCTGAAGAAAGACAGTATTATTCCCATTTTATAGATTGTGTAATACACTTCACAGAAATTGATTAGCCTCCCCACGTTACACCAGCAGAGCAGTAAATTGCCCCTTTGGGAAGAATGAGTTTTCTCGTGGCCACACCTGGGCTTTGTGGGTGGGTCTTTGAGTGTGCTCCCCTCAGAGGGCATTTGGTACTACTTTATGGGCAAAAATGTGAATATCTGAGGCAAAAGACTTATTAAATCCTAGAAGAGCAAGGGAAGACTATGAATTAACTTCAGTTCTTGCAACTGTCAAGCTGTCAGGAAGTCTTCAGCATGGTGTGAATTAATAGCACAAATACCAAGAGTCTTTCTCTGTCAGGTAATGCCAGCAACCACTAGTATCAAGGAGTGCAGTGAATGTTAGAAAATCCTTCTTATGACTCAAGTTTACTTACTGTTGAAAAATAATACATGGAGCTATTGATGTGACCTTCATACTTCTTTATGGGTGAAGGTTACAGAGAGTATTAAAGAATATTCCACAGCAGTGATCTGACCTTTACACTTCAGGTAGCAGTCTATGAGCAATACCTAAAGATCTGTCTTTCAAGTTTGTGTGTGTGTGTGTGTTTGCCTTGAGTTTTTGATGTTATCAGATTCATCATAGGACTTTTAAAAATGTAAAGCAAAAAAACTGAGGACAGTATCTCTGCTTTAGCAATTCAATTACACTTAGATAATTCTATAATTTTAGCTGTTCTTTATTTTTGACTTATTGACTATCTTAATCCATTTAGATTGTTCTAACAAACTATCATAGACTGAGTAGCTCATAAACAAGTATTTATTTCTCTGAAGGCTAGAAGTCCAAGATCAAGATGCTGGCAGATGTGGTGTCTGTTGAGAGCCCTCTTTCTGCTTGATGGATGGCTGTCTTCTTTTTGCATCCTCACAAAGTGGAAGGAGTGAAGTCCCTGTCTGTGGCCACTTTTGTGAAGGCACTAATCTCACTCATGAAGGCTTCACCCTCAGAACCCATTCATCTCTTTGAAAGACTTCATTTCCTAATGCCATCACACTGAGGGTTAGTTTCTGAATCTGAATTTAGAATTTCAGGGGGAACATATGAATTTTGAGGGGACACAGACATTCAGATCACAGAACTGACCTTTTTATTTGTTACAAGATCATGTATCTGATCTCTTTGGATTAAAATCTCATAAAAAGTTTTTACTCTTCCACAATTTTTAAAAGAAAAATTTAAAAACAAAACCAATGGGTATGAGATATATTTATTCCAAAGTAACTTTTCATATTTCTATATACTTTCCTTTTATCTATACATAAACTAGAAATAACAATATTTTAAGTGTACCTTGCAATTTAGAGATGAATTTCATAACATCTTTTTATTTAATATATTCACCACAGCTGTGGGAAGTGAATATAATTATAATCTGATTTCATACATAAGAATACAGAGGCCCCAAGAGGGACTTGTCTGTGTCCCACAGCACACAGGGGACAGCTTGAGGTTCAGGTTTTTTGCAGAATCAGTGTCTCGGCTTTCCTGCCTCTTCCTGTTGGCAGAGAGTTAATGTGACTATTTCCACTGAAATGTGGTCGGTGGAGTCAGTATAGCCGGGAAGAGCCTTCTGCATGTTCCCAGAAATCTCCTAGGCACCCCACTGTCCTCAGGAGAATGTCATCCTCATGACAGTTCTTTGGGTCGGTGTTACTGTCTTTCTTTAAATAGATGAAAAGCACTGAAATTTAGAAAGATTACATGACTTACCCAGGGGTTCATGGTTTATAACAGTAAAATTAGAGTTCAAGCCTCAGTTCATTTAGACCAAAATTCTGTGCTTTCCCTATACATCTTCCAAAATAAAACTTGTTTCAAATACGTGTGTGCGTGTTAGACTCTTTGTGACCCCATGGGTTGTAGCCCACCAGGCTCCTCTGTTCATGGGATTCTCCAGGCAAGAATACTGAAGTGGGTTGCCATTCTCTTCTCCAGGAGATCTTCCTAACCCAGGAATTGAACCCAGGTCTCCTGCATTGCATGAAGATTCTTCACAGTATGAACCATCAGGGAAGTCCACCTACCTTTATTGAGTTAAACAGCAAATCTTAGATAACTAGGCTCTGGTACCGGGCTGTGGCTTAACCAGCACTTGAGTAAGGAGAAGTTGGTCATTGGCACGGGCTTGTGTTGAGGTGTGCATTGTTGGATCAGGTGGGTGTGTTAATGTTCCCTTTATAATCCTTAGCACCTGCACCTGAATGTCCCTGGTGGATGTGTTCCAGTGCTTTCAGATGAGATTGTTTCCGTCTATTTCAGACTGATGCTCTTGGCCTGATAGTCCATACTTGATTTTCTATATGTATTTATTTATTGCGGTCTTTCATAAGAAGTACTTTGGAGGTTTATTCATAAAATCGTGATTGATTATTATATAAGAAGCAGTTATTTTCTTCCAACAATGAGATCCTGAAAACAAGACCTATGAGCTATTTGTTACTTGGCCTTGAATCAAACAATTATCTTTTCTCTGAAACCTTGAAACAATGCCTTTATTTCTGTAAGAAGCCAGGCTAACAGTTAAGTATATCTATACATTTGCACTTAAATCTTTATAAAATGAATTTTCCTGAGTAAGGAAAGAATATGAAATCATGGGGCATTTTTTTTTTCTTCTTTGGGTTCTGCTTAGTGAGAATGTTGAATTTTTATTTACATGTTTATTTACTTTTATTTGTATTGACTTACTGATGAAAAAGTGAATCCTAGGTTAGTTCTGTTGACATGTTGGTCTTGAAGTAACATAATTAAAAAAATAAATGAATTAACTATCTTTGTCTTCATTTCTTTGTTATAGAACTATATATGAAAACAGCTTGACTTGGAAAAAATATATTTTATGTGATGGCATATTGTTGGCCCTTTTACTGTGAGGCTGTGTGGCTTGAATGCATCCCAAATTCTCACTCTGGTGTCATGGACAGTTTTTTTTCCCTGGTATTATTTACACATATCTTTACTGTCAAGCTGCTAAATGATCCCCTTTCCTGAGGTCTGGCTCACTGCTCTAACCCCCAGGCTGAAGTCGACTTGCCAAAGTCCTGCTTGGCTGGCTGACCCTGCTCAGCAGCCCAGGAATAATATTTTGCCAACTGTTGGGGCCATTGCTGTAAAGACCAGGACAAATGCCCCTGTGAGCTTGCCCACAACCCAACAGTAGTGGTGGGGATACCTGCTTGGGGGCAGCCCAACAGAAAGATCCTCTTCACACACTCATCCCGACTGGAAGCAACTGACAATGAGGCATGCCTCAAACATATATTTATTGAGACTCACAGTCATGCATTTGCTTTTCTCTAGCTGCGTTACAGATCATGCAAGGAAGGTTAGCAATAGGATGCAGTACTATACCCATCTTTCTAATGAAGACTTCACATCACATAATCATATCATGTATAATGTCATGTCATATCAAGATCTGTTGTCCAGGTTCCACAGCGAGTGTTGAGCAGAACCAGGATCAAAATTTAGGTCTTTTAATTGAGTGCCCTAAAGTCACTTTTAAAAAAATGATGGGATGTAAATCAAACATTTTTAATAGATTTTATCTTGTAGAGAAGTTTTAGGTTCACAGCAAAACTGAAGGAACGTAGTTTCCCTTGTTCATACCTGATGTGTGTGTGTGTGTGTGTGTGTGTGTGTGTGTGTGTTAGCTATTCAGCCATGTGCTGCTCTTTGTGACCCTGTGGACTGTAGCCCACCAGACTCCTCTGTCCTTAGAATTTTCCAGGTAAGACTGCTGGAATAGGTAGCCATTCCCTTCTCCAGTCACACAGGTATAGCCTCCCTTAATATGCACAGCTGACCAGAGAGGTACATTTACTACAACTGGTGAACCTGTACTGATACACCATCACCCAGAGTCTATAGTTTAGAGTTCATGCTTGGCATTGTACATTCTGTAGGTTTTGACAAACATATGAGAAGTGTTCGCCATTTTATCGATAGTATTACATGGAATAGTGATGAATTTTGAAAAAACGTTAACAAGGGGCTTCGGATTTGAAGCCTCGGGACTCTTCCATTCGCTGCTGCTGCCTTCCCAGGAGTGGGAAGGGAAGGCCCAGAGATGAACAGCTGTGGGTGGACTGCCAGAGAGAGGCTTTGTACAGAGGCCTGTGGGTCACACGCCAGGCTGTTACAAACCTCTAACATCCTCTAGGTTTTGAACAACACTGTATGTAAGATATGATCACCCTTTAAAATTTTCACATGTCCATAGTGCTAAATCATTAGGCAGTTTCCATAGAGACACCTAAGAGCAAAGTGTGGAATGTGGAAGGAAGAGTTCATCACAGGGGCAGGATTATATAGGGCCTCTGAGTACAGGCTGTGGAATCAAAGTGCTTGCATTTCTCTCATGATTCTGCCACACACCAGCAGTGAAATGTTAGCCACGGCGTTCTGCTGCCTGGTGCCTCAATGATTCCCTCCGTAAAATAAGGTGGTGGTACCTCCCTGTGCCAGTTTCCTGGGGCTGCCACAACAAAGTCCCACAAACTGGGGTGGCTTAAAACAACTGAAGTGTCTTCTTCACACTTCTGGAGGCTGGAAGTCTGAGATCAAGGTGTCGGCCACAATGCCTCTGAAACCTGAAGGGGCGAATCCTCTCTTGCTTTTTCCTGGCTTCTGGTCGTTTCCTAGAAATCTCTGGCGCCTCTTGGCTTTCCACTGTACCACGTCAGACTTTGCCCTTGTCACCACATGGCATTGTCCTTTTCATGTATTTGTGTCTCTTTTCTTCTCCTATTGTTATAAACAAGTCGTATGGGATTAGAGCCCACTCTAATTAATTATAATGCCATTTCAACTTGATTATACCTTCAAAGACCCTGTTTCCAAATAAGGTCACATTCCTAGGCTCTGTGGGTTCAGATTTCAAGATTTTTTTTGAGGGGGTATATACATCCACCCATAGCACTACTTCCTAGATTTGATGTGATGAAATAATGTGCATAAAACACATGCCCATCTAGACACTCTGTGTTTTCCATCATCAGAAATCCGTTCAGTTAGCAAATAGATATTGAGTACCCACCAAAGGCCACATCTGGTGGCAGATTTTAAAAAAATCATTTATTGTGGCTGCACTGGGTCTTTGTTGCTGCTTGCAGGCTTTATCTAGTTGTGTGGAGCAGGGGCTGCTTTCCTGTTGCAGAGCACAGGCTTAGAGTGCAGGCTCACTGGCTGTGGCATGTGGGTTTTGTTACCCTGCGGCAGGCAGGATCCTCCCAGTCCAGGCATAGAACCTGTGTCCTCAGCATTGGCAGGTGGATTCCCAACCACTGGACCACCAGGGAAGCCTACCCTGCAGTCCTGATCCATTCAGTAAGACGCAGAGGAGCACAAGAGACCCAGGAAGGACTGCCTCCCCAAAGGGACAAGATCTTATCTAGGGATTCGAGGAAGGGTTCTGTAAGGAAATTATATTGAAGAACAGGATCAGGAAAAAAAAAAAAAAGATCAAGGGTTAACCAGAAGAGGAATGTGGAATAGAAGGTTCCATGCAGAGAGCAGAGACTGAGCAATGGCAGGTTGTGATACCTGAACAGTCCAGAGAGGCTTAAGAGCACTGAATGAGGAGCTGAGGGCAGACAATGAGATTGGAGCGTGGGCAGGGCAGATCCCACAGGACCTAGTAGAATTTATTAAGTATTTTGATCTGCATACTAAGACTGATGGGAAACCACTGAAGGGCTTTAAGTGGTAGAAATGGAACTGTTTATTAGAATAATAAAATTTCTGTTTAGAATATTGACAATCAAGAGGAATTTTCCATCTGTACTTATGTCTACAAATAAGGCAATGAAGTGGCTTACATCATTTGCATTAGAGCCCATATTTACTTTGAGAAATTACTGATTAGCTAAGAGAGGAGAAGAAATTCTCTTCAAATATTGTTAAAACGTAATAAATCTTTTTAAGAAATAAACATTGGTATTTGAATAAATTCTCTTTACAAATTAGAGATACGATTTAGTTTAATAAATTACCATCCAGTCATATTTTTCCTCCAAATCAGCTAAGCATCTTACTATAGGCAAAGTGCACTGGCAGACCCTGCTAGAATTACTTAGATATCCCATACACTCAGATTTTAATTATGTATTAAGTCATGAATTTGTCTACTTTTACGTAATAAATTTTTTATGACATATTAAAACATGTCCCATTGTGCTTTGATTACTTTGGATACATATAGTTTAATCAGATCCAGATGACCTTTTTGTTGTTCCTAAAGGAAATTGAAATAAAGGATTAGTCTCCTCCCTTTTGTCTGTCTATTCTGTCTGTTCATTTGGTTTGAGTAATTCGAGGCATAGAGTAATTAATTATCTTCCATTCTTAGAGTACTCACCAGTCATTCCTCTGCAGAGTCTAACTATGTTATTATTTTGCTTCCTCCGTTGAACAGATGGTTGTCACAGTTCCTTGAAATGGAGGATAAGTATTTGACTCAATTTTGTATTTTAGTTTTCAATCTTCATCAAAAACCTGTGACTGCCAATTGAACTGACTGTGGTTCAGTCTATTCCCTGAAGATTACCAAAGCTTATTCAGAGGGGAAAGCTGTTTGTTGTTGGCATCCCCAAGAGAACATGGGATCTTGGATCCTTCACAGCAGGTATCCATGATCCCAACAGCTATCAATGGGAAGGCATGTCATTTAGGTACTAATGACGGTAAATGCTTGAGGAGCAGGTTGTTACCTAGAGGCCGTGTACTGAGGGCACAGGACTTTGTAAATTTTATTTTTGGACTGTGTTGCCAAATAGTGGCCAAATATCTGTAATACTGGCTTTCTCACATCCCACTGAGTCTTTTTATATTCTTAATAATTTGATAATTACAACTGATTTTTTAAAGGTACAGACATACAGCCTTATAAGGTCCTATGATTAACATAGATAAGCCTTTGATATATATTTCTATATTTGATATATAGTCACTTTTGATAGTGTAAGTGGACATGTGTTTGTCATCACTGTGCCCCAAATAATTTCTGCGAAAACAAGATTCAAGATATCCATCAGCCCTGGAGAAGGAAAACTTATGTTTTGAAACAAAATCCTGAAGTCACTGTCTCCATGTCACATAGCCAGTTGTGAGTGTGAAGAAGTCACTCACAGCATTGCTTATCAAGATGTGACTCATGTGGTCCAGAGCAGGCTACATTTAAAGAATAAAGGCCTAAGTAAATCTTTATTAATATTTCTCCCATTTAAAGAAATCCAAGTACTTGTCCACACAAATTCTTAGGGTTCTTTCTATCCTTCAGTAGCCTGAACCTTTTGATAGCTTCTGACCTCCCTCCCGTCCCACTTCATCCCAGAAAAATCTCTTTTCTCATCTGCGCTGACTCTTGTCCTTATCATTCAATTCTTCCTTTCATTGTGCCTTCCTGTATGATCCCTCATATTGTATTGTGTACCCTCCTCACCACAAATGCCCCATTGGACATTTGTCATTGTTCTCAGAAAAACACAGTGAAGGTTGGGGAGGGGAGGCTGAACAATAGATGCCTTAATTTTCTTTACAGATTGAGGTAAGAGAAGAAGGCTGCAAAACTCCATGTGTAAATGATTACCTCTGAAATAAATAGGAACAGGTGTTAACTTCAACTTCAAAATTCTAACCAGTCCATTCCTAATGTGTTCTATAGGAATATTGGAGTCAGAAGGTAGGACAGACATCAGAGAGGAAACTGAAACTCTTGTAGGTAAAATGACCCACACAGACTTGTACATTTATTTACTTGCAGATCTAGAACTAGAACCCAAGCCTCTTGACTGATCACTCTTACTGTGATTATTCAAAATAGTTATTTGAAGACTTTTCAATTATGTGCAAGCATGCTAGACTTGACTGTTGTGTGTATGCAAGTACAGAATAGCTAGCAAATCTTTGGCATGATTTGGGAATCATAAAGTTCTCTGATACTGACCGTGGGCGAAACAATGCTATGGTGGACAAATCCTTTCATGCACATTACCTCACAAGGCCTCACAATATCCTTCTTAGGTAAGCTGAGAGATAATATTAGCCTTATTTCACTGATGAGATATTGAGGATCAGGGATGCTATGTGACCTGTTCCTGGTTCCATTGCTGGGTAGGTGACTGAGCCGCAACTAACTTCCAGATCTCTTGACTACTTGTGATCTATGTTCAGCCTTTCTGAAATATTTTATTTATAGACGCACACACACACACAATTCCTGTTGTATCAACTATCATAGTGTACAGTGGATAGAACTTCACAGATCTTCCTGTCTTCTTTGGGTAGAAAAGACCATACTGCCTATCCATACATGCTTTTATGTGCTCAGTTGCTCAGTCGTGTTTGACTGCAACCCCATGGACCATAGCCTGCCAGGCTCCTCTGTCCAAAGGATTCTCTAGGCAAGAATACCGGACTGGGTTGCATGGCCTTTTCCAGGGGATCTTCCTGACCCAGGGATTGAACCCAGGTCTCCTTCATTGCAGGCAGACTTTTTACCACTGAGTCACCGAGGAAGCCCCTTACTGCCTCTATGTGTGTTAATTGCTCAGTCTTGTCCAAATCTTTTCGACCTCATGGACTATAACCCACCAGGCTCCTCTGTCCAGGGATTTTCCAGGCAAAATACTGGAGTGGGTTGCTATTCCCTTCTCCAGGGGATCATCCTGACCCAGGGATCAAACCCAGGTCTCCTGCATCGCAGGCAGATTCTTTACCATCTGAGCCACTAGGGAAGCCTATAGGAGGAAATAAATCAATGACTCTTATCATTAAAGACATTTAATGGTAAAGTATTTCTTAATTTTTAAATAATTGGATATGAAGAATGAATGGCCTCATTTTAAATAAGAAAAATGTTCATCCTCTTTTAATTTGCTTAAATTGTTTCTACCTTTTCTTCAGGCACTGCTCACAGACGGTTAAAATTCTCTGCAGAAGCAAGTCTGAGTGATCATATTCTTTTTCTTTCCCCTTTTGTCCCTTTTTGCAGCTGTCTGTCTCTGAACTTGAAGCGATGAGATCACCTTTTGGTTCCTTTCATTGGTGTTATTCAGGTTAGCAGAAAATTCTGCCTCCTTCATCTGTCAAGAGCTTCAGTCTTTTGCTTTCTTTGAAATCTGACCTCTGAACAAGGCTGTAACATCCAGAAAAATAGTAGCTGAATTGATTTATTTCAGATTGTTGCTATGGTGATTCCCTACTGATATAGAGAGAAAATGAAGAAGGGAAAAGAATGTGTTCCAGAGAACAGCAGAGAAGCTGGTCAGACTGAGAAGAAGACATACAGGGCTGTGGAGGGCTATAGGCAGAGTCATTTGTATCCTTAGTTTAGTGTTAATTCATCTAGATTGATCACATACAACCCATTTGCTTTTGAGAAGAAGCAGTGAATTGTTTCTGTTATGTGGGTAGGAAAGAATTTGTATCTTAAGCAACCTTAAAAGTTCCAAAGATTTTTTTTCTTCAAGAATAGTGAATATGAATTGTAAAATAAATTTTTGTGACAGGCAACATTTTGATTCTTGAAATAACTCTCAGGAATATGCCTTATTAAATATGGTTTTTTGAATCATAGGAGAAAGACTTATCTGGGGAAAAAGATGAATAAATCTGTTATTATAACTTTATTTTTTTTATTCATTTCTCCAACTTCCTATCCATTCTTTCATTTAACAAATATTTATTGCTCCTTTATGCCAGGCTCTACTTATATATGAATAAATTCAATTAATATTAATATCTTTAACAGATACTCATTGGGTGTTAACCACATGTAAAACAGCATGGAGATTGACATGGGATGAAAAGTGTGCCCAGAGTGATTAGAATCTGGGATAAGGTGGGTAGATTAGACCCACAACCACCACAATGCAGAATGTAATCATCTGAGTAATTGAGGAGCTATTAATATTTCTGCCTCAAGGAAGGCTACATGAAGGATATGTTTGGGAGAAAATAAGGGCAAGTAGGATCTTGATGGGTGTGTGGAGGTGGGATGGACAGAAGAAGGATGTGAGGGAGAGGCATGCTATTGTGAGCGGAAAGGGTCAGTTACATTGGCCCCCTTCAGCCGTGGAGGTTGATGATGTTTGTAGAAACCCTCCTCACTATCCACTTAAATTACGGGATTGGCCTTGGGAAGGCAGGGCCTCAGCTTGAAATGTGGAACAGTTGGGACGAAAGGAAAGCAAGGGTGGAAAATAAAAAAAGAACCAGATGCTGGCTCTACCTTGAAGATATGGCAAATTGATGCCATTGGCTTGAGTAGAGGTGAGGTTGGGAAGTCTTTGGAAATAAACATTTAGATAAGCTCAAAATCAGAGTGTAGGGAAAAAAGGAGGAGGCAGACAAAAGCAATAGAATGGAGTACCACACCGGGGACAGTCACTCCTTTCACATCCCGGTGCTATTTTCCAACTTCCCTCCCCTACTGTGGCCCTTGAGGTTTTAGGTTTCAGCCATACGAAAGAATCGAGAGGTGAGTTCCACTCCGGCACTTCATGTGACTGCCTTCCCTTAACCCCACCCCCAACAGGGTTGATGCAACGGACAGTGAGGGGAAAAACCCAGAGTAACTCATGTTTTGAACCTGGCTCTGAGACTTACTCTGATTTAACCTTGGACAAATCTTTTAACTTCTCAGGATTTTAGGTTTCTCATTTGTTACGATAATACAATCTTTCAGCCAAAACGTTCGTAAAAGCATGATATTAGAAAGGACTGTAATGGCTTCAAAATATATTTTCAGGTGCATAAATAAAAGCCTCCGGCATGAAGGGAATATGTTAATTCTCACTTCATTAATTCACAGGGTATATAATTCTCACTAAGAACTTTGTGTTTTCATCATATTTTTCAAACGAGATTAAACAGTCAAGGGCTGTCACGGGGGCTTAACTTCCTAAGATTTCATTACTATTACAAATAAACTTTGAAGAATTGTCATAAATAATTAAAATTAATGTCAGCTATTAAAATAAATAAAGGCTGAATCTCTGTTTCTCATGTAGAGTTTTTCAGCATCTGTGCACTAAGTAACATTCCTCATTCAGTCCCAGGATTTAGCCTTGAGAAAATTCTATTCATTTTTTTTCACATTTGTATAATTTCCCTTTAATATGTCAATGTAGGATTTATGCTAATTTTTACTAGAGTCAAGCATTCATAGCAGAATGAGGTTTCATCCTTTAAGGATGGGGGAATGGACAGAAGCACTTATTTCAATGAAAGGGACATGATTTATTTATTTGCTCCTGGAATTCAGACTGAGTTTAAAATATTCATTAAGGCATAAAAACTATCATTTCCAGAAGGTTGTTCATCCAAGTCACTTCGGTTGTGCCCGATTCTTTGTGATTCTGTGGACTGCAGCCCATCAAGCTCTTTTGTCCATGGGATTCTCCAGGCAAGAGTACTGGAGTAGGTTGCCATGCCCTCCTCCAGGAGACCTTCCCCACCCAAGGACTGAACCTGAGTCTCCTGTATCGGCAGGCAGGTTCTTTACTATTAGTGCCACCTGGGAAGCATATATCAGCTGATGCCAAGGACTTTATTTTTCAATTGCTACCTTTGTTCCTCTCCTTCCTCATGGTATCGCGAGACAAAATAATAGTTTATGTTCTCACATTAAGGCAGAAAACACAGAAGATCTCCCAAGAACAAGGATCAGTTTTGTTGACATATTGATCCTCTTTCTCAGAACCTTATGTACTTGTTAGGGGCCTGAGCTTGACCTAGATCTTGAAATATCCTAAAACTGACTTTGTGACCTTAGACAATTCTCAGTCAAACTTTTCATTTTGGTGAAGGTTAGATTGGGAATGGGGGATTAAGGGGGGGTTGTAGCATAATAATTAATTTTGTGAAATAATTACTGTGATTGGATTTTTTGTCAACTGTCTCAGCTTATTCCAAGGTAACCAATATACAAATTCTGCACAAAGTCTTATCTGCGTGATTTTTACATCTGCATCTCTCTCTGAAACTTGCTGAAAAGGGCATAACATAAAGTTTCTAGGGATGCTGACTCAAGTGAAAGAGGTGTGGGACTGGAAAATTCATTTATACCAGTGTTTTGGAAAATGTGGCTCCTGAACCAGCAGCATCCACAGAACTTGGGCATTTGCTCAAAATGCAAATTCTCGGGCCACAGTCCAGATCTTCTGAATCAGAAGCTTTGTGTCTGCCAGACCCTCCAGGTGATTGAGATACACGCAAGATAACTGCTTGCAAACCATTCACTTACAGTGTTGTGCATACATTCTGTATGCTCACTTGTTGAACTAAATTTGAAAAGCATCGACTATAGGAGGGGGCAGTAAAGGATGAGAGGGTTAGATAGCATCACTGGCTCAATGGACATGAATTTGAGCAAACTCTGGGAGATACTGGAGGCCAGAGAAGCATGGTGTGCTTCAATCCATGAGGTCCCAGAGTCGAACATGACTTAGCAACTGGACAGTAACAACAATAAGAAAGTCGGATTACCTGCCTATATTGTTGTGTTTATTCTTTACTTCTGTTCTTGTTTTCCATGGTTCTGTAAGTTGTATAACTAACTAATCTTAAAACTATTATTTTCTCTTTATTTTTAGCTGCTAGGAATCTCACAGCCAAATCTTGTCTTATGCAAGATCTCATGGTCTCTAACCTATTTCTTTTATTTTCCACCCTATGGAAAATTTTCTGCCCTTTTGCCCCAATTTCCTTCTACAATTATGTTACATTTTGAATATTCTGAAAGATCAGGTATTAAATAGCAACCTTATTCCTTGGCATGAGTAATACATGAATATCCCTGAAACCATCCCTGGTGTCAGTTCTCAAATTGTTTATTTTATGCATAAAGTGAAAACTTCATTTGGGATATTCTTGAGAGAATCTGGAAAACATGTGCTTAAATAGCCAGGCTCATTTTATCTGATCGCTCCCACATACTGACATCTTTCTAGTGCAAAGTGATCCATTAGTTTAAATACATTGAAACTGAGAAGCCCTATTTGCCTCTTATAGGTGCTGTCTTTCCCTAATGGTAGTGAAAATTTTCATCAAGGACTCTCTTGCCATCAAAGTCTACTCTTTTTGACACTGCAAAATCACCTCTACCTAATGGCTTTATTAACACATTGAGAGCCAGATGTGATTGTAAAGAGGGATTTTTCTTGCAAGTGCTTTGAAGATGGAGAATGTCAAAGGTTTTGAAAAATTTCAGCTTTCAGGGAAATTCAGACACACAGCAACCACTCCTTCAGATTGCCAGATACATTTTGACAGGAGTGCCATAATCAGCAAAGTCAGGCTGTAGCCTGATGTCAGCCATATAATCTGGGCCACCAAGGCCCTGTTTTATTTAAGTTATGGATGGCACCTCTCACACTTCTTAATTGTGTCAAATCTGTGAAACAAACATAAATATTTAGGGGAAGACTCATCCTCCTGTATGTTTTGTAATGAAGCTTGTGAGCCCACTAAATAATTAAAATAAACAAATGAAGAATGATTTGCTTATCTTTAATTTTTTCCCAGTCCATATTAGTTAATAATTTACAAAGTAAAAATGAATAGAAGATCAAAATGACTTCTCTTCAGGCTCTCACATCAGCACGATTGCAAAGATTCTGCCTTATTGACTGTTCATTTGTAGTAGAAATAACCCCAGAGAAAACAGTGTTCAACGTGAACCAGGCTTTAATAAAAGGAGCAGCAGACTCCAGAGGGTTTTTTTTTTTTTTTTTCTATTTCCATATAATCCCAGGATCATTTGTCTGGAGCTGTTTTTGAATTATTCATACCAACAGTAGCTCTTTCAGATACTGGATGTGAACGGCTTCTATCGTACAGCTTCACAGGCAGCATCTTTTTTTTGCTGGCGTTTTAAAAATAGAACTTTCTTTTTCCTGTTCCAGCTTCTGGGTGGGGTTGTATTAGCAAAGCATTGAACATGAAGAGACTGTATTGGGGCTGATTCTAAGACTTCTCCAGGTAAAAGAGAAGGGAATGGAGAACGAAGATTGGGGTGTAATATTCCTGAGAAATTGTCCTTCTTTTGAACTCAGCTTTTGAAAGTCTCAGCATAGTCACCTGGTGTAAGTGTTGTTCAGGAGACTGGAGTTAACATTTCTTCTCAATTCACTGCAAACTCAACTCAAGTGAATTGGATTGAAGGGATTTACTCTGCTGACCCTGTTGTTCTTATGCCCCATTTGACACCAAGCTTTAAGTCTGTGCTTGCAACCTCCCAGAGAAAAACAACATTCTCTAGGGAGGCCTCACAGGGCCAGGAAGGTATAGCTGCTCCAAACCTCTCCAGTCTTCTCTCCCTACCCCTCCGCTCCCTTTATACCACAGCTGTTCCAAAGGCCTTTATGTTACCCATCCACCGGGAGGATTCTTTCTCTTTCTCTCTGCTTTTTATTTTTTTGCAGTGGTAACATTTACCTAGGGTGCCCGCATGCCCGCCCCGCCTCCCACTACACCCCCCATTCTCCCTGCCATTACCTCCTTCCTCACCCTCTGGACTTAGGTTACTGCTCAACTCCGCTTTTCCAGAACTTGTTGTGAATGCCTGGTTTGTTTCCGCAGAAACAAACCCTGAGCCAGGGATTTGAGTGCTAGTAGTTTTGGGAAAGTGATTCCATGAAGGACTGGTAAGAAAGTTGGTCAGAGAGGGGAGTGAAGGAAGCCAGTGCACGGTGTATTAGAAGCAGTTTCCTGTGGGCTGCTGAGACTGGGACCTGCTGCGGAACTGGGCGCCAGTGTGAAATGGGGCCTCCTGGGGGGGAAGCAAGCTGAAGGTGTCCTCTGGTTTCCATCCATCACTGTCTGAGGGTGGCCTGGAGGCACTGAACCTCTGTTAGCTCTGGTCTGTGCAAGGCTGGGGGAAAGAAGGTGGACAGTTGCTGATGCGTTCAGTAGGACACGTAGGTCCTGGAGTATGGGAGGCAAGGGGCTGTGGGCTGGGCATCAGAGCAGGTATTGCATTGCCCCTCAATGCACACACACACATGCACACGGTGTGTGCTTCTGAATGTTGAGAGACTAAGAAACTGCTGCTTACTGGCCTCTGTGTCCTCCTTCTCCTAGCACGGTGCCCAGCACACAGTAACCATGCAGGGAACACGTGGGATGGTGAAGTGACTCTATCAGACCGACCCGCCTCGACCCTGGGTTTCTGATGTCTTCTCATGAGTTCACTCTGCCCGGCCTCACATCCTGCCCCTCCTTCTCCTCACTCAGTTCTCATGGGCCAGAGAGAGCCCCGTGTACTGTCCCAGCAACCAGCCCAGTTCTTTTATATTTCTACTTTTTAGAGGAATTTTGCAGCCAGTACAGCCCCCCGCAGTGTGCCCACCCTCCATCGGGCCTTTTCCAGTGAGGTGGTGAATGCAGGGGACCTCTGTGGAAGGTGGTAAGGGTGGAGGTGGTTTCAGACTCTGTGTCATCTTCTACCTTCCTCCTCACTACCCTCCTGACCTTGGATGGCAGGTACCCCAGAGCCCTACTCTTTGTAAGGAGCATAACCTCTCTTCCAACAAAGCAGTGGGTTGGGGCCCCTTGACCGGAAGCAATAACCTCAGCCAGGTGGTGTGGGGAGCCCACTCCCATCTGCTGTGCCCTCCCTCAGTGCCAGCCTACCCTGTGCTTTGCGGCCATGGGCCTTGTATCCTGCCTGCGGGGCCTGGGCCTTCTAGTTGAGTCTGACTAGCTTGGCTTTGTCCTACAATTGCTGCAGCTGCCCACTCGACTTCTCTCCCTAGCACTCCCCCCCCACGATATCCGGATTGTCTATGCTTCCCCACCTTCCACCTGCCGTGCTGGCTGCTCTCTTACCTGCCTCCTCCCCAACCAGCCGTCTTCTGGGGAGCTGCCTCTCCCAGGGCCATGGCCCACAGGGAACTCAGTCAAGTCACTTACATGCTAAGTCACTTCAGTCGTGTCCAACTCTTTGTGACCCCATCAGCCCCCTCTGTCCATGAGGTTCTCCAGGCAAGAATACTGGAGTGGTTTGCCTTGCCCTTCTTACAAACCCCCACAAAACAGAGGTACTCAGACTAGATGATTTTTAAGATTCCTTCCAAATCTCAGATTCAAATTTCTGTGACCCAAGGTGGTTTCCCCCACCCCTCCCAGTCACCGTTGCATAATTTCTAGGTTTGAAGTCCAAACTCACTTCGTTGAAGTCTGAAGGATGTACAAAGTCCTCTGGCGCACTGGGGAGAGGAGAGACACTAGGATGAAGATTCTCACCTCCAGGACATGCATCTGGTTAGGGAAATGGTCACCAGCCGGTCCCACTGGTATAAGACGGTGAAGAGCTGTGACTACAGGATGTTCAGTCACGACGCCTGTGAAAGCAGGGCACAGGTGGCTTCTGTGGGGACATTTTGTTGTGCTGGAGAGTAAATGCTCAGCTGAAGAATGCTGCTAACTCTGACTGTCCGAGGCCATAGTCTCCTTTCCTGAAGAGCCCGACCTCCACAATCAGCATCTCTCAGGGTCCTGCTGTGTTATGAAGGAAGTTGTAAGTAACTCTTCAAGACTCTTTAAAACCAGTAGCTATGTCTCGACTAGGGGAGACCACTGGTTATTTAAGGCAGACTGAAGACCTGGGGTTCAGTACTAGCTCAGCCATTCACTGTGTGGTTTTGACCTTTTTTGAACCTCAGTTTACTCACCTGTAACATGGGAATAATACCTGCTCTTTAGTGTTATATGAGAATTAAGTCCACAAACAGTTTTGAGTGCTTACTAAGGCCCAAGTTATCATGTTAAGTTTGAGGGGAGAAGTGCAAAGGAAAATTAGACATAATCCTTGCTCCATCCTCAATCTGCATTCTAGTAAGGAAGGTAGAAATAGGAACACATAATTACACCATGGTCTGATACATACAGCAGTGGATGAAGTGAATTAATAATTTGCTTGGAAGTTTAAGGAAGTTTTATTTTTCTCCTACTAAGGAGAAAAGAATCTGCTGTGAAGAAGTGAGACAAGGCAGGCTGCTGCAGGTTCCCCTCCTCCAGAGAGCTGTCAGAGACATTTTCTGCAAAGGCCAGTGGAACTCATACCTGAAGGAATTATTCCTAATCCTATAGTAGTAAGTCATATTAATAACCTTAGCTGATTATGAAAAGGTCAAATAGTGTTTAAGAGTCAGGAAAGTATAGAGTATATTTTAGAGAGTTCTCTATCTCAAAATATTAAAAGTATTTATTTTTAATTTTAATTTTTTAGAGAATGTTTGGTATATCTCTCTTCCTCTACCTCTAGTTTGAGAATGTGAACTTCTTTTTAGCTTGATATCCCTGGGGCTGCCTCAGTTCTGGGCACAAGACAGGTGCTTAGGAAATGTTAGCTGGATGAGTGAATGAAGCAAAGAAGAAATGAAGGTTTTTGGGTGTGTGTTAGTCACTAAGTTGTGTTTGACTCTTTGCAACCCCATGGACTGTTGCCCACTAGGCTCCTCTGTCCATTGAATTCTCCAAGCAAGAATACTGCAGTGGGTTGCCATTCCCTTCTCCAGGGTCCCACCCAGAGATAGAACCTGGGTCTCCTGCATAGCATTTCAGGCAGATTATTTACCATCTGAGCCTCCAGGGATGAGTGAATGAAGCAAAGAATGAGTGAAGGCGTTAGGGTAGCTAATTGGAAAGTTTGGGTAATCTACTAGATAGTGAGGTAGAAAGAATAGCAAACTAGGAGTGGATAGATCTGGGAGCTGATTTTGGCTGTGCCAGTTTTTAGCTATAGATATTGCAAGTCATTTGCATGCAGTGAACCACATGGTTTAATCAGATGTAAAAAGGGGTGCTTGTTGCTTTTTCACAGGTCGATTACGTAGGTTAGACATAATAATGTTTTAATTATGTAGAAGTGGGTAAAACTTTGGTGGTGGTTTAGTCACTAAATTGTGTTCGACTCTTGTGACCCCATGGACTATAGCCTGCGAGGTTCCTCTGTCCATAGGATTCTCCAGGCAAGAATACTGGAGTGGTTTACCGTTTCCTTCTTCAGGGGATCTTCCCGACCCAGGAATTGAACCCAGGTCTCCTGCCTTGCAGGCAGATTCTTTACCAACTGACGTACAAGGAAAGCCCAACAAAAACTTTAGGGGAGAAATAAAATCAAAATCTTACCGTGTATCCTTTACCAAAATCTTACCATACATCTCTTATTAGCAGGTTAAGAAAAATTTCTGTAGGTCTTTAAATCAGCATTCTTTTGATTAACTCTGCAAACAATTTCCCTTGTGGCTCAGCTGGTAAAGAATCTACCTGCAATGCAGGGACACCTGGGTTCGATTCCTGGATTGGGAAAATCCCCTGGAGAAGGGACCAGTATTCTGGCCTGGAGAATTCTCCAGACTGTATAGTCCATGGGGTTGCAAAGAGTCGGACCCATCTGAGTGACTTTCACTCACTCCAAATAACTGAAACTTTCCATTCTCTCTGTAAAATATTCTGATAATGCCTACACCACAGTGACAGTTCAGTTACTATACCTATACCTGCTACAACCGATTGAGTTGTAAGGTTGTCAATTTTGCTGATTACTATGTCTATTTATTCTTTTATTCAACATAAACTTACTGATCATCTGCTCTGTGCTAGATATTGTTTTAAGTCCTGGAGATATGGCAGTACCAATGTTTACTGCATTCTAGTTGTATTTGGTTTTGTAATTATGTAATTTACTTAAATAATTCATCAACTGACTAATGAAAAGTAAGTGTGAAAGGCGAATTGGTGACTTTTATGAAAATTAAGAGCTATAGCAGACATCTGTCCTTTATGACTACACAAGCTCTTTAAAATTTCTCTCTACATCCAAAATTTCCATTTCCCTTGTCACCTAGGATTTATCGATGCCCCTGTAACTGAAGGACATGGGATTGGGGCACGGGACATCTGTTTTGTATTGTGGTTTTAGGGTTGAGTTGGCTGCAGTGGCAGATGCCTTAGGAAATCATTTCTGTGATGTAATTCCAGAGAATTTAGTTTGAGCCTACTTCTTCATCTCCTCCCTCCCCAAATTCTGTATGTTTCCAAACATTTCTTTATAAATTAATTTTCTTAGTGAATCAGCCATAATGAATCCTGTTGCAACAAAAAGCCCCAACTATCACAAACCCTCTGAAAATACTTTAAATTTCCCAAACAAGCACAAAAATTTTCAAGTTGGTTGTGGGCAAAATTATGGTACAAAATTGAAGGGACATTAAATAGCATTCGAAAGAGTTCACACTAAGATTGTTTCACAAATTTTCATATTAGTTTTGGCTCCACTTGAAAAAAAACTGAAGGGGAAACCAGCACTGTGGCGTATTGGGGTGGTGCACATAACATGATGGGACTCCAGTCGGAAGACTCAAAGGCAAGCACTTGCCTCATCAAGAGGTGGAATATGTATGCACAGTTGAAACCGATTGGTGTCATTTCAGGCGCTCTGAAGAGCTCCGGTACCAGAGTCCTTTATGTTTCAACACAGGGAAGAATTCAGCAAGAGCAAAGTGATAGATAGGTAAGAAGTGATTTGTTAGAATAGAATGCTTGTGAGGTTTACAATAAAGAATCTGCCTGCCAGTGCAGGAGACCCTGGTTCAATCCGTGGGTTGGGAGGATCCTCTGGAGAAGGGAATGGCAACCCACTCTTGTATTCTGGCCTGGAGAATTCCATGGACAGAGGAGTCTGGCAGGCTATCATCCATGGGGTTGCAAAGAGTCAGACATGGCTGAAAGACTAACACCTTCAGGCAAGTAATGCAGTGTCCGGAGAACTTACTGGGCTGCAGTTTTATAGTCAAAGGAAAAGTGGGGAGGGAGAAAAGAGTTTTCTTGTCTTTCTTGAGTAGACGTCATGCTTCCATCATCAGCTTCTCCTCCAGGTTGAGCAAGGGAGTTTTCTTGTCCCTACAATGTTCAAGCTAGATCCACATTGTTGTTTCCATGTGTGCAGAGAGTGTGTACTAATTTACGGAGCTCACTGGACAGGATGTGGGTCTCACGCTACCATTGTTTTATTGTTTGGCACACATCTCGTGATTCTGCTGCAAGGTTTTGTTGCTAAGCAAGCCTGCTTGGCTTTGTGGTTAAGCCATCCTGCTTTCTTGAGTAATCATTAACTTACAGGGGTCTCCTATATTTTTTCTACTTAATCTCTAGTGCTACTGCCGCTAGGTCATTTCAGTCGTGTCCAACTCTGTGCAACCCTATAGACGGCAGCCCACCAGGCTCCCCCGTCCCTGGTATTCTCCAGGCAAGAACACTGGAGTGGGTTGCCATTTCCTTCTCCAATGCATGAAAGTGAAAATTGAAAGTGAAGTCTCTCAGTCGTGTCCGACTCTTAGCAATCCCTTGGACTGCAGCCTACCACACTCCTCCATCCATGGGATTTTCCAGGCAAGAGTACTGGAGTGGGGTGCCATTGCCTTCTCCAAACCCTAGTGGGGTCAACTATTTAATCACCTCCTTTGTACCTTCACTCTGTTCCTATCACATTGATACATTTTTATTTGAAAAAAAGATTTAAATTGTTTTTTATGATTTTCAACGTTAATCATTTTGATTAGCCAAGCTTGTGTCAGCCGTGCCTTTTGTCAGTTGAAGAGACTTTCCTGTATGACCTGTTTGAGGCCTCTGAGCTCGGAAGGCTGTCCAAAGAGGAGCCTCCTCCTCGCCACTTCACTGGCTTCTCTGGGCCTCTTCCTCTCAATGGTTCTGGGGGCTTGGCTCACCTATCTCTGTGAGCAAAGTCCTTTTAAACTCCAAGATGCCTTTTCAGGTCTGGTATGTCTGGTAGCACCAAGCAAAGCCTCTCTGGTTGGAGTCTGAGAGAGCAGTTACTGTGAATTCAGATTACCGGTATCATTGTGCATGGTAGCCACAGCTCTCTGGTGTCATAGCTAAGGCGAGTAGCCGTGATTAGGGTCAACACTCACTGTCCTCTGATACTTACATGAATTTCTTATTTCCTCACATCTTGTCCTTCTGTTGTTCTTTCCTATCCTCTCTCTGTCCTTCTCTCCTTTCCTCTTTTCTCCCTCTCTTCCATTTTTCCCCTTAATACCTCCTCACTCACCTCCTTCCTTGCCTCCTGCTTTCAGTCTCTCCAGCCCTCCACCTCTCTGTTTACACACTTCTTTTCCCAGGCCAACAAGACTGAGATATGAAACAACTTCCCTTCAAGGAATACAAAGGTGCAATTTCTGTGATGATCCTAGCTAAATGGTGTTTCTGGCTGCCCTGCATTGAAGGGCAGCAACCAATACATCATTTCTTCATTCAGAACACTTAGGTAATTGCAGTCCCACCTGTACGACCCCAAGAACTTTGCAGAAGACTACATGTCCTGCTTCTGAGATATTAACACTGTCTTTATGCAGTCTTTTATGGTATCACATAAAAAAGATTTTAATACAGGACATTTTTAAACAAGACATCAACTTTTGATATGAGAAAATAAAAATACTGTTGATGAGTTTCTAGGCACTCAGGTCTAGTTTTAGTATGTCAGTTTTAATTTGACTTTTTAAAAGATTATTATAGGAACTGAATGTCATAAGCCTTTAAAATATGCAAATCATTTGAAATTCTAGAAAACAGCTAATATTTTAGGCAAAATAAAATAATGACTAAATTGTACCTTTTTAAAGTAATTTATTACTCATTTAACCAAGCTACCAATAGTGCAGGCACCAGACTGGCACTCAATGAACATTTATTTACTAATGTAGATCATCTCTGAGATAGTGAAATTTAGCTTTTCTGGCTAGTGTTAAAATTACCCAACCTATTTTGAAAATTGAACTATAGCCATAACATACCTGAAAGGCATGCCAGAGACAGTGAACGCATGCCATCTCATTTCTAAATATATACATATATTTAGCACTCTTTATGCATTTTAACAGCCTCCAATTTTATCTAATTCCCTACATATTTTCATCAAATATTTCTTAAGCTCTGCTATGTGCTAGATCTTGGAGATGAGAGAAATCTAAGATAAAACTGGATTCTGTTTTGGAGGAGCTTCTAATTTTATTGGGAAGATTGAATGTGTTTATAAGAGATGAATAAAATGCACAGTTCAAGTGAGTGCCACAGAGGTGTGAAAAAGCAAGATTTCCTAAAGAAAGTGGGTGTTGATGGAGGCCCTGGGCTGGGCTTAGAGGGAGGTGAAAAGTTCAAGTACTAAAATAAAAGCTTGAAAACCGGTACCATAGTCAATGAAAAGACATTAAGAATTTTTAAGCCCATCCATTGAGTAGTAACATACCAAGATGCACCTCCCAGCCCTGCTACCAAAAGGTGGCCAGCCAATGGCCCTTCTCCATTCTCTTAAGTCTTTACAACCTGCACTTGACTATTTTTGCCAATGGACTTGGCATTTCAAGGCAGCTGATAATCCAAAAGTCAGTCATGTTTGGTTTTGTATTGTGCTGCCTCATCACATCAGTGGTAGATTAACCTTCGCAATTGTGTTTTGCTTGTCTAATGTTGAACTTAATTTTCATTCCTTGAGCATACAATGGCTGGACAGCAGGGGAGGAGCTGGAGGGTAAGAAATGAAGGGGGGAGGGTCGTTACCATCAACCATGGTCAGTTTACAGGTAGTGGTAGTCTGCTCAAAATAATGTAAGTGGCGCCCTTTAAATTTCAGGAGTATAAGGTTTATATCTCTTACCTCTGTCCTGCATATGCTTATTTCTGGTGGTTTCTTATCCCATGGAAGCAAACATTTAATAATGTCACTGGTCAGAGGAAACCTTAGGCAGTGTTGTCTTGTGAGTAAATATTTATCTTTATACAGTGTGAATAATGAGCTCATTCTAGACTATTAGTAGGTATGAGGTAAAACCATGGAGGCATTCTCTGCAAGATTTTTTTGAATAGGTGTTACCTTCTTATGGTCTTAATTTAAGTGTATGTCTATCAGTATAGCTATAGGTTATATAAAAAGATATTATAAGAAGGAAGAATTTCCCTTTTACCATTGTCAACCATGACATGATTCCCATGGCCCCACAGACAAATAACCACTGTTCTTGTGTGTCCTCCTCCTTCTAAACAAGTACTCATAGGAAGTCTTTTTGTTCAGGGTGGGGAAGCTTCTTAGTGATGTCAGCAGCCTTGCGCTTCCTTGATGGTTGTCTAGAAGGGAAGTTTCTGGAACTCTTAGAACTCCAATCTGACCTGAGTTTTGAACTGCTGGCCTCAAAATTAGTACAAAACAAGTCAACAAGTTACATCTGTTTACAGGGTTTTATGTTATAGAAGCTACAGATCACAGAATTGAGGGACCTATGAACTTACATGAGAAAATTACCTTTTTCTTTTTTTCTAACCTCTGTCTGAAATTAAACATTTTCTTTAATTTT
Organism: Oryx dammah; assembly: GCF_014754425.2. Lineage (NCBI taxonomy): Eukaryota > Metazoa > Chordata > Mammalia > Artiodactyla > Bovidae > Oryx > Oryx dammah. The sequence continues at coordinate 48,833,871 of NW_024070186.1, forward strand.
GAGTTTGTTTTGTGGCTCAGCTGGTAAAGAATCTGCCTGCAATGTGCGAGACCTGGGTTCGATCGGGTTGGGAAGATCCCTTGGGGAAGGGAAAGGCTACTCACTCCAGTATTCTGGCCTGGAGAATTCCAAGGACTCTGTAGTCCATGGGGTTACAAACAGTCGGACATGACTGAGTGACTTTCAATTTTCAGTTTTTAAATCTTGAATATGGGGAAAACTACAGAAGAATTGGCAGGATGTGTGATTTTGTCACTGAAGAAGTCACAGGTATAGCCATGTCATATTACAGACATTGTAAATATTCTACATCATTTACACTTATCATTATGTTGAAATTATGAATTTACTAGACCCTCTGCTAGTGTTCTAAATTTCATAGCCAGGATTTGTCTTAATTAGGTGTGGTAAGTGAAAGAGGAGAGTGAAAAAGTTGGCTTAAAGCTCAACATTCAGAAAATGAAGATCATGGCATCTGGTCCATCACTTCATGGCAAATAGATGGGGAAACATTGGAAACAGTGTCAGACTTTATATTTTGGGGCTCCAAAATCACTGCAGATGGTGACTGCAGCCATGAAATTAAAAGATGCTTACTCCTTGGAAGAAAAGTTATGACCAACCTAGATAGTAATTCAAAAGCAGAGACATTACTTTGCTGACTAAGGTCCATCTAGTCAAGGCTATGGTTTTTCCTGTGGTCATGTATGGATGTGAGAGTTGGACTGTGAAGAAGGCAGAGTGCCGAAGAATTGATGCTTTTGAACTGTGGTGTTGGAGAAGACCCTTGAGAGTCCCTTGGACTGCAAGGAGATCCAACCAGTCCATTCTGAAACAGATCAGCCGTGGGATTTCTTTGGAAGGAATGATGCTAAAGCTGAAACTTCAGTACTTTGGCCACCTCATGCAAAGAGTTGACTCATTGGAAAAGACTGATGCTGGGAGGGATTGGGGACAGGAGGAAAAGGGGACGACAGAGGATGAGATGGCTGGATGGCATCACTGACTTGATGGACGTGAGTCTGAGTGACCTCTGGGAGTTGGTGATGGACAGGGAGGCCTGGCGTGTTGCGATTCATGGGGTTGCAAAGAGCAGGACATGACTGAGCGACTGAACTGAACTGAACTGAACTGAACTGAAGACACATGGTGGAGTAGGAAATGGCACCCCACTCCAGTATTCTTGCCTGGAGAATCCCATGGACAGAGGAGCCTGGCTGGCTACAGTCCATGGGGTTACAAAGAGTTGGATGTGACTGAAGTGACTTAGCATGCACAGACATGTGCACACACAAGATACGTAGACATGGAAATAATCATATAGGAATAAACTCATACTCACAGATCTCTAGAAATAGAAGGTATGCCATACCACTCAGGGCCACATGAGGAAAGAGTTGGGTTGATAAGGAGTCAGAAGGGAAGAAGGGAAGAAGGGAAGAGCATGGCCCAGAGCATTTACTGAGATTTTCAAGTAAAGGAAGCTGTTACCGAATCAGGTCCAGTGCTTGCCACTCAAAAATCAATGTGTGAGACAGACAGACACAAATATTGGTAGAAAGGAAAGTCACTTTTAATCAGAATGCTGGCAATCTGGAGAGATGGTCTACTCAGTGTTCCCCCAAAACCACCTCTGAAGATTCTGCTCAGCCATACATGTTTTAAAGGGAAAAGGGGAAATAATTTCAGTTTAATCTCTGAGGGTCAGAGTCATGGCCCTTCCCACTGTGGGCAGGCTTGTCAGCTCCTAGTGATCTTTCTTCAGATGCTCTATTGTGCATACAACTTGCTTGAGATTACAGAAGGGGAAGCTGGGGTTGAGATCTGGTCATCTGTTAATTACTTGTTCTTCATTTCTACCTCTCGATCTATGAAAAAAACCAACAGATTAGGCAGGGTATTGTGTGATCCAAAGATTGGAAAAATATGCTAGGGCCAGAGATGAGTAGAGGGGTGGGGTGGGGGTGCTTGGTTTAAGGTTAATGACAAGACAAAGGGGCTTCCTACAGAGAGCTCTTTCCTGCCAGAAGCTGCTGACAGGGCAGCAGAGGTATGCTGAATGAGTTTGGGACTTGACACTTTGAATAATTCCATCAAACTCTGGGTTCCTAGTTACCCTGTACCTGGCCCTGAAGTGATTTTCGATATGGGGGAATATTGGCTTGGTGTGTGAAAATTTGTTCAAGCAAATAGTTGTAGTGTGGGCTCTAGATGGTTGGCTTGTATATCAAAGTTGTGCGTGTGGGCAAGTCTTTGCTATCTTTAGGAATTGGCTAACCCTGGGAGGGGCAGTCCCTCTAAGTTGAAGGCTCCAAATGTCTGAGTATCAAAAATACAGAAATAAAAAATACTCAACAATATTTATATATTGTGTTAATAATGAAGCACAGGTACTACATAATTCCAGTTGTGCTTTTAAAAATATTTTAATTACTAAATTTCAATCTAGAGAGATTTCTTTGTAACCCTGTGTATTTTATTTCCTTATTTATGAAATTTACTGTTCTGAGAAGGACTGTGGTCTTCACTGGACTACCAAGTGGTCCATGGTCAAAGATATGAAGCTCTGAAGAGAGATTCAGTTTCTTGCCTTCTTTACTTACCTCTCCTGCATTTGCCATCTGTCTTTCTTGTGGACCGAAGTTGGGCCAAATTAGCACCAGAATAGATACTATAAGAGATACTGCCCTAGCCCCACTACAAGCACCCACGTCTTCGCCTGTTCTTACCCCGGACCTTTCTACACCTGACTTTGTGCTGAATGGAGGAGATATTCATTATGACTATAATTTATTGAACATTCACACATGCCTCACGCAATTCTATATATTTTTAAGGTTTCATCTCATTTGATCCTCATATCTTTCCAATGAAATAGATGCCATTATTATCACCCTCATTTTATAGGTGGGGAGACTGAGGCATGGAGGGCTTATAACCTGCTCAGTGTCAGTGTGGCTCCAGGTGCCACTTCCTCAACAGTGCTACTACGTATTCGCTCTGCTTGAGCTATAAGATTGGGACCTGTTTTCTGAGTATGTATACCAGAAAGAATGCATTTTCTCTTACCAAGACTTCAAGTGATTACCTGTCTAAACTTACAAAAGCGTAGAAGCCAATCTGAATGCAAATGTCAGTTCAGTTCAGTTCAGTTGCTCAGTCGTGTCTGACTCTTTGCCACCCCATGGACTGCAGCACACCAGGCCTCCCTGTCTATCACCAACTCCTGGAGTTTACTCAAACTCATGTCCATTGAGTCAGTGATGCCATCCAACCACCTCATCTTCTGTCATCTTCTTCTCCTTCCACCTTCAAACTTTCCCAGCATCAGGATCTTTTCAAATAATTTAGTTCTTTGCATCAGGTGGCCAAAGTATTGGAGCTTCTGCTTCAGCATCAGTCCTTCCAATGAATATTCAGGAATGATTTCCTTTCAGATGGACTGGTTGGATCTCCTTGCAATCCAGGGGACTCTCAAGAGTCTTCTCCAACACCACAGTCCAAAAGCATCAATTCTTCAGCACTCAGCTTTCTTTATAGTCCAACTCTCACATCCATACATGACTACTGGAAGTACCACAGCTTTGACTTGACAGACATTTGTTGGCAAAGTAATGTACGTCTCTGCTTTTGAATATGCTATCTAGGTTGGTCATAACTTCCCTTCCAAGGAGTAAGCATCTTTTAATATCATGGCTGCAGTCACCATCTGTAGTGATTTTGGAGCCCCCCAAAATAAAGTTTGTCACTGTTTCCAATGTTTCCCCGTCTATTTGCCATGAAGTGATGGGACCAGATGCCATGATCTTGGTTTTCTAAATGTTGAGCTTTAAGCCAACTTTTTCACTTTCCTCTTTCACTTTCATCAAGAAGCTCTTTAGTTCTTCGCTTTCTGCCATAAGGGTGGTGTCATCTGCATATCTGAGGTGATTGATATTTCTCCCGGCAATCTTAATTCCAGCTTGTGCTTCTTCCAGCCCAGCGTTTCTCATGATGTACTCTGCATATAAGTTAAATAAGCAGGGTGACAGTATACAGCCTTGACGTACTCCTTTTCCTATTTGGAACCAGTCTGTTCCATGTTCAGTTCTAACTGTTGTTTCCTGACCTGCATACAGATTTCTCAAGAGGCAGGTCAGGTGGTCTGGTATTCCCATCTCTTAAAGAATTTTCCACAGTTTGTTGTGATCCACACAGTCAAAAGCTTTGACATAGTGAATAAAGCAGAAACAGATGTTTATCTGGAACTCTCTTACTGTTTTTGATAATCCAACAGATGTTGGCAATTTGTTCTCTAGTTCCTATGCCTTTTCTAAAACCAGCTTGAACATCTGGAAGTTCATTGTTCAAGTACTGTTGAAGCCTGGCTTGGAAAATTTTGAACATTAGTTTACTAGCATGTGAGATGAGTGCAAATGTGCAATAGTTTGAGCATTCTTTGGCATTGCCTTTCTTTGGGATTGGAATGAAAAGTGACCTTTTCCAGTCCTATGGCCACTGCTGAGTTTTCCAAATTTGCTGGCATATTGAGTGGAGCACTTTCACAGCATCATCTTCCAGGATTTGAAATAGCTCAACTGGAATTCTATCACCTCCACTAGCTTTGTTCATAGTGATGCATCCTAAGGCCCACTTGACTTCATATTCCAGGATGTCTGGCTCTAGGTGAGTGATCACACCATCATGATTATATGGGCCATGAAGATCTTTTCTGTACAGTTATTCTGTGTATTCTTGCCACTTCTTCTTAGTATCTTCTGCTTCTGTTAGGTCCATGCCATTTCTGTCCTTTATTGAGCCCATCTTTGCATGAAATGTTCCCTTGGTATCTCTAATTTTCTTGAAGAGATCTCTAGTCTTTTCCATTCTGTTGTTTCCCCCTATTTCTTTGCACTGATCACTGAGGAAGACTTTCTTATCTCTCCTTGCTATTCTTTGGAACTCTGCATTCAGATGGTTATATGTTTCCTTTTCTCCTTTGCTTTTTGCTTCTCTTCTTACCACAGCTATTTGTAAGGCCTACTCAGACAGCCATTTTGGTTTTTTGCATTTCTTTTTCTTGGAGATGTTCTTGATCCCTGTCTCCTGTACCATATGCAATGTGGGAATACTTGATTTGGGGGTCCAGAAGGCTCTATGATAAATATTCAAGTGATTTAGGGAAAAAAATCTAGAAATGAATTCAACATGTGATTAAACTATTTTTATCAAAAAATAATTGGCAGGTTAAATTCATGGAAGTGTAATCTCTTTGAAACTTACCTTTGGTAAAGGGCCATAAAATCTCAAAGTAACTGAATCATACCAAAGGCTTGTTCCTGGTTGCTCTGCCAGAGCTATGATCATTACTGGCTTTTTTTTTTTTTTTGCTGTTGTTACCATAAAAAAGAAACTTAGATCAGGTTAGACTTCTTGCTTCCTCACGGTCTTGCCTTTTACAATACTGGTATGTGTAAGTCAGGTGTTCACAAAGAAGGAAGTGGCCATATAACTTACTTCAGGTTCAGCTACATGAGACTGAAACCCAAAATAACTGTGCATTAAATACAAGAGAGTCTTATTTTCTCTTGTCATCCTAGAGAGGCTTTAGAAGGACACCTTAATTATGACTGAAGCATCACTAGGGCAGCATACGCTAAGCTCAATTTCCTTGTGAGACAAATAAATCTCCTGGACACTATATCTGCAAGTCCAAATATATAGTGTGATGATAGCACATATCACAAGGTGTTAGTGTTTGCCCTCCCAGATGACGCCTCATGTTAATAGGGTCTTATGAATACAAGCACTCAACTCAGAGACCTGCCTCCAGCGGTGGTGACTTTGGATACTGTGTGTCACTGGGAGGTTTGGGGATTGCAGAGCTTTTGGGGTTAACCTTCAGATTTACCACAGAGGCAATTGCATAGTCTCTCTGAATATAAAGCTGTTTTTGTATATTCAGTTACAACAGAAACTACACCAAAACAAGCCTCATTTTGGTAAGCCTGGGCTATTAAGTTTTATTAAACTACATTTTATAAAATATGGTTTTAAAAAGAAAATGCATATGTGTCTTTGAAAGTCTTTGGAATCTTGCAAATGTATCATGCATTCATTTGAGTCACTGGTTCATTTTCCCACTTTTCTGATTTGCAAAGAAATAATTTTATTGATTTTTTTCCAGCAGGTAGAAATCATAACAGCATCATGCATGCAGGAAGCAGTTGCTAAGCAACCATTTTCAGTGTGTTAAAAAAAGTCCAAACAAACCTTTCTTTCAAATGTCTGTAGCATGTGAAAAATTAGATAACTCTCCATCCAACTTTAAACGAACTCATACAACTTATAAAAATTACATCATCCTTTTCTGTTTCCTACTGTTGTAACTTTCATCAACAATACTACAATCTTCAAAGATGTAGTTTTAGATCTGGGTCAAGCTAACCGTGGAACATAGCAAATACAGTTAGAATCCCTGTTCCATTCTCAATTATGGCTTTACCAATCTGACATTCATCGACATGAGGATTCTTGTAATTTATTTTTGATGTCCTTTGAGTTAAAATTATGTTAGCTCAAGTCTTGGGTGCTCCAGGAAAGTGAATCCTTGTGGGCACTGGACTGTAATTAAACATCAACACTAGCTCCCTCACTTCCCAAAATAAGTCAAGTGACCTGGTATAAAAGAAGTATTTTCAGGAATTTGGAAATACTCCTCTTCCCAGCACTAAGAGCAATGACATCATTGGGGGTATTTACATACATATTTATTAAACCTGCTGTTGTATAAAGGCTAGAAGATGGTTTCATAGAAGTATAGGGTACTTTAATGCAAAGGGAGAGTTGAATGGCTCCATCTGGCCAGGATAGTTAATTTCAAAACTCACCATGTCTCAAAACTTCCCGGAGGAAAGAAGGAAGAATATTTTGGTATCTGAGACGTGCTCCCCCAACATGGCTTCCTAGAGGTCACTGGGAGTGACCCCTGGCAGCTGGAGCAGATCCGGGGGCTAAGGGGCATGTGTCTGATATGAGTGGAAGTGTTAGGGGTGTTGGAAACTTACCTCTAACTATGTTGTTGTTGTTGTTTAGTTGATAACTTATATCTGATTTTTTGCAAACCCATGGACTGCAGCCCACCAGGCTTCTCTGTACATGGGATTTCCCCAGGAAAGAATACTGGAGTGGGTCACAATTTCTTCTACAAGGGATCTTCCTTACCCAGGGATTGAACCCACGTCTCCTGCATTGGCAGGCAGGTTCTTTACCACTGAGCCACCAGGGAAAAATTCTGTAGGAAGGGAGCTCAGTATTTGCTAGTCTGGCTGGTGGTCTTGCACGTACAGGCTGCTTCTGATCAGACTGGGAAGTGGCAGAGTTTGCCTTTAAACCCTGTTTATTTCCTCTGCTGTGTCTCCTTCTCAAGTATCTTCACTTGACATGGTAGTTACCTAAAACCCTAACACAGATGTCTCTTGCCTTCAAAACATATGAATCCACTGGATTCAGCTAGTGAGGAATTCTCATATTTCTATAGCTCTTTTTGAGTTTCACATTCCTTGTCTCATTTGCTTTCCAAGGTAGCCGTAGCAACAAGCCAAGGCAGAATGCTTTGTTTATATTTTCCAGTAAGGAAAACCACCTACTTGGAGCTGTAATTGGAATCTAGGACTTCCTACTTTGACTTTAGGGCTCTTGCCACAAGTTGTAATTCACAGTTTCACTGATTTATTTGGGCTCTGCTAGGGGCTTCCATGGTGGCTCAGATGGTTAAGAACCCACCTGCAATGCGGGAGATGCAGGTTCAATCCCTGGGTTGGAAAGATCCCCTGGAAAAAGAATGATAACCCACTCCAGTATTCTTGCCTGGGAAGTCCCATGGACATAGAAATCTGGCTACAGTCTGTGTGGTCACAAAGAGTCTGAAACAATTGAGTGACTAACACTTTCACTTCACTGGGCTCTGCTAAGTGTGTGATTAGTGAGTGAGTGAGTGAGTGAGTGATAGTCACTCATTCATGTCCGACTCTCTGCGATCCCATGGACTGTAGCCCACAGGCTCCTCTGTCCATGGGATTTCCCAGGCAAGAATGCTGGAGTGGGTTGCCATTTCCTTCTCCAAAGTGCATGATTAATGTATACATAAAAATAAATCAAGTTCCCATAGTATTATAAAGTGCTGTTCTCTGCAGGCAACATTTGACTCTCAATCCTGGAATATAATGCCATACTTTAAAATAACAAAAAGGTGAGGATTTAAGGTGTCATGAATTGTTTGTTAAGATGGAAGATGGTATTTCCAGGCATAATTCTTAAATTAATTAATTCATAAGTCAATACTAATTGAGTTACTACCATGTGACAGGCCCTGGCAATACAACTGAAAACAGACAGACATGATCCCTATGCTCCTGGGTCTCTCATGGGTCTCACATCCCAGGCGGCTCATTTGTATTCATAAAAATAGATACATGTTGTCTATATCTCAAGCTACTTCTGATGTGAAGGCCCAGGCATGATGATTGGATCCTGGCCGTGACAGAGGAAGAAGAGAAGGAGAAGAGGTAAAACTTAACTACACAGGATTCCAAACTATTTTTGAGTTACTATTCTTTTCAGAGAAGTTTCTCATCACCTGGAAGGACTGGAGTGGGCAAAAAGAGTCAGAAGGCAAGTGGATACTGGCAGTAAAATCCTTCGTAGAGACAGAAAACGGGCCTTTTATTTTTTTTTCATTCTGGGAATGTGCAAAGCCTCAGAAAGGTGGATGGATGCAGAGCATAGCTAAAGTGTGTTGACGCTGTTGAGGGGACTGGCTGTGAGACAAGTCAGTCCTGCTTTGAGGCCCATGTGTAGACATAATCTGCTGTTTTTGGATCTTTGTTTAGCTTATTACCTTTCACTGCGTCCTGTGAGCTTCAGTGGGGAGGCCCCAGACAGAAGGAATAGAGTGACAGTGAAGTTGAGGAAGTTTCTCAAAATCCTAAAATAGGGACCTGTGGAGACTCCTATAGTACAGTCCTCCCATAGTATACACACTGTGAAAAATTACTAGTGATCAGTGGTTTTAAAACCTTCTCTCAGTTATACTTGTCATGTAAATTTTTGTATTAAAAACTCAGTGGATTATAATTGTGGTTCCTCCTCACCTGTAACCACCACTATGAAGCAATCTTAGAAACAGTTTCATTGGTCATAGGTGATTAGATACCAGTTTTGCAAAATCACTGTATTTTGAGCAGGAATGTAAGTGACTGACTTTTTCACTGCCTTTATGTGTATTCATTATTTCATCCGTGAGATTAGTAATAGACCACTCTGCCTGTCTCCTTAGGCTTCCTGTGTCGCTCAGCTGGTAAAGAATCTGCCTGCAATGTGGGAGACCTGGCTTCAATCCCTGGGTTGGGAAGATCCCCTGGAGAAGGGAAAGGCTACCCACTCCAGTATTCTGGCCTGTCTACTTCCCATTCTTGCATGAAACAGTTTATTTTTAACACTGAAGATGGGTACTGTTGTAGCTAGTAGTTTGATTTGTCTTCTCATAATGATTGACCACAACATTTATTGTGGAATATTCCACAACATTTATTCTCATTGGTTACTACTTTTTAAACAAAATATTTTGAAGTTATCTGTTAAAAACAAGTAAGACAAAAACCAAAAGCCACCCCCCAAACTTAATTTAACAGAGACAACAGATCCAAATAGCTGATGTTACTCTTGTGTGGAATTTGGTCTCATTGCTAGACCCAGCAAACTCTCCCAGTGATCCTGATGAGGATGATGGTGATTATGTTTTAGTGTCTGCCACTTATTGTAGCACATACTCCTGTCACACGTCACAAGGACTATACTGATCTCTTTCCTTGCATTATCTCATTGAGCCCTTTGAGTCCTCTGAGTCCTCATCTCTCCTAAAGGAGATGCTTTTGGTATTCCCTTTTTAGTTGAGCAAACTGAGCTTCAGATGGCTGAATACCTTGTCAAATAGCATATAACTTGAAAATAAAGGTTGCAGGTGAGCTTCAATGATGCCAAAGCCCATATTCTTAATTACACCACAGCTCTAGCCAGTTGCCAGAATAAACATAAGGAATAAAGAATAAAGAGGGGCACTTGAGAGCCTTGGCACCTTGCCTCACTCCCTCTCAGGATTCCTGACTCCAGCTTAGATCAACTTGGGCCCAGTTGTATTCTTTGGACTGGAAGGTTATTTGGGGGTCGGATTCTGGGGGTGTGTAGAGGAAGTACTGAAAGAGGAAGGGAATAGGCCCAAAGATTTTAGCCATCATCAAATGTCCTTCCTGGGTGGGATAGGGAGGACAGGATATGAAAACCCTAGCCTGTCTGTGACCATCTAGTGTCAGGCCACCACATCTCAGCAACTCACTATTCCAGGTCAATAATTATGAGTAGATTGCTTCCCACCCATTTCTAGAACTGACCTACTGGGTATACTCTAGAGACTCAATCCTAGAAGGAAGGTTAGTTTCTCTCAGCAAGTGGTTAGTAAACTTTCTTGATATCCAACTACCTTTTTATTATACACCATGACCCTCTTCCTTGGGAAAGATGCACAGCACACTTGCATACAACTCATTACTCACAATCTTAGGCATGCAGAGACCACTTTTAGCCCATCCACAGTTCCACTGAAGGGTCAAGAAGCCCAGGTTAGGAAGTCATAGTAGGTTCAATGTCATAGATGAGATGTTAGTAATTTTTTTAAGATTACACAATAAGTTAGACAAATAAAGAAGGAAAGAAAGAAAAAAAAGGGAAGGAGGAAAGAGGAAGGAAGGGAGGAAGGAAAGAAGGGAAAAGAAAGGAAAAAGAAAAATAGAACTAAAGAAGGGAAGAAAGAGAAAGAAGAAATCAAGTAGCATGATGCCTCTTTTTTTCCAGATAGAATGGTCACTTATGTACATAGCTTTTGAGAGCTGTCTAATTGGACTAGTTCTAACGACTAGGGACGCATTCAATTTTAGCCAGTTGGCTATTCTGAAATAAGACCACAGCCAATGAGCTCTTAATGAGCATATCTTTCATGCTTTTTAATGCGCTAAGCAAAAATTCGGTAACAAGAAGATCTTCAGAGGATGAAAGCCGGGCATCCCTCGTGACTCTCGGCCTAATGTTCTTTCACTCTTCCAGGTCCTGGCTCTTTCTCTTTCCTTTCCTGTTTGAGCTTGACGGTACCGGTCTGAGTCAGAGATTGCCCTAGTTGGGGTGAGATGCCATGGCTGTCCTGGGAAGCGAGGCCAGGTTGTGAACCTCAGCTCCTCAGACGTCCTGTGAGAAGTGGCAGCCTGTCCCCAAAGCCTCTGCTGTGTATTCCTCAACAGCGTTCTCTCAGAGCCCAAGTTAAAAAAAAAAAAAGAGCAGTGAAAGTGAAGTCATCCATCATTTTAGTACCATCTAATATTAGCTTTCCATTCCCAGTTAATTAAGGTACAATGTTTTCCTTAGTCATTCTGCTAGGCATGATTGTATTTAAATAACTTTTCTGTTCTTTCCTTATGCTTGTGGAAAGTTTTGCTTCCTCCTTTGTAAGTTAGTCATTAGTAACTGGCCAGTTCTTTAAATTTTTTTCTATAGCAGAATATTCAAACTTTATCTATGTTTAAAGTCATTATTCTTGGAAACCAGTAGGTGAACAAATATGGGTCATGATTAGTCTCACTAGTAATTAAAGAAATATGATAAAACCAGCAATGAGGTACCTTTTAGCACTCCCCTCACCATGAAATTAACCAACATATCTATCTGTCTAAATCTGTATCTACCTGCCCATATCCTTGTATCTATGCACTTTTTAGTATGTGTACACACATGATTGTATTGTATATATGTATTTCTAGGAGTAACTGATTGATTTAATATATCATAGTACATCCCAAAATGGAGTAGTTATTTAAAATGATGGCTGTGAAAGCTGACATTATGGAATAGTATATGATTTAAATCTAAATTAAAAAATGTGTAAATGCTATGATTCCAACTGTGAATATATATAATATACATTACAGACTGGATATGTGTGTGTGTGTGAAATACAAAGGGAAATCAATCCTGAATATTCACTGGAAAGACTGATGCTGGAGCTGAAACTCCAATACTTCGGCCACCTGATGTGAAGACCTGACTCATTGGAGAAGACCCTGATGCTGAGAAAGATTGAGGGCAGGAGGAGAAGGGGATGGTAGAGGATGAGATGGTTGGCATCACCTACTCAGTGAACATGAGTTTGAGCAAACTCCAGGAGACAGTGAAGGACAGGGAAGCCTGGCTTGCTGCAGTCCATGGGGTCTCAGAGAGTCAGGCACGACTTAGTAACTGAACTACAACAAGTGTGTGTGTGGCTGTATAGGCATTTGTACACCAGAGACACTGGATGCTGTCTTATCCAAACAGACCATTAGACAAGTGGTTAATGTCTGTGAACTTCATCTAGGGTGCTTGTTCACCACAAATTCCTGGACCCCATCCCAAGAATTCTAGAGTGGAGCCTGAAAATATGTATGGCTAACAAGTTTCCAGGTGATGCTGTTGTAGATTCAAGAATCACAGGGTCAGTTAGCATTGCCTGAAGCTGATAATTCTGGGCCCTGGCTGCTGAGGGGACCTTTAAAAAATACAAATGCCTTTGTTTCACTCCAGACAAATCAGAACCGCTGGAACTGTGTCTCAGGGCCTAACAGGTTTTTAGAAGTTCTACAAGTGATTATTATATGCAGTGAAAGTTGAGGGTCACTGATTTTAGACCAGTGGTTCTCAGTCTCGGGATGCATTATAATCACTTGGAGGGCTTGTTAGCGTGGTTTGTTAAGCGCCACTCCAAAGTTTCTGATTCAGTAGGTCTCTGGCCAGAGAACTTGCATTTCTAATGAGTTCCCTGGTTATGCTGATGCTGCTGGTCCAGGAACAAATCACTGAGAGATCTTGCTTTCAAGATTAGACTCTGATGTTCTGTGCTAGCAGACTGAACTGCAACACTTTCACTGGTTGTCACTGCAAATTGCAACAGTTTTGGAAAACATTGTAGCAATGTATATTAAGAATCATATACACCTTTATGCCTATTGGTCTGGTAATTCACTTTGGGGAATTTATTCTGAGAAAATAGACTGGATATGGAAAACAGCTATAAGCTTGATGTTCACAGAACTGATTTTTATAATTGTCAAATATTATTCAGCTAAAAATGTCCAAGAGTAGGTGATTGGTTTAATAAGTGATGGCACATCCCCATAATGACATCCCCATAGTCATTAAAAACGAGAGCTGTGAAAGTTGGCAACATGGAAAAGTGTTATGATTTAAATCCTCATGAAAATGTATAAATGCTATTATTGCAACCATGAAAAAGTGCACATAGGAAGAAAATACCAGAAGGAAATAAACCAAAACAATAAATGTCATATTAGGATGATGGGATTTTTTTTCCTTTCATTTCCAAATTTTCTATGACTGTGTTTGTCAGTTTTATAACTGTAATTATAACTATACTACATATAAGATACATGCATTTTACATCAGATTACTCATTACCACTTCTTTCATGATAATGGAGTTTTATCTTGGTTTGAAGTAAAATTTAAAAGAATTCTGCATTTGCCTGCAGATCCTAATTGCAACTTTTACCAAGTAACAGTGCTTGCTCTCTCTGCTACACCTCCTGTTCAGATACTTTCTGAGTGATGTTAATTATCTCAGAGGTGACATAGAAAGAGCTTAAGGTTCCTATTAGGCAGAGTGCAGCCAAAGAAAGAGGCAGAAGGCCTGTTAATGTTTCGTTTTCATGATGAATGATAAAGCATTCAAATGAAACTGATCTCTATTCACTATGCCTGCAATTTCTTAAGGATTTGTAAGAAGCTCCAAATATATTCTTTGGTTCTGTGCTGGTTCATCAGAGATGCTGAGAGTTATTTTCCTACATCATCATGTAAGACGATACAAAACAGATCAAATCCCCAGATCAAATCCCACAACTGGGAATATTATTTCAGGAGATTGCTCACTATAATTAAAATAAATCTTAAGACTTAGATGGCCAGAGGCAATCTTGCTTTGCAGACCTTATTAAGACTAGATTGCTTGTCATAAACACCCATGCCATCCTTAGGATCAGACTGTGGGCAACCCTATATAGGACAGCACACAGAATTTTGAAACAGGAAAAAATGAGTAAATTCTGCATTTGGTCTTTAAGTGTTCCTTCAAGCTAACTTCTTCTTCTTCTTTTTTTAATTGTACTAGACATTTTTTATAGTTTCTTTTTTGAGATCTTGAGATTAACCCAATGTTCAGAAATGACATGTCCTTGGGACTCAAGATGATTTTTATATCTTTAACCAGAGTGTTTTCTGTATTTTTGGAGAGTATATTTTCTACTATTATTATTTAGATTTGTAAACAAAATTTACCAATTTGTTTGTTCTCTTTGGTTCCTTTTATCCCACCCTTATCTTCCAAGATAATTTCTTTTCTTGCTGAAGTACATCTCTTATTTCAAAGATCTGTGGGTAATAATTCACTCTTATGTACTCCAAAATGTCGTTATTTCCACACTCTCTAATTAAGGTAAAGAATTCTAGATTTTCCCACCAAACACTGGAGATAGTCTGTTAACTTTTGCATCTCTTGTTGCTAATGAGTTTGTTGCCAAGTGATTCTTACTCCTTCTGGGCAATCTTTTCCTTCCATACCGTTTTCCCCCTTGATATTGTGTCATTTCACTATAGTATGCATGGATGTAAATTTAATTTTATGTTTTCTGCTTGTGTATCATGTTTTCTTTTTATTTTAATGACTTGTGTTTTTCTCCAGTCCTGGAAACTACTTAGTTTTCTTCTTCCAAAAATTCTATTACGCATATCTTGAAACTTTTGAATAAATCTTTCATATGTGTCAATTTATTCATCCCTTTATATTTCTTTGCTGTATTGTCTGAAATTTCCCCAGTTCTAACTTCTAATTCAATTACAATTTCATTACATTTCTCTTTTAATCTACTTGTCTCTGAGTTTTAAAAATTATAATAACTATATTTTCATTTATAAAATTTCTGACTGCTCTTTAAAAAAAACTTTCAGTTCTAGTTTTATATTCTTTTGTTTTTATATTCATAAGCTCCTGGTCTTATTTTATGATTATTATCTTCTCTTTAAGGATTTTTAACAACAAAGTAAATTTCTGATTGTTGAAATATTTATCTTTTCTTGAATATAAAGTCACATTTGATTATAGTTTTTAATTATGCTTTGTGGTTAAAGTAGCTCTAACAATTCTTTACTTAAAAAAGGAAATATTTCCAATGTACATATAAGCACAGAGATGAGAACAAACACCTATTATTTCTACTCCAGAAAAAATACAAAAATTTGTTATAAATATTTCAGATCATTTTAGAGTAATAATCATTATGTTGTTGTTTTTAAGTTGCTCGGTCATGTCCAACTCTTTGTGACCCCATGGACTGCAGCCAACCAGGATTCCCTGTCCTTCACGATCTCCCGGAGCTTGCTCGAACTCATGACCATTAAGTCAATGATGATATCCAACCATCTCATCCTCTGGTGTCCCCTTCTCCTGCCTTCAATCTTTCCCAGCATCAGAGTCTTTTCCAGTGAGTTAGCTTTTCGCATCAGGTGGCCAAAGTATTGGAGCTTCAAGTTCAGCATCAGTCCTTCCAATGAATGTTCAGGACTGATTTCCTTTAGAACTGGCTGGTTGAATCTCCTTGCTGTCTAAGGGACTCAAGAGTCTTCTCCAATACCACAGTTCAAAAGCATCAGTTTTTCAGTACTCAGGCTTCTTTATGGTCCAATGTTCATATCATATGTGATTAATGGAAAAACATAGCTTTGCCTATACAAATTTTGTTGGCAAAGTAATGTCTCTGCTGTTTAATATGCCTTCTAGGTTTGTCATTGCTTTTCTTCCAAGGAGCAAGTGTCTTTTAATTTCATGGCTGTAGTCACAATCTGAAGTGATTTTGGAGACTCCCAAAATAAAATCTCTCACTGTTTCCATTGTTTCCCCATCTATTTGCCAGGAAGTGATGGGACTGGATGCCACAATCTTTATTTTTTGACTGCTGAGTTTTAAGCCAATTTTTTCACTCTTTTCTTTGACCTTCATCAGGACACTCTTTAGTTTCTCTTCAATTTTTGCTGTAAGGGTGGTGACATCTGTGTATCTAAGGTTGTTGATATTTCTCCCAGCAATCTTGATTCCAGCTTCAGCTTCACCCAGTCCAGCATTTCTCATGATGTACTCTGTGTATAAGTTAAATAAACAGGATGACAATATGCAGCCTTGATATACTCCTTTCCCAATTTTGAACCAGTCCACTGTTCCATGTCCAGTTGTAACTAGTGCTTCTTGACCTGCATACAGGTTTCTCTGGAGGCAAGTAAGATGGTCTGGTATTTCCATCTCTTGAAGAATTTTCCCAGTTTGTTGTGATCCACACAATCAAAGGCTTTGGCATAGTCAATGAAGAAGAAGTAGATGTGATGTTTTTCTGGAATTCTCTTGCTTTTTCTGTGATCCAATGGATGTTGGCAATTTGATCTCTGGTTCCTCTCCCTTTTCTAAATCCAGCTTGAATATCTGGAAGTTCATGGTTCAAGTACTATTGAAGCCTGGCTTGGAGAATTTTAAGCATTACTTTACTATCATGTGCTGCTGCTGCTGCTAAGTCACTTCAGTCATGTCCAACTCTGTACGACCCCATAGACGGCAGCCCACCAGGCTCCCCGGTCCCTGGGATTCTCCAGGCAAGAACACTGGAGTGGGTTGTCACTGCCTTCTCCACTAGCATGTGAGATGAGTGCAATTGTGCGGTAGTTTGAGCATTCTTTGGCATTGCCTTTCTTTGGGATTGGAATGAAAACTGACTTTTTCCAGTCCTGTGACCACTGCTGGGTTTTCCAAAAGTGCTGGCGTTTTGAGTGCAGCACTTTAGCAGCAGCATCTATTAGGATTTGAAATAGCTCAACTGGAATTCCATCACCTCCGCTAGCTTTGTTTATAGTGATGCTTCCTAAGGCCCACTTGACTTCACATTCCAGGATGTCTGGCTCTAGGTGAGTGATCACACCATCTTGGTTATCTGGGTCATGAAGATCTTTTTTGTATAGTTCTTCTGTGTATTCTTGCCACCTCTTCTTAATATCTTCTGCTTCTGTTAGGTCCATACCATTTCTGTCCTTTATTGAGCCCATCTTTGCATGAAATGTTCCCTTGGCATCTCTAATTTTCTGGAGAAGATTTCTAGTTTTTACCATTCTACTGTTTTCCTCTATTTCTTTGCATTGTTCTCTTAGGAAAGCTTTTTCATCTCTGCTTGCTGTTCTTTGGAACTCTGAATTCAGATGGGTATATCTTTCCTTTTCTTCTTTGCCTTTCACTTCTCTTCTTTTGTCAGCTATTTGTAATGCCTCCTTAGACACCATTCTGCTTTTTTGTGTTTCTTTTTCTTGAGGATCATATTGATCACTGCCTCCTGTACAATGTTATGAAACTCTTTCCATAGTTCTTCAGGCACTCTGTCTAGCAGATCTAATCCCTTGAATTGATTTGACACTTCTACTGTATAATCATAAGGGATTTGATTTAGGTCATACCTGAATGGCCTGGTGATTTTCCCTAGTTTCTTCAATTTAAGTCTGAATTTGCAATAAGGAGTTCACGATCTGAGCCACAGTCAGCTCCCAGTCTTGTTTTTGCTGACTGTATAGAGCTTCTCTATCTTCTGGTGTAAAGAATATAATCAATCTGATGTTGGTATTGACCATCAATCTACAATAATTATTATAGATGCTTAAAATATATATTTAATATATTATGAAAATATATGTTTTAGTTATCCTTTCTTTCTCTTGCCTTATAAAAGCAGGACACCTCTACCCTAAAGGTGTGGGTTGTATTACTTATCCATACTAATCCATATTTGTGCCCATATATTATGCAATTATATATTTATGATAATATTTATTTGATGTCTCAAAATCACAGCAAAGTATATTGTGTTATTTAAAAAATGTCCATTTTTAAATATTAGCCATTAAAAAAATTTATGTATTTATTTATTTTGGTCACACTGAGCAGTATGTGGGATCTTTATTTCCTGACCAAAGATTGAACCTTGCCTCCTGCATTGGAAGTTCTGCATCTTAATCACTGGACCACCAGGGAATTCCCCTGATTAGCCATGCATTTAAAATCTGTGTTGATGCACACGGGGCACTCATTTTTGTACATATCTCACCATGTACATGTTTGGAAATCTCTCACAAGAAGATTCTCATAGTAAACTAGCTGGATCATGGACTGGGTTCATCACCAACTTTGCTCAGTAGTACCACATCACTATCAAGTTGTTGTACCAATTCATACTTGAATCCACCAGCCATGTATGAAAATTTCCATTTCTTCATATTGTTATTGATAATTTTTTGCTGATTTCATTTTTTTAAATCAACTTTATTGAGAAACAATTTATATATAATCAGTTCAGTTCAGTCACTCAGTCGTGTCCGACTCTCTGTGACCCCATGAATCACAGCACGCCAGGCCTCCCTGTCCATCACCAACTCCTGGAGTTCACTCAGACTCACGTCCATCGAGTCCGTGATGCCATCCAGCCATCTCATCCTCGGTTGTCCCCTTCTCCTCCTGCCCCCAATCCCTCCCAGCATCAGAGTCTTTTCCAATAAGTCAACTCTTCGCGTGAGGTGGCCAAAGTACTGGAGTTTCAGCTTTAGCATCATTCCTTCCAAAGAAATCCCAGGGTTGATCTCCTTCAGAATGGACTGGTTGGATCTCCTTGCAGTCCAAGGGACTCTCAAGAGTCTTCTATAACACCACAGTTCAAAAGCATCAATTTTTCGGCATTCAGCTTTCTTCACAGTCTAAATCTCACATCCATACATGACCACAGGAAAAACCATAGCCTTGACTAGACGGACCTTTGTTGGCAAAGTAATGTCTCTGCTTTTGAATATTCTATCTAGATTGGTTATAACTTTCCTTCAAAGGAGTAAGCGTCTTTTAATTTCATGGCTGCAGTCACAATCTGCAGTGATTTTGGAGCCCAAAAAAATAAAGTCTGGTGAAGAGGAACTAAAAAGCCTCTTGATGAAAGTGAAAGAGGAGAGTAAAAAAGTTAGCTTAAAGCTCAACATTCAGAAAACTAAGTCTGGTCCCATCACTTCATGGGAAATAGATGGAGAACAGTGGAAACAGGGAGTCCTGGCGTGCTGCAATTCATGGGGTCGCAAAGAATCAGACACGACTGAGTGACTGAACTGAACTGAAAATGAGGCAAATTCAGTTCTAATCATGTTTGCTGTTTTAAAGCAAATCCAAAGAAGCTGTTCAGAGGAAATACCAGGCAGTAGCAGCTTTTGAAAAGCATTTCCTCATTTCTATCTCCTCATACTGGGGATGTCAGTATCCTGAGAGTAAATTCATGGAGAGATATGAGTGACATGAAGCAAATGAGCATCTTCCTACTAACAGGAGTAGTCAGAAAAGGACCCATCACAGGCCAGGGCATGCTGAGGTGTATCACACAGCTCTGGGACAGATGGTTCCATCCATACGTCCACTTGACTGAGAGCCACTTAATCTTGGGTGAATGACTTGTTACCTGGTAATGAAACCACTCACTCTGATGATTGAAGTCATTGCAACCCTGCAATCAGCCAGAAAAGTCATTCCTTGTGGGAATACAACAGGAGTCCTGGCACAAGGAAATATTCAGAGAGCGATAAAAGTGTTATTACCGCAGAGTGAAACATTGTCTATGTGGCTGGTGGCTTTACCCAGAGGTGCTTTCTACCAATTCTGTTTATCTGCCCCTAGTGCTGCACCCCTGTGATATATGCTGTCTCACCTTTTCATTGTATTCTGCTCTGAAGGAAGGGAGCATGCCTGTAAGATATCCAGGTAGAGAATAATCCCTACATCTGCATAGCACTTAATAGCTATTGAACTCCTTAATCTTCCATACAGCTCTGTACAGTAGTAGAGGGCATTATTATCTATCAGTTGTAGAAGGAAACAAGAATCCAACAGAAAAGGTATGGAATCAATTCCTAAGTGTGAGTTTTCTGACCCCTAGCCCAGCATACTTTTCCCTCTATCATGACACATACACATGTCTGCTCAATCATGTTTGACTCTTTGTGATCCCATGGACTGTAGTCAGTCAGGGTTCTCTTCCCATGGGGTTTCCCAGACAAGAATACTGGAGTGGGTTGCCATTTCCTACTCCAGAGGATCTTCCTGACCCAGAAGTTGAACACTGATTCTTCCTGCTTTACATGATCTTTCAAGGAATCTAATAAACTGGTAATTGGTTGGTGGGCTTGTAGACTCCTGGTCTCACCAACATAAGTGAGAATTACTGTGATGCAGTTATTTAAGGGAAAATGGAAAAGCCCTCACACAGACTCTTACTGTAATCCTTGCCTGTTCTTAAAATTATCATATTTTTCTCCTTGGGTTAAAATATCTACTATAGGTGTGTGGGAGCTGGAGAGGCAGTTGTGAGATATTTGACCAGTATCAGTTACTAATGAGTTAGTATTATATTAATTAAGCAGGTATGTATTGAACACATCTATGAAGAGAGACTGTGATAATAGCTATATAATTACCACCTATTAAGTATTTAATAGAGATCCATCTTTAACAGTTTGTTTCCTTTCATAACAACCTTCTGAGAAAATTCTAAATGAGGGACTGAGAATTAGAGGTTAAATAATAGTTTCAACTAAAAAATGGAAGAGCCAGCTTTGTGAGCCAGATCTACCTTAGCTGTGACTTTGTGAACAAGACAGAACTTTTGTACTCAAGTAGATTCAAGTATACGAGGAATCCTGAGAAATACCAAGACTTTGGAAAAATAGCAACTCCTGGAAGATGTGATGGGATCTATAAGAGATGGATGAGCAAATGTGCTTTGATATTTGAAAAGAAGGAAAAGTTTACCTGGCTGAAGGGGCTTCCTGGAGAAGGTGGCACGTGAGGTGGGATCAGAAGGAAAAGGAGGACTATTGTTGTAGACAGGGAGGTTTGTCTGTAGTCTATTAATATGTTTAAATAGAAACATTGATGCTGTATTATCAGCAGAGAACAACACAAGCAAATTCTGGCTCTTGAGGTTTTATTTGAAATTGTTCTTGACCCATGGGTCAAAACTCAGAGCTCTTCCTCTCTCCTAGAGTCAGTAACACACATTCTGTCTCTCTCTCACACACACTTACAATCCTAGTGATTGTGTGAACACATACACACATAATTAGTGTGGTTTTAATAATGATCTTTTTCAAAATGTCATTGTTCCCAGGAGAACTTAAAAGCAAAGTGACATCATGTCTGCCATTTAAAAGTAATTCAACAAAAAATGCTATATATGTACACACATATGTGTTCTTGTTGTTTAGTCACCCAGTCATGCCCGACTCTTTGCAACCTCATGGACTGCAGTACACCAGGCCTCCCTGTACATATGTGGTTATGTACATATATATATATGTAATATTATACATTATATTAGACCACTATTAAAGAAGAGTAGGGTAGATGGATGAATGGGTGAATGGAGCGAGGGAAGGAGAGAGAGAGACAAGAAAATGTGGAACAGGTTAACAATTAGTAAAAGGTTCTAAATGAAGACTATGTAGGTATACACTATGTTATCATTTAACTTTTCTTTAAAATTTTCCATAAAAAGAGAAAACATAAAAATAAAGAAATGGCAAAAGAAGTAAATAAAAACCGCCCATAACCTACGCCACCCCCTCCATCAGACATAGCCACATCAACACATCATAACATTTGGGTGCATTTTTTTCCAGTCTTTTTTTTCCTATGGCTATGGTTTTCATTTACATGATTTTGTCATCAAGTTGTTCGGACAGCTCTGTGACCTGCTGCTTTTCACTTAGCACTGTGGCCCAAGCATTTTCTCACATCAGTGAAATCCCTCAATGGAAAAATCATTCTCCTGGATCAAGACTCACTAATCTATCAATACTGTCCTCTCCGCTTCCTGTCATAGCTAAGCTTCTTCAAGGTTGCTCTCTCATTCCTCAACCTCCATTCACTCTTCCACCCACTTAAATCCAGCGTCTTCATGGCAACTTCTTGGGCAATGTAAGACACTACTAAGCCCGGTTGATGCATTTCAGTTCTTGTCTTACTGTCTTCTCATCTTTCTTTCTTGAGGTTTCCTGTCTCCTTTCTTGAGGTTTCACCACTCTGCCCTGTTGCCTTTCCTGTGTTAGTTGGATCCTTCTCAGACATGTCACATGCTTCTCCTCCTTCCCATTTCTTAAACACTGGTATTCCTCAGTGCCCTGTCCTTGATCTGAGGTTGTCTTCCCTCTGACATTCTCCTTGGACAAGAGGTCTTACTGACTCACATGGTTTTATCTTCCACCTAGGGACCTCCCTGGTGGTCCAGTGGTTAAGAATCTGTCTTCCAATGCAAGGAACTTGGGTTTGATGGCTCAGAGGTTAAAGCGTCTGCCCACAATGTGGGAGACCCGGGTTCAACCCCTGGGTCCAATCCCTGGGTTGGGAAGATCCCCTGGAGAAGGAAATGGCAACCCACTCCAGTATTCTTGCCTGGAGAATTCCATAGACAGAGGAGCCTGGTGGGCTACAGTCTATGGGGTCGCAAAGAGTCGGACACGACTGAGTGACTTCATTTCACTTCAGGGAAGGAAGATCCCACATGCCCCAGGGCAACTAAGCCCACAGGCTGCAACTAGAGAAGCCAGTGCATTGCAGCTACTGATCCTGCATTCTCTAGAGCCTGTGCTCCACAAGAGAAGCTCATGTGCCACAACTAGAGAAAGTCTGCACACCGCAACAAAGACCCAGCAACAACCCAAAGTAAAAATTAATTAATTAATAAAAATTAAACTATTCTTGTTAAACAAAAACATCCACCTATATTCTGACAACTTTTAAATCTTTCTCTTTATCTCTGAACTCTCACTTGTACTTGTCTCTGAATCTCATGGCTGACTGAGAAATCTGCAATTTCCATAGTCATCTTAAATGCAACATTCATTTGATTCTGATTGGTGGACACTAAATCTCATTTGAAACCCTAGCTGCAAGGACGTTTCAGAAGGAAGGTTTTCAACTTTACAATGTCTGCAGTAGAGGAGGGCACTCTAGAAGAAGGTTGGAAAAGATCTTAAATGCCACACTACTATATTCATAAAACCTGCAGTTTCTGGAAAGTCATTGTATTAGTTATCTATTGCCTGCATAGCAAATTATCCCCAAACTAGCAGCTCAAAGCAACAGACATTATTTTCATAGTTTCTCAGGGTCAGGAGTTCGGGAATGGCTTGGCCAAATGGTTCTGGTTAAGCATGTCTGACAAGATAGCTGTCAAGATGTTAGTTGGTGTTGCAGTTAACCAAAGTCTTGACCAGGTCTGGAAGATACACTTCCAGGATGGCTCATTCACATGGTGGTTTGCAGGAGCCTCAGTTCCATGTGAATTTTAGCAGAAGGCCTCTATTCCTTACTATGTGGGCCTGTCCCTAGAGCTGCTTGATTGCCCTTACAACATGGTAGCTCGCTTCCTTCCCCACCCCGCAGAGCAAGTGTTCCAAGACAGAGAACCAGGAGGAGGCCACAGACATTTTAAGAGCTAGTCTTGGAGATCCACACTGTGAATTCTGTCAAACTCTATTTGACAGACTGGCATGCTGCAGTCCATCGGGTCACAAAGAGTCAGACTCACTGACCGACTGAGCAATAGCAACTATTTGTTAGAAGCAAGTCACAACAGATCCATTCTCAAGGTGAGGGGAATTTGTTTCCATCTTTTGAAGAGAAGAATATCACAGAATTTGTGGATGTATTTTAAAACTACCATGGTTATTATTATTATTATTATTTTAATCATGGTTAGCTTATCCATCAAGAGTTGACAGGGCAGGAGGGTAGTCAAGATGGAAATAATGCCAGAATAAAGCTGATCCAGTAAGGGCTGAACTTTTGGGGTATGAGATAAATATGATGGATCTAGGTCAGTCTCACTATTATGCATCTCCAGCACCTAGTATGACATAAATACGTCTGATCCACCAGGGAAGCCCAAACCATAATATAAAAACAGCCATTCAGTAGCCAATCAACTTGCATTGGGTTCTAACTTGCTTCTTTAACGAGACAACTCATTTCAAAACAGTTCACAAAACCCAAACATCATGGAAAGTCAGTTTGAAACCCTCGTGTATCTGTTGTTCAGGGTTTGTAATCAGCAAATAGAAGCTACAGTGAAGAGCAGGTCAATAGCCCCATGTCTTGTAGATATTATCAAGATAACTATTGCTTTTAGACCAGCAGAGACGGTGCTCACCCTCTCAGCTCAGCAAACTCAGATGGGAGAAAAGGTGACTGTTACTGTTCTTTCTTTTTTCACCAGCCTGAATCGCTAGCTATTTTTGAAAAGTTGCTTCCTGTCTAGCAAGATGCAGTTAATGACAGAGCAGCGTGTTTCTCACTCATCAATCTGAACTAGCAGGTCTAAACCAGCGCAGCACTTTTGAACGTGTCGTTGGAGGAAGAAAATGGAATGTCAGATTGGCCATCTTTGAAAGGCTTTCTTGAATCACATGGCTGGTTTTCTGAAGAGTGAAAAACAAGCCTCAGGGTGACAACACCCCATTGCTCAGGCAAGGATTTCTGAGAAATCCACCGAACTCCCCTTTAAAATATTGGTTTTGGGCACCTAATCTTGCAACTTGCCTCAAGGTTTTGTTTGGAAGACAAACTGGATTGGACCTGCTGTTATAGCAAAATGTTTCTTTCAACCTAGAAAACTTAGCTTATAGTTAAATAAGGGCAATTTTCAGCAATTTTTTTTATTGTTCAGCAGACATGTGTTGAGCTCTTATTAGAAACTTATTGGTATGCTAAGTCTTGGGGATTCAGGGTGAATGAGAAAAGTGGTTCCTGCCTCCATGGTGTTGAAGTCCAGCTTTTTATTCCTGACTGAAAACTCAGTGTCAGAATCAAGTAAAGCATGACCCTTTGATCTCTACTTAGTCTTTCCTAGAACTGGAAGGTGACTTGATTTGACAGGCCTTTGGAAAGAAAACAGAAGGACCTATCATCTGACACCGTCTCAGGCTTTTTGCTGCTCTGTTTTCAAAGTCATACACAAGCTCTATAAAACTGTGACTGTGTGTGCCTCTTTAAGTGAGTGGGGCTCTGCCACAAGGCCTGGTGACATCAGTAAAGGCAGGAAACATCTCTCTGGGGGCACCCTTCCCTGCTCAGTCAAGTGGGCACCATGGGCAACACTGTGAACTTTCTATGTCCAAAAATTAGTTTTCATGCTGCAAGTAACAGAAACCCAAACACACTGCTATCCTCAAGAGCAGTACATAGTCTGTCCTGTGTGCATGTTCAGTCATGCCTGACTCTTTGTGACCCCATGGACTGTAGCCCACCAGGCTCCTCTGTCGATGGGATTTTCCAGGCAAGAATACTGCAGTGGGTTGCCATTTCCTCCTCCAGAGGATCTTCTCTATCCAGGGATCGAACTCACGTGTCTTGCATCTCCTAGGCAGATTCTTTACCACTAGTGCTACCTGGGAAACTCAAATAATGGCACCTGGACCTGTTTCTCAGCTTTGCTTCTCCTGGCTGTGAGCTGTCTCATAGCATCCCTCGGTCTTACTCTCTTCTGGTAACAAGATAACTTCTACAAGCTTAGAAGCCTCAGATTTTCACACCCTGATCCAGAGGAAGAATAAAAGCTTTTCTTGCAACTCCTGGAATCCTACTGCTCTGATTGGTTACCTGCCTACTTTTGAACAATCACATGGCCCAGGTGAGTGGGATATTCTCATTGGCTTAGACCATGAGAGCTCTTCTTTGGAGCTGGAATTGGGATGGATCCCACCCAAGTTGCCTACCGATGTTAAAGGAGAGGTGATTTAAAGGAAATTTGGACACTATTAGAAACGGAGGGGTTGTGGATGCCTCTGCCACTGTTTTTAGTGTTCTCGTCCTTCCTTCCTTCTTTTTTATTTTGAAATAGATTAATTTTTTTTTAGAGTAAGTTTTGATTTACTGAAAAATTGGCAAGATAGTATAGAGGATTACCATATATATCCCATGCCTAATTTTCCAGATTATTAACACCTTACAGTATATGGTTCATGTATGATCAGTTGTATCCAACTCTTTGAGACCCCATGGGCTATAGCCCACCAGGCTTCCTTGTCCATGGAATTCTCCAGGCCAGAATACTGGAGTGGGTAGCCATTCCCTTCTCTAAGATATCTTCCTGACCCAGGGATCAAACCCGTGTCTCTTTCATCTCCCACTTTGCAGGCAGATTGTTTACCTCTAAGCCATCAGGGAAGCCCCAGTATATGGTACATCTGTCATATTAATGAACTAATATTGATAAATTGTTAAGTTAGATCCATATTTTACTTAGATTCTCTTATTTTTACCTAATATCATTTGCCTGTTCCTGGATCCCATTAATACAGTTCCTGGATACTATATTACAATTAGTTTTCATTTCTTCTTAGGTTACTCTTGGTTATGGCAGTTTCTCAGACCTTCCTTGGTCTCCCTTTCCTTTACTAAGTGGTTTAAAATCAAGTATTGCCTTTATTGAATCAATGTGTCCAATTCATAGTAGGAGTTAAAGAAATTACTTTTTGGATGGTTGAATTAATAAAAGTTGACTTTTATAGTCTCTGTTCATTTAATGGTTTTAGGAATTTTCCCTTTAGGAAGATTTATATTTTTAAACCGGAATTTGATTTAAACCAGACAGGATGATGCTCTAAGCATGAAATTACAGGTTCAGTTGGGGAAAGGGGTGGTAATGAGATTGTGGTAGGAAGAATTTGGCTATTGATGACTTCAAGGCACATCTGAATTCATGTTATAGAAGCAGGCTTATGTCAAGTCCCATGTCATGAATAGAACTTTGATATAATGGAGGATTGGATTCAGAAGATAGCTACTGTGTGGGATGTTTAGCAGGGAACATTACTGGTCAAGGAAATAACTACTATAGCTAATCTGCTGCTTTCTGTAAAAGGAAATTTGGAAAAGGAAACTGGGGCTACAGTAGGTGATAGGAGGTGATATTTATTTTATTATTCATTTTGTATTTTCATAGCCCCTGAAGATGGGATGATAACTCAACCCTCCCCCATTAATAAATAAACAAAATGTATTTATTTATAATTTATAATTTTAATAATTTATGTATTATTTATAAATAAAATATATTAATTAATTAATATAAGTAAAATAATAGTAAATAATAAGTAAAGATATATATATATATTTTAAGCTGAATTTAGGGCTTCCCTCATAGCTCAGTTGGTAAAGAATCCACCTGCAATGCAGGAGACCCCAGTTTGACTCCTGGGACAGGAAGATCTGCTAGAGAAGGGACAGGCTACCCACTCTGGTATTCCTGGGCTTCCCTTGTGGTTCTGCTCGTAAACAATCCGCCTGCAATGTGGGAGACCTGGGTTTGATCCCTGGGTTGGGAAGATCCCCTGAAAGAGGGAAAGGCTACCCACTCCAGTATTCTGGCCTGGAGAATTCCATGGACTATAGTCCACAGAGTCTCAAAGAGTTGGACATGACTGAGCAACTTTCACTTTCACAATTAGAGCAACTTTCACTTTCACAATTAACAAATCAATGTTTAGCCCTTCATAGTTTGCTAATGGTCAGCTGTGAACTTTAGCCCTGGAACATTTAAGACCAGGATTATTCTAGCAAATTCTGGCTCTTTCATGGTTTTATGCTGCAGATAGCCTCATCCTCTGGTACTGGGGGGATATAGTGACAGGCAGTTCCTAAAACTGACAGAGATAGTGAGTGAAGCTCTGGAAACTAATTGTATGCTATTTGCTGCCCTAAGGCAGTTAGTGGTTAGTCTTGGCCAAGGGTAGGATGTTTTGAGTCTTCTTTCAAAGAGACTTAGTTTGGAAAAATAGGAGGCTGTCAATAGCTTCCTCCCTCCACATAAAGGCATGCCATCCCATGGGGCTTTGTCTCCGGCTTGGACCAACCTTGAGTACATCTATGCAGCAGGCAAGCCCTGTGTTCCACATCCTGGTGGTTCTTTCCCTATCTCTCCCCTTGTTGCCAATTCTGATTCCTCTCTTTTTTAATGAAAGGGCCATCATGCTAAGATCCTTGTACCCTCTTGTTTACCTCTGGAAAGGGCCTGCCAAACCTGTTTGTATCATGATGTAAATATCTGAAAATATTCAATCTTTGTCAAGGAATGGACCTTTAATTGTAAAATTTCAGGTACTGGATGGCTGTGAGCAGGGGGTGGAGGGTGGATACAATTTTCAGTAGGATACCTTCCATCACGGTGCTCCTGAACTGTGGCTGGAACTACCCAGCACCTACCTGATGTATGGCTAGAGCTGGGAACTCGGGTCAGGGTCAGCATCTGCTCAGATGTACTGAATTGGAGAAAGCCTCTCCTTTCCCAAACTAGATTCTTCTAGGTTTGCTTGCAAACCTTGCAATTGTCTTGGCATATTATTGACAAAGACAACCACTTGTCTCCTGCTCCGTATTTTATGTGTGTGTTCAATCCAATAAACATTTCCTGAGCACCTACTTCTTCCAGGTAATGTGTGACGCTCTGAGCTAGGTAAGTTAGTACTGAATTCCCAGTCTGGGAAGCCTAAAAAAGGATAAGTAGTTTTTCCAGAAGGCCCATTAGGGAGTGTCTTCTTTTCTTGTGACAAAATGACCTGTGAAGGACAGAGTGAGGCTTCAGAACTGAGGGGTGAGTCCTGGGAAGGACTGCTTCAGAAGCAACTGGAAGTTCCACAGTGCCTTGCAGGATTTGACAAGAAAAGATGAAGGAAAGGAAAATCATTCCCAACGGGAAGACTAGTGCCTGAGGAGCACCAAGGACAAAGCAAAGAAGATAATGGAGACAGCATCTTGGGGCCAGGGAGGATTCAATACTCAACTCAGCACTGTTTACCAGCAATGTGACCTCGGATAGTTTACATATCTCTTCTGTGCCTCATTTTCTCATCTGTAAAATGGGGATAAAAGCAAGAGCTAACTTGGAGGCTTGATGTCAGCATATGGAATCTAGAAAGATGGTCCTGATGAACCTATTTGCAGGGCAGCAATGGAGATGCAGACACAGAGAACAAGAGAACTGACTTGTGGATACAGTGGGGGAAGGAGAAAGTGGGATGAATTCAGAGAGTATCATGGAAACATATACATTACCATATGTAAAATAGGTAGCAAGTGAGAATTTGCTGTGTAGACCAGGGAGCTCAACCCTGTGTTCTGTGACAACTTAGGAGGGGATGGGGACAAGATGGGAGGGGGTTCAGGAAGGAGGGGATTTATGTATACGTGTGGCTGATTGGTCTTGATGTGTGGCAGAGGCCAACACAAGCTTATAGAGCAATTGTTCTCCAATTTGTATTTTGTTCTATACTCCTCCAAAAAGAGAGACATACCCAGGATACGTGCTTGGAAAAATCCATGACACAGCAACAGCTCAAGATGTTCTTGTACAGTTAAGATAGTACTAGATATTATACCAAATAAACCTCCAAACTTCAGTGCTTGACACAATAGAGGTGGATTTTTCATTCATGTAATTTCTTTCATTTCATTAGTCCTATAGAGATGGTCCTCTTCTCAGAAGTTCTTCAATTCAGTGACTCACCATTCATGAGCCCTTGGCATTTCGTCAGCAGATGGGGGTGGGAAAAACACAATTCCTCTTAACCTATACCCAGGCCTGAAAGTGACACGTATCATGTGGTGAGAACATGTCCCATGGCCCTACCTAGCTGGCAGCTACTTCCCAGACCAGTTTTTATTCATGGGGTGGGGTGGCGGTGTGTGTAGATTTTGGGGTTGAGTTAGATGCCTCTGCCTCTGTTAGTTAGGAGTATGAAAAGGAAGAAAAAGAGGAGGACCCTGGGGACTGATCATAAGCATTGTGGCTCTGGACTGAGAATCTTGATTTTGCCCAAAGACATAATAGTTGTTAGGCAGGGCAGCAGTGATACCCTCCTCCCCCATTTAGGCACCCATGGCTCAGTGTCCCTTGTTTTCCTTTCTGGGAGTCTGACACTTCAGCTGGTCCATAGAGCTAGCTAGCAGTCATCTCGTTTTCCCTGTCATCGCTGAAATGAAGTGGGCGATGGGATTTATAGCCTATATAAGGCTTTTGAGTTGGTTTATTAGAGTGAGTTCATGCAGAGGGTTAGCCAAATAGCCCTCCAAGTTGAAAAATAATAACACTATAGCTTTATCTCTGCTTTTATCTGAGGAGCCACAAAGTACTTTGCAAAGCCTGACAGCATCCCCCTGAGGTGACTAATATTATAGCTATTTTAACAGGGAGATTTTATCTCTGTTACAAGATAGTATAAAGCTGTTCTGAAAACACCCTGGCCAAGGTTGAAAATTCTATTCAGGAAACAGAGGCGATTGGATACCAGCTCTGTTTTCCCTTCTCCCCATTAGGTTCTATGTAAAGGTCTATATTTTATCATTATGATGATTTTCTTGTCAGTATCTCTGGTACATTTCTCTGTACAGGAGACTACTGGGGCCATTGAAGCCCTTTCAGACATTTTAGCAGAAAATCATTTCCCTTAGGAAGCTGACATTTCCTCCCCAGAGTAGTGATGCTGTTAAATTCAGAAGAGTGAGAAGAGACTCTTCCCTCTTAATTAGGCTCACACATGAATTTATGCTAAAGTTATTAGGGGGAGTTTGCTTTCCAAAGTATCTTGGTAGATGATCATTTGGAAAAATCAGAATTTTGGCTCCTTTAAGCATGCTCTCCCTAGCATCTCTCTCATTTTTACTTTTATTAATAAGAGTTACATGCTCTGGAGACAAATTTCCTTTAGAATCCATGAATTGCCACTCTCATCAAGAGTAAATTTAGAGTGGAGGAAATTGTTTCTTTTATCCATTAAGTGGGTGTTCAGTCACTAAGTCATGTCTGACTCTGTGACCTCATGGACTGCAGCATACCAGGCTTCCCTGTCCTTCACTATCTCCAGGAGTTTGCTCAGATTCATGTCTATTGAGTTGGTGATGTTATCTAACCCTCTCATCCTCTGCCTCCCCCTTCTTCTTTTGCCTTCAATCTTTCCCACCATCAGGGTATTTTCCAATGAGTCGGCTCTTCACATCAGGTGGCCAAAGTGTTGGAGCTTCAGCTTCAGCATCAGTCCTTCCAAGGAATATTCAGGGTTGATTTCCTTTAGGATTGACTGATTTGATCTCCTTGCCATTCAAGGGACTCTCAAGAGTCTTCTCAGCACCACAAGTACAAAACCTTTATTCTGTTGTCATAGTTTTATTCCCTTAGACTCTGAGATGGGTATTTGTGTCAAGATATTTATAGGAGAGTACTGTCATTGATTACCTATATGAGGAGGCGAAGGAAGTAGGATTGGGAAGAGGGAGGAGCTAACCTGTGAAGCAGTTGTAACAAGGCCTCAGCTGGTAACTCTGGAACTAGAAAGATCTATCAGAGTTTTCCGGAATTGAGATAAGAGGGCCTCGCTTTCCATATCTCTGCATTATCAGCCATTGAATATGAACCACCTGTGGGAGGTCATATAACTTTGAGGAAAGGAAGCTTCTTCAGCCAAGAGCAATTCCTGGGAGGGCTGCTGCTGTGTGCCACCAGTGGCCAACACTCCTGGCACCTGAGGAAATGGGTGTCTTGGTCCTGAAGGGCAGCCCGAGCCAGGCACCTCAGCCATGACTATAGTTCACCACTTGACTGCTCAGATCTACTGTTTTCAAATATTAAGTTCCGTCTGTTTGGAAACAGGTCATCCAGAATTCCAGTTAGTCTCTTTCCAAGGGAAGCTTATAAAAAGAAGGTTAGAAGATAAACCTCAGCCCCTTCACAGTTGCTGGTGTCAGGGTCACATTGATACTCATCATTTCTTTCCTTTACTACCCACCATTAGTGCTAAGTTAGCATTTTGCAGGTCCAAGTGGCTTATTTTATGAGGCAACCCAGATTCTCATCCCTTAGGGGTCTGAACCCCTGATTCCTATGTCCTTCGTGGTCTGTGACTGCTATGTTTAATCTTAAAAACTGGGTAGGAAAGTACCAAGAGACACCCCAGTATACACCTGGTCAGAAGGAATTACTCCCTCTCTGCTGGCCAGGACCTGTGGAGCTGATGAGTCTAGAGTTATGAAAATGGAAAACACAATTTTCCCAAGTAGGTCACTGGGAGTGATCATAGTGGGGCCACTCCTACTTGTATCCCTTGGTTCCTGATCTAGGTAGCAGATAGTATTTGAAAGGTGTCATCCTAAACTGATACCTCAATATGCCTTCCAAAGGTCAGCTGAGTCCAGCAGCTTATAGCTTGTGCAGTAAGTGATAGGAGCACTAGCTCCCATGCTCATATACCCACTGCTGTACCTTCTTTGTTCCCAAGTGGGTTCCTTGGTTCAATGTGATACTATGTGTGATTCCATATTGGTGGGACACTATAACCCTTGGATAGTAGGGTAGGATGAGATCCTATGGATAGAGAAAGCAAATCTAAACCTAGAATATGTGTCAGTTCCAGTCAAGATCAGCCACTATCCCTTTTAAATAGGAGGGGTTCAGTGTAATCAACTTTTCTGTAAGTAGATGTTTGGTCTTCTCAGGGGATGGTGCCATATGGAGAATCACTGGTCTTTTGTGCTAACAGATGCAATGTTTGATAGCAGTGGAAGCTAGATAAGGCTTGGTGCAAGGAATCCCATGCTGTTAGGCCCCTTGGTACCCTCCCTTCCTGTCGTCATGGCTACCTTGTTCACATGGCCATTGGCCAAAACTGATAGGGTCCAATGACGGAGGCTGTCACCATGTGCTCTAGTAGTTCTGTCCACTTAGTTGTCAGAAGGTATCAATGTCCACGGTCCTCAAAATATCTCAGCATTTCCCTTTCTTCAGTGTATTACCTAAGTAAATGGTCATAGATCCCTTTTGGGAAGACCTGAGTTAATATTGGTTGCTATAAATACTTGCTATGGCATTCAGTCATTATTATTTAATGATTACTTTTCCAGGATCTATCAAACATCTGATATATTTGCACCTGCCAGTACACTCCCCTCCTCTGGTATCTCTTTCTAGTTCACCATTGGTTAAAGGTTTAACAACTGCACTGTTAAAATATGCCAGGGTTCGACCATTCTTCCTCTCTGAGTAGTGATAGAATCATCTTTGCAGCTAACTAGCAGATGACCTTTCCCCAAAATTCCTTCTTATAGTCTCCTTCGTTGGGTCACTCTGGCACCAATAAATACAAAGTAATGACAAGGATAATAATAGAGTAAGCACTTTCAGTTCAGTTCAGTCACTCAGTCATGTCCGATTCTTTGCAACCGTATGAATCGCAGCACGCCAGGCCTCCCTGTCCATCACCAACTCCGGGAGTTCACTCAAACTCATGTCCATCAAGTCGGTGATGCCATCCAGCCATCTCATCCTCTGTCGTCCCCTTCTCCTCCTGCCCCCAATCCCTCCCAGCATCAGAGTCTTTTCCAATGAGTCAGCTCTTCGCATCAGGTGGCCAAAGTATTGGAGTTTCAGCTTTAGAATCATTCCTTCTAAAGAACACCCAGGACTGATCTCCTTTAGGATGGACTGGTTGGATCTCCTTGCAATCCAAGGGATTCTCAAGAGTCTTCTCCAACACTACAGTTCAAAGGCATCAATTCTTTGGTGCTCAGCTTTCTTCACAGTCCAACTCTCACATCCATACACAACCACTGGAAAAATCATAGCCTTGACTAGACGGACCGTTGTTGGCAAAGTAATGCCTCTGCTTTTGAATATGCTGTCTAGGTTGGTCATAACTTCCCTTCCAAGGAATAAGCGTCTTTTAATTTCATGGCTGCAGTCACCATCTGCAGTGATTTTGGAGCCCAAAAAAATAAAGTCTGCCACTCTTTCCACTGTTTCCCCGTCTATTTCCCATGAAGTGATGGGACCAGATGCCATGATCTTAATTTTCTGAATG
Organism: Oryx dammah; assembly: GCF_014754425.2. Classification (NCBI taxonomy): domain Eukaryota; kingdom Metazoa; phylum Chordata; class Mammalia; order Artiodactyla; family Bovidae; genus Oryx; species Oryx dammah. The sequence continues at coordinate 48,867,956 of NW_024070186.1, forward strand.
TTGAGCTTTACAAAGTGCTTATTCTGTGCCAGGCACTCTTCTAATTTCTTCTCACATATTAATGCATTTACCTAACAAATAATTCTCTGCAATTATCAGTGATATAATCCTAAAGGGTAGAAAGATAAGTAACTCTCTCATACTAGCACAAGTGAATAAGTGATTTGAACCCAAGCCTAATTTCAGAGCCCATGCTCATAATCGGTACATTATTCTACTCTAATTGCTAGTAAATGGTGGCTATTATTTTTCTTATATCTTCTAACAAGTCTTTGACATACAGTAACATTATAAGAAAGGGCTTTGTTGGAATTTACATTGAGAGCTACTTTTTGATGGATGGGGCCCATTTTAAAATGAGATATTCTTTCCTGGGGCTTCCCTGGTGGCTCAGTGTAAAGAATCCACCTGTAATGCAGGAAACCCACGTTCAATCCTTGGAGAAGGAAATGACTACCCGCTCCAGTTTTCTTGCCTGGGAACCTGGTAGTCTACAGTTCATGGGATCTCAAAGAGTTGGACAGGACTGAGCAACTAACACTCATATTCATCCTTTCTTCAGGAATGTGATTCTCAAAAGTGTCTGTGTATTAAAATCACCTGGGTAACTTTTAAAACTCGTAACCTCAGGCCACATGCCAAAACAATTCAATCAGCATCTCTGGGAGCTAGACCAGAATGAGTATTTTTGGAAGGTCTCCGGGTGATTATAATATGCAGTTGTATTTGCAAACTGCTGCCCGAGGGCTCCATCTGCCTCTCTGTCTCCCAGCAGGGCTCTGCACTTGAGTTTCTTCCCTTTGCAGTGTGTTTCCCAGGGAGCACATTCACTGTCCTTGCTTGTGATGGTTCATGTCTCTTTCTAGGATCCCAGACTCACTCCTGCACTACACCTATGCAATAGGCACAATTTTTAATTCCCATTTTTCAGAGGAAATCAAGGCTCTGTGAAACTAAGTAACTTACCCAGAGTCACACAGATAGGAAGTCGTGGAGCTAGGATCCAAACCCAGATCTGATTCTAGAGTCCATGTGATTGGCCATTATATTATGTCACTACTTACTGGACATATCCATCCATTTCTTGATTCTTTTTTTTTTTTTAATTAAATTTATTTATTTATTTATTTTTAATTTTTACTTTACAATTCTGTATTGGTTTTGGCATAGATTGACATGAATCCACCACAGGTGTACATGCGTTCCCAAACATGAACCCCCCTCCCACCCCCCTCCCCACAACATCTCTCTGGGTCATCCCCGCGCGTCAGCCCCAAGCGTGTCATATCCTGCATCAGACTTCTTGATTCTTATGTGCCAAGCTAAACCTTTTAACTTCCTTCACCTCTAGCCCCTCCCATGCCCCACCTTCTGAAAAAGAAAACACATGTCTGTTCTCCTGTATTCTTTGTCTTCATTAAAGGCAGCTACAATTTGATTTGTCTTTGATGCCCCCATTTCCTCTGTTACTTGTGTATAAGTGACCTATTAGAATGTTAGGCGGAAATTGGAAACTGAGCTGTAGAGCCTGATTGGAGTGGGGAGTGTGGGTGTGGGAAGTCCAGTCAGATTGGGGGAGTTGTGAGGGGTAGGTTAGTATTAAAGTCCAGTCCATTGTCAGCTCTGGTCCACTGCCTCCGTAGAATCTCCCATATCCAGCATTTCTCCATGGCTGCCGCAATTGCCCTGGTTCAAACCACTGTTCCCTCTGTCTCTTCTAAATGATTTTCCTTGTTCCCTAACTATTCTCTCTCAGGTCCAGTCCTCCTTAGATCCAGATAAAGCCCGAATGAAACACAGGTCTGATCATGGCATCTGAGTCCACCTTGGATCCGCTGGTGAGAAATACATTCTCAAATGTGATAATTATTTTCATAGACATCATAGAAAATTTAGAAAATCATGTCACTTGATCCCACAGATTTTCTCCTGAAGAAATAGAAACGATACCAGTAACTATCTTAATTATATGTTATAGGCTATAGGATCCAGAACACAAGGCACAAATTCAGTTGCCTACAGGGGCCAGGCAGGGAATATAGATAAATATGGAGATAGGGAGGCAGGATGCCAAGGCAAACTGAAGTGTTTTCCTTATGCAGAGAATAGCTGCTGTCAACTGAGCACATCATTACCTTGGGTGCTCTAGGCCCAGGGAGGCCAGCTCTTCCCAGTTTTCTCCAGAAGCCAGAACTTTCAATTTAATATCACATCTCCTGACTTTTAAATGGTAGGAACTAAGTCGGAATTTTTACTAGCATAGTATATGCTCAGAAACAAATCATACCCAGGACTGATATGGTCTGTGGGTGGCCTCCAATTTGCAACCAGTGGACTAGGGAAGGTTGTTTTCTCCTCTGTGTACTCTGACTCTCTGGTTGAATTGTAAATACTCCAGGGCCTTGAATTTTAAAAGTAAGGCCTGTAAATCCTAATGAAAAGTGCTCTCCAGCAATCTCTGAAATGAGCTTTATCCTATTAAACAAAGAATCTGTGGCAGAAATGGAGACATTCCTTCAATGGTTATAGGGTAACTAGATGGACTGTGAAATTTTAATCAAGCAGAAAAGCATGTGTACTTCACTGAACCAACAATTCCTCACAGAGGCAAGTTTCTCTAATTGTAAACAATTGGAAAAGGGAAAGGAGAAAATAATGGGATGTACCATTCCTGAGCATCTAGTATATACAAAGCATGCTGAGAGGGATAGTAAATATGGTATTAACTCTTCCTATGACTAGAAATATGGCTGGGTGAGCACTTACTCCCCCTGAACACATTCTCCATAAAATAAGTTGATATGATGATGTTAAAGGAATGATGAGAAGCTATTAGCTTTGCCATTGAGATATTAGTGATTAGACTATGAGATGTATGGAAAAAGGTAATCATGGGTAAAGTTTTCTTTTTTTCTTGAAAAAAAAAAATGAGTTCAAAGAAATGAAGTAACACAATGGAGATGAAATAGCTAGTGAAGGAATAAACCCAGGATTCAAACACAATTCTATATTAATGATAAAATCTGTATTCTTTCCATTGTACTCCACCTTTTTTCTACTTTTAATGAAAAGAGTTTGAAAGTTGGGTGGTGCTGATCTGAAATCAGTGATCTGAATAATATTAAAAGTGGGAAACCATGGAATCTTAGAGGCATAATTCTCAGGTACTTTCTACTAACTTCTAAAATAGAGTAGAACAGAATTACCTACAAAACAGAAGTGGAGTTACAGGTATAGAAAATCCACTTATAGTTACCATGGGGCAACAGGGGTGTGAAACATGGGAAGACTGAGATTGACACCTAGACACTACTATATATAAAATAGTTAACTAAGAAAGACCTACTGTATAGCACAGGGAACTCTACTCAGTACTCTGTAATGACCTACATGAGAGAAGACTCTTAAAAGGAGCAAATATATGTATATGCATAACTGATTCACTTTTCTGTATGCCTAAAACTGATACAACATTGTAAATCAACTATACTCCAATAAAAGTTTAAATAATAATAAAAAATGAAACAGAGTAAAGCGAATAAGGCAGTCACCCAAGAACTCTCACTTTGGTGAGCAGATAAACCAATCAAAATGTATACTTCTGGAAACTAAAGTAGACCACCCTCTGCAGCCTCCCTTGCAGACTGGACAATGATTTTGAACAATGGAATTTGGACTGAAGAAAAGTGTACCATTTCTGGGCCCCAGAACTGAAAAATGTGTCCATGGTCCTTGCATGCTCTTTCTCCCTTTATGTGAGCTAGATGTAGTTATGGCAACCGGGACCTGGGACTGATGGCAGAGCCTCAGGGTACAAAGAACTGAAGGCACTGAACGACCTCATGAAAGGAAGCCACTCACTACCTGGAACACTCACACAGGCCTGTATATGTTGGGTAGAGTTCCCTGTGATTAGCTATCTATTCTATGTATAGTAGTGTATATATGTTAATCTCAATCTTCAAATTTATCCCTTTCCCTTTGCCCCCTGGTAACTATAAGTTGTGCAGGAGTTCCTTTGAGAACATTTTTTTTTTTACAACAATTGATACTACTCTAATATATAAATTAGTACTGTGAAGTGAGTATTGCCATATGCAAACCTAAAATATGTGCTTCTAAATTTGCAGTCAGCGAGTTAGGAAAATACACATTTCAGGCTGAAAAGTTGGAAACTTCAGTGGCAGGACATTTGGTAATGGTTTTCTTGCTTCATTAGACAAGATGTTAAAGCCAAAATTGACTAGTTTGAGATAAAAAATGGGAGATGATATAGAGATTCCAGAAATTCGGGGCTTCACTGGGCTTGAAAAGCCAGCTGCTTCTGAATTTAAACAATAAAATATAGACTCAAAAAGTGTTGGAAAATAAAAGCTCACATAATTTTTGCAACTAACAGAGGGAGTCCCAATTTGTGATTTTCCCTTCTCCTGCATTTCTCTGGCACAGAAGGAGGACTAGATCCTTTAATAAATATTCATTTAGAATAGTCTAAGAAATATGGAATTCCCGTCATTGTTTCTGGATTTAGATGTCTAAACTCCCCTCCATTGTTGTGGTAGATTTAACTGTTGTGCATTTAGCCAGTGTAGTAGGCAGAATAATGGTCCTTAAGGTTCCCATATCTTAATCCCTGGAACCTGTGGATATGTTACCTTACATGCAAAAGGGACCTTACACCTATGATTATGTGAAGGGCCTTGAGATCAGGAGATTATCTAGGTTGGCCTTAACTAATAATAACAAGAGCCCTTAAAAGAGCCATAGATGATGTGATAAGCAAAGCACAGAGAGCCACAGGATTAGAAAAGGTACTACATTGTTGGCTTTGATGTTGGAGGGAGAGGCCATGGGCCAAGGAATGCAGGTAGCCTCTACAAACTGGAAAAGGCAAGGAACACGAGTCTCTGCTAGTGTCTGCAGAAGGAACCAGCTCGCAACACCATGCCTTCAGCCTAGTGAGACCCACTTTATACCTATGATCTCCAGACCTGAAAATAGTAAAAATGTGTGTTGGTTTAAGCCAGTATATTTGTGGCAGTTTGTTATGGCAGCAATAGGGACAGATGGTTAAGCCGAAGGTCATAGGTGTGGCAAGAAGAGAGCTTTTCTCTGTCTTGATTAAATAGGCTCTGAAGACATAAGCTGAACGTTCATCAGGAGCTGAAGAGAGGGACCAGGGCATTTCAGAGATGGCGAAAGCTTTAAGCAGTCACGAGGGGAGTAGTCCTGGATCCTTCAGGCTTGGTCACAGTGGTCTATAGTTAGAGTACACATCTCTTCCAGACAGAGAGTAAGATCCTCAAAGTAGTTCAGTTACAACTGACAGAAAAGTTCATGAAGACTCAGAAGGGCAACAGAGTGCAGGGGCTAAAAGTACATTGGCTTCAGATTTTTCTGGATTCAAACTACTTCCTAAGTTGTGTGACGACTTCCTAAGAGGATATTTAGCCTCTTCGTGCCTCTGTTTTCTAAAAAAAGAGTAACAACTGTAGTAGTTTTGTAGAAGTGTTGTGAGAAGTAAATCATGTAAAGCACTTAGAACAGTGGCCAGCACTTAGAACAGTGGCCAGCACATAGTAAGTGCTCAAGGAGTGTAAGCAGGTACAACTGCTTGCTACCTAGAGGGTAAGTGAATAGCCCTGAGACTCAGCCGGTTATTGGCACAGCTGGGCCCGGTATCCAGACGTCCTATCTCCTGGTTTAGAGATTTTTCTACTAGAAGACAGAGTGATCTCCTGAAATAGCTGGGAGAGGAGATGCAGTTTACCTCCTAGTGGTATGCTGGGGCTGTGGCATCAAGGAGGCAGTGGAGTGATCTGGATTAGTCTGCTCCCTGGGTTTCTTCATGAATCAGTAAGTGTTGTTTGTTTGCAACCAGAGAAACTGCTTGGGCTGATTGAATTGAAAGAGAGCTGATTGGTAGGACTGGTTGTGGTGGGGCTCTCAGAATTGATGGGGGGACTGAAGATCTGGGAAGCAGGTCCTCCAGCTGAAGGGCCAGTTTGTCCTGATCTCTTGCTGAAGACTGAGTGTCCTATAAGAGAACGTCTGATTCATTGAACTCTAGCCTCATGCCTATCTTTGGCTCTACTGGGGGGACAGGAAAAGGATTTGGCCTCTGACCTTCCCATCACAGCAAGACTCTACCACACCTTTACTGCCTTCTCAAAAGCCTCATGGACAGATAAAGAAAGCAAGCTAGAGTTGGGGATCCTATCTAGTCTGAGCTGAGTGAAAGAGCAGTGTGCTGGTGAGAGAGGTGGTTAAAGAAAGAAGTGTAAGAAGTTCTGTGTTCTGATGGGGCACTGCCATGATTTAACAACAACTGAAGAAAAACCCTGGGATTTCTTTGGAAGGAATGATGCTGGAGCTTCAGCTCCAGTACTTTAGCCACCTCATGCGAAGAGTTGACTCATTGGAAAAGACTCTGATGCTGGGAGGGATTGGGGACAGGAGGAGAAGGGGACAACTGAGGATGAGATGGCTGGATGGCATCACGGACTCGATGGACGTGAGTCTGAGTGAAGTCCGGGAGATGGTGATGGACAGGGAGGCCTGGCGTGCTGCGATTCATGGGGTCACAAAGAGTCGGACACGACTGAGCGACTGAACTGAACTGAACTGAACTGCAGAAAGATAAGAAAGAAGTGAAGGGACTTCCCTGGTGGTCAGTGGCTGAGACTCTGTGTTCCCAGTTCAGGGGGATAAAGTTCAATCCCTGGTTGGGAACTGGATCCCACAAAAGGCAACTAAGAGTTTGCATACCACACAACTAAGTCCAAGCACAGCCAGATAAATAAACATAAATATTTTTTTTAAACAAGAAGTGAAGAAGAAAGTAAATTAAATAAAAGCTAAGAGAAGTTCATCAGTAATCATAAGGAGGCCTTAAAACTTACCTAGCTGGGGTATGAAATGAGAGAAGTAGGGAACATATGTTTTTGTAAAAGAAAAGGCACTAGTATAGAAACTGACATATAATTGGCTGATTACACTTGTGTGAGGGCCTGTGCTTATTATGTATATATGCACAGAGAAGTTAATATTAATTATTACCTGATTTAATAATTTAATAAATATATATTCAATAGACACTGCTCTGTGATTCCTTTGAAAAGTGAAGATCTGAATTTTTTATAGTAGTATGATTTAGAAAAATCCAATCAAAGGTATTTTATGTACAATTGAGCATGTCAGAGGGGAAGATTGAGATTTAGAAAACAATTATTATTTAAAGATGATTCTCTGATATACTTAATGCTGGTGCATTTATGTAAGAATTTCTAGAAGCGTTCTTTATGAAGGCATGCATGTGGAGGAGCATTATTTCAAAGTGAATAGAAGACCAAGTCTGCTGAGAGTTAATGGTATAAAATGCCATTATTAAAAACAAAACTCTTGACAGTGATTCTGCATCTAATTTTTCACTGTTCTTCATGAGTGAGTGAGTTAATTATGGTCTAGGTTGGAAAGCAAAAACTCTCTGATCCTTGTCCTTATGGAGCTTACAGTTCAGTTGAGTCACCTGGCAAATCTGTTTTTCCAGCATAGAGAACGTGAGACCATGAAAACCATTACACTGGAAGATGGGAGATATGGGTTCTTTCCCAGTCCCCTGTAATTAGAGTGTGACCTTGGGCAAGTCAGTTCACTTCTGAGATCCTACTCACTTGCAGGTTGCCTGGAAAAGAATGTAAATTTTGCATGCAAGTTCATGTTCATGTTTTCCAGAGGAGAATGTCCACAGCTTCATTAGCCTCTTGATGGTCCACTTGCAACTTGAAAGACTCTTTAAGATCCTAGTGGTTAAAAGTTATTCTCACCTATAATGGAATCAAGATTGCCAGGAGAAATATCAGTAACCTCAGATATGCAGATGACACCACCCTTATGGCAGAAAGTGAAGAACTAAAGAGCCTCTTGATGAAAGTAAAAGAAGAGAGTGAAAAAGTTGGCTTCAAGCTCAACATTCAGAAAACTAACATCATGGCATCTGGTCCCATCACTTCTTGGCAAATAGATGGGGAAACAGTGGAAACAGTGTCAGACTTTATTTTGGGGGGCTCCAAAATTACTGCAGATGGTGACTGCAGCCATGAAATTAAAAGACGCTTACTCCTTGGAAGAAAAGTTATGACCAACCTAGATAGCATATTAAAAAGTAGAGACATTACTTTGCCAACAAAGTTCCATCTAGTCAAGGCTATGGTTTTTCCAGTGGTCATGTATGGATGTGAGAGTTGGACTATAAATAAAACTGAGCACTGAAGAACTGATGCTTTTGAACTGTGGTGTTGGAGAAGACTCTTGAGAGTTCCTTGGCCTGCAAGGAGATCCAACCAGTCCATCCTAAAGGAGATCAGTCCTGGGTATTCATTAGAAGGACTGATGTTGAAGCTTAAACTCCAATATTTGGCCACCTGATGTGAAGAGCTGACTCATTTGAAAAGACCCTGATGCTGGGAAAGATTGAGGGCAAGAGGAGAAGGGGACGACAGAGGATGAGAAGATTGGATGGCATCACTGACTCAATGGATATGAGTTTGGGTAGGTTCTGGGAGTTGGTGATGGACAGGGAGGCCTGGCATGCTACAGTTCATGGGGTCACAAAGAATTGGACATGACTGAACAACTGAACTGATAAACCCTAGTTCTCCTTATGGAATGTTCCAAGACAAGAAGAGTTGTCAGTCTGAGAGCTGGAAGGAAAGGTGAAATCATTAGATGGATCAATGTCATTTTCTAAACATGAAAACTAAGCCGGGTGGTTTATGAAAATAGAAAGCAAATCAAAATATGAAGACGTGATTGAACAGCAAGTTCCTGGATTTCTGTTCCCTGAGGGACTCTCCATCTCCCTGTCTCCATTTCCCAAATGCCTTCTAAGGATCTCAGAATTCCCTCAGAGAACTTTGTTCTGTCCTGAAGCAGATAAGCATAAAGTGGTGGCCGTTCCTCTACGGTTCCTCTGGATTTTCTTGGTCCTCCCTTATATGCACACCAACAGCCAGAGCAGAGTGAGATTTATGGCGGGAGCTAAGCAAATTGTAAATGCCAATCACCACGCTTGTTCTAGGCTGCGTAAGCAGCAGTCCTGCATAATGGTACAGATTGCTGCCTGTGCGCTTGGAAAAGGAGGGAGCTGTCTCCATCAGCTTTCTTTTTAGCTCGATGATTACAGCTGAGCACACAGACAAGTAAGACAGATTCTTTTTGATAAGGTACAATGGGTTTTTAATTGACTCTTACATTCCTAACTGCTTTTTGACCTATACATGCTGGCTGTTAGAGGAGCTAGCATTCTAGGAAATGTATCGTTAATGAAATTCCTTTCTACTGGCTGGTTTTTTTTCACCCAGAAATTGACTAACTTCTGATAGCTTATGAAAACTTTTTCTTCTTTGTCCAATCTGTAAACTCCCAGTGTCACTGAGTGAGTTAAAGAGGAGACTGCTTCCTTTTCGGTGGTCATCTACGAGCTAATCCCTCAGTTGTGTCCGATTCTTTGTGACCCCATGGACTGAAGCCAGCTGGGCTCCTCTGATGGCTTTCTCCAGGCAAGAATACTGGAGTGGGTTGCCATTTCTTCCTCCAGGGGATGATCTTCCTGACCCAGGGATTGAACCCATGTCTCTTGCATCTCCTGCATTGACAAGCAGATTCTTTACCACTAGTGCCACAGGGAAAGCCTCATCTAACATAGGATTGTGTAGTGAAGGGGCTAAGGACACTGGTTTGAGCAGGTCAGCAATAGTTAGGGAGGGTGTGGTCTGTGGAATGACTCTCCCCACTTCAGTGACAAGGAACCTGCCACTCTGGGAAGCAAGGCCACTTGTGCAGTTCACAGTGGTGATAAGGAATAGACATCCTGAGTTTTCTGGTTTAGTGTGCAATGCTTTTGTCACAGCATGGCCCCAAATGTCACTCTCAAACCCACTTATTTGCATAGCAGTCTGTCCCATCTCCTCCTAAAAGGAAGAAGAAATGTTGCTTATCAGAAGTGACTTACACCCCAGACTGCAGAGGTTCCATCATGGTCTTTTCAAGGTGGTTGTTAAGTACAAGTTGTAGCTAAAGAGAGAAAGACAGTGTATGTAGGGGCTCCTGGATTCTTGTGAGTCTGTGCATGAGAGGAGCACCATGCAGAAGGCAGAATCTGAATCCTGTCTAAGAAAGAAGGAGACATCTCTGAGCATGGGAGGACAGGCCATCAAAATACCTCTAAGTGGGCATAAGAGGGTGGTCCTCCAGGAGTATGAGAGCTCAGTCCCTGGGTGGGAGAGGATCCAGTCCTTTCCTGTGTGTTAAGGGCAGTTTTCCATGGAGGTAGGTGGGCCACGCTGGTGTGTGTGAAAGGGCTTTGTCTTCCTGAGGTGGGAGCACAGGGTCCCCAGGAGGAAGAGGATTGAATTCTTGCATGTGTAGCAGGGTTGGTTTCTGCAACTGCCAGAGGGTCATGGCTCTGTGTGTGAGAGAGAACCAGGCCCCCATGGGCACGGGAAGGCAGAGACCCAGGTATGAAAGACTGGGCCCTGTTTGTGAGGGAGCACTGTAGTTACCTATGGTCGCATACCAAACTTAAAACTTAGTGTCATAGAACTGTGACCCTTTTCTGATCTCTCACAGCCCTGTGAGTCAGGAATCTGCACAGGACATGCCTGCATGGCTTCTGTCTGCATGCAGTGACCTCAGCTGGGGTGGCTCAGGTGACTGTGGATGGCAAGAACGGCTCACCTGGGGCCCTCTCAGCTCTGGCTCTCTTTCTCTATTCCTCTAGGTCACATTGGCTGAGGCTGGAATGTGCAGAAGGGCTTCTTCACTCGGGTTTGGCATCTTGCTCAGGTGGCTGGCACAGCTGAAGCTGGCCAGTCATCTTTCCTAGTGGCTAGATTGAGCTTCTTATCGGATGGCTGGCTTCCCCACATTGCTAGTACTCCAAAAGATAGGAGATGGAAGCTGCGTTTCTCATACAGAAAATGGCTCAGTGTTGCTTCTGCCACCTTCTATTGGCTGAAGCAGTCATAGAGCCTGCTCAGATTCAAGGGGAGGGAACATACCATCTTCCAATGGGAGGAATGTCGGAAAATTTGTGGCCATCTTCAATCTGCTGTAATGATGGATTGGTCTCTGTGTGCCTAACAGAGCTGCATACTGCTTGCTAAGCTGCTATAGTCATGTCCGACTCTGTGATCCTATGGATTATAGTCCACCAGGATCTTCTCTCCATGGGATTCTTCAGGCAAGAATACTAGAGTCGGTTGCCATGCCCTCCTCCAGGGGATCTTCCCAACTCAAAGATGGGAACCCACATCTCTATGTCTCCTGTATTGGCAGGCAGGTTCTTTACTACTAGCCTCATCTGGGAAGCACTACAGGGCTGGGTCCTCAGATACTTTAGGAAACAGGATGTGTGTGTGTGTGTGTGTGTGTGTGTGGCCTCACAAGTTCATTTCCATGCTGACAAGTAGCAAACATTTCTACACCATGCAGTGTGTCTCTGTGAGGAGTTTGGCCAACTGTAAAGTTGGAACAGTCCTTAAGACTGCCCTCACCTCTGATACCAGGGGCCTCCCCAAAGTACCCTCAGTTTTGGTAATTGGCCAGAAGGACTCACAGAGCTCAGTGAATGCTGTTATGCTCATGGTTGTGGTTTATTACAAGGAAAGCATACAGATTAAAAGTGGTCAAGGGAAGAAGCACACAGAGCAGAGACAGGAAAGTCCCAGGCGCGGAGCTGCCACGGGTCCCTGCTGTGGAGTCAGGCCGTGTCACTTTCCTGGCACCAGTGTGTGACAGTACCCACGCCGTATTGCCGACCAGGAAAGCTCATCCAAGCCATTGTGTTCGGTTTTTACTGGGACTCCCTTACACTGGGATAATTGATTAATTTCCCATACGGTTGGTCTCAGTTTCCAAGTCCACTAATACTATATGACTCATATCCGCCACCCTAAATCACACTGATGTTTTTCTCAGAGTGGCCAGCCCTACCCGTATTCATGCTGTTAATAATCCAGCTAGCTCAAGGACCATAAGTGAACAAAGATTATCTCTCAGGAGCTGAGGGCAGAGGCCAGACCTCTGTTACAGTAAGGTTAAATTATTTGCTACACAATCTCATGTAGAGAAGGCTACCAGCAGTGTGGACAGGTTCCCTCATGTGAGCACTCTGAGTGGCATCCAGGAATTAGAATGACATGTTTCTTTACAGTATATGAATTCTGGCAACTGTGATGTTCCTGCTTCTAGACTATAAAGTATTTCAGAATTTCTTCTTCTTTTCTCCCCCCAGTGTTCTCTGTAGCCCCCTGCCACCACTCCCAGAACTGTGGGTACCACCTTCCCTTTGCTAGGAGCATTAAAAGAATAAATAGGATGGGCACTGCTTCAGCTTCTCTCTGTCACAGATTTGCCTGTTTCCTTTATCTCCTGTGTTCCCTCCTTCCCACCCCCACCCACTCCTCTGGATTCTTGATCTTCAGTCATTCCTGTTTTCAGTTTCAATTTCTGCTACATCAGTGGAACATGCTTACACCTATCAACTCCTCTTCTAGCCACCATCTTCTGTATTTTGGTATCTTCCATTTTTAAACAGAACCATTTCTTACATTTCCTTTTTCTCTAACTCTCTCCACTGATAGAGTCATAATGACTGTAATGGCATTTATGTGGTGCCACGTAGCTAACCCCTGGAGAAGGAAATGGTAACCTACTCCAGGTATCATTGCCTGGGAAAATCCCATGGTCAGAGGAGCCTGGTGGGCTACAGTCCATGGGGTTGCAAAAAGTTAGATATGACCGAGCGGCTAAGCACACACACATGCATGTAGTTACCCATACGCTATTGCATACCGTGGTGGGACCCCTTGTTTTCATGTACCTAGTAGCTGTTTCCCTTTCTTTAGGTAATAACACCTCAATTTTGCAGAACAGTATCTTCCCCATTTGGGACTAACAATCTTGCTGGGACTGTCAGTCAAGATGCTCACCCTGTTCTTGCCAAGAGGGTATTGTGTGATCCTGGCCAGTAAGGGGCTCCCTCGCTGGAATAGAAATCTTAGCTGAGTAATATAAGATTCAAAGTGGATAGCATCATTCATCCCTGTGAATGATGGAACAAGTGGACCCTTAGATTCACTACCTACATCCTCTAACTCTGCCTTGGTTCATGCCATTTCCCAAGACCTAGTTCTTCAGCTTTTCTCCTCATTCTATGAGCTACCTGTATCCTGTTGATAAATTCTTCCTTTTCCTTTAAGTTAGCCTGGCAGTCTCTGCTGCTGGCAACCAAAGGACCCCAGTGGAACCTTATTATTGACTTTTCATTAGTCTTATAAAGTACAGGGATGAGGAAAACTAATATCTACTGAATAAAATTTCGAGTTCAGCTAGTTTGAGTAATTTAAATTCACAAAGGTTATGCACTTTGTCAAAAGTCCCATATGGTTTTTTCACTTACCAATTTCTTGAGACATCGGTACTTGCCGACTCTACTTTTAGTTCTTGAACCCTAGTAATTTGGTTTCTCTAACTTGCTTTCATCCAAGATCCCAAGATACTAGTCAGTGGTCAACATCATAATAGAATTCTTCTAAGCTCTGGAATTACTGTCCAGAGCCCCTGAGCTCAGCAGTCGTTGTTCCACATGCAATGGTAGAAGAAGGACATTCATACATACAGTCTATTTATATTCCCTATTTTGTTACTCCTTTTTGCTTTCATGCCATAGACTTAAACAGTTAATTTCATAATGAATATTCTATGATTTTCTTCATGTTTTAGAACCTTCCTTCAAAACCCAAGTGGTTACTGCATTCAACTGTGTATAGTCATGAAAAAAACTGTAGATAAACTCTTTATTGTTTTATTTTCCATCAATATTCCTTTCTTATTAATAAAATATGAAAGCTAAAAGTGATGGCATTTCAAAATGAAGAGCCATGGGGAAATTTAAGATACCATAAAATGATCAGAGAGTAAAATAAATGTCAGTATATTATTTTGAAAAAAAAAAAAAATAGATGACTTTGAAAGTCACTTGACTGTTGCATTGATGGGTTTCACAGTAGTTGCCTCTCTAGTGTCATGAGGGCAAGCAGGCCTCAAGGAGTCCTATTCTCACTCAGGGAAGTTGTAAATAAGATTTCTGATCATTCATCAAAAGCTGATAACAAGGAAAGTTTAGCATTTGGGGAATATGGCAAACAAGGCTAAAAAGTTATTTTTGAAAAGATCTCTCTTTTTTGGGAAAATTTGTGGCTGTTATTAAAAATCTCCCTCCATCTGGTTGGCATTGTGAGGGGGTAATAACTAACTTCATTCTGAACCTTTGGGGCACTTGGAAATTGCTCTGATTTTTCCAGTATGCATCCCTAGCCGAACAAGCAGAAAAGCGAATGCAGCCAGATCTTTTGACTTCATTTGTACACATGCTAAGAAAGCAAACGTAGAATAGTTCAGAGGCAATTAGGGCTGTGGTGCAGAGCACCATTATTTTAAAACTTACCCTTTAGCACAGTTGTGACAAGATAATGAATGTGCATTTGCTCGTGTGGGAGTGGAGCAACTTAGAAGGGAGGAAAAATGAGTTCATTGAGTCTTCACGCACCATCAGGTCCTGAGACCTTTCAGTGTGAAAAGATTCTTTGTTAGTGCTTCCAGGAACTCCTCACAAATGATAGAAAGACTGTCAGACTATTCCTCCAGGAAAAGCCATCCCCAGAGCAATTGGGCCATGTGCAGCCCTTGTTTCCACCTCACCCACTCAGCTCGTCCTACTGATGCCTTCCACTTCCCGCCAGCAGCAGAGGGACCAGGTCAGCAGTCAGCTGCCCCAGCTGATGAGGCTTCAGGGGCCACAGACTGTCCTGTCCACATTTTGCCACCCACCGTCAGTATTCTCTACAATGCTCTGACTCCCACCACTCTCCTCTGTGGAGAGGTCAGGTGCAATCCTAAGCCTCTTTTTCTCTGCTTCTTGCGTTCCTGATATTTCTTAGCTTCCTTCTAAGGAACTTGTCCCCAGTGCAAAATTATTGACCAATGGACTGGAAACTACTCTATTCCTAATAATCCTCACTTTGCCAAGGGAAATTCTCTTTTCTCCAACTTCTTATTTGTGGAAGGTTCTTGAATTAACACAATATTGTCACTGTCTATAGTGGGCTGTGTGCTATGCTTAGTCGCTCAGTCGTGTCTGAGTCTTTGTAACCCCATGAACTGTAGCCCTCCAGGCTCCTCTGTCCATGGGATTCTGTAAACAAGAATACTGGAATGGGTTGCCATGCCCTCCTCCAGGGGATCTTCCCAAATCAGGGATTGAACCCAGGTCTCTCAAATTACAGGCAGATTCTTTACCATCTGAGCCACCAGGGAAGCCCATTGTGGGTGTGTTCAGTTCAGTCGCTCAGTCGTGTCCAACTCTTTGTAACCCCATGAGCTGCAGCACGCCAGGCTTCCCTGTCCAACAGCAACTCCCGGAACCTACCCAAACTCATGTCCATTGAGTCGGTGATGCCATCCAACCATCTCATCCTCTGTTGTCCCCTTATCCTCCTGTCCTCAAACTTTCCCAACATCAGGGTCTTTTCAAATGAGTCAGCTCTTCACATCAGGTGGCCAAACTATTGGAGTTTCAGCTTCAACATCAGTCCTTTCAAAGAATATCCAGGACTGATTTCCTTTAGAATGGACTGGTTGGATCTCCTTGCAGTCCAAGGGACTCTTAAGAGTCTTCTCCAACACCACAGTTCAAAAGCATCAATTATTCGCTACTCAGCTTTCTTTATAATCCAACTCTCACATCCATACATGACTACTGAAA
The DNA here is from genome assembly GCF_014754425.2 of Oryx dammah. Taxonomy (NCBI): domain Eukaryota; kingdom Metazoa; phylum Chordata; class Mammalia; order Artiodactyla; family Bovidae; genus Oryx; species Oryx dammah. The sequence continues at coordinate 48,883,782 of NW_024070186.1, forward strand.
AAACCATAGCCTTGACTAGATGGACCTTTGTTGGCAAAGTAATGTCTCTGCTTTTTAATATGCTGTCTAAGTTGGTCATAACTTTCCTTCCAAGGAGTAAGAGTCTTTTAATTTCATCTGAAGTCACCATCTGTAGTGATTTTGGAGCCCCCCAAAATAAAGTCAGCTACTGTTTCTACTGTTTCCCCATCTATTTCCCATGAAGTGAGGGGACTTGATGCCATGATCTTAGTTTTCTGAATGTTGAGCTTTAAGCCAAATTTTTCACTCTCCTCTTTCACTTTCATCAAGAAGCTCTTTAGTTCTTCAATTTCTGCCATAAGGGTGGTGTCATCTGCATATCTGAGGTTATTGATATTTCTCCCAGCAATCTTGATTCCAGCTTGTGCTTCCTCCAGCCCAGCATTTCCCATGATGTACTCTGCATATAAGTTAAATAGTGGTACACAAAAAATCCATGTCCTAACCCTAGGAACCTGAGAATGTGAACTTATTTGAAAAAAGAGTCTTTACTGATGTAATTTAGGATCTGAATCTCTTGACATGAGATCATTCTGAATTAGGGAGGGCACTAAATCCAATGATAGAGGTCCTTATAAGATAGATAGGAGGAAGATGACAGAGAGAAGGGCATGTGAATGGTCTCAGGGAGCCGAGGGGTGCAGCAGATTGACTGGTAATCAAACCTGGGCTGCAGTGGTGAGAGTGCCAAATCCTAACTGCTAGACCACAAGGGCCAGCTATCTTGGAGAACCTCAGTCCTTGCTTCTTTGAAGAAAGAATTCTACAAAGAGATGGAGGGTAGTGAAGCAAGTAAAGTGTTTATTCAAAGCAGAGTATGTATTAAAAGGACACATGAATGAACTCAGAGAGAGTTGTGCTTTTGGGACAGTTTTCCAGATTCCATCTGGCCAATCATCTTGTTCATTGTCCTTATCTGGTCTGACTCAGGGCCCTCCTCAGTGCATCTGTGCATCTTTTAGCCAAGATGGATTCTGGTGAGAGGGCTTCAGGAAGGTTGGCAGGACATACTATGGGCTGCCACTCTCTCTCTTCCCTGACTCCTGAGGATCTTTTCTGCACATGTCTGGTCTAGGAGGCCTCCTTGATCCCTAGAAAAAATGACCTCCTTATCTTTATTCAAGGAGAGTCTGCTCCTACCCTTATTGTTAAATCAAAGTAACAGGAGACAAGTTCCAGGGGCTCAGACTGGGGCCCAGTTGTCTCTGGCCTCATGAAGACAGAAAGACTGGAGTTGTTACCAAACCAAGCTTAGCTCCACATGCGGTAAAGCCAGTCTATGGACACAGAATTGTGGGGCAGGAAACGGCAGCATTTGTTCTAGGCGCCATAATGCACAGAACAACTAATGCTCAAAAAGCCCAAACTCTCCAGTGGGTTTGAACAAATCGCTTTTAAAGGCAAGGTGAGAGAGGGCGGAGTCCCAGGGTATGTGACCTGCTCATGCACGGTTCTCTGATTTGTTGATAGTTGAGATAATAGTGTGGTGTCACAGAGGTTAACACTGTCAGTCCTTAGACACTAGTAGTTCTGGGGGCTTTGTGTTCCTAGGCATCAGGTGGTTAATTTCTTCTATTTGGTGTATGGTGGGAGTTCAGTTCAGTTCAGTCACTCAGTCATGTCCGATTCTTTGCGACCCCATGAATTGCAGCATGCCAGACCTCCGGAGCCTACCCAAACTCATGTCCATTGAGTCGGTGATGCCACCCAGCCATCTCATCCTCTGTTGTCCCCTTCTCCTCCTGCCCCCAATACCTCCCAGCATCAGAGTCTTTTCCAATGAGTCAACTCTTCCCATGAGGAGGCCAAAGTTTTGGAGTTTCAGCTTTAGCATCAGTCCTTCTAAAGAACACCCAGGACTGATCTCCTTTAGAATGGACTAGTTGGATCTCCTTGCAGTCCAAGGGACGCTCAAGAGTCTTCTCCAACACCACAGTTCAAAGGCATCAATTCTTCAGCACTCAGCTTTCTTCACAGTCCAACTCTCACATCCATACACGAACACTGGAAAAACCTAGCCTTGACTAGACGGACCTTTGTTGGCAAAGTAATGTCTCTGCTTTTGAATATGTTATCTAAATTGGTAATAACTTTCCTTCCAAGGAGTAAGCGTCTTTCAGTTTCATGGCTGCAATCACAATCTACAGTGATTTTGGAGCCCCCCAAAATAAAGTCTGATACTGTTTCCCCATGGTGGGAGTTAGCATCTGTAAAATAACTCAGGAAATGGGCATCAGATATGGTTATCTAGATATTTCAGAGAGGAGCCAAAACAAAGGATATGGGAGAGGAGCCTGTCCTGGAAAGACTCCATAGAGTCCTGCTTGGATACAGAGTTACACAGATGCAAGCCTAGTACCATCAGAAGTTGGAAGAGGTAAGGAAAAATTCTCCCCTTGAGCCTTCAGGGAGAGTGTTACCCTAACAACACCTTGACTTTGGCCTTTTGGTCTCCAGAATTGTGAAAAAATAAATTTCTGATGTTTTAAGCCACCAAGTCTGTGATCATTCATTATGGCAGCTCCAGGAAACTAATAAACTATCTTTGCTGTAGTCAGGGATGGACTTGGATGAAACTGCTCCATACTAACCTAGATTTGTACTATGAAAGCTGGAGGGATGGGGGGTATCTTGGCAGTGACCATTAAACAAATCACAGAAGTGAAGACTTGTGAATTCCCACTCTGAGGATGAGAATAAATCTACCTCCCTCCTTGGGAAGTTTATATTCTAGCTGTCAACACAATGCCTCAACATTAAAAAAAAAACTTATGTTATTATGTCGTGGGTCATCTTACTGGTAAAGACAGATACCAGGCCCACCAAAATAAACTGACACAGCTAAGGAGAAGTGAAGCCAGAGCTCAGAAGAAGGAGTGGTTGAGTGAGCTGCAGGGGCCATGGTCGTGAGAAAGCTGTGCCTGGCCAGGAGTGGGCCCGTGGGTGTGGTCTGCCCAGTGCAGACAGTGAGAGGCTCATAGGCTATGTGATGTGAAGTGAAGTGAAGTTGCTCAGTCGTGTCTGACTCTTTGCATCCCCATGGACTGTAGCCTACCAGGTTCCACCATCCATGGGATTTTCCAGGCAAGAATACTAGAGTGGGTTGCCATTTCCTTCTCCAGGAGATCTTCCCGACCCAGGGATTGAACCCGGGTCTCAGGCATTGTAGGCAGATGCCTTACCATCTGAGCCACCAGGGAAATCTAATAGTCTATAGGGAACATAACAAAATAACAAAAGCTACTAAAAGTCAGTCTGCTCTTTGTTAACACCATGGGCCAACAATTAGAAATGATTTTGTCTGATAAAATGATTTTGTCTGTCTCCTCCTCAAAAATCTATCATTACTATGTTTTAAACAATTGCTGAAGTACTTATGAGTTTTAGTATTATATATATAAAGCTTAAAATGAGCATGTTTTTACTACTTAGACTTTAATAAACAATGTGTTCTACATAGAAGTCTATGCTGTCAACCTGACAGGCAGAGCCAACTACACTTGGTTGTTTTGGGAGTCAGTGTCTAGGGTCAGGTATTGTTTGATGTTTCTTTGGGACTGCTCTTGTTTTCAGTACCTGGGACTACATATTCCTGTGTGTAAGGGGCTGATTCATAAAAATCAGAGATAGTTCATGGATTCTAAAGACCAAGAAATAATTGGAGTTACTTCAATTCTGTCACTTTGCAAATACTTTGAAATTTTATCTGGGACTGAGTTTTGAAACAGTGAAATAGAGTGCACATCACAATGTGTACTATTTTTCTATGGCAAATGCAAATTTTGTTTCATACATGAAGTATTTTACTGAATTTGAATATCTTTAAAATTGCAATGAATTATTTTAAAATTATTAATTGTTTAAAGAATGAAGAACAGAGCAAGAAAATAGGATTATTGCTGATCAGTGAATTTTTTTTTCTTAAAGTATATTTTATTATATTGGGTGGGGTATTAAAAAATGATCCACCCTGGGTGTCAAATATGTGAGATATGCCATTAGGGAAAGGAGCAAATCAAGGCTATATTTGTCACCCTGCTTATTTAGCTTATGCACAGAGTACATCATACAAAATGCTGGGCTGGATGAAGCACAAGCTGGAATCAAGATTGCCAGGAGAAATACCAATAACCTCAGATATGCAGATGACACCACCCTTATGGCAGACAGTGAAGAGGAACTAAAGAGCCTCTTGATGAAGGTGAAAGACTAGAGCAAAAAAGCTGGCTTAAAACTCAACATTCAAAAGCTAAGATCATGGTGTTGGGTCCCATCACTTCATGCAAACTAGATGGGGAACCAACGGAAACAGTGACAGACTTCATTTTGGGGGGCTCCAAAATCACTGCAGATGGTGACTGCAGCCATGAAATTAAAAGATGCTTGCTCCTTGAAAGAAAAGCTGTGACCAACCTAGACAGCGTATTAAAAAGCAGAGACGTTACTTTGCCGACAAAGTTCCATCTAGTCAAAGCTATGGTTTTTCCAATAGTCATGTATGGGTGTGAGAGTTAGACCATAAAGAAAGCTGATTGCTAAAGAATTGATGATTTTTTAACTGTGTTGAAGAAGACTCTTGAGAGCCCTTTGGACAGAAAGGAGACCAAGCCAGTCAATCCTAAAGGAAATCAGTCCTGAACATTCACTGGAAGGACTGATGCTGAAGCTCTAATACTTTGGCCACCTGATGTGAAGAGCTGACTTATTAGAAAAGACCCTGATCCTGGGAGAAATTGAAAGCAGGAGGAGAAAGGGTTGACAGAGGATGAGATGATTGGATGGCATCACCAACTCAATGGACATGAGTTTGAGCAAGCTCTGGGGGATGGTGAAGGACAGGGAAGCCTGTCGTGCTGGAGTCTGTGGGGTTGGAAAGAGTCAGATATGACTGAGCGAATGAGCAAAAATTGTGTAGATGAGGAAAAACAGATGTAGAATTTGAGGAATGGTGGGTTTTAAGTTCATTCCTCCAAATTTAAATCTTTTGCTTGCAATTACTCTGTTCAATCTGAATACTATTTTATAAAAATTTTAAAGAAAAGAAGGAGGCTATTCAAATAATGAAGGTGACCATATGTTCTGGTTTTCCTAGGGTACCTCTAACTTAAGCCTATTGCCCAGCATTGGGCATTAAGCTCTCAGCAATGGAGCTCCTCCCTCCCACCCATCAGCATGTCCCATTGATTATCCTTTAGATGAGGGGCAGGTTTTGCCCACACAGAACAGAGTTAAAAATCCGAAATATTGTTTGTAGTTTTAAATAAACGGACATTAAGGTCATTCTATTAGTAAGAATGGCAATTGACAACTTTATTGTCAGTTGTGAGTTACAAATATTGAATAACCAGCAAATAGAGAGGGAGTTACTAATCTGTTTAAATGGCAATAAATTGCAACTCTTTTCACTGGTTGAGCAGGCCAATAAGAAGTTTAGAAGGAAAGCACTGGTGTGGATCATCAGGTTTCTATTTCTTTGCTTAACAGTTTTAGAAGGAATGCCAGAGTGGTGACAGGCAATCCAGACAGAAAAGAGATTGAGATTGAGATGTGAAAATTGTCCCAGCTAGAGTCGAATCCTACAGCATGGTAGTGAAGACAAGAGCTGAAGGAGGCAGAGAAGTTCTAGTGTTGAACTGTGTGGGTAAAGTCAGCTGAGATTCAGTAGAAGAGTGTATAACTATAGAGAGAATAAATCAGATTTAAAATAAAAGCACAACCTGAATTAGATAGCAGGTAAGACTAAGATGCCCTGGAGTGCTAAATGGCAATCCACTTCAGTATTCTTGCCTGGAAAATCCATGGACAGAGGAGCCTGGTGGGCTACAGCCCATGGGGTCACAAGGAATTGGACACAACTGAGCTACTGAGCACAAAACTAAGATGACATACCCCAGCGTAGTCATGCGTGAAGCCCAGTGTGACTGCATGTGCCCTCATGTTTCTTTGTCTTCATGCATACTCTTTCTTAGATTAGGAACAACCATTCCCATCTCATCCACTGAACAAATTCTGAGCTATCTTTTGAAAGGCAATGTGAAAAGTGAAAGTGTCAGTTCCTCAGTGGTGTCCAACTCTTTGTGACCCCCTGGACAGTAGCCTTGCCAGGCTCATCTGAATATTGGAATGGGTATCCATTCCCTTCTCCAGAGGATCTTCCAAACCTGCATTGTGGGTAGATTCTTTACCATCTGAGCCACCAGGGAAGCCCCAAAAGGAAATGTAGTATAGTGGTTTTAATCACTAACTGTGGAAGCAGAGAACTAGCATTATCACTTTCCAGCTGTGTGATCCTCAGTTCAGTTCAGTTCAGTTCAGTCGCTCAGTCGTGTCCGACTCTTTGCAACCCCATGGATCGCAGCACGCCAGGCCTCCCTGTCCATCACCATCTCCCGGACTTCACTCAGACTCACGCCCATTGAGTCCGTGATGCCATCCAGCCATCTCATCCTCTGTCGTTCCCTTCCCCTCCTGCCCCCGATCCCTCCAAGCATCAGAGTCTTTTCCAATGAGTCAACTCTTTGCATGAGGAGGCCAGAGTACTGGAGCTTCAGCTTTAGCATCATTCCTTCCAAAGAAATCCCAGGGCCGATCTCCTTCAGAATGGACTGGTTGGATCTCCTTGCAGTCCAAGGGACTCTCAAGAGTCTTCTCCAACACCACAGTTCAAAAGCATCAATTCTTCGGTGCTCAGGTATACAATCATTTATTTATTTATTTATTTTTATTTTACCCTATATGCGAGACAGCAAAAGAGACATAGATGTACAGAACAGACTTTTGGACTCCAATTCAGTTTAAACTTCTTCCACCAAATATTAGGTCTTATAACTTTTTACATCTCACTGCCTAGCAGAATTCTTCTTGGTACTTGTTGCTCAATAAATACTTGTTGAATGAATCAAAGAATGAATGCTGGCGATTCACCTCTCCAGGTCTTTGAAAAAGATTTCTTAGGAAGTTTAAAATTCATTTTAAAAATTTATTTATTTACTTTGATTGGAGGATAATTGCTTTGCAATTTTTGCCATACATCAATATGAATCGGCCATAGATATACATGTGTCCATCCATCCTGACCCCCACATCCCATTTCCCTCCCCACTCTATCCCTCCAGGTTGCTGCAGAGCACTGGCTTTGGGTGTCCTGCTTCATACATTAAACTTGAGCTGACATTTGGTAATGTATGTGTCAATGCTATTCTCTCAAATCATCCCACCCTCTTCTCCCACTGTGTCCAAAAGTCTATTCTTTATGTCTGTGTCTCCTCTGCTGCCCTGCACATAGAATCATTGGTATTATCTTTCTAGATTCCATATATATGTGTTAATATATGGTATTTGTCTTTCTCTTTATGATTTACTTCACTCTGTATAATAGGCTCTAGCTTCATCAACCTCGTTAGAACTGAGTTCCTTTTTATAGCTGAGTAATATTCCATTGTGTATATGTACCACAATTTCCTAATCCACTCATCTACCAATGGACATCTAGGTTGCTTCCATGTGGGAGATTTCTTAGGGAGCCATAGTGTTTTAGGGAGAAGCTAAGCCTACTTTAGTGGCAGAAGGCTCTGGAAAGAATTTACCCTTCAACTACTGAAATCTGCACTTGCCCACAACATACCATTAGACCAAAGGAATAAACTTTGCTGTTGCCACCGTCTCCCACCTATGAAAGCCAGTTTTCAATTCTGATCTTCTTGATTGCTTTTACCTTGTTTTTGGCAAACTCCTAACTTGGTTTCTGTGACCTCCATTTCCTCTTCCTATTTTACTAGCTTGGGATGTTCCATCTGTTCTGTGGGCTTCTCTTCTTCAACTCATTCTTTAAATGTTTATGTTCTTAAGAGCCACTTTTGTTCTTTGATTCTCACTTGACACACTTTTCCTGGGGAATCCCTTCCTTCCTATTTGTTGTTGTTGTTCATTCACTCAGTCATGTCCAACTCTTTGCAACCCCATGGATTGCAGCACACCAGGCTCCCCTGTCCTTCACCATCTCCTGGAGTTTGCTCAAACTCATGTTCATTGAGTTGGTGATGCCATTTAACCATCTCATCCTCCTGCCCACGTTCTTTCCCAGAATGAGGGTCTTTGCCTGTGAGTTGGTTCTTTGAATCAGGGGACCAAAGTATTGGAGCTTCAGCATCAGTCCTTCCAATGAATATTCAGGATCAATTCCTTTTAGAATCTCCTTGCAGTCCAAGGGACTCTCCAGAGTCTTTTCCAACACCACAGTTTGAAAGCATCAGTTCTTTGGCACTCAGCCTTCTTTATGGTCCAACTCTCACATCCATACAAGACTATTGGAAAAACCATAGCTTTGTCTATATGGACCTTTGTCAGCAAAGTGATGTCCGTGCTTTTTAATATGCTGTCTTGGTTTGTCATAGCTTTTATTTTTCTTTCCTATTACTACCTGCTGATTCCTAAATGTCTGTCTGTATCCTCGACTGTTCCTTGAGTTGCTGACCTGCCTTCTGGGCATATCAATCTAGACCTTAAACTCAGCATGACCAGAACACAGCACTGGACTTATGATCACCTCACCCACCTGAGCCTATCATTTTACTCTCTTATTAATGACACTTGTTAATGGAGTAAAAAACTTCGGAATTATTATAGTCAACTCTCTCTCTCTCCTTGATTTGATCTGGGGCTGGTGCTAGCTGTTCGGCCTCCTGGAGTTCTCTTATCTGTATCCCACATTCTCTGGATCCTCACTGCCATTGACCTAGTTCACTCCTCAACATATTTTTGCTTCAACTATTTCAAGATCTTCTATTAGGATCTTCACAGGATTCACTGGTTCTGCATGATTCTTAAGCTTAGTTTCTTGGCTTGATGTTTTTAATCAAATGGGTGTTTCAAATTCAAGCCTCTTACTTATGTAGCACAGGTTTTAGGTCCTCATCTGTCAGTGATGTCTCAGTTTCACCATGTGGCCAAGGGCAGGCTGCTGGCAATGATCTCCCCTCACTCATTCACATACACCAAACCTTCTTTCTGGCCTCCCAGCCCATAGATGAGACCTTTTTCACCTTATCAGCAGGTCCCGTGCATTCACAAACATAAAAACCCACCTGCGAGGCAGGCACTAACCCAGTTTCTCTGGAAGCAGCACAATTTCAACTCTGGCCTGTAGATTTGGCTGTTGTTTCCTTCTTTGTTGCTGGTAACCGGAGCTTTTCCTTTCTTAGTTTTGAGCTTGGCTATGAACCTGCACTTTTTTTTTTTAAAAGTCTGTTCAGCAGATCCATGTGTTTGGAGTCAGAGGAGGTATTGCTATCCCTTTTCAGCCTGCCACACTGAAGGGAAGTCGGCTGTTAAAAAATAATTTCAAAAGAAGTTAAAATAGCTCTCATTCCAATCTCCAAATGAACACGTTAATGATTTTATTTAATTCATTAATGAGAAAACCAGCAAAGTTGAAAAACACCCATTATAGAACAGGAATATTGAAATATGAATGTGCAAATGAAATGGAGATAAACTCGGCTTCTATAGTGCAGAGAGGTAAACTAAACCTCTCCTGGACAGGACAGAGTCGGCAGGTGGGAGTTATTTTGCATCGTTGTCAGTTATCTACAATTTACAGAGTTGTGAAGTACCTCAAAGGCAATGAACAGCTAGAGCAGATAAACTAGAGAGTGTGCTGGATTAGACAATGTGTAGTTTTCCGCTGAAGCCCAATTTCCCCCTACAGTTAGCTGTAATTATCTGTCTTGTGTTTCAAGTTCCTCTCAGGAATAGGGGCTGGGTTCAAGTCACACATCCAGGTTCCAGAACATCTTACATTTCTTAGAAATAACTCACTAACTACAGATGGAATGAATAAATTTGTTTCATATAGATTCTGAAGGATTTTCTCCCTTCCATTAAAGAGGGAGCGATTTTGAGAGAGAGCAAAAAAATACACACATATATATTTATGTCATATATATGACTCAGAAAAGGAACTGGGAAGCTTCTGTCCTCTGCCCCACTCTCTCTCTCCGTGTGCATGCATGTATGAGGAAAGAATACTGGAGTGGGTTGCCATGACCTCCTCTAGGAGATCTTCCTGACCCAGGAATCAAACCTGCATCTCTTATGTCTCCTGCATTGGCAGGCAGCTTCTTTACCAGCAGCATCACCGGGGAAGCCCCCTGCTTGCTCCGTGAGTTCAGGCATTCATGGGCAACTTCACTGCACAGGTGTCCTGAGACAGCAATGCATCACATTGTTATGAGTGAACATCAAATAAAAGATCCCTCTTTTTCAGTTGTCAACCAGGTGTAATTTAAGACATTTTTGCCAAAGTATCTTCCTATTAATAAATATTGCTAGTTCTCCTCCTTTAATACATGTAAAGAAAATTCCTAATTACTTTATTTTCAGATGCCTCTGCATCTGAATTGCTTAATGGCTGCTGCCCTTTAGGTCCTGCCTTATCACAGGGATTTTAGGGGCCTTGCCAGCAATACCATCAGTCAGGTAATTTGCATGAATAGTTCTTTAATAAACATCCAGCCCCCTTATCACTGTTCCCTGCAGGATCCTCATTAGTCAGTAACCTAATTCAAGCTTGAAAGATTTCCATTATGGTGCCCTTTGTTTCCTGCCCATTGCCTAATTTTCTGTTCAGCAGGACATTTTTTCTGCAGTCCATGACTTGTTTCTTGACTGACATATATGATTTTTTTTTCCTCAAAATAAATGAGTGCATACATGTACTCAGTCCATTTCCCATCAATGGTACATTCATTTAAGCAATACAAGAAAATGTCAGAGGGGTGTTATCCAAACAGCCCCTAAAGTTATCTTTAAAACCAAAATAAAATGACTTGGAAAAAATAGCAGTCAGTAACTTGACTGTGAGTATATGTGAAGGTAAATAGACAATCCAAATAGCAATATCAATTTAATCATTGAATTAATAGTTACCATTTTACCAGTTTAAGAACTCGATTATCTCTCCCTTTTTTTGCCTAACAAATTTGGGTTGAAATAGTTATCTAAATTGAAATAGATCACTTATTAGAAAAGTTTGGAAAATTTCAAAACTCTAGAATCTTACAGAGAGTGCTAAGCCAGTAATTTTCATCCCTGACTGCAGTTAACCATCACCTAGAAGGCTTGAAAACATATCAGTGAACTGTTTCCATCCATAGACGCTCAGTTTTAATTGGTTTGAGGTGAGGCTTGGGAATAGGTAATTTTCAAAAACTCACTAGGCAATTCTTTACATGTATATATAATTTTATTCATTTACTTTTGGCTGTGCTGGGTCTCTGTTGCTGTGTGGGCTTCTCTAGTTGTGGGTACAGGGGGTTACTCTTTAGTTGCCTAGTTGCCATGCACAGGCTCTTCATTGTGGTGGCTTCCCTTGTTTTGGAGCACAGGCTCCGTACACAAACTTCAGTAGTCGAGGCTCACTGACTCTAGAGCACAGACTCAATAGCTGTGGCCTGCGGGCTTAGTTGTCCCAGGCATATGGGATCTTCCCAGATTAGGGATCAAACCTGTGTCTCTTGCATTGGCAGGCAGATTATTTACCTCTAAGCCACCAGGGAAACCCCCTTCTCTAGGTAATTCTAGTATCCAACCAGGGTTGAAAACCTCTAGAAATTTTGCTCAGTGGAACTCTCATAAATAATACTAAATTGTGCTTTCTTTATTGTTGGATGATTGAGTTGTCATCTAGATTTCAAGGTGGTCCTTCAAGACACTTTTCTTTAGAAAAATAAAATATCTTTTGTGTTTGCTGAGGATTTATGACATGCTTGGCTGAATTGCATCATGGTGGCTTAAAAGTTTGTGAGATGTATGATTTCTGTCATGTAAGAATCCGGAGCATGAATTCTCTCTCAATCTCTGTTACTTAGGAACAATGATCTTGAATTTGCATATTGTACTAAAAGCAGGTTCAACTTTCTGGGTTCCAGTTAATTGAGAGAGAGTAACTTTTAACCCAAGATACTGTCCTTTCTGGACACATTCTGTCCTTGCTGCAGGAATGCTTAATTCCCACTGCCCTCTTGCCTTTTCTTTTGTCTGCCTGTCCCAGATCACAGCCTCTTCCCTTAATTCTTCCATTTACTTGTCCAACTCCTTTTCAGACCCTAGCTGAGGGATTTCCTTCAAGTAGCCTTTCTTAACTGCCCCTTCACCCTAGGTTCTGCATCCCCCTAAATACTTCCAGAGCCTGTGTGTTGAAGCATGAACCTTCAGTCACACTGGCCTCTTTTCTTACTTGAATCTCCTGCTAGAAAACTCTGATGACAAGGGCTGTGCTCTCTTTCCTAGTGCAGCTTTGGTGGCAGTCACTGTTCCAAGAACTTTATATAATCAATACATGTAAGTCTTAAAAACAACCCTATATGGTAGTTTTTGCTATTATTATCATTTTAAACAAGATGAAGCAAAAAGATTAACTTGAATATTTCAGTTCTTATAGCTAGCAAGAAGAGTTACTGGGATTTGAACCCAGGTAATCTGGCTCTGGATTCTGAGTTCTTAATGAATAGCTGAATAAACAAGTATAGTTGAACTAGTACAGAGTCACAGATGCCGAGAGGCACCATAAATGTGGCTTTCACTTAGGTGTGCTCTAAGTGAGTATGCTGAATTATTGAGATGGTAATAATCACATTTCCTCAAAGAGAAATTGTGTGTATGTGTGTGTGTTTTTGTGTGTGTGAGAAAGAGAATAGGGAGGTGAGATGGAGAGAAAGATAACATATTATCAGAAGTTTAAATACACAAGATGCAAGATTATGACAAGTCAGTCAATGGGATGACTCAGGAGCAGTCAGAAATGTAAATATGCAATACTGTGTCATAAGCTTTTGAATCAGCTTGTCTTTGTCTTTTATATGAGAAGAGAGGACAAGAAGTAGTGTCAGAATCTACCTGTGGCTTAACTGAACCACTTGAAAATCCCTAGGTGATCTGGCATGGAGAAAAGTATTTGAGAGTTCAAAGTCAGTGGGGTAAATTAAAAAAGTAGGCATAATTTTCTATTTCAAACTTTAGTTCAAAGTTGTATGGATTGAAACTTTTTATTAGTTTTCCATTGCTTTCCATTGCCTGTAATGAATAATTTTAAATATAGTGGCTTAAACAACACAAATTTATTATCTTGTCTACCTGATGGTCAGAAGTGTGAAATAAGTGGGTTTTACTGAGCTACAATCAAGTGTACAGAAGCCTGCATTCCTTCTAGAAGCTCTCAAGGAGAACCTGCCCCTCCTTCTAGAGACTGTCAGTGTTCCTTGTCTCCCGGCCCCATTCTCAATCTTCAGTGCCAGCAGCAGAGCATCATCAAATCTTGTTCTCACTCTGACTCTATTTCCTTTCTATAAAGATGCATGTGATTACATTAGCCCATCTGTATCATTGGTCTTCCCAGGTGGTTCAGTGGTAAAGAATCCGCCTGCTAATGCAAGAGATGTAGGAGACTCGGGTTTGATCCCTGGGTTGGGAAGATCCCCGAGGGGAGGAAATGGCAATACACTCCAGTATTCTTGCCTGGAAAATTCCATGGACAGAGGGGCTTGGCAGGCTACAGTCCATGGGTCACAAACAGTCAGACACTACTGAGTAACTGAGCACATACCTGGATAATCTGCAATAATCCCCCCATCTCAAGACTCTTAATCACATCTGTACTGACCCTTTTGCTACATAAGGGAACACAGATTCCAGGAACATCATTCAGGGTGGGGACCATTATTCTGTCTATGACAACTATGAATGATATCTAAGAAAAACATGAGTAGCCAAAGGACATCTGGTTGAGGGCATTGTAGAAAATAAATCCAAAGACTCAGATTTTTTTATTCAAACTTACAATGTGAAAATAAACTACTTTTTAAAAGAATTGTGTTGCAGGAAGGATGGAGGGAAGTCTTCCCAGTTAGAAGCTTGGGACTATCCTATCTCAGTTCAGTACATATCAAAGTTACTGGCCTTCTATACATGAGACTAGACTAGGACCCCACATCCTCTGACCTGTAGTTAAAAAAGAGGACCACCTCTAGATGTATAAGAGAGACAAGACTATCTGGTGCTTAACAGAGGAGGCAGAGGTAAATTTTGTGTCATCAATGAGCAAACTTCAAAAAGGTTATTTGAGAAAGAGAAAGAGTCAACTCCAGATCTTTCAAAAGGATCACAAGGTTTTTCCAATAAAGCATTAAGGGTCTCTCCTTTGCTAGAGGCTTTAATTTTTTTTTTTTTTTTTTCCTAACTGTACTGGCTTGTATCCCTGACATAATGGAATGGCTGATCTCATCAGGATATACACATAGGCTTGCTCATATTTCTATATATGAGAAGTGACTTTTGGTCTAAGCTAAAACAACTTCTTTATAACTTCCAGTTCACATACAACTCTGCAATATTTGCCAGTTGTTGGTCCCATGGGATGAGGCTCTGGATGAGTGAAAGTGGAAGCCTAGTTAAATGGGATGCTTTCCTCTGCACTCAGGAATATCTCTGGAGCAATTTGACGGGTTTCTCTCTGCCCTTTATGTTTTTTGAAATTTTTCTCTGTTGAGGCATGAATAAATCCTAATGGACAAGCAGTGAGTCTACAGCAGGTCTGTTTCATTCTTTGTATGTCTCAGATTTCCATGACACGAGCTCCCCGATATTTCCTTTTTCACTCTCACATTAGACTTTGAGAGGCAGCCTCTGTAGCAGATTAAAAATGGGAGAAGGAGTTTTATAGTTTCTGGTCTTACATTTAGATATTTAATCCATTTTGAGTTTATTTTTGTGCATGGTGTTAGAAAGTGTTCTAGTTTCATTCTTTGTACACCCGTGGCAGATTCATGTTGATGTATGGCAAAACCAATACAGTATTGAAAAGTAAAATAAAGTAAAAAATAAATAAATAAAAATTTTTTTTTTAAATGGGAGAAGGTTATGGGATTGAAGTCAATGCATAGTTCTCTATGGTCTCTGTTTTGGTCTGAATTTTGCAACCCTCCTCCCCTGAAAAACTTCCTGTACTGACATCCTAGGTGACTGTGTTTGGAGACAGGGCCTTTAAAGATATATGTGGGCATGCTAAATCACTTCAATCGTGTCTGACTCTTTGTAACCCTATGGACTACTATGGACTGTAGCCCACCAGGGGTTTATCTCTAAACCATGGGATTTATCTCTAATCTCTATCCATGGGATTCTCCAGGCAAGAATACTGGAGAATCAGAGAGCTTTTCTTGTATCTGCTTCATCTCAGCTGCTTTCAGCTGAATAATTAAAATGTCAAAGTGGCATATTTGGGGGTAATAGTCCCTTCTTCAGGGGATCTTCCTGAGCAGAGATTGAAACCACAGCTCCTATATCTCCTACATAGTCAGGTTCTTTACCACTAGCACCACCTGGGAATCCCTTTAAGGACATAATTGAGGTTAAGTGAGGTCATTAGGGTGGAGGCCCTAATCCAATAGGACTAGTGTCCTTATAAAAGGAGAAAGAAACACTAGGGAAGTATATACATAGAGAAAAGTCATGTGAGGACATAGCAAGAGGAGACGTCTCAGGAGAAATCAACCCTGTTGGGACCTTGATCTTGAACTTCCAGCCTCCAGAACTGTGAGAAAATAAATTTTTGTTGGTTGAACTGCCCAGTCTACAGTATTTTGCTTTGGGAATCCCAGAAAACAAATACGCTCTCTTATTTCTAGTCATGAAACATCTGAACTGGAAACACTTCAGGTAGTATCAAAGGGTGGTTGCTCCGTTGGCCTGGGTCCCAATCTCAGCACAACAAAGACACAGCAGCACAACAGTGGATCTGTGATGAATATGGAACACAGGCAAACACTTTAACTCTGTGGGTTTAGAACACTAAGACTTGGGGCTGCATATCCTGGCTGCTGACTATGGTGGTGGTTATTTTCATCTTCAATATTGGAAAATTAAGTTGATAGTTTAGGTGACTTGCCCAAGTTCTTCTGTGTCCTGAACTAAAGCTTCCATTTCTGTCCTAGACTCCTTCCTTAGCAGATGTCATTTACATGTTTGGTTTGTAGGGGAGGGAAAAAAATCTTTTTCCTCTGCCTCTTTTAGATTCTCAGACTTGGGCGCCTTTATTAGATTGACAAAAGACAGAGTAACAATGAGAGAATATCAAACAGAAGCTGATTAACATATGCATTACATAGACATGTGGGAGCACTCAGCAATGAGTAACTCAAAGGAGTGCTTAGAACTTGGGTTTCATAGCATCTTAACAAAAGAACAGTACAGTTTTTAGAGAACACGGGAGAGGAAAGGAACTTTGAGTTTCTAGGGCAGCAAACTGTGAAAGTAGTGAATGTATGATGGGACTAATGATAGATAAGTGCTAATTTCAGCAAGATGCGTTATGTAGATTCCTCTGGTGGTCTCTGCACCGATAAAGGTCCAGAATTGTCTCTGGAGATTAACGCCTGTCCTTCCTGGTGAAGAGGGGAGGGGAGGAACCTTTATAAATTTATGTCTTGCTTTAAGGCAAGTAGGAAAGGTCAGAGAGCTTTTCTTGTATCTGCTTCATCTCAGCTGCTTTCAGCTCAATAATTAAAATGTCAAAGAGGCATATTTAGGATAGCATATTGTGCTACCCTTCAATTTCTTTCAGGATTTGAAAGACCTAATGATATAAAGGAAAAATCTGTTATGGAGAGGATAACAGTCAGGTTGCCAACATTTGAAAGGTTATTTAGAATAATCCAGCAGAGAGCAGGTAAATTAGGAAGTCAGAAACAACAACACCTGGGTTTTGTTTTTGTATCTTTCAAATTTCAAACAGAATGTGACATTATTTATAGTCTTGAAGTGAGAACATGTCTGAATTCAAATGCCCACCCTTCTGTATAATCTTAGACAAGTACTTAACCTTTCAGAGTGTTAGCATCTTCCTCTTTAAAATGATGATGATTGAAATAGTGTCATAGACTTGTGGGGGAGAATTTGGTTGGGTCATAAATGTAAGGTTCCTGATATAGGATAGATGCTCCATTAACTTCCAGACACCTTCTCCAGTACCACAGATGCTTAACAAGAGACCTTCGAGAATTACGTAATGCTTTTCTGAAAAGTTGTTCTTAAAATTGTTATCTCAGCCCTAGAATTCTGAAGGAAAAAGCCTGAAGGTGATTGAGTCTGAGAGTTTTCCTACAGAAAGTGAAGTGATTATAAATTGCAACAAGTTTTTCTAAGTAGAGACTAACACTGGGGCTTTAAAAGGTACAGACTTCTTCTCACAGACTTCATGGAGATATGAATATAGAATGCATGTCAACTTTCTATTTGGTCCAGATTCTTCCAAATGACAAAAAACCCTGCTGTCTCAGTCCCTTAAGCCAGACCACAGAGGCTATTAAGAGAAGTTTCTCCTCTATTCATTCTTTCCAATCTGGTGGGCTTATCCTAGATCCAGCCTCTCTGCCAGGGAGATGACAGAGCCCAAGGAAGAATTGAAAATAGAGAAAGAAACAGTTTTAGAATTGAACATGAAACTAGAAGGCTCATGAGTGAATACGTACACAGTCCCATAAGAGAAAGAAAAAAGTGAAAAAGAGAAAAATGCTTAAAATCCAAAAGAAACAGAAGAGGAAAAAAATATTTAAGAGAATATGACAAATACTTAGGACATGCAAGAAAGGTCTAACATACTCAATCCCTAAAGAAGAAAATAAAATCAAGGAAACCAAATAACAGAATTATAATTCATCAGGAAATTTTGCCAAAATAATTATTTGTAACTATATATTGAAAGAGAATCCTGTGTACCCAAACCTATCAATCCATAATGTCAAATATCAAGATATATTCTAGTGAACTTTTTCAACTAAAAAGAAAAAGAAAAATAGCCATTGAATATCTAGGCAGGAATAACATGTGATTTACAAGGGAAAAAAGTTAGATTACCTTTAGATTTTTCATTAGGTCCAAAGAAAATGGAGTAACATATTTAAGAGATTCAAGTAAAATAAAAAAGTATGCCAAAGAGTTTATGTATTTGAAAGAAATTTTCCAAGTATAAAAGGCTCTGTAGGGGACAAAAAAGCCTTTCCTCTACCTCCAAGTTAATTAGCTGGGGCTTGGAATAAACTGATAACAGGTAGATTAACAGGAAAAAAAATGACCATTACTATAAACAACATTTATTAATTTTAATATGACATATACAGGGGTATCACAAAAGAAAGTAAATACTCTAAAAGCAGTGAGCTTTGAGAGTTTCTATAGCATCATAATAGGGGAAGGGGAGGGGATTGATTTTTAGGGAGGATGAATGGACCCTTAGAAAACTGGCTGGGAGAGGTGGTCGTTTGTGATCAAGTTGTGTGTGGCGTGGGCCTTGTATCTGCTCTCTGTGATGGTCAATAAACCTCCCAGGGAAGGGATTTGTGACAATCAGCTTCCTTTTGGAGGATCTGTCTTTAAGCAGATAAGAGGAGTTCAGAGAAAGCCTGTCCCTACTTTTGCTATTTTTCAGCTTCCTTCAGCTCAAAATAATCAATGTAACAAGCAGCACATTTTGGTGTGGCATGAGCTAAACTTCTTCAGTACAAACTCTTACAGACGTAAAAGAACGTAGGGAATTCTGTTTCTAAGAGAAATTTACTAGAGAAAAAACTTCAGAGAACCAAACTGATTAGAGAAATGCAAGCTGAGGGCATGGTGGTCTTTATTAAACATAAACTCACTGAATAATTAAGATTAAGATCAGGATCAAAAAAGAGAGAATATAGTATACAATGGCCACAGGCAACAATGTAGATATAATAAAGCTATTTAAAGAAGTGAGGGATCAAAATGAGGATGACATATGTAAAAATCTAATTATTTTTGGTAATTGTAGTGAGTGGTAGTGGTATTAGTAATATTACATTTGTAAGTTCTTCTGTGTATAATGTTATTATGGAGTGAGTAATTATGCAGGATTCTAATTCTATTATCTCCTATGTCCTTGAGACCAGGACTTCAGTGTGAGAGATGGAAATAGAGATATTTATGAAAGAGGTTAAGCTAAAACTCTGCAGTCCTGAAATTGAATTGGAAATCTCAGTAGGAGCCCGTGAGGTATTTTATTATATATCCTATCTCAGTCTACTGAAAAGTCCTTGAAATAATGACCAGTGCAGTGATAATGAGCATTCCTACTGCCCAGATGATGATATTAAAATACCATTTCCCACTAAAAGAAACCAGGGCTTCTTGAAGAAATGGCTGATTCCTGGTTTGTGGCAGGAAATATATACGTCTGGATTATTTTGTCAGAGCAAACAGCCAGGAAGCTATCAGGGATTACAGGGCTGTATCAGAAGGACATAGGAGCCAGTTTGAAGGGGGTTCTCAATGCTCCAAAATGGAACAATTTGAGTTTTAATAATAAGAAACACAAAAAAAATTAAAATATGTAATATTTAATGATAAGGAAAAAGCAAATTTAAGTTCATGAATTCCTAGTTAGAAAAATAATTGGCCACGTTTGCAGGATGACAGAGAACCACTTCATCTTGAAAACTGTTAAAATAATCAAAATTTACCCTGCCTCTCCTATATCAATCTACTAGTGGGTAAGCAAATAGTAAGTAAGGGAAAGTTTCTTTATAAAATTATTTTATATATTAAATACAATAAAATCATTTAATTAGCACACAATCATTTTGCAACTCACTCCCCAAAATTAATGGATGTAGACTAAGCAGGCACTAGGGTCTTACCAGATGGCTCAGTGATAAAGAATCCACCTGCCAACGCTAGAGACATAGGAGATGTGGGTTCAATCCCTGGGTGGGGAGATTGAAATGACAACCCACTTCAGTATTCTTGCCTGGAAAGTCTGATGGACAGAGGAGCCTGGTGGGCTACAGTCCATGGAGTCACAAAGAGTCAGACATGACTGAGCAACTGAGCAGACGAAGCACTAAGCTTTAGTGGTTACTATCATCAGAGATACATCAGACCATGATGAACCTCCTGATGAGAGGAAACACAGCCACCCAACTGCATGCCTAGAGGACCCAACTAAAATCTGATGATGCCTCTGGATCCAACTGTATGCACAAATTCATCATGAACATATAAACCAGTGAAATCCAGACTAGGAAACTCTGTAATTCAACTTGCCTGAGTTTTTCAACAAACATACTTTTAGAAAAAGAAAGAGATAAAGGGAGAATCTGTAAATTAAAAAAAAATCAAGTACATATCAAAAAAATTTTAATGGGAAAAACAAAGTATTGGCAAGGATGCAGAGAAATAGGCTAACTCCTGTAACTCTGGTGGGAATGTAAAATAGCACAGTCACTCTGGACGACAGTTTCAACAGTTTCTTCTAAAATTAAAAATGCACCAATCATATGACCCAGAAATTGCATTCTTTGGCATTTGTCCTAGAGAAGTAAAAAGTTATGTTTATACAGACATCTATATATGAATGTGCATAGCAGCTTTATTCATGATAGTCAGAAATTGGAAACAATCTAAATGTTCTTCAATGGATGACTGGTTAAACAAACTGCGATATGTCCATACTGTGGAATACTACTGAACAATAAAATGGAACAACACAGTAAAGAATCTGCCTGCAGTGTGGGAGACCTGGGTTTGATCCCTGGGTTGGGAAGATCCCTGGCAGGAGGGCATGGCAACCCACTCCAGTATTCTTGCCTGGAGAATCACATAGGCAGAGGAGCCTGGTGGGCTGTAGTCTATGGTGTTGCAAAGAGTTGGACATGATTGAGCGACTAAGCACAGCACAGCATTCAACAATAAAATGGAACAGTACTATTAATACACACCACAACATAATAGACCTCAAGGATATTATGTTATGTGATAAATACTCTCAAAAATTACATGACTTATGGATGCATTCAGGAATATTCTGGGAAGAAATTATGGAAATGGAAAACAGATTACTAGTTGGCAGGAGCAGGATTGGGAAGAGGAAGAGGTGGCTGTGGCTAAAAAGGGGCACATAAGGGAGGCCTGTGGTGATTAACAGGTATCCTGATTGTGGAGGTCACTACACAAAGCTACATGTGTGATAAATACTGCATAGTGCTATAAACACATACACACATAAATGAGTGAATATAAAATTGATTAAATTTGAATAAGTTCTGTGAATTGTATCAATGTCAATTTCACAGTGCTCCCAGTGCACAATAGTTATTCAAGATGCTAATATTGGTGGGGGGCAGGGAGAGTGAAGGGTGCGTGTAACCACATTGTAAATTTTTTGTAATTCCCTGAGAATCTATAATTATTTCTCCAAAAGTTTTAAAAATAGGCAAAGTTAGACCATAGTGGTTAAGTCTGTACAACTGGATGAGAAAACTATCGCAAAATGAGAGGAAGTGGCTCCTCTGTAAGCTGTGGTGACAGTGGTTCTGGAGGAGTGAGGAGGGAGTTGTAATCAGAATGGACATGTGAAGGGGCTTCTGACTTGTTTCGTGAGGTTCTCTTTCTTAGGAGACAGTGATAGGAAGATGCATAATAATAATTGACCAACTTTACCTTTTTTGTGCAAGTGTTGTGTCTGTGGTGTGCATGGTCATACTTGTATACACTCTCTGGATGTGCTTTTGTTTGTGGAGCAGAGGAAGAGGTGAACAGGGACCATTTAAGCACACACAGTAGATTGCATTCAGCTAATACTAGACAGCTGCTGAAATCGGAAGGCTTAATGAGCTGGTGTAACAGTCTTAGGTTTATGTCTTTGCATTAACAGGGAAAACCTCCAAATGATCCAGGTTTAAGAAATAGGATGCATTCTGAATGGTTAAAATTAGATTATTTTGGTAGCAATGAACATAGACAATACCATGCTTCACCTTGAGAATGCATGTTTTTAAAGATATCAGGAAATCCATAGTTTTGGCTGTGGTGAATTATAACTTAATGAATTTGCAATTATCATAAATTATTAAGCCACCACAAAATTGCAGCTAATTGGATTCCAAAGCCTATTAAAGCTTATAACCACTTACATTGATATTTTCAAGACCTTCTAACAGAGTGAGAATCTTTATTATGTTTTGTGTAGGATCAGGGTGGGGGTGGAAGCATGACTATTTTCCTTAAAGCAGATGTCCCAGAATGCATTTGCCCCACTCACCTTTCATCTGGGTAAATACTGGGGTGTATTATAATGGCCTTTAAATGTGACATTGTAGATTCATTCATCTAAGGCTGTCTCCCTGCCTTAGCTCTTCAAAGCTGCTTGATGGCGGAGAATGACCAGGTCCAGAGTGGACTCTAAACAGATGCTAGATGGATGGAGCCTATTGTGTGCATCAAGTTTTTCTTGAAGATTGTGGCTGAGAGCATTCTTCAGAGAAGATTCTGCCAGATTTTCATATAGCAAAGGAGAAACATTTACCTGAAGACTATGGGGTGTAAATTTCCTGTCAAAGAAGGATTGCGTTTTCAGAAGAGCTTTCTGTTATTGGTGGGGACGTGGAAGAGCAGGTGTGCATGAAATCATTGGAGAATTCAGAATGAAATCCTCAATTTGAAGATTTTACAGATATTGAGAGTGACTATTTCATATTGAATAGGGAGGGCTAAGTGATAGTCAGTAAGGCAATTTAACATGAAGAGAGAGACAAGAGGTGAGCAGTCTAGTCACCAGGCTGGGGATGGGAGCTTCAGGGAGCTGCTCAGGAAAGTTAATATCACTCATGAGTTTAGTAATCCAGATGCCATTCCATATTGTGTTCCAATAATTTATTTTTATTTTCTTCTTATTTATCTCTTTTTATTTTTTTGTTCCAGTAATTTCTTATTTTCTCTTCTCTTTTCTTCTTCATCTTCCACATTTAGATAACCACTCATTTTTGCCCCCGTGTATTCCCTCTTGGTTTTTAGATAACAATGTTACTATATCTTGAGTACATGGAAATTGCATGTCTAAAAGATGTAATAGTAATTTTAATAAAAGAGAGATCAACTGAAATTTAATATCCTCTTTGGGATGTTGGTGTTCTTTCTGAACATTCTGCTATAGCTGTTGAAGGAAACATCAATTCCAACATACCTCAGTTCAGAATAAATTCCTTCTTATCAAGTTGTTCAGCTACGTGTTATGAAGCAATCTGGGCAGTCACTAAAATCATGAAATGTAATGAGGAATTTTCATGTATAAGCAGAATAAAGTTATCTCATTGGGAATTTCTTTGGTTTTTGAAAAGGGATGTTCTGTTTATTTGCTCTTCAGCATGGGTTTCTCTACTCAAGAAAATTAACACTTAATTTAGAATGGATAATCTATAGAAGGAAGCATTATTATTCAGTATGATCTGCCTTTGGTGTTGCTAGATGTATGTGATACTCAATTATTAATAGGTTATAATGTGCAAGGCTTAACTAGGCATTCTTGTTTGTGATGATGTCATGGCTGATCGTGTGACAAATCAGATTCAGACACACTGTCTTCTGTTCTCTTGTCTGCCTGCCTGCCTCGTCTCTGCCTCCCTGAAGACATGTCATGCTTCTGGAATGAGCCCCTGATATGTGCCCTAGAGCTATGGCACCATCTCCATCACCTTTGCACACTGCATGCAGGCACACCATTCTAGCCAGCTGGTAGGAGCAAGGGCTCCACCATGAGCACATGGACCCACTCACCTCCTTTGCTTGTCCCTCTTCGGATATCATCGTTCAGGCTCTCTTGTCACACACACAAAGGTCTGCCTTATTTGACTGATCTGCATTGTGTTCTGAGTGTCGAAATATTTAAACCAGTTTTTGAGTAAAAACAATCTGAAGACAACTCCTTGGCTACTTAAAACTCACCTTTCCTCCTCTGATTGTTTTTGGACCTTTCAAGGGGCAGGTGGGTGGCTGTGTCTGCTTGTCTTTTCCCTGGGCTCCATTGTTTCCTCATGCCTAGCACAGTGCAGGACATGAAGGATTATATTTTCATTAAATCTTGAGTGACACCATGAAAAAATGACAAAAGGACAGCTTGCTGACTTGTGGAGCCTCTTCTTCACATTCTTCCTCAATCTGTTTTCAGTTTCATACTTCCTGTGTTGTGGCCTCCATTCACCGCTAAGTGTCTTTGTTTTCATTTAATGACTGTTTATTAAATATTCCTCTTAGCAGTCAACTTATTGCTGAGTCCCAGAATTATGCTGGGCGCTAAATTTATCATATTGATGTACCCTTGAGATCATAATCCAAGCTTAGAAAGCTCAGCAATCACTGGATCTGATGGGCAATCAGTTGTAGGAGTGAGTTTTCCCTTCCATAAGTACAGTGATGTCTACTTAATTTGATCTCATATGGACAGACATACATGGATTCCACTTCCCTCTTCAAAACCAATGAGTGCCACGAGAGAACTAGAAATAGACTTTCTGTAGAAATATAGTCCTATGGCAATGAAAAGAACAGTGTTACCCTTACAGGTACAAAATGTTTCTTTTTTTAATTCAGTGTTGATAGAAATCATACTATTGCACACTGCTCAGCAATCTTAGTTTTAAAAATACATGAGAGTCACTTTCCTTCCTGACTAGGGTCAGTTCAGTTCAGTCGCTCAGTTGTGTCCGACTCTTTGAGACCCCATGAATCGCAGCACGCCAAGCCTCCCTGTCCATCACCAACTCCCAGAGTTCACTTAGACTCACGTCCATTGAGTCAGTGATGCCATCCAGCCATCTCATCCTCTGTTGTCCCCTTCTCCTCCTGCCCCCAATCCCTCCCAGCATCAGAGTCTTTTCCAATGAATCAACTCTTTGCATAAGGTGGCCAAAGTACTGGAGTTTCAGCTTTAGCATCATTCCTTCCAAAGAAATCCCAGAGCTGAATTCCTTCAGAATGGACTGGTTGGATCTCCTTGCAGTCCAAGGGACTCTCAAGAGTCTTTCTCCAACACCACAGTTCAAAAGCATCAATTCTTTGGTGCTCAGCTTTTTTCACAGTCCAACTCTCACATCCATACATGACCACTGGAAAAACCATAGCCCTGACTAGGGTAGTACTTATCGAATTCTCAGACAGAAATATCAAAAGCATAAAATAGTGAGCATGTATATAACCCACTTCAGTATTCTTGCCTAGGAAATGATGAACAGAGGAGACTGATGGGCTACAGTCCATGGGGTCGCAAAGAGTTAGATGTGAATTAGCAACTGAGCACATATTATTATTAAGGGTTATGAGAAGAAGTTGCCATAAGGAAACCTAAACATTATTTTAGGCCTTCTGTTTTTATTTTAAAATTGATGTAAACCTTGAACTTCATTTTAAAACCATGCATTTGTTATCCTTGGGGTAAAGTGATGCCCTGGGAAATTGTGTCCTAATCTCAGGTTCCTAGTTCCCCCGGCCTGTTGCTGGCACACCCTAGTTTGCCAGATTCAGAGGTAGGGTTTGCAAGCTTGAAAGATACTTACACTTAATGAAAAAAATTTTTTTACTCTTAAACATTTAGGTAATATTAAGGAAAATAAAATACAAATTATATGAGCCACATAAGGGCTATACCCAGTGTAAACAAATATAAGGTTTCGGGAAATTAAAATTACTTCAAAAGGGGAGAACTTGCAGGAAGTTTTCAAGAAAAGGCAGCATTCCAGGCAGTAAGAATTTTCCATTATGTGTTCAGTGAAAATATAGATCAGGATCCACTTTCTAGTTTTTCTATTTCTTCCTCCCACATTTAGTCTGAGAACATCTCAGCTCACAACTTCTGATAATCTCATTTTTTTGAATTTCTTTATTTGCTGGAAGTTAGGAAACACATTAGATTTGCTGAAGGGTTGTTTTCTTTTAAAAAATGTATAAGAGGATAGTTGATTTACAAGAATTGTTTTCTAAAGAAAACTCTAAATGAAGACTTCACAGGTAATATGGGTGGGTTTAGGGACTGTGTGAGGAATTCAGAGGACCAGGAGACATGTTCCAGTGTAGTATGGAGTTTTCCAAGAGCCCACACGCCAGATAACTGAGGTGATGTTGTAGTATTTGATGATAAAATATATACTATAATGCATTATTATTCTTTTGCTTCTGCTTTTAAAAATATCTTTATCATTGTTTTATTTCAACTCATGTGTGGACTGACTCTTTTTAAGTTTTTGAGCACTTGATCTTACATTTGAGTTTTAATGACTTGTTGATGTTCTAAGAGGATTAAGTGGGATCAGGGAAAGGAGTTGGAGGGACAGATGGGGCAGGTCACACAGAACCTCATACGAGGTCCTTCTAGGCCCAGTGGCTTAAGCTCTTCCTATAGGTGAAGAGAGGCAAGAAAGGTTTCAAACAGAGGGGACTGATCCAAGGATGAGGTTAGCATTTAGGTTGCTCCATCTGGCAGCTGATAAATCCTCAACCAGGGACAGTGGAAACAGAGAAGGTGTTCTCTAGACACAATTAGCAAGTCTGTTTGGCAGAATAGGGTGACTAATGGGCATGGGTTTAGAGCAGGCCAGGGGAAGGTGTCAGAAGGCAATGGCATCCCACTCTAGTACTCTTGCCTGGAAACTCCCATGGATGGAGGAGCCTGGTAGGCTGCAGTCTATGGGGTCACTAAGAGTCGGACTCGACTGAGCGACTTCACTTTCACTTTTCACTTTCATGCATTGGAGAAGGAAATGGCAACCCACTCCAGTGTTCTTGCCTGGAGAATCCCAGGGATGGTGGAGCCCAATGGGCTGCCGTCTGTGGGGTCACACAGAGTCGGACGCAACTGAAGCAACTTAGCGGCGGCAGCAGCAGCAGGGGAAGGTGTCGAGGTATAGACCCATGTTTGAAGGGGCTACAGAAGGTATACTAATAAAAACCATGAAAATAACAAACATACTGAGCACCCACTCTGTGCCTAGTGCAAGGCTGAATGACTTACATGAATTTTGAATCATCACGCCTCACAGCAGTCCTTGGAATTTGGTACAATTAGTGTCCTCATTTTGAAGATGATGAAACTGAGGGGACACCCAGGCCAAGAGCTCACAACTAGAACTGAGAGAGATGGCACCACAGGAATGACAAGAGAGACGTCATTGCTGTCCTTAGGAACACAGGCACTTAAGGAATTTCTTTATGAGTGGCCAGCACTTTATTGTACACAAAACACTTTAAAATATGTCATTTTAGTTGATCATCACAAAACATTTTGTACTAGAGGTTGTCATCATTTTACAAATGACAGAAGTGAGGTGAGAGGGGTGAGTCAGTTGTCTAAGGTCACACAGTGGGTAGATGACATGTCTGACTCAAGTAAGCAGTCTGAGTACTTTGCAACCTGTATGACTTTTGCTTTACGAGCACCACTGGTGAGAGATTGCTGCTGCTCACACTGTCCATGTCATTCATCAGGAAAGAGTGAAAAGGAAAGAATCTGGAATCAGACTGCTTGGGTTGACATGCCATTTCTCCTGTAAGACCTTGGTCGAGTTACTTAATCTCTCAGAGTCTGTTTTCTTATCCAGGTAATGGGAATAATAATCACATCTTTTGCTATTTTTATGGGGCTGAAGTCATAATTTTCAAAAGATAATTTATGCAAAGTGCTTGGCACCTGGTAAAATTCAATAAATGTTAGTAGTAATAACAGTAGTTCAAAGAAATGACCTGCAATTAGCTGTGGAAGGAAATATTAAAATATACAAAATGGCACTTGCAATGAACTTGAAAGGATTTCAGAAGGAATCAAAGGAGCGATGCTGGGGTTATGAAATTAACAGTTGTTTTTAATCCTGAAGATGATTTTTGTTTAGGCTGGCAGTAGGGTTTATGAGCAGGAGTGTTAAATTATTAGAAATGTACTTTAAAAAAAGCATTTAGGCAAGCCAGTGCAACCCGTTCCTGGTGAGAGTCAGGAAAGATCCTGAATACACTGGGAGTGGAGAGAACAGAGGGAGTGGTGAACAGGTCTGAGGGGCTGCAGGTGTGTTAGGAGAGCTCTTCCCAGCAGGCACTTGGGCTGCTTTCCCACAGTATCACTTGATGAGTACCCAAGAAACCCAAACTCATTTTCTGATTGGACTAAGCCAAAAATCTAATCTGGACAGCATTTGCTGCACTACAGTGAAATGCATTCCAGAACCTTTGCTTCAGGAGTCACATGTTGTTCTGATTACCTGCACTTTCTTTTGACCTTTGGCACAGGAAACCTGGACTTGGTGTGTGCAGATTCACTCATCCACCTTTGCTGTTCTGTCTGCATTCTCAGAGGGGTTTATTTGCTGGCTTGTGTGCTTATGTGTATTAGAATTTTCTGCTTGAATCATGGTATCTACATTTTTTTCCCCTCAAAATGCAGAAATATATAAGATGCAAAAATACCTATGCCTACTCCTTGGAAGGAAAGTTGTGACCAACCTAGATAGCATATTCAAAAGCAGAGACATTACTTTGCCAACAAAGGTCCATCTAGTCAAGGTTATGGTTTTTCCAGTGGTCATGTATGGATGTGAGAGTTGGACTGTGAAGAAAGCTGAGCACTGAAGAATTGATGCTTTTGAACCATGGTGTTGGAAAAGACTCTTGAGAGTCTCTTGGACTGCAAGGAGATCCAACCAGTCCATCCTAAAGGAGATCAGTCCTGGGTGTTCATTGGAAGGACTGATGCTGAGGCTGAAACTCCAATACTTTGGCCACCTCATTCAAACAGTTGACTCATTGGAAAAGACCCTGATGCTGGGAGGGATTGGGGGCAGGAAGAAAAGGGGACAACAGAGGATGAGATGGCTGGATGGCATCACCGACTCGATGCACATGACTTTAGGTGAACTCCGGGAGTTGGTGATGAGGGAGGCCTGGCGTGCTGCGATTCATGGGGTTGCAAAGAGTCGGACATGACTGAGCAACTGAACTGACTGAGTGATTGTAACTTAGTATTTCAGCCTCAGTTGAGTCTTCATGGTTGTCCTGCTGAAATTAAGCTGAACTAACTTTGAGTAGAGTGAACAGGAACGTGCATGGTCAGTCGTGTCCAACTCTTGCAACCCTATGGCTGTAGCCCTCCAGGCTCCTCTCTCCATGGGATTTTCCAGGCAAGAATACAAGAGTGTGTTTCCGTTTCCTATTCCAGGCGATCTTCCCAAGTCGGTATACAAACCTGCATCTCCTGTGTCTCCTGCATTGCACGAGCCATCCAGGAAGCCCGGATTGGTTGAGTAATCAACTCAAGATTACTACTAATAGGGTTTTAATTCCTCATATCCTAGATTTAGTCGAAGTGGTTAGACTCTTTGTAATGTGCTGGGGCTTCGTTCCTTAACAGTAACTTTAAAATGTCAGTGATTCTAAAAGCTAGCAAAAGTCCTTGAGAACATCATGCACAATCTTAGGAAAAGGACACGGGGGACATTTAAGCCTAGAGGATGCTTTTCCACATGACTTTGGGCTGGCTAGCCTGTCTGACAATCCTGGATCCACTGGTGCTGAATAGTGAAAGTGGATGGAGTTGTAGATGCTTGTTCAGATTAGGGCATAGGGTTGACTTCGGTGATCTGGTTATAGGTGTACCCTCCCATCCATCACTCCAGGAGAATCTTAGGAACCGATATCCTATCAGATTTAAGGTGACCAATGATTGAAACAGTTATAACTGGATTTTTACTTAAGATGTTTCTCTTCGGCATCTGTTCAAATGAGCTCAGGTGTTTGGCATGCTCAGCATTGGCAGTCGAAGGCTTTTATGTCCTAATGCCTATGATGAGAGCCTGATTGGTCAAACAAGATTAAAGAATGAGCTATCACAATGATGCCTAGCATCATACTGTATGTTCTTAAGTCTGTAGGTTTCACTATGTATGAGGTGAGGAATAATCATGCTACTGAGACCTTGCATAGTGAAACCAGGATCACCTCACTAAGTGATTGTCACCATAAAACCACAGACCCCGATACATCTCACTGGACGTTCAGAATGTTCTTAAAGTGCTAGATACAGGCAAGTCAAATCTCTTTCAAAGTCTGCTACCTCATATATGCTTCATGTGCCTATAGCTTACCTGAATGAATCTTTTAAATGAGCTCTTGATGTCCTATTAGCCATTTTTTTCCTCCCAAAGAAATTCACATTCAGCTGCAAGGTAACTTCCCCGTGTAAAATTTACAGGTCTGTCAGCCATAAAAAACATTAATGCATAATACATAAACAAAATGTATGTGCTTTTTGCAAAAAAAAAAAAAAAAAGCTAAAGAAGAAAAGAAAGGAGTTTAGCGTCTGCTTTCCAAAGGGAGAAAACATGAATCT
Source organism: Oryx dammah (assembly GCF_014754425.2). Classification (NCBI taxonomy): domain Eukaryota; kingdom Metazoa; phylum Chordata; class Mammalia; order Artiodactyla; family Bovidae; genus Oryx; species Oryx dammah. Next base: position 48,914,011 of record NW_024070186.1, read on the forward strand.
TGTATTTTTATTTTTGATGCCTTTTTGCCTTTAAATATATGAGATGACTGTTAATGCTCATATTCACAGCAGGGGTAGGAGGGAAGTGCAGTAAATTGTAAAGCACATTTACATTATAACAAGACCCATGGAAGCATTGTAATTCACACAGTTATTTCAACAGAGGTTTGGACTCCCTCCAATTTAATTTTCTGAAGTTGGGCTGTGCAGCTGGGTCATTCCTGGTCTAATCTGGGAAATGTATCTCTTAAGGCTGTGGATCAGAATGCCAGCCTCCCAGCTGTCGCCAAGGAGAATCATTTACAGCCGCTGAGGTCCGAGGGCAGAGCATCAGACTCACTTTATGTGGACACAGCAGCCTAGCTACTAGCTTCGTAAATCCTGTGGCAAAGAGTAATAATCAATATTTCATGTTTAATGACGCAGAGCTAAAATTAGTATAGATTTTATGTCTTCTACTTTTCCAAATTATTCAAACATTAGTAACTCCTCTTTTAGTGCCCTTATTACACTTCCATTAAAAAAAGGGCCATGGGCGGGTGGTGGAGGGGATTGAGGAAGCCTGGTGGTGTTTAATTGAACGATTGAATAGTCAAAAGTAATTTTGGCATTTAACTTTTGTTAAATAGCTACCCTTAGGTTAATATGAAATTATTCCCAACTCAAAAATGATGAATGAAAGTGGTATCGGTTTTGTCACCCATAGCTACACAATGAAGTAAGTTGTAGATTGTTGCTATGGGTTTTAAGTTACCTTAAATGCTCTGGGATATGCTGAGAATAAAATGGCAAGGGCATAATTCAGAAAAGTCAAAAGGTTGCCACTTAGACACAAGTGCACTTTAGAGAGAAAGCAATTTTGAGTGAATTTCTGATTTTAAACTTGTCCAAAGAACATCCCCTGCTTGTTTAGACAGTGAAAGTGGCAGAGACAGGAAAAAACAAGTAGAGTGTTTATTATTGGTCAGGTTAAGGGGCTGACCAAGTGGCCACAGAGATGCATTTGTCTAACCTCTTTGCTGTATTCTCCTGATTGTGACAGGAGAAAACCTACAGAATTAAGGTGGGAGGGGGAAGCCAGACACAAAAGAACAAAATCCAGAATCCATCATCCAGTCTAGCATTTCACACCAAAGCAACTTCAGAAGGACTCTGATGACAGTGGAAAGCATGGGTTTTGTTTGGCAAGTAGTCAGTCAATTATTCCCCCTTAGGGCAGCCTACATCTCACAGCCCCTTATAACACAGATTTCATTTGGAGAAATGATATTAAGGAATATGGAATGCTCTATGTCCAGGTTGTACTTGAATAGCTCAACTTGCATTTTGTTGAGGGGCTTAGCCCAAATGTCAAAAAGACAAATTAAATTGAGCACGGTAGAAATTGTCCCCTGATCTGGTGAATCAAACTGAGTCATAAAATTGGGCTGGGCCCTTGAGTTAGGACAACTTCTCTAATAGAGATCAGCCATCAAACAGACATATTCTTATGTTAATGAATGTGATTAATTAATGTTAATCGAATTTGTTGGATTATATTAATGGGAAAGGAATTGCATGGATAGGGCAAACAAAAGCAATCTCAGTATCCTTGAGACATGTAAGCCAGAGTCCAGGGGGAAGGCAGATGACTCACTTAGAAGGGTGATTTGAAGAGTTGAATTGAGTGACTATAGATTTGGGCAGGATGTAGGGAGAACCACAGGGAATGGTGAATCATCTGGGGCTATCAACAGCTGGAAGGGCCAGAAGAAGGAAGGGGGAGGAGGGAAGAGAGGGAGAGAAATGTTTTGGAGGGGCAAGAAAATGGAGCAGTTACGGAATGTGACAAGAATGACTGCGTGAGAGAGGCCACCACCCCACAGGCGCTATGGCCTGCAGGGACTCGAGCCTGTACGGAAGGCAGTGAAAGAAGGAAGCACAGAGGAGAAATACTCCAGCTTCTCTCTTCTGTTCCCTTCTGCTCTGCTACCAGTGCCTCCCACTGCTCAAAGCCTATTCAAAGCAACAGAACCAAGGGACCTGCATGATAGAATCTAATTTTGAGCCTCCCAGAGCATAGAGGAGAATGGAGATGATGAGTAAGTGTGTAAATGGGAAGATGCTGGTCAAAGTCCCACGTGCACTTATGCAAGACAAGCAGACTCTGAAGATCTAATGCACAGCAGTGTACTGTACTTAACAATGAAAGTGAAAGTGAAGTCACTCAGTCGTGTCCGACTCTTTGCAACCCCATGGACTGTAGCCTATCAGGCTCCTCCGTCCATGGGATTTTCCAGGCAAGAGGGCTGGAGTGGATTGCCATTTCCTTCTCCAGGGCATCTTCCCGACCCAGGAATCAAACCCGGATCTCCCGCATTGCAGGCAGACGCTTTACCGTCTGAGCCACCAGGGAAGCCCAACACTTCAGGGTAAATCTGAAATGTGCTAATAAGGCAGATCTTAGGTATGCTCACCACCACCAAAAAAAAAAAAAAGAAAGAAAGAAAGAAATTGGCAGGGATAGGAGGTGATAGATATGTTAATTAGCTTCATTGTGATGATTATTTTACAATATATACATATATCAAGAATGTACCTTAAATATATGCAATTTGTAACTCTCAGGTATGCCCAAGTAAAGCTGGAAAAGGTATGATGTTAAATAAAAAAGAAAGCTAAAGAACGATTAAAAAACAAACAAACCAAAGAGGTGGAGAGGCAGGGAAAAATCACTAGAGGACAGGGACCATCTTGAGATTTGGAGGGAACGTTAAGCCACTAAGGTTTCTTTTCATCTATTCATCTCAATTCATTTATTCAGCATATATTCAGTAGGCACAACCTAAATGCATCATTTGGGGAGTAGGAACCTCAAGGTGAAGAAATCACCACCCCTGATTTTGAAAAGCCCAGTGGTGGGGTGGGTCAGGTAACGAGGTAAGGCTAAACCAAGGGTCACCATCACCACAGGATGCTGAGGAGGCAGGGTGAGGTACCCGATCCTCTTGTTGAGTTAGGGAAGGCTCTGTGGAGGAGGGGAAAGTGGGGGGGCTTTCTGAAGGAAGAATGAGAGTGGGCCAATAGAAGAGTTGGGGCCCCAATGTCCCCCAGTGTAAGAGAGCATGTGAGTTCAGGGTTGGGTGAAGTTTCACAGGACCAGACTTGGTGAGGGAGGGCAGGAGGCAGGGCCCTCCCTGGTAAGACAAACAAGCTCTGGCTGAGATCCTGGAATCCATCTGAAAGCACCTGGGAGCCATGCTGGTTTCTAATATGAAATAGCAGGCTTGGATGTGAAACTGAGGCAACAAAGACTAGTGAGAGAAACCAGGGGTGGGAAAGACCACCATGTATATGTTTTTAATGGTAAATCGATGGAAAACTATCAGAGTGAACCTCCAAGCAAAGATCCATGGAATAAGCCAGTTTCTTTGTCCATCTCCCAGAAAACAAGGATACGCTGTGGAACTTGCTGGCCAATTGAACTGAAGTGTTTTTGTATAGTTAGCTTAAATAACCAAATGATGAAATCAATCCTCCAAATTGTCAGCAGAGCAGCTGTTCAGAAAGCTCTTGTTAGTCGTTGACCTTATGTTTAATATGATTTCCCAGAACGTGGACAGTCAGATTGAATAAAGTGCTGCACCAAAGCCTTCCTTCTCCCTCCCCAAAACTCCCCGCAATGAAAAAACCAAAGGAAAGAGAGTGGCTGGCCCCAAGTGCAGAAACCTGTTCCTTCCTGCCCCACAGATGCCCAGGGAAAAAGAAAAGAAACCCACAGGCACATGCAAGAGAAGAAAGTGCCAGGACCACCACAACACAGTCTCTTTCCTAATCCTGAAACAGGTGTGAAACAAGGAAAAGTTCAGGGCCTAAAAATCCACCTCTGGTTTTCAAGAACTAAGGATCCTTATCCAACCTATTTCCTCTCTGTATAACAGTGGGTTTAAGCCTGACCTTTTCTTTGACTTGGATTTATTACTCTGGTTGCTGGAGGTGGGGTGGGATATGCTGAAGGACTAGTTGGGAGGAGTGGAGGGTTGGGAGAAAATAGAGAATAGAGGGGCGTTCCCAGATGGTGCTAAGGATAAAGACTCTGCCTTCAGTGCCAGAGCTGCAGGAACAACGGCTTCGATCCCTGAGTCAGGAAGACCCCCCAGAGTAGGAAATGGCAACCCACTCCATTATTTTTGCCTGGACAATTTTGTGGACAGAGCAGTCTGTCAGGCTACATTCCATGGGGTCACAATGAGTTGGATAAAACTGAGTGGCTGACAGTGAGAGAGCAGAGGTGGAGATTTACTCTTAGGAACCAGAGTCTAGAAACCAGAGTCTGTAGGGTTGAAGGGTAAGTTTTCCCTTGAAAATAAAATGTATATGAGTGAAAAGGATGCTGTGTCTCTCTCTGTCTACACTTTAGTCATCTCTATCTTCATAGCCATTAGCCATATATAGCTGCCTATGTATCAATATGATGCTGAGGGAATTAAGCCAAATACAAAAGAATAGACAAATATATGTGAAATTCTAGTACAGGCAAAATTAACCTATGGTGAGCACCTATGCTCCAATAAAAATTAATAAAAAATTAATCTATGGTGATAAAAATCAGAACAGAAATGCCTTTGGGAGAGGGGAATTGATTGAACAGGGACACGAAGAAACCTTCAGGAGTGAAGTAAATGTTCTGTATTTCATTTGAGGTGGTAATTCTACCAACGTACGCATTTGTCAAAACTCATTGTACTGTACACTTATGATGTGTGATTTTCAGTCACTTAAAAAAGCAAACCCAAATGCTCAATGGTCCTGCTGGTTGGTATAAGGGGAAGTGAATGAAGAGGGCTAACTTGGGAAGCAGGGAGATAGGAGACTCCCACAGTTGCCTTAGACCAGACTGAGGAGTATGGTCAATTTCTGGGTATATTTTGAAGTTGGGACCCACATAATTAGCTGATTGATTGACCGTGGATTGAGAGAGGAAGGAAGGAGTAGAGGCTGACTTCTAGGTTTTAGGAGTCATATCGCTGCATGTCTAGGTGAATATTGATGTCATTTGTTAAAATGAGGAAGAAGTGGGGAAGCAGGAGGTTTGGGTGGGAGGGTCTAGGCAGTGAAAGCAAGACTTTGGTTTGAACTTGAGATGCCTGTCAGCCAGGCACACAGAACTCCCAAGAAGGCAGGTGGATGTGTCAGACGGCATTTAGAGGAGAGGTCAGGTGCAAGCATAGATTTAAAGCTGAGGACTGGATAAGACCTCCTGAGGAGAGAAGATAGATGAGAAGGACCAGGGCCCTCGGACAGGCTGCTGGTGTGTTTCCAGAAGAGTGAGGTTTTATAGGATGAAGAGGATCTGGGAACAGCAGGGAGGAGCAAAAATGGCCCCATCCCTCCTCCAGAGTGTATTGTGTATAGCACATGGGGAGGAAATGGCCACCTCTACAGAGGACTGCAGAGGAGACAGGGTGCTCAGGATCAGCCGGGTTTGTCATCAGCAGACTCCTTTATATCCTAAAACTCTTTTTGAAACTGTTCTTTGATCTTCTATCTCTAGCAAAGACTTAGCTGTCCCCAGAACAGCAAGAGTTCAGTTAGAATGAGATAATTAAGGGGATGTTCAAAGAAACTGAGGAGATAGAGGATTTTAATGATGATGGACTGTGAGTTGCAAAGGGTTCAGTGGAAAGACTGGAGGGACTGGGGAGAGTTGGGTGACTGGGTCAAACGTGGGGTTGTACAGTAGGGTAAGAAGTTAAAGAAAATAGGTAACAGAGGAGACTCAGATGGCTGATGGGCTGGAAACATGTTGGGACTAGTCTTGATGGTCTTTCAGAGGTGAATGAGTAGTTAGTGCATATTGGGGCTTCCTCTTGGCATTTCAGCCATTTGTGGCGATGAGACAAGCAGGTTGATCTCAAGGAACTGTGGTCTTCCCAGGTGCAGACTTCTGTGCATGCCTACGTGCTAAGTCTCCTCAGTCATGTCTGGCTCTTCGTGACTCTGAAGGAGTCTGTAGCTCTCGTGGGCCTTCCTTAAATCCTGCTGTGACTGAAGACAAGTCTGGAGACAGGCAGTCTCACCAGGAACCTGGGCTGACTTCTGTCTCATCCCTGAAGCAATCGCTGTGGCTGAGGGAATGCGATTACTGAGACTGGATGCCTGAAATTCAGGGAAGGAGTGTGTACGTGTGTTTGCTTGTGTGTGTGTGTGTGTGTCTGAGCACTGGGGCTGAGGTAACCAAGAGTTACCAAGAGACAAGAGACGGTGTTTGCTAAATGGTCAAACCCATTCCACCTTCCTTAGAGCCCCTCACCCAGCAACCAACCAACAAACATAATACTGTTGATAAGAGTAAATTTGGGAGGTGTGTGGGTGGATCTGTATAAACATATTGCCACTCTGGAAAAATAACAGGAGGCATTATCTTTAGTGGTTAAAAAAAAAAATCATACAATGTAAGTGGAAGAACTGTATTTTAATTTGATCAAGGATAAAATTGTATGTGAAACACTCATCCATTGCAAAGTCCAGAACTCATAACAGTGATTATCTCAATTTTGGTAACAATTTTCCTGAAATATTACCCATAAGTACATGGAGTCAACTTGTAAGACATTTTTTTTTTCTTTTTCACAGGAAGAATTGAAAAGATTGCAGAACCCCTTGAAACAAGTTAATGATGGAAAGTATTTACTTGAAAAGTAAGTAAAAATACTAAAGTTGAAAGGCTGGCATTTTTTAAAAAAACTATTCACAAGGCAAAAATAATTAAGTAAATTCATCTTAGGATATTATTTGATCAGGACCCAGATATGTGGCTCATTTGAGATATAGTCAAACCGACTTATAGCTACTTGAGCTACAGCACACAGATTGTACTAATTAACAGAGTGACATGATTCCTGGAGATGTATCTGATGGTATGTCTGAGGGCTTGAAACTTAACCCTACTCTGTCTACAATCAGGGATGTGTAGAGAAGGAAGTCAAAATTTGTAAAAACATAAGGGTAACACTAAGACTGATAGAATGACCATTCAAAATAATACTGCGGACTGAGCTGGAATTAAAAGCAAGAATGAAAGAGATGAAGTTGAACGGAGATTAAAAGTACAGCCTTTTATTTAGATTTTAAAGAAAATTGTACAATTAGAGCTTGTAAAAGACATATTCTGACTTCCGTGTCAGTGAATGCTTAGAGGTTTTATCTGACATTAACACGAGACCATGATTTTATATGGCTTCCAAAAATATCACCGTAATAGTCTGAGTGGTAGGTATATACTATCAAGATAAAAGAAGAAAATAATGAGCTATCATTAATTGAGCATTTACAGTGTACTTTGTACCAGTGGATGCTTACAGATGTTTCCTCAGCAAACTCTGATGATGACCTTTCAATATTATTATTTCCATTTTACCCATAAGAAAAGAGACCCAGCGAACTTTCAGCACTTGTCTAAGGACACTCAGCTCAGAGTGGTAAGAATGAAAGTGAAAGTCGGGTTCAGTGCCACCAGAGCCCATGCTGGTAACCAGTAAAGTCCCATGTCATTGTTGTTATTCAGTTGCTAAATCCTGTCTGACTCTGCAACCTCATAGACTCATGGACTATAGCACACCAGGCTCCTCTGTCCTCCACTGTATCCTGGATTTTGCTCAAATTCATGTCCGTTGGGTCAGTGATGCTATTGATACCTAACTGCCTCATCCTCTGCTGCTCCGTTCTCCTTTTGTCTTCAAAGGGAGTCCCATGGCCAGGTCCATGTGGGGGTCATCACATTTTTCTCTGGGTACCACATTTAAAAGGCACATTGACATCCCCAAGAGCATCAAAGGGTTAAAATTGTGAGGGTTCTGGGACCATGTAAAACTACTGCAAAGAGTTGAGGATGTGTAGCTTGGAGAAAAGAGATCTTGGAGGGGACATATGCTGCTGCTAAGTCGCTTCAGTCGTGTCTGACTCTGTGCAACCCCAAAGAAGGCAGCCCACTAGGCTCCCCCATCCCTGGGATTCTCCAGGCAAGAACACTGGAGTGGGTTGCCATTTCCTTCTCCAGTGCATGAAACTGAAAAGTGAAAGTGAAGTTGCTCAGTCGTGTCCGACTCTTAGTGACCCCATGGACTGCAGCCTACCAGGCTCCTCCATCTACGGGATTTGCCAGGCATGAGTACTGGAGTGGATTGCCATTGCCTTCTCCGAGGGGACATATACCTATACTTAAACATTTGAAGAAATTTTCCTATAAAAGAGGGACCACATTGTTTTTCTTGTTTTAGAAAGCGGAACAAGGATTAATGAGCAGGATATATGGAGCAATAGGTGGTGATACAGAAAAAAGAATGAATTTAGTAAAAATTCAGCCTGCTCAACAGAGAGCACTTTTTTTGTTAAGCAGTGAGGTAATAGACACTGGAAGTGCCTAAGAAGAGTGCACATGGCCATCTGAGATGCTGTTGAAAACATTTTTGCACATTGGAAAACCTTGATTTGATTCCTCTTTCTGCTTTTTCCTGGCTTTATGAGTCTGCACAAATTACTTAATCATCCTGAGCCCATTTCCCCATCTTTGGAAATGAAGCTAAGAATGCTGGCTTGACAGTCTTATTGAGCACATGAAATGTGGCACCCATGATAGCATGGTGCCTTCAGTATCAGCTCCTTCCCCAGCCATCTGGGGGCTGTTTGAATTAGCCAGCCTCTCAGGTTCATCGCCATCCCATGGCAATTCTAAGAATTCTCCATGGTACCACTTGAAGAACAGTTCATTTGATCAAATAAAGATGCTGACTTATCTATGGATTTGATTTATCTTTGTTAGGCAGGTTCTCATTAATTTGGATAAATAAGAATAAAATAGTTTGATTTTCCTCTTCTCCTTCATCACCATCATCCCTAATTATTTGTAAACAATAATAACTGAAGACTTTTTGGCTGAAACTAGAAAGAAGATTTTTCTTCTATGGAGATTAATTAGTATTATAATGACATTAAATCAGTGGTTCTTCATCCTGGCTACACTTCAAATCACCAGGGAGTTTAATAGAAATACCAGCCCAGACAAGTCAAATATGAATCCCTGGGGCTGAGGTCCAAGAATCAGTATTTTTTTGAAAACTTCCTTGGTGTGATACTAATGAGGATCTGGGGTTGAGAACCAGTGGTCTACGTATATTTTAGATTTTTTTTTTTTTTAGTTATTCAATAATCTCATTTAGCTTAATTCTCTGAGGACACACTTTATGATGCTCAGCTCGGCTCGTTTACTTTTTAAATCTGACTATGCTGTTTTGTCATTATTGATTTTAATGTGGGAAGTGAACTCTAGCAGTTTTTTTCTGCTAATTGACCACAACTCTGTATTAAACCCCTGGCTAACACCAGCATGTATCTCTCCCAGCATATCTCTCAGGAAGATATGCAAAGACTAGTGGTCAATATGTGGACTTCTGCCTCCTTGCCCTCCCTCTTTTTTTCTCTCGAATTATCTAGAAACCCGAGAAAGCTAAGAGCTTCTGAAAATGGCCAATCTGTTTTGTACGCTTGTATTCCCCAGTCATGATTGAGGAATTCGAGGGATGGGATTCAGAGTCTTCTCTCAAAACACATAGGCCTGCGGGGCAAGCTTCTCTTTCATGCTGGTCCTAACCACTCTGTCCATTTGCCTGGAATTCTGGTCCACTTCAGGGCCACACTGTGTCCTTGAAAGCTGTCAAATTTGATTGAGAAATTGGGGTACTTTGAGTGAGCAGATTAGGCATTTCATTATAGCTGTAGCTGACTTGGGTGCTGATGTAAATCATCTCAGCTACTCGAAATGACCATAAGTTAAGCGATAGTGGTGTCATGGCAGTTGATCTGTTATTCCCCCTTGGAACATTGCATTTATTCTGAATGCTCAACAGGATTTTGTGGTAGACAGTTGGTAGGAAGGGAGGGGAGGCTGCAACTCTATTTTGCTGCTGCTGCTGCTGCTGCTAAGTCACTTCAGTCGTGTCTGACTCTGTGCGACCCCATAGACGGCAGCCCACCAGGCTCCCCGTCCCTGGGATTCTCCAGGCAAGAACGCTGGAGTGTGTTGCCATTTCCTTCTCCAAGGCAACTCTATTCTACTTGAGACCATATGCAGGAGGTTTGGGTGCATTTTTGTCTCTGTCTGTCTGTCTTTCTCTCAGTGAAGTTTGGCATATTCCCTTAAACAGAGAAGAACAACTACTAAGGCCATTAATCAGGAAGAAGGCTGCTTGTGACTCTGTTGTTTTTGAAAATCATTTATTAACTTAAGACCTTAGTTTGAGTGCTATTTTTTGTAAATATTGAACCAGGCTGGGTGCGAGAGTAGGAAATTCATGATTGCAAGTCACACAGTCTTCTGACATATTAATATAATCATTTTATTGTGCTGTGCTTAGTCACTCAGTCGTGTCTGACTCTTTGTGACTCTATCCATAGACTGTAGCCCTCCAGGCTCCTCTGTCCATGAGATTCTCCAGGCAAGAGTACTGGAGTGGATTGCCATGCCCTCCTCCAGGGGATCTTCCCAACCCAAAGATCGAACCCAGGTCTCCCACATTGCAGGCAGATTCTTTACTGTCTGAGCCAGCAGTAAAGTCCAAGAATACTGGAGCAGCTAGCGTATCTCATCTCCAGGGGAACTGCCTGACCCAAAAATCGAACCAGGGTATTCTGCATTGCAGGAGGATTCTTTACCAGCTGAGCTACCTGGGAATCCCCAATCACTTTATTACCCACTGGCAATTATTGATAGAATGAACTAAAGTTATCTAGTTTAAACCTATTGGTGTTTGTAGTGTATCACTTCCTGAGGATGTATAAATTAACAAACACTAACAAATTTGCTAATATTATAAAAAATGTTCTCATTATGGACTTGAGCCTTGTCTTTGGTTGCTGTGTATAGCAACAGGTCCCACAATACTTCATGTATATCTGTATTGCCCAAATTGTTAATTTCTTATTGTAATAATACAGTATTTTAAAGTATCCTTTTTACAAGGCTATTGTTCCCACAAGACCATAGAGTTTAAAAAATAAGGCTTTTCATGCCTACCACCACTGGCTTAGGTCTCTGTGGTACCCTTTAATAACATCTGTCACATTTCTAGTTACTTTTTCAATATACATCTCCTAAACTGTAGGACCATAAGAACAGTAACCATGTCTAATCTTTTCATTATTGTGTCCCCCATGTTTTGCATCATTCGTGGCATAAAGGAGACATTTAATATATCTTTAAATCAGCAAATAAAGTTAATAATGGACCCCAAATACCAGTGGCACAGACCAGACAAGGGTGTTTTTTCCCTTGCCCCTGAGCATCCCACTTGAGCAACCACAACACTATGTTGGGCTGTTGGCAGCATGCAGTGGCCATATCTAATCTACCGTGTTTTCCCCATCACTTGGGTATTCCTTTCTCAAGAGGAGAAAATACATTCATTATTCTAATGATGTCTCTAGCACAAATTTTTTTCTTATCCTTTTCTCTTCTTTACTGTAACTTTAATCCTGGTCTTTATTATCTGGCCAATTTGAATACCCAACTAAATGACTGCCTTCATTCTCCTTCCTCACTCCCACCACAAGCCATTCTAAAACATCCCATTCATCTCATTTTCCTGCTTCAAGTTCTTTGTTTCCCTGTAGCAACATTTTTCAAACTATAGATCACAATCCACTGATGATTTGTTAAACTGATTTGTTGGGTCACCACTGACTTTTTAAAAAATCTGAAATATAATTTAAAAATATCAGAGTACATTTTATGTAGTTGGAGAATTCATAATTCCCGAAACTTTTGCTTCAGTTTTAAACACACAGACACATACACATACACCCATTACCACGTGATTAGATATCAAATATTTCATGGTAACCACAGTCAGTAGAAGTTTAGTAAAGTCTGATATTAAAATCTTCCAAATGGTACTTTGTAGTGGTGAGACCTGAGTTTTAATGTGATTTCTGTTGAGTTGCACATAACCTCTCTGAGCTTCAGATTTCTCACCTCTATGCTATGGAAAATAATGCTTGACTAATAGAGTCCACTGGGAGAACTAGATGAGGTAATAGCTGCAAAATGTCACAATAGTGTTTTGTACACATTGTGTGACCAATGACTATTAGTTTTCTGCTTATACTCACTTATTTCCTTTTATATTCCCACTTGTATTGTCCCCTTCCACAATATTTTTTTTGTTGTTCAAAAATAGCCTGAACATTTCACTTCTACTGTTTTTTCCAAAGAACACAGGTCACTTTTATAATCATTTAACAATGGCACTTCAAATCATCATTTCAATGAAAGAATACATTCATTTATTTAGTTTGATGCTCACAGTCATGGAAATAAATTGCCATCAGAGGTCCCAATAATGTCAGTAGAGTCACTTTCAATGAATCATTTTGCTGTCCCAGTAAAGTCACAGGTGAACAAGATCCTTTAGGTGGTGTAGAAAGATACCAGATCTAACTGGGCCCAACCAATAGCTGCATCCCAGATCCCCTTACCTGAGTAGGCAGGCCAGGTAAATAGCTTCCTGCTCTCCTCTCCCTTTTCTCAGGAGAGGGACCTTCAGAATGGGACCTCAGTGGGATTTAGTCCTGCCTGAGCCTGCCTAGGCTGTGTTTCTGTAATCAATGACCTAATTTTTTAATTGATACTTAGTTAATTCACAATATTATATTAATTTCAGGTGTGCAACATAGTGATTTACGATTCTATAGATTATACTACATTTAAAGTTATTATAAAATATTGTCTATATTCCTTGTGCTGTACAATATATTCCTGTAGCTTATTTACTTCATACATATTAAGAGTAGTTTGTACCTTGTAATCCTGCTTTGTTATATCCACTCATGTGTTTTATGTTTTAGATTCAGCATCTATGTGATTACATACAGTATGTCTTTGTCTGACTTATTCATTAAGCATAATACCCTCCAGGTCCATTCATGTTGCTGCAAAGGACAAAATGTCATTCTTTTTATAGCAGAATAGTACTTCATTGTATGTCTATACCACATCTTCTTTATCCATTCATCTTTTGGTGGACACTTAGGTTGCTTCCCTATCTTGGCTATTGTAAATAATGTTGTCACGAACATTGGGGCATGTGCAGCAGTATCTTTTTAAATTAGTGTTTTTGTTTTCTTTGGATTTTACTCCTTTATTTTAATATCTTATTCATCAGTTGAGTTCAGTTGCTCAGTTGTGTCTATTTGTGACCCCATGGACTGCAGCATGCTGGGGTTCCCTGTCCTTCACCAATTTCCAGCGCTTGCTCAAACTCATGTCCATTGAGTTGGTGATGCCACCCAACCATCTCATCCTCTGTCATCCCCTTCTCCTCCTGCCTTCAGTTTTTCCCAGCATCAGAGTCTTTTCCAATGAGTCAGTTCTTCGCATCAGGTGGCCAAAGTATTGGAGCTTCAACTTTAGCATCAGTCCTTCCAATGAATATTCAGGATTGATTTCCTTTAGGATTGCCTGGTTGGATCTCTTTGCAGTTCAGGGGACTCTCAAGAGTCTTCTCCAACATCACAGTTCAAAAGCATCAATTCTTTGACACTCAACTTTCTTTATGGTCTAACTCTCACATTCATACATGACTACTGGAAAAACCATAGCTTTGACTATACAAACTTCATCAGTAAAGTAATGTCTCTGCTTTTTAATATGCTGTCTAGGTTTGTCATAGCTTTTATTCCAAGAAGCTAGCATCTTTTAATTTCATGGCTGCAGTCACTATCTGCAGTGATTTTGGAATCTAAGAAAATAAAGTCTGTCACTGTTTCCATTGTGTCCCCATCTATCTGCCATGAAGGGATGGGACCAGATGCCATAATCTCAGTTTTTTGAATGTTGAGTTTTAAGCCAGCTGTTTCATTCTCTTTCACTTTCATTGAGAGGTTCTTTAGTTCCTCTTCGCTTTCTGCCATAAGGTTGGTGTCATCTGTATATCTGAGTTAATGGTGTTTCTCCCAGCAATCTTGATTCCAGTGTGTTTTATCCAGCCTGGCATTTTGCATGATGTACTCTGCATATAAGTTAAATAAGCAGGTTGACAATATATAGCCTTGCTCCTTTCCCGATTGGAACCAGTCCATTGTTCCATGTCCACTTGTAACTGTTGCTTCTTGACCTGCGTACAGATTTCTCAGGAGGCAGATAAGGTGGTCTGGTAGTCCCATCTCTTGAAGAATTTTCCACAGTTTGTTATGATCCACATAGTAAAGGCTTTAGTGTGGTCAATGAAGCAAAGTAGATGTTTTTTTAAAAATTTTCTTGCCTTTTCTAGACCCCGTGAATGTTGGCAATTTGATCTCTTGTTCCTCTGCTTTTTCTAAATCCAATTTGAACATTTGGATGTTCTCCATTCATGTACTGTTGAAGCCTCACTTGGAGAATTTTCAGACTAACTTTGCTAGCATGTGAGATGAGTGCAATTGTGCGGTAGTTTGAGCATTCTTTGGCATTGCCTTTCTTTGAGATTGGAATGAAAACTGACCTTTTCCAGTCCTGTGGCCACTGCTGAGTTTTCCAAATTTGCTGGCATGCTGAGTGCAACACTTTAACAGCATCATCTTTTAGGATCTTCCTCATAGGTATTACCTTTACATGTTAACCTACTAATCCCTGTCCATTCTTCAAGACCCAGCACAGCTGCTATAGACTTCCTTGACCATTGTAGCACCCAGTTATTGTCTTAGGTTCATCGGAGCAATGGCATATAGTCACAGTTCCTCCATCTTTATCCAGGGCTGACTGATGCTTTGTTCACAGTGGGAGCTCTGAAAAAGCTTGCAGAATGAAAGGAGAAAAGGTTCAGTGGTAGTGACACCATTGGGAATGAATGAGACTCTCTACAACTTACTAGTTGGACAATACCATGGGGTTTGTAACATTCTACTCATGGCTTTTATTCCTCTGAAACAGTTTAATATTCTGCCTTTGTCTTTGTGTAAAGTAAATGATTTGCATGCCTTAGATATGAATGTTGAGCTAAGTGGTAGAAATAAAAAGAAAAGCAATGATAAAAGGCAAAACCACACTTTCTTTCTATCGTATGGTTATTTATCTGCTGCTGCTGCTGCTGCTGCGTCGCTTCAGTCGTGTCCAACTCTGTGCGACCCCATAGACAGCAGCCCACCAGGCTCCCTTGTCCCTGGGATTCTCCAAGCAAGAACACTGGAGTGGGTTGCCATTTCCTTCTCCAATGCATGAAAGTGAAAAGTGAAAGTGAAGTCGCTCAGTCGTGTCCGACTCTTAGCGACCCCATGGACTGCAGCCTACCAGGCTCCTCTGCCCATGGGATTTTCCAGGCAAGAGTACTGGAGTGGGGTGCCATTGCCTTCTCCAGGTTATTTATCTACTATCCATCAATAAGAATTTTTAGGACTGTATAATAAAATGAACAAAAGTGCATATGTACTTGCTATGTCAATTACAGTGTCAATTTGGCACTTTTATTGACATAAATGACAGGTTTATGGATTCATTTATATTGAGGCATTATTTCTGTTTGTAGTCACCAACTGGCCATGGATGTGGAGAATAACATTCAAAAGTGTCACCTCAATCTACAGCCCTTGGACTCAAAAGTGAAAATGTAAGTTATTTTAAAGTTCACGTTAAAATTTTTGTGTTTTTACTCTATTAATCTCTGAACTATTCTGGAGTTCATGGGTATAAGAATCACACATTTATTCACATTTATATTTATATATTAAACAGTATTTCTTCCCAGTTGTAAGTAGCAACAAAGCTGTTTTGAGCACACAGCACCATCGATGGATAACGTAGGGAAGTATTTGATGGTCATCACTTTGTTTCTTGGTTTTTCCCTTCCAGGCAAAGTAACATTCTTCAAATCTCACTAGTATTTTTCACTGCCTTTCTTCTTAGTAACTTGATTTATTCCACCTTAGACCACGTCTTTTACATACACACGCGCGCACTCTTTCCACCGTCTTCCTTCCATTTGCAGTCCAGCTCTTGTCAATTATTTTGAGAAAAAAATCCTTTCCTTTTCTTTCTCACTTCTTGTCCTTTCCTTTCTTACTCTCTCTTAATATGGCCTAACGAGATTCTCCTTCTCCCACTGCAAATGACTAAAGCATAAAAATACTGCTATATACACCTCAGTATTAACAAAAATAAAACTAATGAGATCCAAAGACAGACAGGCTGTATTCTAGAACAAAATAACAACCTTCTAAATGAGCGCCAAAGGATTGATGCTTTTGAACTGTGGTGTGGAGAAGACTCTTGAGAGTCCCTTGGACTGAAAAGATATCCAACCAGTCCATTCTGAAGGAGATCAGCCCTGGGTGTTCTTTGGAAGGAATGATGCTACAGCTGAAACTCCAGTACTTTGGCCACCTCATGTGAAGAGTTGACTCATTGGAAAAGACTCTGATGCTGGGAGGGATGGGGGGCAGGAGGAGAAGGGGGAGACAGAGGATGAGATGGCTGGATGGCATCACAGACTTGATGAATGTGAGTTTGAGTGAACTCCGGGAGTTGGTGATGGACAGGGAGGCCTGGCGTGCTGTGATTCATGGGGTCACAAAGAGTCGGACACGACTGAGCGACTAAACTGAACTGAAAACTTTATTAAGAAAGGACCCATCATAGTCACTTTGGTTGGCTAGTTGGTTTAGTCACTAAGTCGTGTCCGACTCTTGTGACCCCATGGACTATATAGCCTGCCAGGCTGCTCTGTCCATGGGACTCTCTAAGCAAGAATACTGGAATGGGTTGCCATTTCCTTCTCCAAATAATCACTTTAGAAGCAATTTTAAACTGTTTATGTTTGTACTCTGTGATCCTTTCCCATTCAGATTTTGGGGGGGGGGATAAGTTATGAGCCTTACCGTGAGTGTATATAGTCTTTCTCTCTCTCTCTCCCCCTCTTCCTCACCTTCCCTCCCTCCTTCCCTCTCTCTCTCTCTCTCACACACACACAGCTTAACACTCTGAAAAGCATGTATCTGGAGAATCTGAACATGTCTGTGCTTGGTCAGGAACACTGATCATTTGCAAAAAGCCCAAAGAGGAATCTTTTAGGAAAGAAGTCACCTTGAAGAGGGGAGCATTGAGGTGTACAGCTTTGAAAAAGTAAGCCATTGCTGAATGTAGAAATTGAAACAGAAATGATGCAGATATATAATATCCTGCTGGATAAAAGCAAATCTGAGTATACACCTCTATAAATCTACATTGACCTTGGTTATCAGTAAAAAGCTTGCCTCTGAGTGAGCACACGGGGCTGCTTCTCAAGGTAAAGTTCAGATGTGGCTTCTCAACCAGTTGGGCTCCCTGCTAAGGAGCTGTGTGTCACACTTACTATGTGAATAATGAATCAGGCTACCAAATCGTTTTATGTAAGCTGTGTGTCAGCCTCATTCCACAAGATGTTAGTTTCCAAACATAGGTTGCTTTATTGTTAGGAATTTTCTCATTAAGATAACGTCCTCTTAACTGAAAAAGCACTGGAAAGGAAGGTTGGCTGTGTGAAAAATTAAAGTGATTAACATGTATGCTGAAATGAAGTTAAGAAACCTCCCTGGTCTTTTTTAGTTTTCATCTTCTCCAATCTGTAGAGACGGAGGGGTAGGTGCCAGAGAGAGGAGCAGGCAAAGGAAAAAAAAAAAGAATCTCTGTGCCTAAGAGCCCAGTAGCTCCGAGAATCTGGGATTTTATGTGTAGCTGGCATGATGGAGGAGTCTCAGCTCAGTGAGGTGCAAACAGAATGGTTTTATCTCTTCTAATAACTCTGAACCCCATTTCCACTCAGTGGAGGGGGATGAGGGAGAGAAAACTTAATCTTACCCAATAATGGAATTTGAGTCCCATCGGAGAATTGACTCCAGTTCAGTGACTCTTGTCTAATCTGGTTATTAAATTCTTAACTCTCATGACAGTTTGAACACCTCCCCTCTACACACATTATATCTTCCCTACAGCTGTGCAGCCGGCTCCCTTCCCTTCCCTCTCCTCTTTCACTTTCCCTGTCTCCTCTCCTTCCTCCTCCCCTCCCCTCCTGGGGTCACCTCTCCCACCTTCTGAGTGCTAAGCACCAAGGCTGCTCCAGGTTTCCTGTTGATGGTGAGCTTTCACACCCTAGGCAGTTCCTTCCTTAAAAGAGTTGGGACTCTGTGGGAAGGGTTGCTGGCTCTCCCCTGAGCCCCCACCAGTGGTGTGGGTTGCACCCCTCATTGTGTCTCTTGCTTTGCTGATGGTCTTCCCCAGGCTGACCCTGGCATTCTCAACAAGGAATATCTTGGCATACACCCATTCCTGCTTCTCAAGGGACCTTTAGACCTACAGAGCCTTGAGTATGAAAGGTGGGGTTTTATTCCATATTCCAGAGTTACTGTCAAACTTCACAGGCTTTCTGTTATGGTCTTCTGTCTTCTCTTGGTGGGAACCAGCTGGAAACCTATCTTTCCCAGGTAGAAGGGGTATGGGGAGAAGGAGAAGCTGGGGTTACTACATCATTACATTTGCTTTCCTGTAGACTCTTCAATCCCCTCCCTGATGAGGAGAGAGAAGTAGGTTCCAGTGAAGGTTTTCTGGACAGTCCAGCTCCTGCAAGCCCCGAGATGGGATGTACTCTGGCAGGCCAATCTCTGGTGGGGATCAGTAGGAGCAGGAAAGGATCTCAGTCATTCCCTCACACTCAGGACAACATTAAAAGGAGGCAGTTTGATAAGAGCACCTCCCTGGTGGTTCACTTGGTAAAGGATCTGCCAGCAATGCAGGAGACCCAGGTTCATTCCCTGAATGGGGAAGATCCCCTGGAGAAGGAAATGGCAACACACTCCAGTATTCTTGCCTGGAAAATCCCATGGACAGAGGAACCTGGCAATCTGCAGTCCATGGGGTAACAAAGAATTAGACATGACTTAGAGACTTAGTCCTTAGTCAGGAAAGTACACCACAGATCTCGTCAGGGGCCTTGAAGAAAAAGAGAAAAATCTAGACTCTTGTTCATTTAATTAATAGTACTTTGGGGGAACCTTGATTTGCTAGGAGGTTTAGTGAAATGATTCCCTGGTGGCTCAGATGGTAAAGCATCTGCCTGCAATGTGGGAGACCTGGGTTCGCTCCCCAGGTCGGGAAGATCCCCTGGAGAAGGAAATGGCAACCCACTCCAGTACCCTTGCCTAGAAAATTCCATGGATGGAGGAACCTGGTGGGCTACAGTCCATGGGGTCGCAAAGAGTCAGACACAACTGAGCGACTTCACTTCACTTAGAGACTAAACCACCACAACCAGAAGGTGGCAATGCAAAGTATTTGCCACCTGGAAGGAATTAGAGGCCTGTGGGGGAAAGAACAAGTGTGTTGAGAGTGGAATTTAGAGGAAATATCAGGAAGAGCAAATCCCCTGGCTCAAGAATGCCGCCGTTAAGAGGTAATTTTGTGTTTTAGACTCGGAGGATCAAAGAACTGCATCAAAAGGGCAAAAGCAATCAGGATTGCACAGCTATTAATAAAAAGTCACTTTGGGGAGGTGAAAGGCAGGAAGATCAAGCAAAGGAAAGCCTCTTAATTCAGAAAACTTAGTAAAAGCAAAAGTAATAGTGAAAGCACCATGACAAATGCTCCCATGCAGCCCTAAGACAGAAAGTATTCTTTAAACAATTTTGTTTTAATTGAAGTATATTTGCTTTACAATATTATGTTGGTTTCTGCCATACATCAACATGAATCAGCCATAGGTATACATATGTCCCCTCCCACCTCCCACCCGATCCCATCCCTCTAGGTTGTCACAGAGCACAAGGTTTGAGCTAGGGCCAAGGCTGCCCAAGGGTCTGGGAATGAGTGCACACAGCAGAGAAGTGCAGGTTTTAGCAGGGAGGCCTGGCTGCAGAGGAAGGAAATGGACCCTCCAAACCCCTTCAAATCCCTGCCCTTCACATCAGGGTCTCTCCTTGCGTGTTGCAATGAGACCTAAAGTGCATCTTCTGAACACAGGCCATCATTTAAAAATTGTTTATTAACTCTGTGTGGTCTGTCTCTTTATGTTTTTAACAATATGTTTATTTTGTAATGGAATAACATAACGATCTATCAAATACAAATCATCTTGTAAAAGTCTTCTCATTAAATATGTTCAATTCCTCTCCTTACTTGTTATTAGTATGTTTTATTTAGTGACGAAATAACATTTTGACTCTAAAAGAGAGAGAGACAGAGACAGACAGACATAGTCTTGAGAAGGAAGACAGTTCCCCAAATAAAGTCAAACTCGAATCTCAGTAAAACCTGAGGTGCCTTTGTTTGAAAGTACTACCTATCAATTTTTGTCAAAAGATTCATTAAAAGAAGCCATGAGGGATGAGAGGTTGAGAGAGCAGACTTTGAAGCTAGAGCACCCTAGGTTCAAATCCCAGCCCTGCTCCTTGTCTGTTGAGTGACCATTGCTTATCTCTCTGGGCCTTCATTGCATTCTTCTATAAAATTAGAACACGAACCATATCTTAAAAGATCATAGTGAGCTTTCAATGAGAAAATCTAAGAAAAAATTTACTCTAGTGTGTCTTCCCCATGCAACTGTACCTTTTCTAAACATATTTTTTATATCAAATTGGGCTAATAAAATATTTCCTGTAAAGATCCTCAGAAATCCAGTATATCATATGCTACAGCCCTCCAGACTCCTCTGTCCATAGGATTCTCCCAGCAAGAATACTGGAGCAGGTTGTCACTTCCTCTTCCAGGGGATTTCCTGTCCTGGTGATAGACTTTGAACCTCTTGAATTGGCAGGCAGTTTCTTTACCACTAAGCCACCAGGAAGCCCTTATGATTTGCACCTATTACTTGGCTTCCCTGGTGGCTCAGAGGTTAAAGCATCTGCCTGGAATGCTGGAGACCTGGGTTCGATCCCTGGGTTGGGAAGATCCCCTGGAGAAGGAAATGGCAACCCACTCCAGTACTCTTGCCTGGAGAATCCCATGGAGGGAGGAGCCTGGTAGGCTACAGTCCATGGGATCGCAAAGAGTCAGACACGACTGAGCGACTTCACACACACTTAAAAAATATTTGAAAGTGTCTGGTTTTCTTAAGTAATTATAGTGATTTATCTAGAACCTCTATTTGTCAAATTTGGGGCTAAGTGACTTAAATATAAATACCATATCTTTGATTCCTTGCAAGAATTATGAAGACATTATTGTTGTTCCCATTTTGCGCATCAGCAAAGTGCAGGCCTGAAAGTTTAGTACTTTTCCCAAGGCCACAGCTAATAAGAGGTAAAACTGAGCAAGAACCTACATCACTCTAATCTGCCTGCAATGCAGGAGATCCAAGATCAATCCTTGAGTCGAGAAGATCCCCTGGAGCAGGGCATGGCAACCCACTCCAGTATTCTTGCCTGGAGAATCCCATGGACAGAGAAGGCTGGAGGGCTAGAGTCCCTAAGGGTCGCAAAGAGTCAGACACAACTGAATGACTAAGCATGTGCAAACATGTTTCGTTTCCGGGAGGTTCTGCTTCAAGACATCAACACACAAAGATTCTGAACTATGTCCTCCCACAGACACACTGAATCTACAACTATGAATGGAACGATTCCCTCTGGGAGGGAAAATTAAAACCTGGTGGAGTGACCCCTTCACATTGGGCAGACAAGAGGAAAACCACATCAAAGTGGATAGGAGACACAATCTCTTCATGAAACGCTGGTGTGATGACTCCTATTTGGGAGTGCACTCAAAACCTTGTGCTTCTCTCTGAGGAGACAAAGAGTTATACTTTGCATTGAACACCCCAACTTTCATGACTGGCCCCTGAGAGATAAGTCCCCCAAGCATTTGGCTTTGAGGACCGTTTGACTCATGCTCACGCAATCCTAGAGGTTATGGTGAACTGAGGAAGCTCTCTTAAAGAGCCTGTGTGCAGATTCACCCACTCCAGGGCTCAGCACAGAAGCATCCTTTAAAAAAGTGCCCAGACTTCATGTCAAAGAAACTCATTTGCTGATTTGAAAGCTGGTCAGCCCCAGCACACAGGCGCCGTTTTATAGCAGAGGAGTAAGGATATGGACCAAAACCAGTGGAGAAAGTGTTCTTATAAACAGTTACCACTCCCTGGGCACAGCGAGAGGGAGCAGACCCAGTCTCGCCCCCACCTGACCCTGTTGACATCAGGATCCTCTTCCTATCTTCATAACCTCATGCTCTGCCAGCTTTTCTGGGATCCTCCTGCATCCTGCCTGGTACCTTCACTTCCAGGCCTTTGTCCAAGGTCTTTTCCTCTTCCTCCCTAGCAGTCTAAATCCTATCCATCCTTGAAAACTAATTGAAAACCAGGACTCCCTCAAACCTCCTCTAAGCATCCCTCAGAGTGTTCTCTTCTGCTCTTCTCTGTAAGGACATCCAGAGATGACCAGAGCTGCCCAGGTTGTGAGTCCCCAAGTAGCTGTGAGTGTGGGAGAGAAGCACCCGCCCTGTGAAACTGACAAAGAAAGGGTAGAGGCAGATGATTATGCCGTCCCTGAGACAAGGGAAGATAAATTGGAATTGAGCTGGCAAAGAAATTGAAACATGTATTTATCATCTCTTTTGAAGTAAATTTCTGTACTTTATTTATAATTCAACATATGGGAACACACAGAGAGTACTCCCTCTCTGCAACCAGCTTTTAAAGCATTGTATTGATAGTATTGCTTAGTTTCAGAAGTAAAAATGTCAAGGTAGTTGGTGTTCAGGGTTTCCACGGCAGCGGTAAAGGAGACTTGTGAGTAGGAATTGTCATAAAGCTGGAATAAGAGAGTGAAAGTCATTCCCTTTGACCGAGGGACAAATGCCTCTGCATTTTGTTTTAATTCTCTCCTCCAGTAAAATAACATTTAGAGATGGTATTCTGAGGGCTAATATTAGACTAATTTAATCTATGAACATCGTATCAGTGCAAAGAGGAGTAAGTGTGTGATGCAAATACTTTTCTATGATTCAGAGAGTAATAATAGCAAGGCTCTACCATTCAAAAGAAATAGTGTAGAAATAGTGTAGCAATTTAGAACAGTAGCCTAAAGTGATGTGACTGGCCTTTCATTTTTGACCCCTAAATTTAAAGAAAAAAGAACGAAATATAATATGCTTTCGACTAAGTAAAACTGTTTTCGTATATGTAGACAAGGATAATAAGGAAAATATTCAAAAATTGAAATAGCTTTTTAATTAAGGAAGTGAGTGGACTTATATCAATAGACATTTTAATGCCTATTTTAAAGGTATTTGTATATATATGATTCTGATGCTAGGAAAGATTGAGGGCAGGAATAGAAAGGGGCTACAGAGTTCCAAAGAAGAGCAAGGAGAGATAGGAAAGTCTTCCTCACTGATCAATGCAAGGAAATAGAGGAAAACAACAGACAGGCTAGAGATTTCTTCAAGAAAATTAGAGATACCAAGAGAACATTTCATGCAAAGATGGGCTCGATAAAGGACAGAAATGGTATGGACCTAACAGAGGCAGAAGATATTAGGAAGAGGTGGCAAGAATACACAGAAGAACTATACAAAAAAGATCTTCATGACCCAGATAACCTCGATGGTGTGATCACTCACCTAGAGCCAGACATCCTGGAATGTGAAGTCAGGTGGGCCTTGGAAAGCATCACTACGAACAAAGCTGTGGAAGTGATGGAATTCCAGTTAAGCTATTTCAAATCCTGAAAGATGATGCTGTGAAAGTGCTGCACTCAATATGCCAGCAAATTTGGAAAACTCAGCAGTGGCCACAGGACTGGAAAAGGTCAGTTTTCATTCCAACCCCAAAGAAAGGCAATGCCAAAGAATGCTCCAACTACCGCACAATCGCACTCATCTCACATGCTAGTAAAGTAATGCTCAAAATTCTCCAAGCCAGGCCTCAGCAATACGTGAACCGTGAACTTCCAGATGTTCAAGCTGGTTTTAGAAAAGGCAGAGGAACCAGAGATCAAATTGCCAACATCCACTAGATCATGGAAAAAGCAAGAGAGTTCCAGAAAACATCTATTTCTGCTTTATTGACTATGCCAAAGCCTTTGACTGTGTGGATCACAATAAACTGTGGAAAATTATGAGAGAAGGGAATACCAGACCACCTGACCTGCCTCTTGAGAAACCTGTATGCAGTTCAGGAAGCAACAGTTAGAACTGGACATGGAACAACAGACTGGTTCCAAATAGGAAAAGGAGTACGTCAAGGCTGTATATTGTCACCCTGCTTATTTAACTTCTATGCAGAGTACATCATGAGAAACGCTGGACTGGAAGAAACACAAGCTGGAATCAAGATTGCTGGGAGAAATATCAATAACCTCAGATATGCAAATGATACCACCCTTATGACAGAAAGTGAAGAGAAACTAAAGAGCCTCTTGAAAGTGAAAGAGGAGAGTGAAAAAGTTGGCTTAAAGCTCAACATTCAGAAAAGTAAGATCATGGCATCTGGTCCAATCACTTCATGGGAAATAGATGGGGAAACAGTGGAAACGGTAGCTGACTTTATTTTGGGGGCTCCAGAATCACTGCAGATGATGATTGCATCCATGAAATTAAAAGACGCTTACTCCTTGGAAGGAAAGTTATGACCAACCTAGATAGCATATTCAAAAGCAGAGACATTACTTTGCTGACTAAGGTCCTTCTAGTCAAGACTATGGTTTTTCCAGTGGTCATGTATGGATGTGAGAGTTGGACTGTGAAGAAAGCTGAGCACTGAAGAATTGATGCTTTTGAACTGTGGTGTTGGAGAAGACTCTTGAGAGTCTCTTGGACTGGAAGAAGATCCAACCAGTCCATCCTAAAGGAGATCAGTCCTGGGTGTTCATTGGAAGGACTGATGTTGAAGCTGAAACTCCGATACTTATAGGCCACCTCATGTGAAGGGTTGACTCAGTGGAAAAGACCCTGATGCTTGGAGGGATTGGGGGCAGGAGGAGAAGGGGACAACAGAGGAGGAGATGGTTGGATCACTTCACAGACTTGATGGACATGAGTCTGGGTAAACTCTGGGAGTTGGTAATGGACAGGGAGGCCTAGTGTGCTGCCATTCATGGGGTTGCAAAGAGTGGGATTCGACTGAGCAACTGAACTGAACTGAACAGAGGATGAAATGGTTGGATGGCATCGCCGATTCATTGGACGTTAGTTTGAGCAAACTCTGGGAAATATTGAAGGACAGGGAAGCCTGGTGCTCTGCAGTCCATGGGGTCACAAAGAGTCAGATACTAACTAGAGAATAAACAACAAACAACAAATGTCACATTTTATCAATTAAGAAAAGAAGATAATATTCTTCCACTTGGAAGGAAAAAATACTCTCTTCTTAATCTTCGACTTTAGGAAAACTGGTATGTCACTTTCCAGATCCCATAACTACAAGGGAGAAGAGAATGCTTTAAATTCTTTGCACATCTCACCTGGATTTTTGTCCAGCGTTGTTTTGTGTTTTTTTTTTGAAAGTGTCATGCTGCCCCCTGCTGTTCATCAAGCTAAAAAGTAACTTCTCAAAGTGAAAATCGCTCAGTCTTGTTGGACTCTGCGACCCCGTAGACTATACAGTGCATGGAATTCTCCAGGCCTGAATCCTGGAGTGGGTAGCCTTTGCCTTCTCCAGGGGATCTTCCCAACCCAGGGACTGAACCCAGGTCTCCCGCATCGCAAGTGGATTCTTTACCAGCTGAGCCACAAGGGAAGCCCAACTTCTCAAAAGGCTACAATATTTTCTTTCTATATTTTCTGAATAACCAAGGCAATTAAAAAGTGGGGCTTGGAGAGAGGAATACTTCATAGTCCTATAAACGTATGGGTATCCTACGGGTTGTCAGTATTCTCTATTTTTTAAGTTACTTTTAAAAAATCACATGCTTTTAAGTCTTTGATCGGCAGGTTTACAAGCTGTAGGTGTGTCCTAAGGCGACAAAACTTCTCAGCAGCGCTCTGGCATTTGCCCAGCACTTCAAGCACTTTGGATGATATGGAAATTAGCTGCCAAAAGTTTGATACTCTTTTAGTAAAATGGATCCCAGAAGAAACAATGGGATTACCACACTCAGCCACACTTATAAGACCCTCTTAATCTTACAGGAGTCTCTCTGAGATCCTGTTTAAAATTTTAAACCAAAGGAAAATAAATAAATAAGGGTACATTTTGAGAAGACATTAAATAAGGAAACAGTGACTATCTATGACCCAAGTCAAGAAGCTCCTGGCCTCTAAGTAAGGGCCCCAGAAGCTGAAGTTTCATAGTTTCAGGGAAAACTGGCCTCTGATCCCAAGGTTGTTTCACTGTAGCTTCTGGACTTTTCCTTGAACATCATAACTCACAAAGCCTTAATAAATTAGGGAACACATACCAATGTTCATGTGTTCTGTGTGTCCTCTGATTGTTGAGAATGGACAGTCTCTGAACCATTCTAGCCAAATGAAAACAAATGTTGTTTATATAAAAACACCTTCAGTGACTTTGGTTGTATGTGGAAGAATTGAAAAAGATCAAATGCTTCCAGGAGTTGAGAAGAGATCATGAGAGAATCAGCGCAGCCATTTAAAACTATTTTCAAAAGCTGAATCCTGACAATAGGTGTTCATGTATGGCAAGTCCCAGGAGAAAATAAATTCAGTTCCCTGGTCACATGTGAAAATCTAGATGTTACTCTCTTCAGAGATTAGAAACTAGTCCAAATGGAGAAAAGTCACTTAGCTTTCATGAAGAAGTGAAGTGAAGTTGCTCAGTCATGTCCTACTCTTTGCGATGTCATGGACTGTAGCCTACCAGGCTCCTCCCTCCAGGGGATTTTCCAAGCAAAAATGAAGAAGAGGTTTCTGTTATTCAGATCAGAAGATGACTCTTTTGAGAGTTAACTCCAGTACTTTGGCCACCTCATGCGAAGAGTTGACTCATTGGAAAAGACTTTGACCCTGGGAGGGATTGGGGGCAGGAGGAGAAGGGGACGACAGAGGATGAGATGGCTGGATGGCATCACCAACTCGATGGACGTGAGTCTGAGTGAACTCCGGGATTTGGTGATGGACAGGGAGGCCTGGCGTTCTTGCGGTTCATGCGGTCGCAAAGAGTTGGACACGACCGAGCGACTGAACTGAACTGAACCATAGGACATAAAAAACTTCCTTGGGTGAAATCTCAAGAAGCCACCCAATCATGAGTTAATTTTCTGAATAGTACATAACAATTTCAAATATTTTTGTCTTCTCTGTCCATGTCTTTATTTATTCATCATACATTACCGGTTTCCTTCCACAGTATGTAAAATCCATGACCGCACGGTACTTGCCTGTCTTGTCCCAGAGCAGAGCCAATGCATTTGGTCACATAGACTATACCATCTAACATCATGGAACACCCTTCACCTTGAAGTCTGTGTGAATGGCCCCCTAGGGCTGTGCTGTCTCCTCTATCCAGAGCCAAGTGCTGACTCTGGCACAGAACAGTTCTTCAACAATAATTTATTATTCTCACTTGAAAAAGTGATGAGAAATTGAAAGGTTTTGTGTCCCATAAGTCAAAGCATGTACCTTTACATGTGCAAACTGATTGCACTTTGACAGATGACTTTTTCTGACTAAGTTGTTTCTTGTAGACTGGTTTAGTTCAGGTAAGCTTGTGAAGGTCAAACCAATAACACAGACAGCCCAGGTCTTCTGACTTCCCATGTCACGTTCTCTGTGCTTCAAGTTCCTGGTCAAAGTCAATTCCTTCGGACTCCTCGTGCTTGTCAGAGTCTGAGTCTATGCCTGGAGTGACGGGGCCTGTGCTTTTTGTTTGTTTTTGGCAGCATTCAGCGAGCGTGGCGTGAATACCTGCAGCGGCAGGAGCCCCTGGAGAAGCGGAGCCCGTCCCCGCCCTCTGTGTCCTCGGACAAGCTGAGCAGCTCTGTCAGCATGAACACCTTCTCAGATAGCAGCACACCCGTGAGTGCACATTACCTTCTCCTGACTTGGTTGGCCTCCAGGGCTTTGGCTCCCAGAGAGGAATGTGGGGATGTGAGCAGGTGGTGTGTGATCTACACGTTGCTTGTTTGCTGTGGTGAGGGTTTTGTCATCTCAAAGATGTGGGTCATGAAGGCAAAGTGAACTTTATCAAGGCTTAGGGAATTGACTGCATTTGAAATCAGTCTAAACTATTCATTTGTGTGTTGGCATTCCTCTGTTACTGAGAATATCTTTTTACTTTTCTTGATGATAGTGTGTTCCTTTTAATCTGCATGGTTGGTAGCCTTTTGTGGCACAAATAGGATAGATTAGCTTGGTTACTAGGATTTTAAAGAGAACTTTCATGAGAAGAATTGAAAGGGGTCTTGGAATCAGAGATTGCATCTTAAAGGCTTTCAGGGCCAGGTAAGTAACCCATGTGACTGATGGGGACTGAGTTGTGACTGGCTCACCTAAAGGGACACCCCTCCCCACCCCCCCCCCCCACACACACACTTCCCCCGGCTCCTGGAAGTATGTTGCCAAGTGTTGCCAAAGATCATTTTCCTTCTTCAGAAGATTTTTAAATGTTTGCGACCAGTAAGAAAATTTTAAATGTAAATAGACCATGCCGGCAGACCACAATTTTCTCAGGTCCACTAGTTTAAGAACTCTGGAGTACAGGGTTGAGGAATGGAGGAATTTGAGGGAAGCCTCTGTTTAAAAAAAAAAAAAAAACACTAAATGTATAAGGAAATAAATGATCAGGCAATTGTAACACAGAGTTGTGTGGATTTAGCCATTGTGATCAGTTTCCATAGTCACTGGAGTACTGAAATAAGTTAGGAAGAGAAATGAACTATACAAGTGTATTGTTATTTTAAAAAAATCATCCTTGACTACTTTGTAATCACGTTTATTTGGTTGTAAAAATGCTTCCTAACAGCCAAAATAATGCATTCACATTGGGATCAAGCAAAGGTACTTTGAAATGTTTTCAGATGATTGCATTGCATATTCTTTAATAAATGGCTTTATCTAGTTACGGATTCTAAAGAGAGAAGTAAGTGCAAATAACGGTGGCAGAAGATCTATTTTTAGCTGACATTAGAAATGGAATACGGTGCATCTGCACTTTTTAAAGACAGTTTTGGTAGGGGGCATGTGTTGTCTTAACTGGCCTCACTATCACTAGAGGGTGCTCATGAACCACTTTGTAAAATGTCTGCGTTTAGCAAAGTTTGTATTTAATTCTTGATTTGTCAGTGAAAAAGAATGTGAAAATTAAGTGTTTAGGATACCTTCACTGTGAATGTTAATAGAAGGTATAAAGTAAATGACTTTGAAGCCTTGATTTGAGTGATGGAAACTGAGTATGAGAAATCACTCTGCCCCTGAGTTAAAGGCTTGAGTTTATTACCACCTTTGTGCTTTCTCAGCCCTAATTCCAGACAATACCAACTGTCTAGAAATCCCTGATGGTTTTGGTATTGCTTTAGGATAGTTAACCTTTTGGCTTATTGAAATTCTGGAAGAATCTATCTTTGCTTTATATTTATGCTGCTGCACTGCTTTGATTCTAGCACCTCAAGTGTTTTTGTGCCTAAAATGCATGTTCTTCCCCCTCGTTGGTCTATGTTTACATCTATCTTTGCACAGCTTTGCTAATGGTTTTGCCTTATTTAATGTAGCCTAGACTCCAGGTGCCCTAAGGTTTCTTAGTAGCGGAGATTTTCCCTTTCTGGTGTGCCCAGCAATTTGGTTTCCCATAAGGTATGTCACACTGAATTGAGAGTGGCACCCTGCTCTACCACCATGTCATCATGCCTTAGCTCTGTGCCCATGGACAAAGATGACTCTATTTCCTGTGTGGGAGTCTGGCTCACTCCTGACTGCCTACAAACACTGAAAATCAAAACAGACTTTCAAAAATCATTACTGGAATTAGCTTCAGAAAGCAAGCAGATACTGCCCGGAATTCTAATGTTGACTATGAGAACAACTTTGGTATTGATGATGGCAATGGTGTGACACTAAATACAGAATAAAACATGAAAATATAAGATGTTGGCACATTCCCAAGTCTCTCATTTGTCAGGCAGGTAAAATACCAAGGCCAAAATTGTTTAAAACTTTATGCTTCATTGTTTGGAACTGGTATAACGAAGGTTGTTTTATCTTCCATAATTACCCCTTTGCTGAGGCTTCATTCAAAAAGATTCATTCATTCTCACATCTTTTGTTGGTGACCGTCCCATGAAAAGAAAGTGACTTTGCTCTACCTTGACTGACCTGCCACACCCACTGGGTTCATATATATTCTCAGGGGAGCCCCAGATAGGAAGACTTGGTTTTACCACCCTCTGATGAGTAGACCTCAAGTTTACGGACGGGATAAGGATGACCCCCAGCTCACCTTGGCTAAGCCTGTCATAAAGAGAAGAGCTTTTTCAAATAATCAGAAAGTCCTTTGGAACTTCAGGGCTAGAAGCCTTTGGTCCAAGTAAAATTCTGTCAATGAGGTGTCTCCCTAGGGGCTTTCCCAGGCCCCTGTCTCCTGCGGGATCCTCTCAGCTTGCTGAACTGCAGTCCTCTTCATCTGTCACTGTTGCTGCTGAGACCATTGTCTGTCTTCTCCAGTCTGATCAGCTGCCTGTTTCCTCCTAAGCCTCTACTAACCTCTAACACAGCCTCAGTTGGAGGCCAGTCTGCCCTTGCCTAACCCGTGGGCCTTGCCAGCTGCTCACCCGCCCCATGCCTATAATAACTGCAATTACTGTTCATCCTAGCTGTCTGCTCTGGGCATGTGCTACATGGGAAGCCAGAAACCTGATCCGGGGGAGTCCTTGGGCTGAGCTGAGAATGATGCTTTTGCATGCTCCTGTTCTCTTTTGGCCAAGCATGTAGTTAATACAGTTCTTAGAACGTTTTGGCTGTAAATTAAACAGTGACAGTAATGTTTCTGTATGAGCTCTCGAATTCATCATCTTAGTAAGAACTGAGCACTTGTTGTGTGCCAGGCACTTCGCTAATTCTTTCTGTGGATTATTTCCTTTAATCGTCTCTATGACCATATAAAGGAGGTACTGTTATTATCTCCATTTTACAGATGATGAAAATGAGACTTTGAGAGATAACCAGCTTGCCTTGGGTTACTCACTGGGCTGGAGCCTGTATGCTTTACTGTTCTACTATATTGTAGCACTTGAAAAATAAATCTTCATTTAGACATGGTCAAGCAGTGAAAGACACAATCATTGCATTAATGCATTTCTAGGACTGTTTTACAATTTAGTAGGTATAAACAGTGAATGAAATAATTGAAAAAAGAACGCTCATTTGATTTTATAAATTGCCTCATTCAATGCTCTTTGATTAAAATCTCAAACCTCAGCTGCTCAGTGCCAAATTAAAGAGCAACAGGAGGGAAGATAATATTAAGTTATGTTAGCAATTTGCATATTAAGTGCCCTTTACCACAGTGTATCATGTGGTAATAGAAAAATTTGTTTTAGAAATAACAATTTTGAATAGCAGCTGTTATTAAGAAAAGTAACTTGTGGGTATCAAAGTGAGAAGCAAAGAATAACTTTTTTTAACCGTAAAAATATTAGTTATTGCATAGAGGACAACACTGGAAAATGCTTTGTGCTTTTTTTTTTTTTTTTTCTTAAGCAAATTCATGTGACCAAATACTTATTCTTTTTGTTCCCCGTTTTAAGAAATCTGTGATTTGTGCAATAAGATATCATGGAAAGATACTATAGAATGGTACCGTGTAAAGTATTAGGTTTATACCTTTTTTACAAATCAATAGCATATCCCTGCATAAATACAAAAAAAAGTTTCATTGTTTGAAGACATTCTGAGTCCTATTTGTTTTGACAGAATTCCCTTTGCCTGGGCCGTCCTTCCTGGCCACACCCACTTTCCCCCATTGGTTCCCATACTGTTACCGTCTGGCCTGTAGGGGGCAGTGTGGATCAGGGAATAGAGCCCTGGCTTGGTAAGAGGACCTGAGGACCTGACTTAAAATAGCAGTTCTGCCACTTCTTGTGAGTCTAAGGTTATCACTTGAGAGGCCCTTCTTCAAGGACTTCCCTGGTGGCTCAGACAGTAAAGCATCTGCCTACAGTGTGGGAGACCTGGGTTCGATCCCTGGGTCGAGAAGATCTTCTGGAGAAGGAAATGGTAACCCAGGCCAGTACTCTTGCCTGGAAAATCCCATGGACGGAGGAGCGTAGTATGCTGCAGTGCCTGGGGATCGCAAAGAGTCGGACACGACTGAGTGACTTCACTCCACTTCGCTTCACTTCTTCAACTGCCAACTGGAAATAAGAGATTTAGAGACAGAGATAGATTGTTATTGCTGTGAAGATTAAATGGCACTGCATATGTAAAACAGCACAGAGCCTGGGCCCTGAGGTCTCTCAATAAACGTTAGTCAGTTCTGAGCCCACTCTTGAAAACACTCCATGCCTTCAAAACACTGTGGAGAACTTGTGAAGAGCACAGGTCACATTTTTACCTTGATTCCCATTGAGGGAGCCGAGGCTGCGCGCAGCCTGCTTTCAATTCACCAGATGAATCCATGAGAATCAAATTGTGCCCTAAAGTGTGTGTGTGTATATATATATATATATTTTTTTTCATATGTTCAGGGTATATATGCATACATGAATAGGTTTTGAGATTGGAGCTGTACTTTAAAAAGTAATATATTATGCATTTATTTTAGTATTGATCCTTTAAAAATGAATTTTCAATGCTCAAAGTTGAAGTCAGGTGCAAGCACTTTTGCCTCTAAACAAGTTTCTTTTGATAAATCATACCTACATACGTAGTAAAAGAAAAATTTTATTGTTCAGTCGCTCAGTTTTGTCCGACTCTTTGCAACCTCTGGACTGCAGCATGCCAGGCTTCCCTGTCCTGCACTATCGCCCAGAATTTGCTCAGCCTCATGTGCAGCAAGTCGATGATGCCATCCAGCCATCTCATCCTCTGTCTCCCCTTCTCCTCCTGCCCTCATTCTTTCCCAGCACCAGGGTCTTTTGCAGTGAGTCGGCTCTTTGCATCAGGGGGCCAAAGTATAAGAGCTTCAGCTTCAGCATCAGTCCTTCCGATGAATATTTAGGGTTGACTTTCTTTAGGATTGACTGGTTTGAAAAGAAAATCTAGATTATTCTACTCACTTCAGACCTGAGGAAAAACAAATCGGGGGCTCTGCAGCATGTTGGGGAGAACAGGGTTTCCTGGTCTCACCTCTGAGGCAGGCCAGTGCCGAAAGTGCCCTTCCAGCAGCTGCCCACACCCCCACAACCACCACCACCACGAGGCCCTACTTCACTCCTGGTCAGGAGCAATTACAGTTCTTGTGATTCTTGAGTACTTTCTGTAGTTCTTATAATTCTTAACCAGGTTCAGGGGCAGTGGTCTGGACCAGCTCAAGACCCTGATACCCTAATTGTCCTGGTGAAAAGCTGTGGAGCCCTCATATTTATGGGGCTGTTGGAATGGTCCTGGCTTTTGGCATAAGTGCTGGGTAGTCAATAACAGGCAGCCAGATGACCCACCATACCTATATTAGTGTGCCTATATTAAATATGCTTAATTATCCTCAAGTTTTATTATCCTTTTTGACATTTACAACCTCTAGGCTTTAAATGTGACTTCTCTGGTGGCTCAGATGGTAAAGCATCTGCCTACAATGCAGGAGACCCAGGTTCAATCCCTGGGTCGGGAAGATCCATACATCAGGAACAATCTAGTAACTAAAGGGAGAAAGTCTTACAAAGTTGCACTTGTTTTAGGAGGAAACTCAGGCCCTAAAAGACTGGACTTCCAGTACAGTCTTGAGAGCTGTGACATTATAGGGAATATAAGCCTTGTGCTACTTAATAATTTAATAACCTAGATTTTCCAGGTCAGGGACAACTTACAGTATTATGCTCAGCTGTTATAAATTTAGGTTCCATGAGTTCTAATGCTTCCTGCACCCAAGTTCTATCTATCTAGTCTTTCAGATCATGAAATAGCACAAATTTTTTGCCAATCTCTTTGTTTCAAATTTTGGTTCAGAGAATTTAGTCAGTTCAGTCACTCAGTCATGTCTGACTCTTTGTGACCCCATGAATCGCACCACGCCAGGCCTCCCTGTCCATCACCAACTCCCGGAGTTCACCCAAACTCATGTGCATCAAGTCGGTGATGTTTTGTCCGACTCTTTGCAACCTCTTGGACTGCAGCATGCCAGGCTTCCCTGTCCTGCACTATCGCCCAGAATTTGCTCAACCTCATGTGCAGTAAGTCGATGATGCCATCCAGCCATCTCATCCTCTGTCGTCCCCTTCTTCTCCTGCCCCCAATCCTTCCCAGCATCAGGGTCTTTTTCAATGAGTCAACTCTTTGCATGAGGTGGCCAAAGTATTGGAGTTTCAGCTTTAGCATCAGTCCTTCCAATGTACACCCAGGACTGATCTCCTTTAGGATGGATTGGTTGGATCTCCTTGCGCTCCAAGAGACTCTCAAGAGTCTTCTCCAACACCACAGTTCAAAAGCATCAATTCTTCACAGCTCAGCTTTCTTCAGAGTCCAACTCTCACATCCATACATGTCCACTGGAAAAACCATAGCCTTGACTAGATGGACCATTGTTGGCAAAGTAATGTCTCTGCTTTTGAATATGCTATCTAGTTTGGTCATAACTTTCCTTCCAAGGAGTAAGTGTCTTTTATCTGCAGTGATTTTGGAGCCCAAAAGAATAAAGTCACCCACTGATTCCCCATCTATTTCCTATGAAGTGATGGGACCGGATGCCATGATCTTAGTTTTCTGAATGTTGAGCTCTAAGCCAACTTTTTCATTCTCTTTCACTTTCATCTAGAGGCTTTTTAGTTCCTCTTCACTTTCTGACATAAGGATGGTGTCATCTGCCTATCTGAGTTTATTGATATTTCTCCCGGCAATCTTGATTCCAGCTTGTGTTTCTTCTAGCCCAACGTTTCTCATGATGTACTCTGCATATAAGTTAAACAAGCAAGGTGACAATATGCAGCCTTGACGTACTCCTCTTCCCACTTGGAACCAGTCTGTTGTTCCATGTCCAGTTCTAACTGTTGCTTCCTGACTTGCATATAGGTTTCTCAACAGTAATCATATGTAAAAAGAGAAGACTTCTTGATATAGAAGTAAATACATTTTTTTCTTCTTCAAACTAGGGTTTTAGAGAACAACTGTTTTCTTTTTCAAACTTTTAGAAATTATATAATTTATAACCATATATGACAGTGTGAATGAATAAAATGGAATTGTACAAAAATAATATGTTTCTATAAATTACTTTATTGAAGCATAGTTGGTTTACAATGTTGTATTAATTTCTACTGTGTAGCAAAGTGATTCAGTTATAAATATATAATTCATTTTCATATTGTTTTCCATTATGATTTGTATTGAATATAGTTCCCTGTGCTATACAATAGGACCTTGTTGTTTTTCCATCCTACATATAATAGTTTGCATCTGCTAACCCCAAACCCCCAGTCCTTCTCTTCTCCACTCCCCGTCCCTTGGCAACCACGTCTCTATTTTTGTGCAGCTGTTTATATTTCATACGTAAGTTCATTTATGTCATATTTTAGATTTCACGTATAAGTGATACCATACGGCATTGGTCTTTCTCTTTCTGATTTACTTAGTATGATAATCTCCAGGTTCATCCATAATGTTGCAAATGGCATTTTTTCATTCTTTTCTATGGCTGAGTAATATTCCACTGTATATATGTACCACATGTTTTTTCCATTCATCTGTCAACAGACATTTAGGTGGTTTCCATATTTGGTTATTGTAAATAGTGCTGCTGTGAACATCGGTGTACAGGTATCTTTTTGAATTATGGTTTTCTCCTATATATGATCCCAGAAATGGGATTTCAGGATCATGTGGCAATTCTACTTTTAGTTTTTTGAGGAACCTCCATACTGTTTTCCTTAATGGCTGCACAAATTTACATTCCCACCAACAGTGTAGGAAGATTCCCTTTTCTCCACGTCCTCTCCAGCAAAAAATAGTATCTGTATACCACAAACACTCTCTTCTTTAGGTATTTGAATATTGGTTGGTAATACTGATTCCTTTTCCCAAATCATCCTTTTGACTTAATGATTTGTGGACATTTTTCTGTTAGGTTTAAAGGTGAGCATGTTGTTTCAGTTTAAGGATTAAAAAATTATTTTAAGAACTGCTAACGTTGAACATTTCCTGAGTTCAGAATGGTATGCAAAATTGACAATTCCTTATTTGATAACTGACTTATTCATCCATAGTAAAATCATAAATCCTTCTAAGCAGTCTAAAAGTTATTGACCTTGGGATACAGATGCAAAAATCTAGGCATTAAGTACTTCATTTTACACAAAGAGGGTTGAAAAAGAATTTGTTCTTTTTGAAGTTTACCTCAAGTCCAGTCTCAGCATTTGTCCTCATAAAGATCCTGTCCTTAATTCTACAGCTTAGATGAGATAAAATGTTGAATCCCTAGTTTAGAACCAGATGCACCTTCTGTTACAAAACCTGTTTCATCATCACAAATCAGCATTTTACTCTTTGGATGAGCATCGAGAGATGCTTTAGAATTCAAGGAGAAATTGGATGTGGTGGAACTGGAGTGAGGTCTGTTAATGTATTCTTTTTTCCTGGATAGCTCACTGGACTAAGACTCTTTGAAAGTGAAAGTGAAATTGCTCAGTCATGTCCAACTCTTTGGGAACTATAGCCTACAAGCCTCCCCCGTCCATTGGATTTTCCAGGAAAGAATACTGGAGTGGGTTGCCATTTCCTTCTCTAGGAGATCTTCTCAACCTAGGGATTGAACCCATGTCTCCAGCATTGTAGGCAGACGCTTTACCGTCTGAGCCACAGGAAAGTCACTCTTTAGGATGCAGCTTTTGTAAATAAGACATCTTGAGGGGAAGGGGAGTTATTCACATCCTTGGGTTAAGTCTACAGCATTTGTTCACTCATTCAACAAATATTTGAGTGCCTACTGTGTGCTGGGCCTTTCCTAGCACTGGAGGTAAAAATGACCATCTAAATACACACAACTTCTGCCCTTGCATAATTTACATAATTCCCCAGTAGTGGTTGGCAATTCTTTTAACAGATGTACTGACAACTTAAAAGAGATCCTCAATAACATTTCAGTGATTAATTGTATAGATGGTTAGGTACAAAAATCTGACTGCTAAAATATCTTCCAGAGCAGAATTTCCCAAAATGTAAAACCTGCAGTACTAGTCTCATAAGATACTGATAGATGCTAATTCTGTGAACGGTGAAATAAGTCAATTTATTTACTTCAGGACTTATTGGGGCCTTACTAATAAGCTAATACACATTTTGAATTTAAAGAAGGCAGTCATGTCTCCATGTTTCCCAAACTTCTTTGACCAGGAAACTCATTAAGAGTAACATCTTATTGGATTACTGATCCATGGAACACTACTAGAGTTAGTAGTTACTGAATCAAATTCTAAGAACTGGAGTTTATAAGTGGCTCAATAATAATATAAATTGAATAGTGCATTTTGAAAACTTCCAATGGAACTTTTACACATGACATCTCCTTTTTTTTTTAAAATAGGTCTCTATCACAGAGCTATATGATGCAAAATTTACTCAGTTGGTTCACATATAAAACTTATTACATTAACTGGCTACAAAGACCAAGCCTAGTCAACAACATAGCAGTATCAGGAGGTGGGGTTTTAGGGAGTTAATAAATAACTAACTCCTTTTCTGCCTTTAATTTGGAAACATATTTTGAAAGGCAAGCGATTCAGGCAGAGGGATGTAGAAATCTGAGCTTTATTTCCTGTCAAAGCTGGATTTGAGAGTATTCTTAGGACTTGCAGCCATGGTGCTTTCTGCTACTAAACTTTGGCTTTAGGGAAATTTACGAGTCCCAGGAAGCACTAAATACTGCCAACCTCACCCTCAGATCTTGTGCAGGGAGGTGGATCCCATTAAAAAGCAGAGGAAGAATGAAGCTCGTTGCCAGGACCTTGGCCTAATCCTCCAATTAGAGTAACTCCTTCCACCTTCCTGAAATGGATCGAAGGGTAGAAATCAAAGACTGGTAGTATTTAGGACATTTCTTTCTCATGGAAACCTGAGGAGAAGGGAAGAAGGGAACCTCCAACATTGGATGCTTCATGCAGCAATAATTGGCCTTTTATTATGACAAATATTAACATCATAAATATTTTGTACTTCCCTTGCATTTAGATATTGAATACTTTGTAATTTATTCATTACTGCAGTTTTCTGAATAAGGATTATTTTTGAGAGCTTAAAAAAATACAGATTCTATAATCACAGTAGATAGTTTGAATCAAAATATCTGGGAATTCTGTATTTTTTATTTTAATATTCTAGGTAACTTTCATTATCACTAAAGTATAGAAAACACTGAGTTATAGAAATTGCAAAAAATCTATTTTATTTAAGAAACTTACATGATCATCCTGGTGATCAATATTTTTTCTAATTTTCATCTCGATATTTTTGTACTGTAATGATGTGCCTTGAGGAGGTGCTTAGGCAAATTTTCAAAGTTCTGATAACAAAACACCCATTATTGTTTTAATAGAATTTTCCCAGTGGCACTCATTGTGTTGAAAATTCTATTTTCTCTTTCTAAGATTTATGGTTCTTTTCTTTCTCAAAAATATAAATACAGTGCTCACCAAGGAAGGCTTCTGTTGTTTGATCCATTTTGGTTTATATTAAAAGAGGATACATTCAATAAGCACTGATTAGATTAGTTTCAATTTATTCTTCACTTTGATTTTGAGAGCTCTTAGTTGGCATGAAAAGATATTTGATGATTTAATTATTAGTTGACAAGAATGTCAACTATAACTGAAAACCCTAAATTATGATGTGTGACTACATAGTTGAGAAAGAGAAAATATATTACACTACACAGAATAGAAATTTGTCATTATTACACATTCTTTAAAATAATATCTGTGTATACAATTTATTACAGTTACATGTAAAATTTATAGTATAGCTAAAGTCTTGTTACTTTATTCAAAGCTGAAAAACTTCTAGAAATAGTGAATAAAAAAAGTTTCCTATCAACATTTGAAAACATATTCAAATCCTTTATGAGATAGTAAAATTTTTGTCTATGGAAAATTTTAAATTCCATCAAGTAAAATGTCTGCAGTTGAGGACAGTTGCCTTAATTTTTATTTTGCAATTTTCATGGATTGATGTTACAACGTAATTTTTAAAAACTTGCTAAAAATTCTGAGAGATGTTTTAGAAGTAGATTCTATATCTCTGCAAGTCCTCTCATTCCCTGCATATCTCTGTGAGGGGAAATCCCTTCTTTGCTATCTTCACCATGGGTTAATTACAACCTAAAGGAGCAGCAGAAGCTGATCTTGATTTAAACAGAAATTCTGCTTCACATGTGGGGAATAAATTGATTTTCTCTTTATGGTATTGATAGGGTTAAGTATATTGATAGAAGACCACACTGTTTAATGCAAGTAGATTTTCAAGAAAATCACCATGCCAAATACTTCACTAGAAGGACTTCATCTACATACAGCAGCAACTGTGACCTGCTTTAGAGATGACATCATTGGGTATCATGTGGCTCTTTATACGTTTCAGCCTCAGAAAAAGATAATCTGTGAAAGCCTTACGAGCCTGATTTCTGCTGTCATAATCTTCAGCAGACAGAGGCTGGGGCTAGAGTGAGGCATACCTGTTTACACAGTGTCTGCAGTGCCTTGTGGAATTCTGAGCTTTATTTCATTTTATTATATTTTTATCAAAAAAATAGAGGCAATGATAGAATGAAGCGAATTGGCTTCTTTGGACTAATGGGAGCTTGTTTTCTGCATTAAGATCAAGAACTTTTCTGGAATCCTCTCTTCTCTAAATAGCCTTGTAGTCTCTCTCTCTCTCTTTTTTCCCTCAAATTTGAAGAACATTGACAAAAATCAGCAAACTTCATCTCCCAAAGAGCTTTCCCTCTTTCTTGTCAATACTTGAAGATTTGTGCTCCAAAATCTTCTTTGAGCTGCCTGAGGATCGTGGTTGATAACTGAAGAGCAAAGCATCTCGTTTGTAGTATGTGTTACAGAAATTCTTCAGAGAACTTCACTTGCTAACGCAAACAGTCATTTATGGATTTCTTGCAAAGCCAGTTTGAATAAACAACTCTTTCCTCTCAAATGGGCAAGAGTAGCTCTTCAGCACCATGGAGAGATCTGGCCAGCGAACAACGCCGACGTGGGACTGTGACCAGGGCAAGCAATCTGACAATGTAAGTTTTCCAAATGTCTATCATCTATTTTAGGTTTATCATATTTTTACAGGTAGAAAGAGGAAACTCCAAACTCTAACCAAGTCAGTCTAAGCTATAAAAAGTGATGGTATTCATCACATTTCAAATTCAGGGTTAACCATTTAACAATACAATATTAAAAAGTGTTAGTATGTTAATTTGAAGAATTGCTTTCTTATTGCAGCAGTTGATACATGAATGTCAACTATGACTAGATTTTGATAATCTGAGTTTTTGTTTTAATTTTTCATAAATTAATTGCAGTTGTACAAAACAATAGCTTTGAATAGCATTTTTATATACTTATTTAAATAGCCCTAAAAGTACAGTTTGTTGCCTTCTGTAAACACGAGGCTCTTTGGAAAGTTTTTCTGATTTGCACTTGTTTGAAAGGACAGTTTTAAACTTTTAAATTGCAGATTTTATTTTACTTGCCAAAAGAGAAAGTGTCTGGGTATTCTAATGTTGGCATTCATAGAGTATATCTGATGACTTACAAAGCTTTAAACTTACTGGTATAAAATATATATAGTAAAAGCCGATAGTAAGTGGAAAGGGCAGATCCTTTTATAAAATGATTAGATATGGACCACTGGAGAGGTACTTTTAGCATCTCTGAAGTATTTAATTTGTTTCAAAGTAGTCCAATTTAACTGTTCAAAGCAGAAATTTAAAAAATAGTTTATTCAAAATATCTTATAACAACCTCATTAAAATTGTCAAAGGTGTAGTTCTATGATGCTGTTATATCACACGGGGCAATGAAGACATGATACTTTGAATTGCTATGAAGAATGATCTCCATAGATATTTTGATTAACTATTCAAATTTGTCTAAGGGAACAGAGTATCATAAAAAAGCAATTTAACAAATAATTATCTTTTCTCAGGACAATTAAGTGAGGTTTCGCACAATACGGTGAAGCATTTATTTTAAAGTCCAATAAAGCTACCTTTTATATTATTGTAATATGGAATTTATTTCCCTCAGTAGTTCTCCTCATATGTAAAAACCATTATAAATGTAACTCACTTAACTAAACAGCTAATTCAAATATAACTAATTTCTCTATTATAACTTCCAAGTAAATTTACTGTTACTTCTTAACTCCAGTAATTTGGCATTTGATTTTTGGATAAATGGCACTTAAACATTTTGACAGTGTGTTTGGTGCAAAATTTTGGAGACTTATGACTTAGTTTTATATTAAGGAGCTCTTGTTATATATTTTTGTCAGCTTTGCTTAATCGATCCACTGATGATTTCTTTAATTGATGTCAATGTTTAAAAGAACTCCATTTTTGAAAATAATTAAAGATAGATTTATGATTCTAGTTCTTTGAGTTTTATTTCCCTGTATTTTATAATTATCCTTTGATTTTTGAGAAGAATAAATAGAGCCTTTTGCACACTGTTGAGCCCACTTTTGTGATTTTAAAACTTTGATTGTGGCTTTATGAATAAACTGTATCCATTTCTTGCAGTGGTAGACTTTGGACAAACTGCTCTGGTTAATTAGACTGTAATATTCTAATTTAGAAGATTTGAGGCTCATATTGTAAGATGTACCTTCTTTATTCTCTGAAATGGGAGGAAATGTACCTGATTCAGAAACATATTTTCTAGCAGTCTTTTCTCTGTCTCTATCTCTCAGGGATGTGATTTACTTATGATATTGTCTGATGTGTAACATTTTATATTTCTTGCTTTTTTGCACACATTTTAGTGATATATTTATAACAACAGCTATCTAACATATACATTTTCTAGTTGAGATATGGTTGTCTGTATATTTATTTAACCAGAAATTGTTGCTACATGACAGACCACAAACATGTTTTGGCTTCTGCTTTGATAGCCTTTCAATCATTGTTGAAATAGCATAAGTCATTTGAACAATAGAAAAATGTCCAGAGCTATTTAGACTGTGAACTATTCTCATTTCTTTTTCTCTTTTTCTTTTTTGATATTTTATAACATTCTGGTGGTAGCAGATGTGTGTGAACAATCTTAAATTTAGTTGAGTGACATTTTGTTTTTCTTGCCAATGTAAAAATATGCTCATGAATCTCTTTTTTTGTGGTTCACCCACCCTTGCAAAGGCTTTGTAACCTTTGGCTACAAAGGACTTTAGGGCGTGTTTACTTAATGAAGGTTTCCTTGGTGGCTCAGATGGTATAGAATATGCCTGCAATGCAGGAGACCTGGGTTCAGTCCCTGGGTCAGGAAGATCCCTTGGAGAAGGGAATGGCTACCCATTCCAACAGACTTGCCTGGAGATTCCCATGGACAGAGGAGCCAGGAGGGCTACAGTCCATGGGGTCACAAAGAGTCGGTTGCAACTGAGCAACTAACACTTTCACTTACATAATGAAAATCACCCTAGTTAGGATGCTTTGCAGGGCAGCTGAACATAAGGGGAGCTGACTGACAAGGGTGGTTCTTTCTATTGATCTCAACCTTTTTTGACATTAAGAGAGGGAAGTTAGTTCTGCGAAATAGTTCTTCCATCCCAGGTACTCACAGATACATTTCTGTTGCATGTCTCCATCACAGCTTCCAGCCAGAAGCAACTCTCCCAGCTACAGTTCCAAGAGGAGCAGTTTCAGTAAAGGAGAGCCTGCAAGTGGAATGTGCTATATGAAGTTCCCAAAGGGTAGCTTTTTAGAGGAAAATGGGTATTCTTAGGGATTATTTCAATAAAGCAGGACCCTGACTGGTTCCAAATGGATTCTAGGCTTGTTGTAATAAGTAAGGGTGGGGTTCAGATTACATCAGGTGCCCTGGGTCAGTGCTTCTGCATAGAGATTACCACCACATGATTTTTGTCCTCAGTTACCATGTTTTATTGTTAATATACCTTCTTTCTTTCTTTTGTAACTCACAAGGGCCATTCCTACTTTACAGGACACATTGGACCTAAATAGATATGACCTAACTGATTTGAGATTTATATTAAATACTGCTAGAAACTGCAGAGTAACCTGAACTGTTTCAGGAAACTAAACAGAGCTTAGAGACTTTCCAAGGGAAGCTAAAATACCAGAAATATCCTCCAAAGAGACAGAAGTCTGTACCATGCTTTTCTCATTGCAACTCGTCTTTCAAATCCCATCCCCTCCATATGAAGCTTCAGAAGTAAACTCAAGCCACAGCATATAAAACACATCCAGGCAGCCAGTCACTGGGATGGATTCAGGCCATTTCCATCTTGTCTACCTTCTCCTGTGCTCCTAATTCTCATCGTATGTGTATCTTCTTAAAAATTTTTTATTGGAGTATAGTTGATTTACAGTTTTGTGTTAATTTCAGTTGTACAGCAAAGTGAGTCAGTGAGTCATATATATATACATGTATTTTTAGATTTCACTCTCTTTTAGATTTCACTTGTGTCTTTGACACCATCTAATCTGTACTTCTACACTTGACATAGTACATTACACAGCACCTGACTCCATTAATAAGACCTGTCTTGATGGAAAACCCATTTTGAATGCAACACTCTGCAGTTAACTCAGTAACACGCTTCTCCAGCGTACTCTTCTGGTGCTTGATGTCTGACCCCTGTGCACCACAGGAAACATCTCTGTTCCTGGAGTTTCATTTTGGGTGCAGCAGAACTGATAGAACTATACTGGGCAGATCACGGTGCTGGCACAGAGAACATGTTCTTTGACCATTCATGACTTACTAAATATCTTTATATTTTAAGATATGGTCTAAGATAGACTCAGACTAGTGATTTGAGAATAGCTAGAAAAAGAATGTCAAGTTTCAATACCTTACAGCAAGCCATACAAACTAACCTTATTTAACTTTTTGGGGGACTATGAGGACTATAAATGTAGGCATTGTATCTGGACTTCAGTACAACTATGAAGATTTTTTTCTGATATCTCTGTGGAAAAGGTAATCATTGTGGATGGAATAATAATACAAATTGGTAATTTTGTATCTGGTTATATAGCCTTACCAAAATCGTGTTAACTGATAAACCAGAGCTAGCCTGGAGATGTGTCTAGTGGTCTGTC
Source organism: Oryx dammah (assembly GCF_014754425.2). NCBI lineage: Eukaryota > Metazoa > Chordata > Mammalia > Artiodactyla > Bovidae > Oryx > Oryx dammah. The sequence goes on from NW_024070186.1 coordinate 48,958,356, forward strand.
ATAGATTTCTGTTATAAGCATTATTTTAATCAATGATCTTAAATATAATACTTTTCTCATCTCTTATTTCATAATTGAGGACATGTCATGTAGGAGAGGAGAGTTTTCCTAAGGTCAGCTAGCAGGTCAGTTGCAAAATTGGAGCTGTTAAGAGAAACCAGATTTTTCTGACTCCTGAGCAATTTGTTTTCAGATATGTGATCACCAAGGAACCCTAGTGCTGAGCAATTAGTGAAAGTTTTATTGAGAAATTTTTTTTCTTTACTTAAAAGAAGAACAACTTTTTAAACTTTGAAACTGTCATTCAATGACATGGACTTTCCCTTAAAACAGTAAGCTTGTCACCAGATATATACATGCACAGAATGGATGGGCCACACAGAATGAATACTACAGAAGGGGACTCTGTGTTGTGGAGAGGGGTGTGGGTTTGGGTGTGTAGTGACTGGACTAGATGATCTCTATCGTCTCTTTCAACTTGAACATGGAGAGGAGACAGTGCAGTTTCCTCATTAAAAAGAGTAAACAAGAATAATTTCTTTGTTCAACAGATATTAGGTACACATTTAAGATACTGTTTGAGTCTAAAAACTGATCACCCATGTCTAACTGAGCCACCAAGAAACCACTCTCTTGAGAAGGAGTAAGAAAATGGGGAGATTGAGAAATGTGATTAAAAATACAAGGGCAGGAAAAAAGACCCAGGAGAGAGAGTAGGTTGCATTACTTGGATCTATTTGAGAAGAAAACTGGGCTAAAGGGGTAAAAGCTGAACCTAAGTTATAATTTATCTTTTCATTATCTCTAGCATGAAGATACTTCAATGCAAGAAAAAGAAACAAAAATTTAGGATTTATTGACCTCTAATAAATTCCATAATTCTATTCATGATTGTCAAATCTCTAATGAACTTTGTTGCCTGCATCCTTTCAATCTGTGTAGCTATGGCCACATAATTGACCCTTAGAGATTTTATCCCAGTTGTTATGTGTATTTTTCCTAATTGAGAGAAATTTCAAAGCTTTGGACTATTGACTCAGGGGCTCAACACTGAGTCAGCCTTGCTGCTGGTGCTGCCCTGAATTTGACTCTGTCCTTGATTAACTGAGTTTGTACTATATATTGTATATTTATGCTACGTTGGAATAAGCATGTGCATGCTAAATCACTTCAATCATGTCTGACTCTTGGCGACCCCATGGAGCTCCTCCATCCATGGGATTTTCCAGGCAAGAATCCTGGAGTGGGTTGCCATTTCCTTCTCCAAGGGATCTTCCTAATCCAGGGATCAAACCCAGATCTCCCACACTGCAGACAGATTCTTTACCATCTAAGCCACCGTGGAAGCCCTTTCTACAGCATTAGTCATTGCCTATTTCAGTCTTCCAGGTTGCAAACTACAGAATCTGAGCCTAGTTAATTTCAGCTAAAAATGAATTCATTAGAAAGATATCAACTCTCTCCGTGAATTAGCAGGAAGACTGGAGACTCAGGCTCAGGAAACAAAGAGGCACTAAGGGAAATTGTTCAGCCAGAACTTCAGGCAAAGGCACATATAAGAGAAAGCATGGGGACAGCATGGTTGGATTGCTGCAGTGGTCATAAGGAGCTCTAAAATGTGCCCTCTTCTCTGACACACTCCCTCCAGATGCAGAGTCCTTACCAGGGCCATCCCATGGACTGGTTTAGATCCTATGTTTGAATCCAGATTGCTAGGCTGCAGGAAAAGGGAGTTACTTTTGTAATGAAGGGTAAAGTCCTGTTCCTTGCTGTAATTCCTATAACAATGGAATTTATAATTATGGGATGGGGACTCAGAAGCACTGAAAAAAAGAAAAGAAGTCTACTCTGCCTGCTGTTGTAAGATGCCTCTGATGCCACATTTGATCTTCTCATGGCCCATGCCAAGCTCACTGATTCCAACTGGCCACATGCCTACACTATGCCTTACTGCTATGCCTAGACTATGCCTTGTTGTTCCCCTTGGAGTGTTTTGATCACTTTTGCCAGCTTATTACCCCAACCCACCTAGCATTCTGTGTGAAACTTGCTTTGGCCCTTTTAAATGCTAGGTTTTCAGGTCCTTTCCTACAACACTTGGCATTGTTTTGAGAAGTAAATTCAGACCTGGGTCCTATGTGATAAGTCTTGTGACCATTGCCCCGATTTGACCCATCTCCTATGGGGTTTTCTCATCTGTAAAATGAGTAAGTCGGCTCAAATCCTGTTAGTCTCAAAGGGACGCTGATGGTGCTTAACAAGATGGTGCTTCGAGATATTTGGAACACAGGGTGGCATTATCACATTATTATTTTCACAAGCTGTTCACCTGAAGGGAGAAAATAAAGAGTGGAAATTTAATGCCAGAGAGAGTTTTTGGCACTTTGTCAATTCGACATTAGCTTTGAGGGATTTTGGAATTTTGCCTGAAATTTTCAGTACCAAGCAGCTAAAAGCTGTGTTTTTCTGGGCTTATGATATTCCTGTCCCCAGGGATGGCATTCAGCATTTGTGAGGGATGAGCTGTGCCAGACCCATTTTCCAATGTGCCACCAACAGCCACAAAAAAAGCAGTGCACACTCTGTGAATTGCTGCTTGTACCCACATTTCACACTTGGAACAGCACCTCTGACTTGTGCCAGCAGGAAACGGATGAGAGAGGAGTGATCCACGTAGGCTGTGTGTAGGAAGCTCCCTGTCTGACACGTGGGTGGTTTGTGGCTGGGCAGCTTCTGTTTGAGTGGTCAGATGGACCCTACTGAAGGTCACAGAACCTTTTTTAGACCTTTCATATTTACCCACATCACAGTCCTCTTTGAAAGAGAGCTATTGGTTATGCAAATGTCACATTTCCCAACTAAACTGAAGAGTGGGCTAATTAGAAGTAGAGAGGAGAAGTACATACTTTTGGAACTTCATTTTAATGATTTTTGGAAGAAAGAGAAGGCAGGAAAATGTGTTGGGATCCGGGGAAGCGTTTGTTCATGTGATTGAAGTTTAAGCCTTGTGATGGTAATTACATGGAAAGATGATAAATGATTTCCTTTGTTTGGACCAGAATCATTTTCAAATATATAGGCTTCCACATATGAGCCTTAAATACATATTTATGTGTATTTTTAAAGTGATAATATGCCATCCATATATTAAACTAATAGTTGTTAATAGAAATTGTTCAGTGTCAAGCGCTAAAAAGTACAGCTTTGAACACGCTTACTCCTACAAAATAGGTCTTGCCTCTTCATAGAGAATGACTTACCCGAATTTTGTCAGTGAAAGAAGGAAGCTACTTGCATTTCAAAACAAAATACAGTGACCACCAGTTCATCTAATACTGTTGGAAAATGAAGCTTCTGCATAAATGAAACCTACCAATAATGGCAGGTTACTTTGTTTTTCAATCAACATATTTCAAATGACAGTATTCTAAATTACATTATAGAACTCTCTGTTCATTTTATAGCAATGCTTATTTGCTTCTTAATACATATTTATGCTCATTTTAGGAAATATACACAGAAGTTTAAAAATATCCCTCCCCCTTAACCCAATAGAAAGTGGCTACCATTATTAACAGGATTAGATGATTGGATGGCATCACTGACTTGACGCATGTGAGTTTGAGCAAGCTCCGGTAGTTGGTGATGGACAGGGAAGCCTGGCGTGCTACAGTCCATGGAGTCACAAGGAGTCAGACATGACTGAGTGACTAAACTGAACTGACCAAAATTAATATTTTGATGAACTGCTAACCTGCAGTCCCACTCCTGAGTATCAGTTCAGTCACTTAGTCATGTCCAACTCCTTGTAACCCCATGGACTGCAGCACACCAGGCTTCCCTGTCCATCACCAACTCCCAGAGCTTGCTCAAACTCATGTCCATTGAGTCAGAGATGCCATCCAACCATCTCATCCTCTGTCGTCCCTTTCTCCTCCCACCTTCAATCTTTCCCAGCATCAGGGTCCTTTCCAGTGAGTTGGTTCTTTGCATCAGGTGGCCAAAGTATTGGAGTTTCAGCTTTAGCACCAGTCCTTCCAATGAATATTCAGGACTGATTTCCTTTAAGATTGACTGGTTTGATCTCCTTGCAGTCCAAGGGACTCTAAAGAGTCTTCTCCAGCACCACAGTTCTAAAGTATCCATTCTCTGACACTCAGCTTTCTTTATAGTCCAACTCTCACATCCATACATGACTACCAGAAAAACCATAGCTTTGATTAGATGGACCTTTGTTGGTGAAGTAATATCTCTGCTTTTTACTATGCTGATTAGGTTGGTTATAGCTTTTCTTCCAAGGAGCAAGTGTCTTTTAATTTCATGGCTGCAGTCACCATCTACAGTGATTTTGGAGCCCCCCAAATTAAAGTCTCTCACTGTTTCCATTGTTTCCCTATCTACTTGCCATGAAGTGATGGGACCAGATGCCATGATCTTAGTTTTCTGAATGCTGAGTTTTAAGCCAACATTTTTACTCTCCTCTTTTACTTTAATCAAGAGACTCTTTAGTTCTTCTTTGTTTTCTGCCATAAGGGTGGTGTCATCTGTGTATCTGAGGTTATTGATATTTCTTTTGGCAATCTCGATTCCAGCTTGTGCTTCACCCAGCCTGGCATTTCGCATAATGTACTCTGCATAAGCAGGGTAACAATTACAGCCTTGACGAAGTCCTTTCCCAGTTTGGAATTTATCCATTATTCCATGTCCTGTTCTAACTGTTGCTTCTTGCCCTGCATACAGATTTCTCAGAAGGCAGCTCAGGTGGTCTGGTATTCCCATCTCTTGAAAAGGCTTTGGCGTAGTCAATAAAGCAGAAGTAGATGTTTTTCTGAAGCTCTCTTGCTTTTTCAGTGATCCAATGGATACTGGCAATTTGATCTCTGGTTCCTCTGCTGTTTCTAAATCGAGCTTGAACATCTGGAAGTTCACAGTTCATGTATTGTTGAAGCCTGGCTTGGAGAATTTTGATCATTACTTTGCTAGCATTTGAGATGAGCGCAATTGTGTGGTAGTTTGAACATTCTTTGGCATTGCCTTTCTTTGGGATTGGAATGAAAACTGACCTTTTCCAGTCCTGTGGCCACTGCTGAGTTTTCCAAATTTGCTGGCATATTGAGTGCAGCACTTTCACAGCATCATCTTTCAGGATTTGAAATAGCTCAACTGGAATTCCATCACATTCACTAGCTTTGTTCATAGTGATGCTTCCTAAGGCCCACTTGACTTCACATTCCAGGATGTCTAGCTCTAGGTGAGTGATCACACCATCATGATTATCTGGGTCGTGAAGATCTTTTTGTACAGTTCTTCTGTGTATTCTTGCGACCTCTTCTTAATATCTTCTGCTTCTGTTAGGTCCATACCATTTCTGTCCTTTATTGTGTCCATCTTTGCATGAAATGTTCCCTTGGTATCTCTAAAATTGAAGAGATCTCTACTCTTTCCCATCCTGTTATTTTCCTCGATTTCTTTGCATTGATCACTGAGTAAGACTTTCTTATCTCTCCTTGCTATTCGTACTATACTCCTGAATATACATATGGAAAAAACAAAAACTCAATTCAAAAAGATATATTCACCCCAATGTTTACAGCAACACTTTTTATGATATCCAAAACAGGAAAACAACCCAGTGCCCATCAACAGATGATTAGCTTAAGAAGATGTTCTATGTACATAATGGAATATTATTTAGCCATAAAAATAATAAAATATTGCTGTTTGCAGCAACATGGATGGAGCTAGGGAATACTATGCTTAGTGAAATAAATCAGATAAATTTCTTTTTAAAATTATTGTGAGTTAAGATTTTCACACATTTTATGGCTGTTTTTGCCTAATGTTTTATTCAGATTTCATTATTTTTCCCAATTATTTGTATAAACTCCTTAAATATGATGTATGTTCATCTTTTGCCTTTATATTTGTGAAAATATTTTCTCAAGTGGTATGTTTATTTATGTGTATAACAATCTTAATCTATGGAATTTTAAATAATGACTTTTATATATAAAACATTTCAGTATTTCTTTTTTACCATGTATTTTCCCATTTTTTAAATGGTTTCATCTTTAACATTTGTCTTAAGTTCATTTGAAATTTTGGCATGTAGGAAGAGAAGCAATAGTCTTGTCTTATGCCAAGTAGTTAACCCACTACCTGAGCACCATTCACTGACCAATTCCTTATTTGTCACTGATCTTTATCATGTGTTAAAAATCTATCTGTTTGAATTTCTTTCTGTAATATTTTCCTGGTTATATTATCAGTTCTAGTACCTGGTTCAGACTGGCTTAAATATTATGTTTTACCTGTAGATATAAAATCTAGCAGAGAAATTCCTCATCTCTTTTTATGTTCTTGATTAGGCATACTCGTTCCATATCAACTTTAAAATTGTGTAAACCTCCAAAAGAAATCTTTGATGACTTTAACTGGAATTGTATCAAATTATATACTGATATAATAAGACTTGTTATCTTTACAAATTTGTATTTTTTATCTAGGAAAATAGTATACCAGATAGATATGAATATGGAAACTCCAGGAGATAGTGAAGGACAAAGGAGCCTGGCATGCTGCAGACCATAGGGTTGCAGAGTCAGACAAGTCTTAGAAACTGAACAACAACAATAGATATAGATATCAGGAAAAATTTAAAGTTTCATTATATATATTTCCTGATTTTCTTATTATTATTCTTATTACAATCAATTCCTTCCTTCCTTTTTCCCCCTCTAAATGCATATCACTAGAATGTAGGAAGCAATGACTTTTTGCATGTTGATATGTCTTTCTTCATGGGGATCTCAAGGCAAGAATACTGAAGTGGTTTGCCATTCCCTTCTCCAGAGGACCACATTGTGTCAGACCTCTGCACCATGCCCACTCGTCTTGGGTGGCCCCACCCAAGATAAAGGACAGAAATGGTATGAACCCAACAGAAGCAGAAGATATTAAGAAAAGGTGGCAAAAATACACAGAAGAACTATACAAAAAAGATCTTCATGACCAAGATAATCACGATGGTGTGATCACTCACTTAGAGCCAGATGTCCTGGAATGTGAAGTCAAGTGGGCCTTAGAAAGCATCACTATGAACAAAGCTAGTGGAGGTGATGGAATTCCAGTTAAGCTATTTCAAATCCTGAAAGATGATGCTGTGAAAGTGCTGCACTCAATATGCCAGCAAATTTGGAAAACTCAGCAGTGGCCACAGGACTGGAAAAGGTCAGTTTTCATTCCAATCCCAAAGAAAGGCAATGCCAAAGAATGCTCCAACTACCGCACAATTGCACTCATCTCACATGCTAGTAAAGTAATGTTCAAAATTCTCCAAGCCAGGCTTCAGCAATACGTGAACTGTGAACTTCCAGATGTTCAAGCTGGTTTTAGAAAAGGCAGAGGAACCAGAGATCAAATTGCCAACATATGCTAGATCATCAAAAAAGCAAGAGAGCTCCAGAAAAACATCTATTTCTGCTTTATTGACTACGCCAAAGCCTTTGACTGTGTGGATCACAATAAACTGTGGAAAATTCTGAAAGAGATGGGAATACCAGACCACCTGACCTGCCTCTTGAGAAACCTATATGCAGATCAGGAAGCAACAGTTAGAACTGGACATGAAACAACAGACTGGTTCCAAATAGGAAAAGGAGTGCATCAAGGCTGTATATTGTCACCCTGCTGATTTAACTTCTATGCAGAGTACATCATGAGAAACGCTGGGCTGGAAGAAGCACAAGCTGGAATCAAGATTGCCAGGAGAAATATCAATAACCTCAGATATGCAGATGACACCACCCTTATGGCAGAAAGTGAAGAGGAACTCAAAAGCCTCTTGATGGAAGAGAAAGAGGAGAGTGAAAAAGTTGGCTTAAAACTCAACATTCAGAAAATGAAGATCATGGCATCTGGTCCCATCACTTCATGGGAAATAGATGGGGAGACAGTGGAAACAGTGTCAGACTTTATTTTGGGGGGGCTCCAAAATCACTGCAGATGGTGACTGCAGCCATGAAATTAAAAGATGCTTACTCCTTGGAAGGAAAGTTATGACCAACCTAGATAGCATATTTAAAAGCAGAGACATTACTTTGCCAACAAAGGTCCATCTAGTCAAGGCTATGGTTTTTCCAGTGGTCATATGTGGATGTGAGAGTTGGACTGTGAAGAAAGCTGAGCGCCGAAGAGTTGATGCTTTTGAACTGTGGTGTTGGAGAAGACTCTTGAGAGTCCCTTGGACTGCAAGGAGATCCAACCAGTCCATTCTGAAGGAGATCAGCCCTGGGATTTCTTTGGAGGGAATGATGCTGAAGCTGAAACTCCAGTACTTTGGCCACCTCATGAGAAGTGTTGACTTATTGGAAAAGACTCTGATGTTGGGAGGGATTGGGGTCAGGAGGGGAAGGGGACAACAGAGGATGAGATGGCTGGATGGCATCACCGACTCAATGGATGTGAGTCTGAGCGAACTCTGGGAGTTGGTGATGGACAGGGAGGCCTGGCGTGCTGCAATTCATGGGGTTGCAAAGAGTCGGACATGACTAAGCGACTGAACTGAACTGAACTGAACTGATGTATTTGTTCATCTTATTGAAATCTCTTATTAGTACTTATGTTTTTTTAGTTGATTCTTTAAGAGTTTCCAAATGTGTAATTTTCTGAATGTGAATAATAATGTGTGTCTCTTCTTTTCCAGTAGTTTTATATTGACTAGAAAATCCATCTCAAACAATGTAGATTGTCTTATTATCCTTACTTGATGAAATGAGTTATATTATATAAATTTAAAATTCTGCATTATGATATAATCACTGTTTAGTTTTAATGGGTAGTTTCTTTTTAAGTTTTTAAATTTCCATTTTTTGCATCTCTCCTTATAAAATAAAACTCATCTAGTTTGTGATTTTTTTCTCAAGTTTTGAATCAAGGCTATCCCAGCTTCGTAAAATGAATTGAGAAGCTTCTTAGATTTTCCTTTAGCCTCTAATACTTATAAGTATAATAATTATATGTTACTTGAAAGCTTGAAAACACTTAATAAAACTGTTCCTACATGAAGTCTTTTCTTACAGGTCTTCTTTTTTAAATAAAATGTTCATTTCTTCATTGGTTATTGAATATTCAGTCTTTCTACATTATCATAAACCAAATATTTTTCAGTATATCACTGAATACTTTAAGATTAATTAGTACATTATTGTTATTTTTATTTTTATAATTTATCTGCATATATCCTTTTATTGATTTTCATACTTCTAATTTAATTTTAATTTTTCTTTTTTATAAGAATCAACTCATATACTACTTCTGTTATATTTTCTAATTAATGCATTTAAATGTTTATATTTAATGTTTATTTGCCTGTTAATTTTAGGTGTACATTGTTCTACTTATTATTTCTTCAGTTTAATGAAATGTTTATTTATTTATTTTAGTGAATTAATATTTTCACAATTAAATTAAGGTTTTAAATTTGCTTCTAATTTAGTTTTGTCCTCAATCTAATAAGCAGTATCTGCATTCTATCTTTCAATGATTTTCTAATTGCATATTTTTCTTTTGAATCAGCTGTTATTTATAAAAGCACTTAAAGTACTTCCTTGTTTTGTTAAATTGAGGCTACAAAATATAGTCTATTATTTTTATCTTGGGGTATTTTTAGGGGTTATTGTTTAATTTCATGTACATATATGATTATTTGTGTTAACATTTGATGGATACTTGAAAAGAAGTGGTGATCTTTATTTTTAGGGTACAAAGAGTTCAGTTCAGTTCAGTACAGTTGCTCAGTCAAGTGTGATTCTTTGCAGTGCCATGGACTACAACACACCATTCTTCCTAGTCCATCACCTACTCCCAGAGCTTACTCAAACTCATGCCTATGTGTGGGTGATGCCATCCAACCATCTCATCCTCTGTCGTCCCCTTCTCCTCCCACCTTGAATTTTTCCCAGCATCAGGGTCCTTTTAAATGAGTCAATTCTTCACATCAGGTGGCCAAAGTATTGGAGTTTCAGCTTCAGCATCAGTCCTCCCAATGAATATTCAGGACTGATTTCCTTTAGGATTGACAGGTTGGATCTCCTTGCAGTCCAAGGGACTCTCAAGAGTCTTCTTCAGAACCACAGTTCAGAAGAATCAATTCTTCAGTGCTCAGCTTTCTTTATGGTCCAACTCTCACATCCATACATGACTACTGGAAAAACCATAGTTTTGAGTATATGGACCCTTCCTGGTAAAGTAATGTCTCTGCTTTTTAATATGCTGTCTAGGTTGATCACAGCTTTTCCTCCAAGTACCAAGCATCTATAATTTCATGGCTGCAGTCACCATCTACAGTGATGTTGGAACCCCCAAAATAAAGTCTCTCATTTTTCCCATTGTTTCCCCATCTGTTTGCCATGAAGTGATGGGACCAGATGCCATGATCTTAGTTTTCTGAATGTTGAGCTTTAAGCCAACTTTTTCACTCTCCTCTTTCACTTTCATGAAGAGGCTCTTTAGTTCTTCTTTGCTTTCTGTCATAAGGGTGATACCATCTGTGTATCTGAGGTTATTGCTATTTCTCCCAGAAATCTTGATTTTAGCTTATGCTTCATCCAGCCCTACATTTCGCATGATGTACTCTGCATATAAGTTAAATAAACAGGGTGACAATTACAGCCTTGCCATACTCCTTTCCCAATTTGGAACTAGTCTGTTGTTCCATGTCCAGTTCTAACCATTGCTTCCTGACCTGCATACAGATTTCTCAGAAGGCAGCTCAGGTGGTCTGGTATTCCCATCTCTTTCAGAATTTTCCACAGTTTGTTGTGATCCACACAGTCAAAGGCTTTGACATAGTCAATAAAGCAGAAGTATATATTTTTTTGGAACTCTCTTGCTTTTTCAATGATCCAGTGGATATTGGCAATTTGATCTCTGGTTCCTCTGTCATTTCTAAATCCAGCTTGAACATCTGGAGTTTCAAGATTCATGTACTGTTAAAGCTTGGTTTGTAGAATTTTGATCATTTTTTGCTAGCGTGTGTGATGAGTGCAATTGTGAGGTGGTTTGAACATCTTTTGGAATTGCCTTTCTTTGGGATTGGAATGAAAACTGACCTTTTCCAATCCTGTGGCCACTGCTGAGTTTTCCATATTTGCTGGCATATTGAGTGCAGCACTTTCACAGCATCATAAAGAGTTACTGTATTAATTAGATATTCATATTCTTTATTCCTACCTTATTTTTATGTTTCCCTAATAAGTTACAAAATTTTTTCTCTGCATTTCTGAGTCATTTAAAATGATCATTTCATAAGCAGTATGTGGTTGAATTTATTTCAAATAGAATATCTTTTTCTTGAATCCTCCATTAACATCATTTGGGGGCAGAAACCTTGCCTAATTTCATTTTTATGTATGTCCAGAGCCTTCCAAATAGTTGATGCTCAGTAAACATGTCTTTTTTTTTTTTTTGCTGTTTATTTATTTATTTATTTTTTACTTTACAATACTGTATTGGTTTTTCAAAACATTTCTATTGAATGAATGAATCAGAGAATTCATCAGATGCTGCAACTCTCAGAAAACATCAAGGGAAGAAGTAAATGATACTTGTGCTGTTCGCTCAGTCATGTCTGACTCTTTGTGACCCTGTGGACTGCAGCAAGCCAGGTTTTGCTGTTCTTCACCATCTCCCAGAGCTTGTTCAAACTCATGTCCGTCGAGTCGGGGATGCCATCCAACCATCCTGTTCTCAGTCTTCCCTTTCTCCTCTTGCCATCGATCTTTCCCAGTATCAGGGTCTTTTCTGATGAGTTGGCTTTTCACCTCAGGTAGCCAAAGTATTGGAGTTTCAGCTTCAGCATCAGTCCTTCCAATGAATAATCAGGATTGATTTCCTTTAAGATTGACTGTTTAGATCTCCTTATAGTTCAAGGGACTCTCAAGAGTCTTCTCCAATACCATAGTTCAAAAGTATCAATTGTTTGGCACTCAGCCTTCTTTATGGTCCAACTCTCACATCCATACAAGACTACTGGAAAGACTGTAGTTTTGACTCTATGGACCTTTGTTGGCAAAGTAATGTCTCTTCTTTTTAGTAAATGGTGGTGGCACATTTCAGTCTGAAAATGTTTCTTCAAATAGAGGATAAGAGAAAGAGTCTTGGTAGCATTCACTGCCAGCACTGTGCTCTTTTTTTATACTTCTCTGGAGTAAAGTACCAGAGGGCCAGGCAGTAGGGTGAGAAAAGATTCTGCCATCATCCAGTGAAATCACACTGGAATAACTGCTACCTGTGGGCATGTAGCTGTGGGCATGTAGCTGTACTTATCAAACTAGTATTTTACCTGCAGATCAAAGAAGAAGAAAGGTGGCTCTGGCAATGGGGACTAAGTAATTTGGAATAATCTGCCCACTGAAGACAGCTGAAAAAGGTGGATAACACAGCAGGCACTTGTATAAAAAAAGAATGTAGAAGATTTTAACTCACTAGTGGAGAAGGCAATGGCACCCCACTCCAGTACCCTCGCCTGGAAAATCCCATGGATGGAGGAGCCTGGTAGGCTGTAGTCCATGTGGTCACTAAGAGTAGGACACGACTGAGGGACTTGCCTTTCACTTTTCACTTTCATGCATTGGAGAAGGAAATGGCAACCCACTCCAGTGATCTTGCCTGGAGAATCCCAGGGACGGGGGAGCCTGGTGGGCTGCCGTGTCTGGGGTCACACAGAGTCGAACACGACTGAAGCGACTTAGTAGTAGTAGTGGTAGTAGTATGAAGCATCCCCAATGTATATTATTGAGAAAACAAAAGAAAGAAGCAGAGAGGCATATGTAGTATGCTACCTTTTATGTAAGAACAGCAGGGGAGGGGTGGTAATAAATAAATATCTGTACAGAATATTTTTCTTTGCCAAAAAGAGATGAAAGGATAAACTTAGCAAACTAACATGACTAATGAAAATGACCACCTGTATGTGGATTCAGAGAACATGGTGGACAGAGACTAGTGAAAATGAAACCTCTTTGACTTACCTTGTTTTAAGGTTTTGAACCTGGAAATATGTAAATATATTCAGAGACTAAAATTTAAAAAGGAAATAAAGCAGTGTCTAAAATTTGAAAATTAATGGAAACAAATGAATCTAATTGTATGTGCCATAACCGCAGAGAAAAAATTATTTCAAGTGATTTCAGAACATGGGTATTTTTACTATCTTTAAGGGAATATTATCTGAGGAGATATAGAGCTGCAAAGAAATCTTACACTTCACTGATTAGTGATGTTGGTATTATTACATCAAAATATTGTTTGCTTGTTTTTAGTGTTATAGTTATTTACAGAATGCAAGTTAGTGATTATTTTAGTGTTTTAGGGAATCAAGATTTTCAGATATCAGAAAAGAAATTCAGTATAGAAGTCAAAATGTAATTGGTAATGGCAATATAAACTTAAAGTTTTATCTTTCTTTATAATTATGTATTTCTTAGTTCTGTCCAGTGATAAGGCATAAAAGAAACAATAACTCAACAGAAATGAGCTTCATGCTATTCAAATTGTCATCTCCAAAAACCGTTCTGCTCTGATATATATGTATGTGTAACTGACTCACTTTGCTGTAAAGCAGAAACTAACACAACGCTGTAAATAAACTATACTCCAATAAAAATTAATTAAAAAAATTATACCTCAGTAAAAAAGAATACTATACCATTCTGAAGGGAACCAGGATTACCAGAGGAATGACTGATTCCAGGTTTGGGGTAAAAATATATAGAATTCACAGGGGAGATTCCAAAGACCAAAAGAATTATCAAAGGGTACTGAGCCAAACATGAGACAATTTGGGCATGAAAGAGATATTGAATGCAGTTATTGGAAACAGAATAAATACATTAAAACCAAGGGGTTGTAATAAAACTACAGAGATAGAAGGAGACACTCTTGGACACCACTTCAATAACTAGAGCAACAACTCCACTCTAAAAGTAGAAGACTATGAATCATATGAAAGAGTCCATTGTATATTGTTTTTCCAGTATAAACTATATTTTTGGACAACCAGATGCACTTACCTAAAAAGGGAAATTTCTTCTTTACAAAATTTCAAGCAATGAATAGGGAAAGAATGATATAATTAGGAAATCACTGTTTTGCAACCCAAATAAAGCAACAGAGTCAGGTAATGCTCATGAATTGATGAAGCCACAAGATGAAAGGTTGATGGGTAATCATACCAACGAGGCTTCAGGCAGTCCTCACCTGATCCCACTGATTGATCGATCTCAGCAGCAGTGAGATCGTGTCCTCTTGACCTAATTCACCCAAATTACACAGCACCACCTATGGATGGGCTTCCCTTGTGGCTCAGCTGGTAAAGAATCCACCTGCAATGCAGGAGACCTGGGTTCGATCCCTGGGTTGGGAAAATCCCTTGAAAAGGGAAAGGCTACGCTTTCCATTATTCTGGCCTCGGGAATTCCATGGACTCTATAGTCCATGGGGTCGCAAAAGAGTCTGACATGACTGAGTGACTTTCACTTCACTTCACTTTACCTATGGTATATCCCTAGGAAAATAGTAAAATCTGAGCCTAATCAACTCTTTGTGGCTAATTTCCATTTACAAGGAAGATGGCAGATGAAGAAATAAGTTAAATGATCTCAGAAGAAAGCTAACAGAAAAGTTGTGAATGTGTGATATTCTGTCAGACAACTGACCCAAGTTCTTTCATAAATTAATGGGATGAAAAAAGAAAAATAAAGAGAGATCTACTCTAGATCAGGCTTCCCAGGTGGCCTTCAGTTCAGTTCAGTTCAGTTCAGTCCCTCAGTCGTGTCCTGCTCTTCGTGACCCCATGAATCGCAGCATGCCAGGCCTCCCTGTCCATCACCATCTCCCAGAGTTCACTCAGACTCACGTCCATCAAGTCAGTGATGCCATCCAGCCATCTCATCCTTGGTCATCCCCTTCTCCTCCTGCCCCCAATCCCTTCCAGCATCAGAGTCTTTTCTAATGAGTCAACTCTTCTCATGGGGTGGTCAAAGTACTGGAGTTTCAGCTTTAGCATCATTCCCTCCAAAGAAATCCCAGGGCTGATCTCCTTCAGAATGGACTGGTTGGATCTCCTTGCAGTCCAAGGGACTCTCAAGAGTCTTTTCTATCACCACAGTTCAAAAGCATCAATTCTTCAGCGCTCAGCCTTCTTCACAGTCCAACTCTCACATCCATACATGACCACAGGAAAAACCATAGCCTTGACTAGACGGACCTTAGTCAGTGAAGTAATGTCTCTGCTTTTGAATATGCTGTCTAGGTTGGTCATAACTTTTCTTCCAAGGAGTAAGCATCTTTTAATTTCATGGCTGCAGTCACCATCTGCAGTGATTTTGGAGCCCCTCCAAAATAAAGTCTGACACTGTTTCTACTGTTTCCCCATCTATTTCCCATGAAGTGATGGGACCAGATGCCATGATCTTCGTTTTCTGAATGTTGAGCTTTAAGCCAGCTTTTAGTGGTAAAGAACCTGCCTGCCAATGCAAGAGACATAAAAGATGCTGGTTCAGTCCCTGGGTCGGGAAGACCCCCTGGAGGAGGGCATGGCAACCCACTCCGATAGTATTCTTACCTGGAGAATCCCATGGGCAGAGGAGCCTGGTGAGCTACAGTCCATGGGGTCTCAAAGAGACAGAATTGAAGCGACTTAGCACGCACTCATGTACACTACCTTAGATTAAATGAAACCAAACAAGCAAGTGCAGTATGTGGGCTTTGTCTGAATCCTGACTCAAACATACCAACTGAAAAATCAGGAAATTTTGAGTATGGATAGGTATTCGATGATTAGAGAAAAGAAAAGTATTTTTTCTTTTTTCAAGGGCAATAATGACATAATAGACCAAAATTATTTGAGAAAAACATCCATGTTATTTTAGAGATGCATATTGAAGTTCTAGAGGTGAAATGAACTGATATTTGGGATTCTCCATAACATAACTGAGAGAAGGAAGGAGAGAGAGAGGGAGAAGGAAATGGCAAAGGAGAGAAGGAAGGTAAAGTGAGAGAGGAGGGTGGGGATAGAAACATGAAGTATAGGAAATCTTGATATTTGATATTTGTTAAATCTGAGGGTGACATATTGCTATATTCTTTATTTTTATATTTTCATATTTTTCATAGATATAGGTATGAACAGTGAATTTATAACCTGGTAGCTTAGTCAGTAAAGAATCCACCTGCTATTCAGGAGACTGCAGTTCGATCCCTGGGTTGGAAAGATCCCCGAGAGAAGGAAATGGCAACCCACTCCAGTTTGCCTGGGAAATCCCATGGCCAGAGGAGTCTGGTGGGCTACAGTCCATGGTATTGCAAGAATCAGCCACGACTCAGTGACTAAACCACCACGACAAATTAAACAGAGTCTTGGTTAGTTGGCTGATCAACTGAGACAAATATTAAATTTTTTTTTTACTTGCCTTTATTGTGCTGATCAAAAAAAAAAAAAATCTTTCTGCCTGCAGCATATGGCATGTGTGATCTTAGTTCTCTGAAAAAGGATCAAACCCTCTCCTCCTGCATTGGCAATGTAGCATGTTAACCACTGGACTGGCAGGGAAGCCCTGAGACAAATACTTGTTCCTTATTATAAGTAATATGTCTCTTTTGTGTTCGCCAGTCATTTAATATAAAGACATTAGGACCGCAAGGTTTCCCAGGTGGCTCAGTGGTAAAGAATATGCCTGCCAGTGCAGGAGTCACAGGAAATGCGAGTTCGATCCCTGGGTTGGAAATAGCCCCTGGAGTAGGAAAGGGCAACCCACTCCAGCTTCTTGCTGGGGAAATCCCATGGACAGAGGAGCCTGGCAGACTGCAGTCCATGGGGCTAAAAAGAAACAGACATGGCTGAGTGACTGAAAATGCACACACTTTTAAAGGGGCATCAAATAACTATCAAGGGAGGGAGAAATTAATTTGCTAAAACCTTAGAGATGAATTCAGCATTGGATATAGTATGTACTTGGTTGAAGTATTATGAGGACTGATGGGTTAGTGTTCGTCAAATTGCTTTCAGCAACACATGGGACATATATTAATATAACTACTAGTTAGATAACTGAAGTGTGAAAAAGTGTTAGTTGCTCACTTATACCCAACTCACTGTAACCTCATGAACTGTAGCCTGCCAGTCTCCTTTGTTCATGGGATTTTCCAGACAAGAATACTGGAGTAGGTAGCCATTCCCTTCTCCAGGGGACCTTCCCAACCAAGGACTGAACCTGGGTCTCATTCATTGCTGGCAGATTCTTTACTATCTGAGCCACCAGGGAAGCCCAAACTATCTTTTAACATATTCCTGGTTACTCTACAACATTGTACCCATTTTCTGTTTTGTTTTTTTCAATGTATTTGCTTATTGGTATATTATACAATACACATGGATTTCTGGATATTGGCCTCACAGTTCCATTTAGGTTTGTTTTAGGGAATCATGGGGTATGATAGGGTCTCTATTCTATGAACACCAGCCTTTATAGTGCTGTACAGACTTTGTCATCCCATCTATGTCTTCCCCCTTTTATCCTTTCTGCAAATAAAGGAGCATCTTCTCAATAACTATCTCATCTGATGTTAATCTCAGCACCATAGGATGATGTTCATAATCAATATCCATTTGTATGAATTAAAAATAATAGCTCTTATGCAATCTTTCATAAGCATCACATGATAGCTAATAATTAGATTTTTTTTCCTATGTGGTTGGTTGTTTTGGTATTTTGCAGAGGTAGCCTGTGTTAAGTGGCTGCATTTCTAGACAAGCTACAACAAACTCTAGTATTACCTTTGAAGTTCCTTCCTTGTTTGACCATTTGCACTGGCCTCTTTAATAGAAAGAATGATTCCAGATCCATTTCCCAGCCACGCTCCCCATGTGCAGATGGGTACCAACTCAGAGGGGATAATACCTATTCTGAAAAAAGGCTGTGAGACCATGTACGAACATCCTGAAGTCTTTGTTACCTTATCCGGGAACCAGATATGCTCCATTTCTTCACCTTGATGGATGCTGATGTTTGTATGGAGGCAAGAAGGCCTTTAGCAATGGAAAAGTGGTACTGAAGACACTGTTCTGTTTCTTGCTCTGGCCTTTGCTTATTCCCATCTGTGTTCTGAAACTACACTGCAATTCTGATAGGCCATTGTTGACAATGCCAAGTAACAGTCTGTCTGGAAGAATTATAAATGAGGCAAAGAGCAGGTGGTTAATGCAAAAGGGATCTCAAATAGGAAGCATGTGTCTCTCTCCCTCCAGACCTCCTTTACTCTGTTGTCCTGGATATCAAATTAGCTGCTGAGCTTTCTTGAAAGCCTATCATTCTCAGGATGTCATTCGGACAATTTGACCCAATAGTTATTAGACTGAAGCGACTTAGCAGCAGCAGCAGCAGCAGAATGTCTGTGTAGTTCCATCTCGATATCAACAGTACATAAAAAATATTGATATCGCCAATTTGATTTGGGGTTTTCAATGAGTTCTCATGAACTGGAACTGCTAATGATATACTTTTAAAATATCCCCCTTTGTATGGTGAAACAACTTGGAAATTGTAACTTGAGAATTCTGCTGCTAAGTCACTTCAGTCGTGTCCGACTCTGTGCGACCCCATAGATGGCAGCCCACCAGGCTTCCCCGTTCCTGGGATTCTCCAGGCAAGAACACTGGAGTGGGTTGCCATTTCCTTCTCCAATGCATGAAAGTGAAAAGTGAAAGTGAAGTCGCTCAGTCGTGTCCGACTCTCAGCGACCCCATGGACTGCAGCCCACCAGGCTCCTCCGTCATGGATTTTCCAGGCAAAAGTACTGGAGTGGGGTGCCATTGCCTTCTCCAACTTGAGAATATATAGGTATTTATTTACAGCCTACTTTGGGGAATATATAGGTATTTATTTACAGCCTACTTTTGGGCTGAGACTTGAGATGACATATTTCTTTCAACAAAACTCTCAAGTGGCACTATATAATTTATAATTTTACTCAGTTATTATCTGCATATGCTGCAGAAAGTTGAAAATTATTCAATTCTTTTTCTGTTACTAAGATTTCCACCTGCAAAATATTTGAAAGTCTTCATTTAGAATCACGATTGGACTTTCAGAGGGGGACGAAAACCAGAGAAGCCTGAAGTAGATTTGAGGGTCTTAAACTATAATTGAAAATCTAGGGTGGAAACAAATTTCTATTCAGAAACTTGAATTGCCCAGTCTCCATAGGTATTTCATCCTCTGTCCTGCTGGGGCATAAGAATTAGTAATGCTCTTACTAAGCATCTTGGAAGAGACCAGAACCAAACCATTCCTTGGTGACAGGTGCCGGGGAGCGGGGGTGGTGAGTGTCGTGGTTTTCACCTCCTTATCTTATCTTTTCGGAGTGTCCTTTTGCCAGGTCATCTGAATTCAGATTTTGGAGCTGGAAATGGCATGTATCCTCAGCATGTTTCTATTACCCTAATAATTCAAGGTTGAAGTCATACCCCACGTTAAAGAAGTGTCCAGTAAGGAAGTTACAGTTGGCCCCAATTTGTCTCCTTCAATTTCATTCCCTGATTTCAAAAGAAGATCTGCCCATTTCAAAGTAACATTTTAAGCACCCTGTACTCTCCTGCCCCCTTTTTTCCCTCTGGCTCCTTCTCTCTCCATCAGGGATCCTCCCCCATCCCTGCTGGTGAATCCACCTGGAGAATCCTTCCTCTCATCAGGCAGGGACCACTTTAACTTCCACCTCTCAGACTGTAAGAAATAGCACTTTGATCCCCTTCCCTGCCCTTGTGGCATTTGCTTTGTACGTATCTGTTGCCATGTTGCCGCTTCCCTGTGCTATAACTATACAGTCAGTCCTCTGTATCCCTGGGTTCCGCATCTATGGATTCAATCAACTGCTGATCAAAAATATTAGGAAAAAAAATTCTAGAAAGTTCCAAAAGGCACAAGCAACTATTTACACAGCACCTACATTGTAGTAGGTATATAACCTTGAGATGATTTAAAGTACTCTAGAAGACACACATCAATTATTTGCAAGTACTTTGTCATTTTATATAAGGAGCTGAAATCCATGTCTTGACTGGATGAACAGACACAGAAGAGATGGTCCTGCAGCCTACTCAGCTGATTCAAAATTAGTGCCACTGACAGCTGCTCAATGACTGGGAAATTTCTTTTCCCAATGTATGTTCCTACAAGCCCAGAAAGTTCTTGCCTCTGCTCACCCTGCTACTTCCCAAACTGCTTCCCACAACTCCTCTTCTCTTGTTTTTGCCATGGGCATCTGTTATTACAAGTCATCCATGTAGACCTAAAGCTGTTAACACTTGTTGCAGAAATTTCTTGCAGCAAATCATATGTGTCATCCATGGGCTCCCCAGTGTCTCCAGTGTGTTAGCGATACCTCTGCATGTAATTCAGCCCACAATTTAGAGATTCAAAAAAATTTCTTAATTGCCAATATTTCTATTCATTGCATAACTTTACCATAATAGCTTATGCTGGGAGCATTTATTAGGGTAACTTTAAGTTAGATACAGACAGAATAATAAAAGAAATAGGCACCTTCCCACTTCTTACAGAGCCCCAGTTTTGTTCCTATGGGGTTCTGTACCTGAAGCCACTCGAACGCTTGACACTCAAAGCCAAGAATATAGAAGCCTCCATGGAGAACAACATACACGTGTTTATAAAGGACCCAAAATATTGAAAGGCAAATGTCAGAAATCATTAAGGAGACGAAAAACATAGGAAATAAAATCTAAAAAAATAATCTTCAGTCTTTTAAAATAAACCTGGTTGGCCCATATCATGTATTTATTGGAATTAAGCTATGTGGGCATTTTGTTAAAGTTGATTTTGAAGACGTTTTTGTATCTACCCCAGTTCATCTACTCCAGTCCTCACTGCATCTCAGTAAATGCTGCCAGCATCTACCAGATACTTTAGCAGGAAACCCAGAGGTCTCTGCCTCTCTGCATTGTACCCAATCACCAAATTTTTTTTATTAAAAAAAATCTATTTGACCACTACTCTAAGGGAAACCTAGACTACTGCAGTAACCTCTAATTTGGTCCTCTCCCATTATTATAGGTTACTTCGTATCTTCTTCAAAACATGTCAAGTCTAACCCCCCAGTACCTGTGAGTGTCATATTCTTTGGAAATAGTCTTTGCAGATGATTACGTTAAGATGAGTTCATTAGGGTGGGCACTAATTCAGTATGACATCCTTAGATAAAGAGGAAATTTGGATTCAGAGATACACACACACACACAGACACACGCCCAACACACACAGAACTCCATGAGAAGATGAAGTCAGAGACCAGGGTGATACATCTACTAGCCAAAGGAATACCATGGGTGGCCTGCAAAGCGCAAGGAGCTAGGAGAGGCATGAAGCAGATTATCCCTAATCTCTCTCAGAAGCAACCAACCCTGATGACACTTTGATCTCAGACTCCCAGCTTCCATATACAAGTAATGCATTTTGCTTATAAAAACTTCAGCAGTTAATACCTAGCATGTATTGAAAGCTTTTTCTTTAAGGTACAGACTAAGTGATTTAGATGTTATTTCATGCGGTATGTATTTTGTTGCTGTTTAGTTGCTACGTCATGTACAACTCGGTGACTTCATGGACTTTATCCTGCCAGGTTCCTCTGTCTATGGAATTCTCCAGGCAAGAATATTAGAGTGGGTTGCCATTTCCTTCTCCAAGGGATCCTCCAGATGCAGTGATCAAACCCTTGTCTCCTGCATTGGCAGGCAGATTCTTAACCACTGAGCCAGTGTGGGTAGTCTGTATATTAGCCCTATAATCACCTTCATTTTAAAAATGAGGAAACTGAGGCACAGCGAGCTGAGTGACTTGCCTGTGGCCATATAGCTGTTATTTGAACTGGATTCAAAACCACACAAGGAGCTTCAAAGCCCGGGTGCTCAACACCGTTGCTTAGCCCCTCTGATTCCACCCCCGAATGCAGGGCCCTTCCCAGGTCCTCAGAAGTAACTTCTGTTAGCTTTAGTGTGCAATGTGCTTCATCTACACGTATGTGTGTGTTTCTGTAAAAAGTATGCGGTCTTAAGTGTCCCCTAAAGTGTTTAGTTCAACTCTTTGGGACCCTGTGGACTGTAGCCCACCAGCCTCCTCTGTCCATGGGATTTCCCAGGCAAGAATACTGGAATGGGTAGCTGTTCCCTTCTCCAGGGGATCTTCCCGACCCAGGGATCAAACCCTGGTCTCCTGAATTACAGGCAGATTCTTTTCCATCTGAGCCACCAGGGAAACCATTTACATACCCTCTAAAGGACCACATATATCTTCCTATAATTTGCTTTTTTTTCAAACTTAATTTATCTTAAATATTTATCCACTTAAACAAGTATATACCTTCTGCTTAGTTGCCTTAGTATAAAGTGTTTAAAAAATACATTTTTTAATATCATGAGTGTTTAAATTTGTGCATAATATGGGGGTCAACCACTCTCCATGTCCTTGAAATGCCTTCCAGAAAATGGTAAGAGCAGGAAGACGCTCATCCATGTCTGTGAGTTGTGGGTTTTGGGGATGGAGGTTGAAGCCTGTGGGAGGTAGCTCCAGACCCAGCTTGTATGGTTGCTGGTTCCTTCTATGTCAGTTTCTGTTGAGATTTTAGAAAGAAGAATATGGGCCAGGAAATTTCAGTATTTAGGATTCACATACAACTGGGTTTCACTGGTTGAGTCAGTTAACTTCTCTGAGCTTTATTTATTACTTTAGTTTAGCAAAACAGAGATAATAGTTCCTGACCTTCCTTGTCATAGGATTTTTGAGGAAGAAATTAAATGAAAAATAAAAATGGTTTGCAGACACAGTTGTTATTATGGTTATTACTTTGCACTGTTTCCAGGTACTAGGTATCAGAAATGTTGGTTTGCAGAGTCTTTGGAATGCAAACCACTGTATGTGATGCTTTTTATTGACTTGTTGGCATTGTTGTAACGAGGAGACCTAAACTTCTTTTGTTTTCTCTCCTTCCCCACCCCCATTTTTTCCCCCTACATTCAGGGCATGAGTGTTCTTACCATCTAACTCTTTGTTGAAAATTCTAGGATTTACCTTCTCATGGTATGAATTGAAAGAGATTTGTAATTAATGAAACTTTTCAAGGCTTCAAACAAAGAGGGCATTAAATCATTATTTAATTTTAAAATGCATGGTTTAGTGAATTCTTCATTGATTTCACAAGCAAGATGATTTGGCTGCTTGCATTTGTATATGTGTACTTTGCTTTCTCAAAACCATCAAATTAATTTGCACAGGAAGGCACACCCCTAATGTTTCAGTCATTCAAATCTCCTTTACCTCTGATAGTCTGAACTTCAGCTAAGACTGTTTTTATTTTCCTTTCACCCACATGAATGTGAATTGGGAGTCTTTACAGGTGTTGCTTTGAGTGATGGGATTTACAACAAACCTAGACTTTGTCCTGTCAAATTATGGAAAGGATACAGATGACTCTGAATATAACAGAAAATGAAGGCAAAAGAGTAGAATCTGAAGAGACATCTATCAAACCATGACGATGACCTCATATAAACATTTACTATACCAGGAAGAGAGATTCCCTAGATTGATTATGAGAGCCTAGAAAGAGAGAAATGTGTGTTTCTCATTTTCCTGGCTCTGTGGCTTACATCCTTTAGCATCTTTGTTTGTGTTCCTGTTGCCATTGCATTATTTTTCATAAAACATGGTGTGGCCTGTCCCATGTCATTCCCTTTGGCTTTCTGAGTGGGTCTCTCCCAATGTGGGGTGAGGGTTCCTTGCAATGATTCCTGTTTTCTGCAGGTCACTCATATACCACATGTCCATGCCAACAGATGAACAGAGGGGGATTCCTTCGCTGGTGTGGTCTTGACTACCATTTAAGGGAGAGAGCTTTATATGGTACCAGTCCATACACTGGACCTCAAAGAAGGTTTAAGAGTACATTCACGAGTTCATGTGATAATTGCACACTCACAGAGGAAGGCAAGAGGTTTATTAATTTCCCAACCTAGCTGCCTCCTCCCTCTGCATCTCATAATAAAGGTAGATCTTGGAGAGGTGGGAGTTAGAAGCAAGAACTTCAGAAGATGACTCTAGGGCTCTCCTCTCCTCTCCTGGAGCATCTTCCTGCCTCCTTTTACTGCAGCCCTCTCACTTGATCTCAATATCCCCCCTTCCTCCTAAGAAATCTGCATTTTTATCCAACACCATAATAGAGTCTAAGGGAAATACTCCAAGGAGACCACTCACTTTGAGAAACCATGGCCGACACAATGGAGCCAGTGCCTTAGCGTGGTGGCGGTGTGCTTCCTGGCCTTTCCTGGCCTCCCACTGCCCCTTCTTCAGCTTCCTTTTCTGCTCTTCTCCTGTACTCCTTCACCCTGCCCTCAACACCATGTTATTATTATTTGGCCAAAACTGAACCCTTAACTTTTTCCAGACACATGGAGTTACATCAAAATTCAGAGCTGTTGCTCTGATCACGGTGGCCTGTTCCCACCTTCAGTTCGCACAGAGTTGTGCTACCCTCAGAGAGCCAGTGAGGAGCATCTTATTGGGTGAGGCCCCCATGTCCCCTCCCTGTCCCCCATAACCCCTCAGCCTTCTTCCTTCTCAAGTTCTAATGCCTCATCTCTCCATCTGCTGGGTCGCTTCTCCCTTTGCTTATCAGTCTTATTGTCCTTGTCATGCAGCTTAAAACCCAGCTCATTTCCTCCCTGAAGTTTGTCCTGCTCTCCTGAGATGTGCTTCCATTTTCTTAACCATCTATTGCATGTCTTCTTAACTTGTCTTATGTTCTGTAACATTCTATCCTAAAATTAATAATAATACATGCATATATAGCACTTACTCTGTGTCAGGCCCTATTCTAAGCCCTTGATGTAAATTAGTTCACTTAAGCCTCACATCAACCTTTGCAAGCAGGTGCTATTATTACCCCTTGTTTCACAGATCAGGAAGTGCAACACAGAGAGGCTCAGTGACTTATGGACTCACACCACTGTTAAGTGGCTAAGCAATGGTTCACACCTAATCAGTCTGGCTCAGAGACCATTCTCCAACCATTATACTATGTAGCCTGTCTCTATATCTTGTGTTTTGTAGCTATATGTGTACTTGCCTTATGATTTTATTTTGTTCCATCTTTGTATTCTTGTGTCTCCTAGCACATGGTACTCTCCAAACACTTGAAAAATGGAATTCTATGGGGATGACTTTTTTTTTAGGAGATCCTTGATAACTCTAAATTTTGAGAACCCTTAGGAAAAGCTTTCAATATATCTGGGAATGATATTTCTGGTGGCGATAAAGGGCAAAGCATACATTTCTTTTGGCAGTTAGCATTTTCTCATAATTTTCATTTTCCTGTGTACCTTTCCAAGCAGTTTTCATTTTGTTTTACATTTTCTTAAGATATGTTCACACTTATATTTTAAACGATGGAAGAAAAAGATCACTTGCAAATGCCAACTGGGAAGAGTGTTTATTTTAAACAATGCTGTTCCGGTGTACCAGCTGCTGTTGCTAGGACTGCATACTGGTTGCTAGGGGTGGTGAAGAAAATTAAGCTTGTGATGTCAAGATAAAAAGTTGCTTCAACTCCACATTCTATTGGCTATGATTTTCTGTAAATGAGGAATCCTCAGTCCTAAAAAAGGAGAAAGGTACTTGGTTTCAACTTGAAGAAATAAACTACAGAGCAAATTAATTAATCCAGTTATTTTCTAAGGGCAGAAGAAAATTTGGCAGCTAATACAGACACAAAATTTGGACAAAAGTTTTTAAAAGTTTGCATCTCCCCTAAAGATGATATCAATTCAGTTCAGTTCAGTCACTCAGGGGTGTCCGACTCCTTGCAACCCCATGAGTTGCAGCACGGCACACCTCCTTGTCCATCACCAACTCCCAGAGTTCACTCAAACTCATGTGCATCGAGTCAGTGATGCCATCCAGGCATCTCATCCTCGGTCGTCCCCTTCTCCTCCTGCCCCCAATCCCTCCCAGCATCAGAGTCTTTTCCAATGAGTCAACTCTTCGCATGAGGTGGCCAAAGTATTGGAGTTTCAGCTTTAGCATCAGTCCTTCCAAAGAACACCCAGTTCTTTAGATCTCCTTAGATCTCCTTTAGAATGGACCGGTTGGATCTCCTTGCAGTCCAGGGGACTCTCAAGAGTCTTCTCCAACACCACAGTTCAAAAGCATCAATTCTTTGGCACTCAGCTTTCTTCACAGTCCGACTCTCACATCCACACATGACCACTGGAAAAACCATAGCCTTGACTAGACGGACCTTTGTTGGCAAAGTAATGTCTCTGCTTTTGAATATGCTATCTAGGTTGGTCATAACTTTCCTTCCAAGGAGTAAGCATCTTCCAAGTAAGACGTGAGTCTGAGTGAACTCTGGGAGTTGGTGATGGACAGGGAGGCCTGGCGTGCTGCAATTCATGGGGTCACAAGGAGCCGGACACGACTGAGCGACTGAATTGAACTGAACTTAACTGAACCTGAGATAACATGGGTAAATAACCCAGGTAGTGGAGAAGCAAGAATTTAAGCTCAGAAAGTTTGGCTTTAGAGCACATATCACATTCAGTAAGATTTCTACAGGAAAATTCTCTTTTAGGCGAGATTGATAGAAGGCAGGAATATTGGGGAAAGCATCTCTGAGGAGTTGGGTTGGCTGTACCTGGCTTAGATGAGCACGTTTATGGATAGGAAGGAGAGATCAAAGTGTTGTGAAAAAGAGGAAATCACACAAGCAGTGGTCTGGAGTGAAGACTAGGAAGAACCTTCTTTCTCCAGAGATGGGATGGAGTTAGCCTGGGGAAGACACTATTGCAGAGATTGCAGACAACTGAATGCAAAGACAGAGAGATGGGGAGATTTAGCCTATGGTCAAAGGCAAGGTCACCAACTAGGTGGAAGAGGCGGGATTGAGACTGGAAGAAGGGTTTTTTGAGCTCGTTTCTTGAGCTGTTTTAGGAAGCCCACAAGGAGAAATTCCTAAGCAGTAGGAAAGAGTTGAAATTGAATGCAATAATTTAAAATTTTAACATAGCCATGTTATAAAAAATGTGAAAAAATAGAAGAGAAATCACCCATAAAACCCACTGTTAAGACTGTCTTCATCTTAAGTTTGTTTCCTACACATTTAGAATCATGGTGTACTGTGTACCTGAATACTACATTTGATTTTTACTTAATGTATTATTATAAATATTGCCCATATTATTGTATAGTCTTTATAACCATCTATTTAACAACCAGATAATATTGTATCATAGGTATATTCTCCAATTTTCTTAATTATTATACTTCGTTGATACACAGGTTTCCAATGTTTTCTTTTTATAAACGAATCTTAAATGACATTTTTTTTGTTTTATTGCTTTACAATATTGTGTTAGTTTATAGTGTACAACAAAGTGAGTCGGCTGTATGTATACATATATCCCCTCCCTCTTGGAATGGCATCTTCCTTTGTATATTTTTTCCCAGTCTAACGAGCTCTCATATGGGTTTTATATATTGTCTTTCTGTAGCTGCCGTGTGGCTACGAAGCTACAAGATTCTTTTTTTCACACAAACATACACTTGTTAACATATCCAAGTGTGTGTTATCTCCTTTAAAGAAGCAAACAGTATTTTCTTGGAGAAATATTCACTTATTTCACTAGCATCTCTAATGACCTTAAACTTTTGGATTTGTTTTCTTCTTTGTAATTCCTTCAGATAAAGCCTGAGTCACCTGGAAAAACTAGTCTTGTATTTTGTCTGCAGCCTCAGATCTTCTTCAGCCATGCCGTGCTCTGTTTTAGAGAACTCGGCTCTGATTAACCCAGGGCTGGACCCAAACCATTATTACTACCCAGAGGAAATCTGGGTAATCCTCTGAGTAAACCTAGAAATGCCTGCCTCTCGGCTTCTGACAACAGTGCCCCCACCCTGCCCCTGCTCTTGACTCTGTCCTACCCTTATCCCTCCATGATTGTTGCTCTTTGAGCTCCTTGGACTCTTGGTACCTTGGCTCATCCTGTTCCTTCGAGACTTTCAACCAGCCCTTGGCTTCAGCATTTCTCTCTGGTCACCATCACATCATCCTCTCTTGCCGTACCTTCTGACCTGCCGCATCTTTCTGCTACCCCTGCCCTACCAATTCTGGCTCCTGGATCAGTCTGACTAGGTGCCTTCTCCATTTCCACATCTGGCCCAGGGCCACACTGGGGTCGGATGGCAGAGGGACACCTCACAAATGTGGTCTCCTACAAAGCCACGTCCTCTGGGCTGCTCATCATAAGAAATGCTGGGCTGGATGAACACAAGCTGGAATCAAGATTGCTGGGAGAAATATCAATCGCCTCAGATATGCAGATGACACCACCCTTATGGCAGAAAGTGAAGAGGGACTCAAAAGCCTCTTGATGAAAGTGAAAGAGGAGAGTGAAAAAGTTGGCTTAAAGCTCAATATTCAGAAAATGAAAATCATGGCATCTGGGCCCATCACTTCATGGGAAATAGATGGGGAAACAGTGGAAACAGTGCCAGACTTCATTTTGGGGGGGCTCCAAAATCAGTGCAGATAGTGATTGCAGCCATGAAATTAAAAGATGCTTACTCCTTGGAAGGAAAATTATGACCAACCTAGATGACATATTCAAAAGCAGAGACATTACTTTGCCAACAAAGGTCCGTCTAGTCAAGGCTATGGTTTTTCCTGTGGTCATGTGTGGATGTGAGAGTTGGACTGTGAAGAAAGCTGAGTGCCAAAGAATTGATGCTTTTGAACTGTGGTGTTGGAGAAGATACTTGAAAGTCCCTTGGACTGCAAGGAGATCTGACCAGTCCATTCTAAAGGAGATCAGTCCTGGGTGTTCTTTGGAAGGATCTGACCAGTCCATTCTAAAGGAGATCAGTCCTGGGTGTTCTTTGGAAGGACTGATGCTAAAGCTAAAACTCCAATACTGGCCACCTCATGTGAAGAGTTGACTCATTGGAAAATACCCTGGTACTGGGAGAGATTGGGGGCAGGAGGAGAAGGGGACGACAGAGGATGAGATGGCTGGATGGCATCACCGAATCGATGGACATGAGTTTGAGTGAACTCCGGGAGTTGGTGATGGACAGGGAGGCCTGGTGTGCTGCGATTCATGGGTTTGCAAAGAGTCAGACACGACTGAGCGACTGAACTGAACTCAACTGATACTGATGGCTCAGCGGTAAAAAATCTGCCTAATGTAGGGAGATGCAGGAGACACAGATTTGAACCCTGGGTCAGGAAAATCCCCTGGAGGAGGGCATGGCAACCCACTCCACTATTCTTGCCTGGACAACCCCATGACAGAGAAGCCTGGCAGGGTATAGTCCAAAGGGTCGCAAAGAGACACAAGATTGAACACACCCGCGTGCATATGTTGGTCACATCACATTTAATCTTCATACCCAGTTTTATTAAGTGTTATTTTCCTCATTTTTCAGATAAGAAAACCAGGATTCAGAGAAGGTACGTTAGCTAATGTTTTAAGTTAATAAAGAGGCTTGGTCTAATGGCAAGACCGTGAATGCTACATTCTTTAGCCCACTCTAAGTTCTCTTCTCCTTTGCTTTACAACCATATTGTTAACAGAGTGCTATAACAGATTGCTCACTTAAATTCCACTTTACTAGTGAGTTGTCTGTGTGGGAGTTGTTTATAATGTATCTGCACACTGAATATGCAAATGGTAGCTTCTTAAGCAACTTTGAGCATGCTTTACTAGTCAGCAATACAGAAAGAAACCCCACTGGCCACTTGTTTTTTTACCCACTTAGCTTGTGGTTTGATCACCATCGTAGCATCTTTTTCCAGAGGAAGGTTAATGTATATATGAATAGTAATAGTCAGTAGTATGCTAGTGAAATGTGTAATAACTACCCTTTGAACAAAAGTCCTTGATTAGTAGAATTTACCAATTTTTGTGATGTAAATAGACCCATGATGAGGAATATTTAATAATGATTGTGCTTAATGACTTCCAAAATTTCTAAAAGCCTAGTAATCACAAGGCTGTCTGAGCCGTCTCCAATACACCATTGAATTGGCTAGCAGTTACTGAGCACTCACTAAGCGGTATGCACCTCTCCAAGTGCTCAGAGGTACTATACTATCTGAGTTAATCCTACAGAACTTTATATCCATTCTGCACATGTGGAAACTGGAAGATTAAGTGAATTGCCCAAGAATGTGCCCTAAGTGTGGGAGCTGGAACGTGTGTGTGTGTGTGCTCAGTCATTTCAGTCATGTCTGACTCTTTGTGACCCTATGAACTGTAGCCTACCAGGCTCCTCTGTCCATGGGATTCTCTAGGCAAGAATACTGGAGTGGGTTGCTGTGTCCTCTTCCAGGAGATCTTCCTGACTCAGGGATCAAACTTGCATTGCAGGTGTATTCTTTACCCACTGAACCAACTGAGAAGCCCAAGCTGGGATATACTGAACATCTAAAAATATTCCTTAATGAAAAATATGCAAATATTTACTAGTTTAGTTTTCTTTATTTTTTTGTAGAATGATTTTTATTTACATATTTATTTTTGGCTGTGCTGGATCTTTAATGCTGCTCAGGCTTTTCTCTAGCTGACGTGAGAAGGAGCTACTCTCTTGCTGCAGTGCGCAGGCTTCTCATTGTGGTGGCCTCTCTTGCTGTGGAGCACAAGGTCTAGGGCATGTGGGCGCAGTGGTTGCAGTTCCTGGACTCTAGCACAGGCTTAGTAGTTGTGGCACATGTGCTTAGTTGCTCCGTGGGATGTGGGATCCTCCAAGAACAAGGATCAAACCCATCTTCTGCATTGTTAGGCGGTAGCTTTACCTAAAGCCTAAAACTTTACCACTGAGCTACCAGGGAAGCCCCTAGGTTTCTTTACTCCTAATAAGTTAGAAGACTTGGTTTTGAATTTTGTCATCAGATAACTTATGAAGAAAATGTATTTTTAATATAAATATGTAATTTTCTAGCTTAGTAAGATTAAGTACCAGGAAGGCGAGAGTCTCATTTTCTGGTGTTTCTGTACACCTAATATTTAGTTCAGTGCTCAGCATGTAGCAAAAACTCACAAGGAATGTTGTAAGAATGGAATATAATAATTCTTATCTCTTCGTTAAAAGTTCTCTAAAACCTCTGTAAGGTATGTAAATGTATTTTAAAAATATTTTATGTTTATATCACTCGACAAAATAATACCACTCCTAGGAATCTATCCTTAGAAATTAATTCAAAAGGAGGAAGAAAAAAAGCATTAGGCAAGAAAATGTTCATTGTAGTACTAGCTACATAGCAGAGAAATAAGACATACATAAATATCCAGAATACTGAAAAGTTAAACTACAATACTTTTCTTCAAATGAATGTTGTACAGTCAGTAAAAAAGATAAGTTCATTTAGCAAGATGGAAAAATAAAACATGATACATTTGACCTGACCACACAACACAAGAACCATGTTCATTTCAGTTCAGTTCAGTTCAGTTGCTCAGTTGTGTCCGACTCTCTGCGACTCTCTGCGACCCCCTCCCTGTCCATCACCAACTCCTGGAGTTCACTCAGACTCACATCCATCGAGTCCGTGATGCCATCCAGCCATCTCATCCCCAGCATCAGAGTCTTTTCCAATGAGTCAACTATTCGCATGAGGTGGCCAAAGTACTGGAGTTTCAGCTTTAGCATCATTCCTTCCAAAGAAATCCCAGGGCCGATCTCCTTCAGAATGGACTGGTTGGATCTCCTTGCAGTCCAAGGGACTCTCAAGAGTCTTCTCCAACACCACAGTTCAAAAGCATCAATTCTAAAAAAAAAAAAAAAAAAAAAAAAAAAAAAAAAAAACACAAAAGCATCAATTCTTTGGTGCTCAGCCTTCTTCACAGTCCGACTCTCACATCCATACATGACTACTGGAAAAACCATAGCCTTGACTAGATGAACCTTAGTCGGCAAAGTAATGTCTCTGCTTTTGAATATGCTATCTAGGTTGATCATAGCTTTCCTTCCAAGAAGTAAGCATCTTTTAATTTCATGGCTGCAGTCACCATCTGTAGTGATTTTGGAGCCCCCAAAAATAAAGTCTGGCACTGTTTCCACTGTTTCCCCATCTATTTCCCATGAAGTGATGGGACCAGATGCCATGATCTTCGTTTTCTGAATGTTGAGCTTTAAGCCAACTTTTTCACGCTCCTCTTTCACTTTCATCAAGAGGCTTTTGAGTTCCTCTTCACTTTCTGCCATAAGGGTGGTGTCATCTGCATATCTGAGGTTATTGATATTTCTCCCGGCAATCTTGATTCCAGCTTGTGTTTCTTCCAGTCCAGCGTTTCTCATGATGTACTCTGCATATAAGTTGAATAAGCAGGGTGACAATATGCAGCCTTGACGTACTCCTTTTCCTATTTGGAATGTTACAGAGTAGTTAAAACTATAGACTTAAGATTTGGATCCATTAGACCTCAATTCCAGGATCTTTCACCTTGCCGTACGACCTAGGACAAGTTGTTTAACTTTCCTAAGTCTGAGTCTCCCCTGTGCAATGGGACAGTGCTCTTAAGGTCATTGTGGGGATTAAATGAGCAAATGTGGACAGTGCCTTGGCACCCTGCCCTACTACCTATTCAGATGAGCAAGGACTGGCAGGGAATATAGACAAGGAAAAATAATCTATGCCTTTGGATGGGGGAATTGTGGATTATTTTTACTTAAAAATTTTTGTTACATTGCATACATAAGTAACAACTAATTAAAAAGTCACTTTTAAAACATCCTACAAATTAGATCTATGTCTAATTTAGACAACCTTCCTTCCAAACAAATGACATCACTCAGTGAGTGCATCCTGACTCTTCTTAGGGACCTCATGAGGAGAGCTGATGCTTCTATGTTTCCTACTGCTTATGAACTGTTGAGATTCACCACCATTCACTAGTCTATCCAATTTCTACTACATATATGTGGAACAGATTCATTTGCATGCTACCGGGATAAACACAGTCATGCTCATCTGATACTGATGAAGATGTGGCCTGGTCCTTTGGATTCCTGACCACATGTGGAAAGTATCTTGTAACCTTCCAGGTTATCAGATCACACACTTCTGTTTCTCTTCTTCCTCTTTGTTCATCTTCCTCTTGTCAGACTGAAATTGGTAAAGATGAATTAAAGGTGCCTACATTATTCCTTGACCTGCACACAATGTTTCCATACTGAAACCTTACTTCTCATGAATCTTATTTAGGTGACTACTAAATAAGATTCCTGGATCCACAGTGGAATATTTGGATCACAGTTTTACTCAAAGTAAGATTTTTGAGAGCATGATTTACCTGAAGTTCCATGTAGTAAGAATCAATAATAATTATCTTGGTATAAATTCTTTTCATTCTTTAGGGCCCCAAGACTCAGAGAAAGTTTTAGAGAAAATAGCCTTCTGAGTCTTTAATTCAAGCAGAAATAAAATCCAGAGTTCAGGGTATGCTCAAGGCTGTCAACACCTGCTCAAATGTGAGAGCAGTGCTTTGGGCATGCCCAAGTCTGCTTAGATTCCTTTTATTAGTGGGGACATTTAATTAAATCAAGACAGTCTTTCTGCCTGACCAGGGCAACTACTGATGAGAATAAAATTGATGGGAGATGAACAGTTAACAGCAGGAGATAACACGGGAACAAGAAAGAAAAGAGCCATAGTCAAACTGAAGAATATTGCTGTAGTATATTATATTTGACATTTACTGCTGTGTCTAATAATGCGTCCCTCACTTCTCTCCAGCAGCCACGTGATTTCATTATTTCAAATTTTGGAAGCTTTTGTTTTTGAAAAATGACAAAAATCTCTGTTCTCCATTCCTCATTAGAGTGCATATTTAATTGTGTTCCTCTCTTCATTATATTTGAATGTTGCCATTCAACCAGAGGAGTGCTGGCAAAAATCATGTAAATGGCTATGACTGGCTTTTCCAAGGTATTTAAAATTCTATCGTTGTTTCCATAAGCCACAGACAGTGGGTTATTTTTCACGGACAGACAGTGCATTCTTCTCTTGGGGTTTTTATGGACAGACTGTATAAAATGATAACACAATGAATGGGGTACCAGCTCTACTATATCAAGGGCTTAAATCAGCTATTTCAGACAGAAACTCAATGTGGTAGAGCACGTTTCAAATAGGTTTGCAGGTACAACTATAACACAGAAATTTCAGCATCTTTTGTGATTAATTCTCAAGAAAGGTTAATGACATTTTTCACAATAAATTAGAGCTAAGGTGAGGGAGAGTTAAGTAATGTAGGTTCAGGGGGTGACCTGAATAAAATCAGTAAGATTTGCATGGCAAGATTAAAATAGAGATGTGATCCATCTTCAGAATGGCAAGGGTTTGGAGTATTGTGGAAGGTATAACAAAGGTGCATCTTCTGCTTGCCTGTGATCTCTTCCATGCCACATGATAGTTCTTACGCATTTATAATACCATATTCACTAAACTCATTTCCACACTCTCCTTTCCTGAAAGGGACATTTCTTCATTGTACTTGTTTTAAAAGAAGCTATTTTGAGGTTAATTTATAATTAAGCCTAACTTAATTATCGTCATTAGACCCTCTACTTTGTTGTTTCTTTTGTAAACCTGTTATGGAAATGCTCTACACTAAGGTAATTTCTTAAAACTGTCTCTAAGGAGTGTGAAGGAATGCCTATTTGCATTTAATGATCTGGAAAATCAAGAATCACCCCCAGTTTGACAATAAAGAATATTTTTATCAGTTTGAAATTCTTTTTAATGGAAAAAAATTTACATGGAATTAATTTTGTGCATGGCTTTTAATACATATTTAAATTCCTAGCTACTCAGGTGTGACACGTGGTCAGATTTCTTTTCTAGTTGTGTTTCGTTTGGAACCCTAAGTTTGTACATAGATTCTCTTTATCGAAAACTATTATGGGCACACTTTTTTATAATGACTCTTGTTTAAATAACAAGATTCATTACTCAATAAATAATAATAATGTCATGTAACATATGAAAATAGTTTTTAAATTTTTGAAAGAATTTCAGCATCATAGTCTACAGAGTTTCCATTTAATTTTTTTCTAATCAATGTGACTGATAAACTTATGAAGAAATTATATTGTATAATGCACTGGGGAGAAGGAACCATATTTCTGTGTGCCTTCTCAATTGTGTCTGACTCTTTGCAACCCCATGGACTGTAGCCCACCAGGATCCTTTCTCCATGGGATTTCTCTGGCAAGTGGGTTGCCATTTCCTCCTCCAGGGGATCTTCTCGACCCAGGGATTGAACCCATGTCTCCTGGGTCTCCTGCACTGCAGGCAAATTCTTTACCACTGAGCTACCAGGGAAGCCCACCCTATTTTTAGCTACCTAAGCAAAAAATAGGGGAAAAACTTATGTTTTCTCTGCTCTTAAGAAGAGGGTAAGGTGGCTTATCACTAGGATAACCATATAATTTATCATCCAAAATTTTGAGGTTAATATTAATCATCATACTAGAAAACAGGTATGAGTTAGCACTCTCAGAAAAGCTGGAACATATACTTCCCCCACTTACCTAAAAGCTGAAAAAACAGTAAAACTATAGCTTAGGCAATGTATACTTAAGAAATATTGACAACCTAAAAGTTGAGAGTTATGTTTTATTTGGTTGGAATTTTTAAGAATTTAAGCCCGGGAGACAGCATCTCAAGTAACCCTTAGAGAACTACTCCAAGGAGGTGAGGAGAGGAACCAGATTATATACAACTTTGCAACAAAGGCCAGGCAGTCTGAACATCAAAAGATTATTGTAAATTAAAGAAACCAGGGTGGGATGAATGAAGAGAGTAGCATGGAAGCATATTCACTACCATACGTAAAATAGCCAATGGAAATTTACTGTATGACTCAGGGAACTCAAGCTGGGGTGCTGTAACAACTTAGAGGGGTGAGAAAGGATGGGAGGTGGGAAAGGGTGGGAGGTGGGAGTGAGGTTCAAAGGGAAGGGACATTTGTACACCTGTGGTTAATTCATGTTGATGTATGGCAGAAATCAATATTGTAAAACCATTATCCTTTAATTAAAAATAAACAAATAAAAAAAAGAAACCAAATATCCCTAGTTATGGAATTTAGTGTTTTTCTAAATATGGGAAGATACAAGAGTCTGGGTTTACTGAAATTGTTCTTTTGATATGCACCTTAGCTATCTGGGGCCAGTATCCTGTATTTTCACTGTGGTGTTGGAAGACTCTCCAGAGTCCCTTGGACAACAAGATCAAACCAGTCAATCCTTAAGGAAATCAATCCTGAATACACATTGGAAGGACTGATGCTGAAGCTGAGGCTCCAACACTTTGGCCACCTGATTCGAAGAGCCAGCTCATTAGAAGAGACCCGGATGCTAGGAAAGATTGAAGGCAGCAGGAGAAGGGGATGACAGAGGATGAGATGGTTGGATGGCATCACTGACTCAGTGGGCATGAGTTTGAGCAAGCTCTGGGAGATGGTGAAGGACAGGGAAGCCTGGCGTGCTGTAGTCCATGGGGTCGCAAAGAGCTGGACACCTGAGTGACTGAACAACACCATAGGAAGTGGCTGTAGACGGAGTGCTAAGTCTGATGGCTGCTAGACAGCAGGTATTCCTTTCCTTCCTGAGTTTCCTAAGGGCTTGCAGACTCATGTTGGAGGGTTGCAATCACTGATAACTGTGACATCCTTGTTTACCGATATGGCAGGAAATATTCCATTTCTCAGCAACATAAGACAAAAAGAAAAAGGAGAAATAAGAAAGAGGTAGTAATCCCATGGACGGAGGAGCCTGGTGGGCTGCAGTCCATGGGGTCGCTAAGAGTCGGACACGACTGAAGTGACTTAGCAGCAGCAGCAGTAAAAAAAAATTCTGGAATACCTGCTTGACTTTGATCTATCTAGACACAACCATGTCATTTAGTTCCTGCCTGGAGCTCATACTCAAACTCTAAAATCTCTATCAGTTTCAGATATGGTTCCTTGCGATCTGCTGACTTATGAATTAGAAAGACAGTATATCAACTTCCTACTCACCCTTCCATATGTTCAGTAAACCATGATGGAACAGGAATAAACACTCTAGCTGACATTTTCTGTAGGGAAAACAGATAATCAATAGTCAGCTAGAAAGCATTTTTCTTACTTTTGCTTTTGCAGAACCTTGCATTATTCTTTAGCTTCAATCACAAATGCCATTGCCTTTCGTTTTTGCTGTTATTCCTCTTGAGAAATCACCAGAGTATTTGATCATACTAAACACATTAAATCTGTTCACTCTTTTGTAACTCAGATTAGCAACTTTGGCAGCTACTTAGAAAAACTCTCTATAGTCCTCGTTATTTAAAGCGTATAATGGAGTTAACAAGAAAAAGAGCTTCTTTATCAGTGGTTATAGCATTATGGAAAAAGATTTATGAGCTCTAAAAGAGTTGAGAAAATTACTTCTGTACCAAGATACATAGGAAAGGAGGAAATGGTGTAAGAGCAAGGTAATTTGGTCTCCCACTACTCAAATTCTTGTCAACTGGCTTATATCTTTCTATATCACCCTAAACTTTAGTGCTTTCTACTTATTTGTTTTTATATTTAGTACCTAGGAACCATAATGATTTCACTTGATTTTGTTAGTGAACTGAGAAAATGTGTGACAGTCTGATAATATTTACTGAAAATTTTAAAACCTGAAATAGAATAGAGTAGCAAATAAACAGTTTTATTTCTTAATATTTAATCTCAAAATAACTTTAGACCTAGAGAATAGTTGCCTCTATAGTGTAGAAAGTTCCTGTATATCCTTTACCCAGTGTCTCCTAATGTTAACTTCTAACATAATCGAAGTACAATTTTCAAAAGTAAAAAAACTAATTGGGTGTAGTACAATTAATCAAACAAACAGGCTTTATTTGGCTTTCATCATTTTCTCCGCTCATGTCCTTTTTACACCAGGATCTGATCCAGGAGCCCATGTGGCATTTTGTTGTTATGTCTCCTTAGTCTCCTCCAGCCTGTGTCTGTTACTCATTATTTCCTGGTTTTCTATCACCTTAACTCTTTTGAAGAATATTTTCATGTATCTTGTAGAATGCCTCAAAATTTTGGTTTGTGTGAGTTTTTCTTGGGGTTAGATTAAGGTTGTGGAATTTGAGGAAGAATACCACAGAGGTAAAGTACCTGCCTCGTATTATATAGAGAGCCCATCACATCCACCTGACTTATCTCTGGTGATGTTGTATTTGATCCCATGGCTAAGTGGTACCTATCAAGTTTTTTCATTGCAAAGATACTTTCGGTTTGTTATGAGTAAACATTGTGGGGGAGACACTTTGTGTTAGTGTTTGTATCTCATCTCTCATTGTGGGCACCTACTTTCCTCCAGATTCTGGGTAGTTATTGCCCTGTGATCGCAGCCCTTTGATGATAAAGAGAACATTTGTGAACTTGCTGTTTGTTCAGCATTTTTGTTATAAATTTGAGTGCTTTGCTGTTTTTACTTCTCAACAGAAACCAGGAATCTAATATTTGAGGTTTAAATAAGTGCTCTTAATGTTAACTTTCACTGTTAGTTATTATGGTGGTTGATGCTTCAACATTCATTCTATTCCAGATTCATCTTAGTCAGATTTTGTCATCTCATTTCTCCTGGCAGTGATTGGTTGGTTTTGGAATAGGCTGTGATTCACTTTTGTCCAATGAGATATGAGGGAAAGAGTGCTATAGTCCTCCTGAGGAAAAGTTCTTTCTCTTAATAAAAGGAATAGCTCACTTACTTCTGGGTGTAGCTATTTCTGGATATGTTACCTGAAACTATGACCATCATCTTGTTTCCGGTATGAAAATGAAGCCAATACAGAGGACAATAGAACAAAAAGTAGAAAGAACCTGGATCTTTGTTGGCATTTATCCACTCCTATTCCAACCAACCATGGAGTAAATCCTACCTGTGGTTTTCTACTTATGTCTTATTGGGTTTATTGTTTAAGCTCAATTTGAGCCTTGGCGCTTCAATTACTTGGACCCAGTGACTTGTAACTGTTATCACCACTAAATGAAGTATGATTTTTGTGCAAAAATACTACAATCTATTTATCCATCCTACTGTTCATGAGTATTCAGGTAGATTCCAGTTTTTAGCTTTTCGGAACCATGCTGTTATGAATATTCTAGCACATGTCTTGTACTGAATATGTCCACATTTCTTTTGTGTGTATGCCTAAGAATTAAATTGCTCAGTTAGAAACTATGTGAATATTCAGCTTTAGTAAAAACTACTAAACACTTTTCTAAAGGGGTTGCATCAGTTTATCCTCTCAACAGAAATGTATGAGAGTTACAGTTGCTGCAAGTCCTTCTCAATACTTGGTATTATCAGTCTTTTCACATAAGCATTCTGATGCATGTTTATGAGTA
Organism: Oryx dammah; assembly: GCF_014754425.2. Lineage (NCBI taxonomy): Eukaryota > Metazoa > Chordata > Mammalia > Artiodactyla > Bovidae > Oryx > Oryx dammah. The sequence continues at coordinate 48,997,873 of NW_024070186.1, forward strand.
TTACTGTCACATTGTGATTAATGATATATATCTATATTCATTTCTATATTTTATCAATTTCTATATATCTTATAATTTTAGAATCATAGCCTGAGTGTAAATTGTTGGGAGACCATGGAAACTAAAACTAAAAGTCTTTACACTGTACTTGAAAGCAAGGTAATGAAGAGGTGTTAAACTTAAGTATATGTTGTCCAAAGAATAAGCTCTCATCCATTTCTAAGGGTGGAGTTGTTTGTAAAGTAGAATAACAAGATAAAACAAAAGGCAGAAATTTCTTCAACTTATAATATGAAAGATGAAAATGAAATATATTCACCAGTTAGAAAGAGATGAAAACACACAACAGAAACAAGGGTCTTTGGGACTTCCCTGGTGGTCCAGTGGTAAAGAATCCACCTGCCAATGCAGGGGACACAGGTTTGATCCCTAGTCCAGGAAGATGCCACATGCCACTGGGCAACTGGGCCCATACACCACAACTACTGAGCCCATGTACCATAGAGCCTGTGCTCCCCAACAAGAGAAACCACCACAATGGGAAGCCCACACACTGCAATCAAGAGTAGCTCCCGCCCCACCACCCCACACACACCTCACTCACTGCAGCTAGAGAAAGCCTGCAGCCAGCAACAAAGAGCCAGTGCAGCCAAATAAATAAATAAGAAAGAAGGGTCTTATCAAATGATTTGTTCTTTTTGGGCTCATCTATAAAGTGAAAATGGAGAAGGCAATGGCAACCCACTCTAGTACTCTTGCCTGGGAAATCCCATGGACAGGGTAGCCTGGTAGGCTACAGTCCAAGGGGTCGCTAAGAGTTGGATATGACTGAGCAATTTCACTTTCACTTTTCACTTTCATGCATTGGAGAAGGAAATGGCAACACACTCCCGTATTCTTTCCTGGAGAATCTCAGGGATGAGAGCCTGGTGGGCTGCCGTCTATGGGGTCACACAGAGTTGGACACAACTGACGTGACTTAGCAGCAGCAGCATAAAGTGAAAAAGAGTTAGATGACTATTATATTCTTTTAACACAAATATCGATTGTCATCCACACAAAATCTTGAGACTAACTATGAGATCAGGAGAGCACTGTGAGGTTCGATCATTTCCCATGATCATTGGAAAACAGATGTCCCAATGAAGGCTATTTTTGGTTCACATCTAAACATGGGCAGGTATGATATGGACACTTCTCTAGAGAAAAAGCTTCATTTTTTTTCTTTATGTTGAAACTCATACTTGTGAGCAGTAGTATTAACTTAAAACAAATAGATACCCAAAAATTTCTCCAGCAAAATGGAGTTTTTAATTTGGAATCAGCAGAGAATTGCAATTCAGGATCTGTAACCATGGCAAGCCACATGTAAGTTCTTTCATGGCAAGGGAGGAACAGCTCTATAAAGGGGAAAGGAAGTTGGCAAGGATATAGTTAACAGAGTCCATGGCATTTCATTGGCTGAGTCCTTGACAGGAAGGAAGATTCTTTCTTCTTTCTTTTGGGCTCTGTTATCGTCACAGGCCACCTGATGCTCTGTTATAGTCAAAGACCACCAATACTTTGGCCACCTGATGCAAAAAGCTGACTCATTAGGAAAAACTCTGATGCTGGGAAAGATGAAGGCAGGAGGAGAAGGGGACGACAGAGGACAAGATGGTTGCATGACCTCACTGACTCAGTGGACATGAGTTTGAGCCAGCTCCGGGAGATGGTGAAGGACAGGGAAGCTTGGTATGCTGCAGTCCATGGGGTCGCAGAGTCAGACATGACTGAGTGACTGAACAACAGCAACATAGTCATAGGGCTAAAGAAACCCTGAAGGCATGGCAGCTCACACCAGTATTCTTGCCTGGAGAATGCCATGTACAGAGGAACCTGGTGGACTACAGTCCATGGGGTCACACAGAGTCAGACATGACTGAAGCAACTTTGCACACAGGCGTTGCAGAGACATTACTTTGCCAACAAAGATCCGTCGAGTCAAGGCTATGGTTTTTCCAGTAGTCATGTATGGATGTGAGAGTTGGACTCTAAAGAAAGTTGAGCACCAAAGAACTGATGCTTTTGAACTGTGGTGTTGGAGAAGACTCTTGAGAGTCCCTTGGACTGCAAGGAGATCCAACCAGTCCATCCTAAAGGAAATCAATCCTGAATATACATTGGAAGGACTGATACTGAAGCTGAAATTCCAATACTTTTTCCACATGATGTGAAGAACTGACTCATTTGAGAAGACCCTGATGCTGGGAATGATTGAAGTCGGGAGGAGAAGGGGACGACAGAGGATGAACTGGTTGGATGACTCCACTGACTCAATGGACATGAGTTTGAGCAAGCTCCGGGAGTTGGTGATGGACAGGGAGGCCTGGTGTGCTGCAGTCCATGGGGTTGCAAAGAGTCAGACATGACTGAGCCACTGAATTGAACTGAGCTGATTGCATTTAGGGCATGAAAGCTCCCCGTTCTGGTCTCCTGATTCTATTTAGTTGAAGTTTCTGTTCATTAATTTTTTTTTTTTCCCAACAGTGATCAGTGTTTCATAAGTTCAAGCATGAAAAGCCCTAGATATTGTTTTTTGAGGAGAGCTAACCATAAGACAAACAAATAGCTATTTCAGTCTCAAAATCCCCTGACAAAAATATACCTATAAGTTGATAACCAAAATATTGTTATAAAAGTCTAGTAAGTCTGTATGTTTATTTAGAGTATGCTTTTAAGATCATGGATTGTGGCTGAGTTGGGCCAGATCATTTGTCCAGTGACTATAAGGAAGTGGAGACAATTTTGGGGGAGCAATAATGTTAATATTTAAAATTTATTTGTATAAGCAATTATCTTCTCATTAGTGCCAAATTTCCCACTTGCATTGTAATCTGCTGCTCTGTTTTTGAAAATGTTGCTTTCTAGTTTTCAAGTGTAATTAATGATAAAAAGCATTTCCTCTTTTATAATCATGGTTTACTCTTCATTTGAATCTATCAGGCAGCGCTTAATGTTGGTCAATTAAGTGTTACAGCATGACACAGGTTTGCTCTGTTGATGCTCTAATAGCATGCCCCTGTGGCACAGATAGTGAAACATGGGTTTGCTTGGCAACCTGGTTCCAGTGGTTTGCTTTTGACTATCAATCTAATGCAAGCTCAGAGCCACTTGGCATTTTGAACTCAAAGACTATTTATTTTGGACATATGGTGGTGAGTACTGATTTTTCTTAAAAATAGTATAATCTTGGCTGGTTGAGTCATGACCATTCAGTTTATGAAGTGAATTTTTGCTTATAGGATGCTTTCCTAATTTCTATAATTTTCAAAAATGTGCATAGAGCAACAAGGAATGCTTGAACACGGTGGAGTGCCATGGCTGTGCTTCTAATGACAGCTTCCTTATTTACCAATGGCATCTACCAGGAAGAGTTTTTGCAGATTTAGATAAAAGAAATTTAAAATATCTGGCACAAACTGAGCACTCAGTACTGTGAATATGTTAATCATCAGAAACCTCCCTATTCCTTAGTGACAAACCCTCTACCTTTCTGAATAACATACTCTCTTCATTGCAACTGGATAAATATTGATAATTAGAAATCTGAGAAATAAAGACTAATGTTATTTTAGAGATGGCTAAATATAAAGATACATTTTGCTTCTTTTACTTAACACATTATATTAAGACAAATACTTATATAAAGAAATTATGCCAATGATTTATTCTTTAAGGCAAGAATTGAAATGGGAACAAAAGTTGATTTTTATTTTTAAAAACTATTTTTCTTATTGAGTAATTTTCTTTAAAGAAAAAAAAAAGCTGTAAAGTCATTGTCCACTCAGATAAACTAAAAAAGACATCATTAGAACATAGTACATATTAATTAACCCAACTATATAAATAACAATTTCAAAAGGGAATTTTTTTCAAAGGGGATATCTTTAAGATTTCCAGACAATGGCATGCATCCTAAACATTATTATGGAATAATACAATTTTGAATTTTTTTTAATCATCCTCTTGACTTACAGTGATGTGATTTTTGACTTTATACTTGCTAATTCTTTTGACAACTGGGAAATATATTGTTCAGTGAGTTATATTTTCAGAGTAGCAGTTTAGTCAGAGAATACAGTCTCTTTTACTCTATATCCATTTTATCTGTGTGGAAAGTGTTATTCTGCACTATGTCCTTGCCAGTAGTTCCTATCAATTTGCCCAGGCAGAAGACACCAAAATTGCATAGCATTTGGGGAAGAATTAGAGGACTAGATTTGAATGATTAATTAATAAAACTTAAGTCTAGTTTCCTAACCCTAGGTGTGAGACATTAGGGCTCCTGAATTGTTTAATTTGCACTGAGCACCTACTATGTGGCAAACACTATTTAGGTGCTTCAGAAATGTCAATCAACAAAACAGACCAAAATCTGCAGTCTATATTCTGATGTGAAGGCTGTCATTTACATGAATACTTGTAGTAAGAATAGCATAAAGTCGAAACTATTGGATAGGAGCAGGCACTAACATATTAACACAGTCACTCTGTCTCTGACATCTTGCAATTCATTGGAAGCCTTGGGATTCTGAGTCCATATTGCTGCCTCTGTCTTATAACCCAGGTGTGTTGTTGGAAGCCAAGGGAGCACCTCCCCTAACCCCCACCAAAGCTCACCTACAATGCTGAATGTCTGAATGTCTCTGTCAGCCACAAGGTCACACCAAGTGGTGAGACTGTGTCCAAGTGAAAAGAACATTTCACAGGTCAGCTGGGCCCAGCTGAGCTCATTCCTCCATAGTAGCCCTGCCACATAATTCAGTCCTGAACAGCATTTGTCCTCTTTGCCATGCCTAACAATGATGGGGATGCTTGTTAAACATGTTGAGTCAGGGCAGGAATCTGTCCTTGTATGAACACCCTCCCAGCGCCCCTGCCCTGGTAATGTGATGCAGGACATCTTACTGACCTTTGGGAAACACTTCGGGCTCGGGTCTTCCCCAGGAAAAAAATAGTGCCAGGAGAGGAACAGAGTTCCCTATAATAATGTAACTGTTACTGAATAGACACGCAGCTATAGAACTGTTTCGAATGCAAACTTTAGGAATACCAGGAACTTCTCTGTCTGTGACTCAGTGATCACCAGAGTTTGTTTCACCTTCTGTCGCTCACCACTCCAGCTGTAACTACGTTGTTCAAAGGGCAATGTTCCTGAGAGCAGAGGACTGGAAAGCCGCACTGTGTATAATTATCTTTGGTCCCCACACAAAGGATTAGCATTAAAGTTATTTTTGTAATAGATTAAAGTTATTTTTGTAATATTCTACTATATTTTTAAGACTGGATGCTATATAGTGAATCAAGTGTCTTTATGGGAAAATGGCCACTCTTATTACTCCAGGTGTTGCAAAAGCTAGATCTTTTAAAAATTAATCTTTTTATTTGAACAGATAATTGATACACATGATACAAAATTCAAAAGAAACAAAAGAATAAGCATGTATAATAATAATGCATTTGGTTTTCATTTCTCAATCTTTCAATTTATTTCCCTGGACAACCATTCTTAGTAATTTCTTGTGACTAGATTTAGATGTATTTAAGCATATATGATTGTATCTTGTATACATTGCTTGGAACTTAGTTTTTCATTTATTTTGTTTTTTTTTTTTTCTTAATGATGTGACTGGTGAGTTACTTTGGTATGTACAACCACATATCTACCTTTCTCTTGTTAGTAGTTACACAGTATTCTATCTACAGATGAACTGTATTAGTTTTACTAGTTTCTTATTGATGGACATTTGACTTTAGTCTTTTGCTACTTAAAACATGCTAGAATGAATATGCTTTTACAAACACTTTTGCACTTTGTGGAAACAGACAAAGACCAACTAAGTGAGAAGAGCTTTCTATCCCAGCTTGCTATCTTATTTGCATTTTGGCAGCTAGCTACCTGAAGTCAGGCAGAGGAGCAGGGAGACTTTACAGTGGAGAAAAATGGAAGGCTCCAGGTATGACCTGATTGGATGCTGTGGGCACAAGGCAGCAAGCTAGCTAGAAGTAGGGAATTCTGGGTAATTGGTTAGGGAAGCAAATTTGGCTTTTCCTGATTGGTCTGAATTAGAAGTGGGGACAAAAATTAGGGGAGCTGTCAGTTATTATTCAGGTCCCAGACATATTGAGCTGATTGTTACAGAAGTTACTGTTTAGCTTCCTGGATTGTTACTTGAGATAGCAGACTGGTTTCCTGCAAGTCTGACTTATAGCAGGTTGGCTACATAGGCTGTTTATTATAGGTAAGGAGTTGGCTTCCTGGCCAGGTTGCCGCAGGCTGTGGGTAGAGTTCTAATTTTATATATGGCCCAAACATTGTCCATTTTTATATTCAATTTCTCAATATATTTGAGAATATATGTAAGATATATATATGATAAATTCCTTTAAGTAGAATTTCTGAGATATATGTTATTAATTTATATACATTTTGTCAGATTGGATTCCATAAATTTTGATGAATTTATAGTCCTCATACCTTTGTGGAGATATAACAGTGTGTATTACCAACTTCTCATCTTTTCCCAGTCTGACATGACTATCATATCATGAGATACAAATAGTATCTCAGTGTAGTTTTAGGTTGAGGTTCTTTTTCAGGTGTTAAATCACATTTTTTTCTTCTTTGTGAATTATCTATTCACAGAACATATTTTAAAGTGTTACCAGGCCAGAGAAGGTACTGATAAGAGAGTAAATTTCTGGAATTTGAAGTTATTGCCTTGAAAATTCAACCTGGAGATGTAAGAGACTCCGGGTTGATCCCTGGGTCGGGAAGGTCCCTTGGAGGAGGGCATGGCAACCCATTCTAGTATTCTTTCCTGGAGAATCTCATGGACAGAGGAGCCTGGTGGGCTACAGTCCATGGGGTCACAAACAGTCAGACATGACTGAAGCGACTTAGCATACATGCATACACAGTGTTTGTTTCTTTCTTTCTTTAGCATAATGACCTCAAGATTCTCAAGATTCATGCATGTTGTGGCAAATGGCAAGATTTCCTTCTTTTTTATGGTGGAAAGATATTCCACTATGTATACTAGATCTATGTGATTTGTACATGATGATGTATATGTATATATGCTTCTGAAAATACTCCACATTTTTTTACCCATTCAATAGACATTTAGGTTGTCTCCAAGTACACAGGCTTTGAATTTGGGCAACCAAGGCTATATTTCAATCTCAGCCTAGAATGAGCCTGAGGGAAGGAGTGAACTTTCTCATCCTCCTCTTCCTCATTGGTTCAGTGAAACTATTCAGGAGTTCTTCAGAGAGGCGTGTTGATTAGCACAGTGCCTGAAATGTTGTAAGTGCCCAGTAACTGTTAGCTCAAGTTCTCCTCTTGAGTATTCAGAGGACTTTCTTCACCTGGAAATGTAGGCTAGGCAATACTTCGATTTTTAGCAAAATTTTCAGGTTAAGTTCTCATGAGTCATAGACCTTAAAACTTTCTGAGTTGACAGGAATTCTTTAATTAAAGAATCCAAATAATATACACTGGGAAGGAGTGGAGGATGGGGGCCATGGTGGGATGCAAGTGGTGTAATTTTGTTGGAAATGCAAATTAGTTTTCCTGTCATTTGCTAGTAAGCCCACTGTTTATAATCACTGTTCATAATGAATCAGGCTGATATTTTGTTCATACATTTTCCCTTGAGGCTTTAATAACTCTGCTCTAATGTTTTATGGTTACATGTTGTGGAACGAGACTCCTCTGGTGAAATACAATCCTATTTTGTAGCCTCTATAGAAATAAAAAAGCAAAGGAAGCAAATTAGTGGTCAGAAAGAGCTCTAAGAGAGGGGTGCTTCTCCAGCCAGGCCTAGAAAGTACACGGAGAAGATGAATGATGGTCCAGAAGTCTCCATCAATGAAGTGGTTGAGCAGAATTAAAAATATACCAAAGGTTATATCGACGGGGCCTGGTTGGGTGAAAGCCTTGGGTAACCTGAACCGAATGGCTGTACAACTCAGCAAATACCTACTGATACCTACTATGTTCCAGATCTTTTATAACAGGGGTCCCCAACCTCTGGGATCTGAGGTGGAGTTGATGTGATAATAATAGAAATAAAGTGCACATAAATGTAATGTGCTTGAATCATCCTGAAACTGTTATTCCCCTCCCCCTGGTCCATGGAAAAATTGTCTTCCATGAAGCCAATGCCTGGTGCCCAAAAGATTGGGGATCACTGCTTTATCAGCTCTAATGCTACACTATTCAATATGAGAGCAATTATTTACATTTGCCTGTTTGAATTTAAATTACTTAAATGAAATTTTAAAATTCAGTTCCTCAGTTGTACTAACCACCTCAAGTTCTCAAGCCACAAAACACATGGCTAGTGACGACTGTATTGGGTAGCATAAGAGAACATTTCATTCATGACAGAAATTTCTGTTGGGCAGTGCTGCACTGGAGGTACTCAGATGGTAAAAGATGTCTCCTGCCCTTGAGAAATGTATAGTCTTGGAAGGAGGATAACATGTCAAAAAAAATAAGTTGATTATATGTCACATAATATTGCTGAGGTAGGGGTATGACAGGAAAGCTTAAAACACATGGAGGTCAAGTATAGGAGGATAAATGAAGAGCAACTTCAGAAAAGCTTCCTAGAAGGTGGAGAAGAGACTTGAATCTTAAAGGTGAGTGGATTTTCCCCAGATGGACAAAGATGGGTGAGAGCATTATGAACAGAAGTAGAAAAGGAAATCAAGGAAGAGTGAAACATCATGAAATGTTCAGGAAACTGTCCCTTGTCTAGTAAGGCTGGAAGATATCTGTGTGGGGAGCAGCCAGAACTAAGCCCAGGAAGGTGGGTGGGGCAGACTGGGAGGGCTTGGGTACCACTCCAAGGGGACAGGCTTTATCTTTTGGATAATGAGGAGACAGGGAAGGATTTTAAATAGGAGAATGAATTACATGGTCAGATTTATTTGAATTAGAGTGGAGACCCCACAGAGATTGATTCAGAATTGTGTTTGAGTGTCTCCTGAGGAGGTATGGGTCAGCAGTGGACTGCTGAAAGGGGCAGGGGCTCTGAGTGTAGTAGACCTAGGTATGACATAAGCCCTCTTGGAGGAGGTCGCCATTAACACCACCATAGAGCTGCCAGAACTTATACAGGACTCGGGAAACAGACTCTTGGAGGGCACACACACAAAAAACATTGTGTACACCAGGACCCAGGAAGAAGGAGCAGTGACCCCACAAGAGACTGACCAAGACTTGCCTGTGAGTGTCCAGAAGTCTCCGGTAGAGGCGTGCGTTGGTGGTGGCGTGCGTTGGTGGTGGCCTGCTGCAGGGCTAGGTGCACTGAGTGTGGCAGTGGCTGCTTGGGACCTTTTGAAGGAGGTTGCCGTTATCTTCATTACCTACACCATAGTTTGGCCTCAGGTCAAATAAAAGAGAGGGAACACAGCCCCGTCCATCAATAGAAAATTGGATTAGAGATTTACTGAGCATGGCCCCTGGAGAAGGCAATGGCACCCCACTCCAGTACTCTTGCCTGGAGAATCATATGGATAGAGGAGCCTGGTGGGCTGCAGTCCATGGGGTCGCTAAGAGTCGGACATGACTGAGTGACTTCACTCTCACTTTTCCCTTTCATGCATTGGAGAAGGAAATGGCAACCCACTCCAGTGTTCTTGTCTGGAGGATCCCAGGGATAGGGGAGCCTGGTGGGCTGCCATCTATGAGGTCACACAGAGTCGGACATGACTGAAGTGACTTAGCAGGAGCATGGCCCCACCCATCAGAAAAAGACCCAGTTTCCCCCTCGGTCAGTCTCTCCCATCAGGAAGCTTCCATAAGCCTCTTATACTTCCCCATCAGAGGGCAGACAGACTGAAAATCACAATCACAGAAAACTAACCGATCTGATCACATGGACCACAGCCTTGTCTAACTCAATGAAACTATGAGCCATGACATATAGGGCCACCCAAGATGGATGGGTCATGGTGGAGAATTCTAACAAAATGTGGTCCACTGGAGAACAGGGAATGGCAAACCACTTCAGTATTCTTGCTTTGGGAACCCCATGAAAAGTATGAAAAGGCAAAAAGATAGGACACTGAAAGATGAACTCCCCAGGTTGGTAGGTGGCCAGTATGCTACTGGAGATCAGTTGAGAAATAATTCCAGAGAGACTGAAGAGATGGAGCCAAAGCAAAAACAACACCCAGCTGTGGATGTGACTGGTGATGGAAGTAAAGTCCAATGCTGTAAAGAGCAATATTGCATAGGAACCTGGAATGTTAGGTCCATGAATCAAGGCAAATTGGAGGTGGTCAAACAGAAGATGGATGGCAAGAGTGAACATCGACATTGTAGGAATCAGTGAACTAAAATGGGCTGGAATGGGTGAATTTAACTCCGATGACCATTGTATCTACTACTGTGGACAAGAATCCCTTAGAAGAAATGGAGGTTTCTTAGTTCTTAGGTTTCCTCATAGTCAACAGAAGAGTCCGAAATGGCAGTACTTGGATGCAATCTCAAAAACAACGGAATGATATCTGTTTGTTTCCAGGCAAACCATTCAATATCACAGTGATCCAAGTCTATGCCCCAACCAGTAACGCTGAAGAAGCTGAAGTTGAATGATTCTATGAAGACTTACAAAACCTTCTAGAACTAACACCCCCAAGAGATGTCCTTTTCATTATAGAGGACTGGAATGCAAAAGTAAGAAGTCAAGAAATATTTGGAGTAACAGGCAAATTTGGCCTTGGAGTATGGAATGAAGCAGGGCAAAGGCTAATGGAGTTTTCCCAAGAGAACACACTGGCCATAGCAAACATCCTTTTCCAACAACACAAGAGAAGACTCTACATATGGACATCACAGGATGGCCAACATTGAAGTCAGATTGATTCTATTCTTTGCAGCCAAAGATGGAGAAGCTCTATAGAGTCAGCAAAAACAAGACAGGAGCTGACTGTGCCTCAGATCATGAACTCCTTATTGCCAAATTCAGACTTAAATTGAAGAAAGTAGGGAAAACCACTAGACCATTCAGGTATGACCTAAATCAAATCCCTTATGATTATACAGTGGAAATGAGAAATAGATTTAAGGGACTAGATCTGATAGATAGAGTGCCTGATGAACTATGCACGGAAGTTCATGACATTGTACAGGAGGCAGTGATCAAGACCATCCCCAAGAAAGCCATTTTGCCTGAGGAGGCCTTAAAAATAGCTGTGAAAAGAAGGGAAGTGAAAGGCAAAGGAGGAAAGGAAAGGAAAGATATGCCCATTTGAATGCAGAGTTCCAAAGGAGAGATAAGAAAGCATTCCTCATTGATCAATGCAAAGAAATAGAGGAAAACAATAGAATGGGAAAGACTAGAGATCTCTTCAAGAAAATTAGAGATACAAAGGGAGCATTTCATGCAAAGATGGGCTCGATAAAGGACAGAAATGGTCTGGACCTAACAGAAGCAGAAGATATTAAGAAGAGGTGGCAAGAATACACAGAAGAACTGTACAAAAAAGATCTTCATGACATTCACAATCATGATGGTGTGATCACTCACCTAGAGCCAGACATCCTGGAATGCGAAGTTAAGTGGGCCTTAGGAAGCATCATTATGAAAAAAGCTAGTGGAGGTGATGGAATTCTAGTTGAGTTATTTGAAATCCTAAAAGATACTGCTGCTAAAGTGCTGCAGTCAATATGGCATCCAATTTGGAAAACTCAGCAGTGGCCAAAAAACTGGAAAAGGTCAGTTGTAATTCCAGTCCCTAAGAAAGGCAATGCCAAAGAATGCTCAAACTACTGCACAATTGCACTCATCTCACATGCTAGCAAAGTAATGCTCAAAATTCTCCAAGCCAGGCTTCGACAGTACTTGAACCATGAAGGTCCAGATGTTCAAGCTGGATTTAGAAAAGGCAGAGGAACCAGAGATCAAATTGCCAACATCCATTGGATCATAGAAAAAGCAAGAGAGTTCCAGAAAAACATCTACTTCTGCTTTATTGACCATGCCAAAGCCTTTGACTGTGTGGATCACAACAAACTGTGGAAAATTCTTAAAGAGACAGGAATACCAGACCACCTTACCTGCCTCCTGAGAAATCTGCATGCAGGTCAAGAAGCAACAGTTAGAACCAGATACAAAACAACAGACTGGTTCCAAATCAGGAAAGGAATGCGTGAAGGCTATATATTGTCACCCTGCTTATTTAACTTCTATGCAGAGTACATCATGAGAAATGCTGGACTGGATGAAGCACAAGCTGGAATCAAGATTGCTGGGAGAAATATCAATAACCTCAAATATGTAGATGATACCACCCTTATGGCAGAAAGTGAAGAACTAAAGAGCCTCTTGATGAAAGTGAACAAGGAGAGTGAAAAAGTTGGCTTAAAACTCAACATTTAGAAAACTAAGATCATAGCATGAAGTCCCATCACTTCATGGCAAAAAGATGGGGAAACAGTGGAAACAGTGATTGACCTTATTTTTGGGGGCTCCAAAATCACTGCAGATGTTGACTGCAGCCATGAAATTAAAAGATGCTTACTCCTTGGGAAGAAAGTTATGACCAACCAAGACAGCATATTGAAAAGCAGAAACATTACTTTGCCAACAAAGGTCTGTCTAGTCAAAGCTATGGTTTTTCCAGTAGTCATGTATGGATGTGAGAGTTGGACTATAAAGAAAGCTTATCGCTGAAGAATTAATGCTTTTGAACTGTGGTATTGGAGAAGACTATTGAGAGTCCCTTGGACTGCCAGATCAAACCAATCAATCCTAAAGGAGATCAGTCCTGAATATTCATTGGAAAGACTGGTGCTAAAGCTGAAACTCCAGTACTTTGGCCACCTGATGCCGGGGTCCAGCCCCGGTGGATCCAGGGAATTCGAAGGGTGGACGGAGTCGGCGAGGAAAGACTTATTTATTTATTAATATAAGATTAGATTAGGAAGAAATAGTGTAGTAGGAAGATTAAGTGGAGGAAGAGGGCTGAATAGCTTGGATTACGCGGAAGACCAATAAAATTCCAGACAAGGAATTTGCACCATCTACGTTGGGCCACCAGCGCTCGCTTGAATATCTAAGGGTGCCTCGCCTTAGGCTCCCTTTTGCGCGGGTCTTAACAGCCAGGGCAAGTAAGTAGACTTGGCGAGCCTCTGCGCCCCAGATGGAAATTCAGCCTGAAATTAAAGTAAAGAGGAGAAGGAGGGAAAAAGAGAGAGAGACACGGGGGAAACCAGTCCAGCGACTGGCTCCTGCTCCTATTGTTTAGAAGGCCTTATATACCTTTTAGATTGTACATAGAGATCAATGGGTAATACAAAATTATGCAGTGTTAGCAGCCCAGACTCTTATCAAAACCAGGCTTTTCTTTCTGCATACCTAATTGTATACACAAGTCTTAGGTGATTTACATGATCTTCTGGCCAAAAGGGGCCAATTAACATTTTACAGCCTTTTTTCTGATAAGGGTTTGTCAACCAGAAGACTTATTTGTGTGATCTTCCCAAAGTTTGGTGCCACTCTCAGAAAGTACTAAATAAAGTTACATTTTTACATAGCAAGGACACAAGAGGAGTGCAAAGAGAAGTAATTAACTCAAAAGTCTAGTGTTGCTAACATCAGAACTACTATATATCTTTTTTCCATATCCCGTTTACATTGATTAACATCCTCCCAGGTGCCTAAAAGATAAAGAATATGGAGGCCTGGTGGCAATCATTGAGTCAACAGTGAAATCCCATCACCAATATAATTTTTAACTCTTTAGAAAAGGCTCTGTATCTTTAAGATGCTTTTAAGCTTTGTGCCTCTCGCGGTTGGGGGCTGCAAGCAATTTACAAGCTGTAAGAGGTCCAGGGAACCTGTTAGGCAAGCTAGAGAGCAATCAGAGGGGGTTAACTGAAACATCCCTTTCAAATGCAGAAGACTAAAGCCCTGAGTTGACTTTTTTCCAGAGAATATCAGAAAAGTGGAAAAGCAGGCAGATTCTTATTTTGTGGGGGGGTGGATGCTCAGGAAATTCCAAGGGGAAAACCTGAGGTCTGATTAGCCTTGCCACCAGAGCTCTTGCCGCATGACCTTGTCACGGGTGGAATTCCTCACACTGGCTCCCGACAACCTGATGCAAAGAACTGACATTTGAAAAGACCCTGATGCTGGGAAAGATTGAAGGCAGGAGGAGAAGGTGACGACAGAGGATGAGACGGTTGGATGGCATCACCGACTCGATGGACATGAGTTTGAGTGAACTCCGGGATTTGGTGATGGACAGAGAGACATGCTGTACTGCAGTCCATGGGGTCGCAGAGTTGTACACGACTGAGTGACTGAAGTTAACTGAACTGAACAGAGTGGAGAATGGTTGGGGTTTGTTGAAGTGTCAGCATTTTGAATGTTTCACATTTCACTGTGTTTTCATCAAGTTGTTTAACCTTTCTGAGCCTCAGTTTCCTCATGTGTAAAATGAGACTTTTATCTCCACCTCATAGGGATGATATCAGAATGAAACGATATAATGTAGGTAAAGCAGAATTCCTGGTACATAAAAAGTATCTAAAACTCTTAGATATTGTGTTTTTTGGCCTTGCTGTTGTGAAAAAAGCAAAGTGATTGAGGCCCATCTATGCCCTCAGAGACACAATATGTCTTAACTAATTAACTGATGTGCCTTAATGCTGAGTGGAAGTAAGAATGTGTGGATAAGTAAGACAAGGGCACAAGTCCTATGGTGCCCACACACACCCATCCACATACAATTTCACCTGTCCAAGGAGATAGTCTAAAGCTCTAAGTGGGTACTGGCATTGTGTAACTGTGTATGGATGGGGGTGGATGTTTGTTGTGGATTTATTTTTAGTGATGGAATGGGTATGCTTGAAAGCAGAGAATTGATTGAACTAAGGAATAAGTAATGTTGACATAGAGAAGGAAAATAAAGGTGGTCTCCAGTGGAGTCATGAGGTAGAAAAAGATAGACACTGGCTGAACTTCCTCCTCTCCTAGAGGCTGAGAGGCTGCCCTGGGGGCTCCTCAGCCAGGGGGTTGCATGAAGGAAGGAAATGGCAGGTTTTGTGAGAGCGTTGCAGGTCTGGGGTGTGGAGAACTAGCTATTGGAGTTAGTTGGATTTCTATTTATTTGTATAAAAACCATCTATAGTCTGATTTCATACCTAATCCTACTTATTTTCTATGGCCATCATCTCAATCCCATTTTTTTCTTTCTCAGATTTCTAATTTTCTCTTAACAATTGAAAATTGTATTTATGTAGTGAGTTAGAGGACATCTCTGGTATTTCATATAGTTAAGACTCTACCTGCAATGCAGGAGACCTGGGTCAGGAAGATCCCCTGCAGAAGGGAATGGCAACCCACTCCAGTATTCTTGCCTGGAGAATCTCATGGATGGAGGAGCCTGGTGGCTACAGTTTGTGGGGTCCCAAAGAGTCAGACACGACTGAGTGACTAACACAGTGAATTAGAACTCTGGTCCTAGTTGTAAATCTACAGCAGTGTTTCCCAGTTGACCTCAGCTCCCACATGACAATGGAAGAAAAAGAGAGGACACAAGATTCTTAGTATTGACAAAAGACAGGACAACCAATGACCTTTGTCTAGAGTGCTATAAAATCAGGGGTGATGGCAATGGTCATGTTTTATCCATTGAAAGCTCTGAGTGGATTTATCTCTGATTAATAAAGCAATGGAAAATTAATTGTCAGGATGTCCAGTATGATGCATGAAATCTTTCAAAATACCTGACACATGGATGAACGTTAAAGAAACATTAGGAGGTAAATAGCCAGGAATTACTG
This sequence comes from Oryx dammah, assembly GCF_014754425.2. NCBI lineage: Eukaryota > Metazoa > Chordata > Mammalia > Artiodactyla > Bovidae > Oryx > Oryx dammah. The sequence continues at coordinate 49,013,723 of NW_024070186.1, forward strand.
GCCTGCGGCAAGACTGTTGTACATGGAAGGGTAAATCCAGTCATGTTATCTTTTCATTAAGATTGTTGAAGGTTGATAACAATTTTATATATTTTATTCTGATTTTTGGAATAGACTATTATCAAAGCATGCATAGAGCAAGAATGCCTTTTTCTCTATGTGTTGTTTAGACATGTAACTGGAGCCATGCATCCTATAAGATTGCACAGTAATCATTTACTGTGATTTGTCACAAGAAATCATTTGTCATAACACATGTAGTAAGAATGGCAGATCACTCTAAGGACCATAAATGTCTGAGGTCTGGTGTAGTCTTAGAATTCAAGGGCTAAATTTTCTTCAAGTTAAACTAGTGGTTTGTTTCTGATTCTTCTTTTGGTGCAGTTGTGCTATTTTAATAAATATTCAACTTAGAACATTCCACTTAAAATTTTTAATCTTTGTAGATTTATAGTATTGCAGTTCCACTGTCAAAATGACAGATACTGATACGTATTTTAAGGTAATCTTATATGATTATTTTTCAGTGTACCGTATCAATCAATGCTCTGACAGGCTATAAAATGTTACAGCTCATAAAGAACCAGTAAATACTCAATTTTCAAGGTACGGCAGAAGAGCTATAAATTAAATTGATTACATAACTGTAAAATAATTAGTCCAGTATTTCCAGATAACTTTGTTTGAAAAGTTCTCTGCCCTCGATCACTGGAAAGGAAGTGGAACTGTCTAAGTCTACCTGGGTTCACAGACTATGCTTGAGTATTTTTCATTTTTAACTTTATGTCCTAGTATCTCCCCTCTTATCCCTTCCTCAGAATGAGCTTATTTCCTCTTCTGGCTTCCAGGATCTCCTAAATTCAGATAGCTTCTAAATTTAGATCTGTTACCTAGACATCTTTCACTGGGCATGGCTTAGGTGGCATCTTCCCTTACAGATAGACCCCAAGACCAGGCTTTGAGTGTGAGTAGTTAATTTGGGAGGGTTTCCCAGAATGCTCCAGCAGGAGCAGTGAGGAAGTGACACAGGAGCCAGGGGTTTACCACAAGGCAGAATGCCACTTGTGTGCAACTGGGGTGCAGTCCCATTGGGGTTGGAGAACCTGGGAGACAGCACAGAAGATACATTAGATTTACCCTCCCTAGAGGGTAAATGGGACCGCCCATTCCAGCGAATCGCACTTGGATCCATCCAACTCTGCATATCCAAACCTGGCTCCCCAAACTTGTTTTTTCCTTCACATCCCGAAGAATATGCTACACTTTACTCCTAGATCCAGCCAGGAACCAGCCCCCCTCTGGCTTTCTCGGAGACTGAATCTTACCAGTTTTTCTCCTCAGTAGACCCTGACTCTGCCTACATTTTTCTCTCAGTAGTACTTTAGACCCTCATCATTTTCCCCACACTGCCCTACATTAGCCCCTGACTGTCTCTCCACCAGTTACACCTGTCTACCAGCCTTCCTCCTTCCAATTCCAAAATGTAGATCTGACCATGTACCTTCTCTGCTTAACATGGTTAATGACTGTCCCGGCTGGAGTGGAGTGTAAACTCCTGGCTGTGCTCCCAAGGCCCTTCATGGTATCACCGTTCTCATCAGGTCACCTCCCCACCTCACACATACTCGGGCCACACCGAGCCGCTGCAGCCTTAGCGCGGGCCCTACTGGGGCCGCTCAACCTGAAGTCGCCCCTCCTGAGGCTGCCTCCTGACGGCTCACCTGACGGGGCTGCGCCTGCTCGCATCCCTTAATGTTTCGGTGTTACCGGCCACTTACTTGCCCTTGTCCTCACTCAGCTCCAAGTGCCCCAGGGGCAGAGGCTCTTTATTAGCCTCAGCATCTGGCTACTAGCAGAGTACCTGCTCCCGTGGGTGTTCAATAGATATTTGATGAATTAACTTGCCAAAATTCTTTTCTTTTCTCCTCAAAGCAATTCTATAAGATTGTATTATTATCTTTACAGATAAAAATGTTGAGGTCAAGTAAGCCAAACACCTTACTCAAGATCACAGAGCTAACGAATGATCAAATCAGAATTTGAATTCAAACCTGCCTCTGAATTCTGTCTTCCTTCTATTTACTATTAAGGAGCATTGATTTTTAGCATCATCAGTTCAGTTCAGTTCAGTCTCTCAGTCGTGTCTGACTCTTTGCGACCCCATGAACTGCAAAACGCCAGGCCTTCCTGTTCATCACCATCTCCCGGAGTTCACTCAGACTCACGTCCACCGAGTCGGTGATGCCATCCAGCCATCTCATCCTCTGTCGTCCCCTTCTCCTCCTGCCCCCAATCCCTCCCGGCATCAGAGTCTTTTCCAATGAGTCAACTCTTCGCAAAGGTGGCCAAAGTACTGGAGTTTCAGCTTTAGCATCATTCCTTCCAAAGAAATCCCAGGGCTGATCTCCTTCAGAATGCACTGGTTGGATCTCCTTGCAGTCCAAGGGACTCTCAAGAGTCTTCTCCAACACCACAGTTCAAAAGCATCAGTTCATCGGCGCTCAGCCTTCTTCACAGTCCGACTCTCACATCCACACATGACCACTGGAAAAACCACAGCCTTGACTAGACGGACCTTTGTTGGCAAAGTAATGTCTCTGCTTTTGAATATGTTATCTAGATTGGTCATAACTTTCCTTCCAAGGAGTAAGTGTCTTTTAATTTCATGGCTGCAGTCACCATCTGCAGTGATTTTGGAGCCCCCAAAACTAAAGTCACCCACTGTTTCCACTGTTTTTCCATCTATTTCCCATGAAGTGGTGGGACCAGAGGCCATGATCTTCGTTTTCTGAATGTTGAGCTTTAAGCCAACTTTTTCACTCTCCTCTTTCACTTTCATCAAGAGGCTTTTTAGTTTCTCTTCACTTTCTGCCATAACAGTGGTGTCATCTGCACATCTGAGGTTATTGATATTTCTCCCGGCAATCTTGATTCCACCTTGTGTTTCTTCCAGTCCAGCGTTTCTCACGATGTACTCTGCATAGAAGTTAAATAAGCAGAGTGACAATATACAGCCTTGACGTACTCCTTTTCCTATTTGGAACCAGTCTGTTGTTCCATGTCCAGTTCTAATTGTTGCTTCCTGACCTGCATACAGATTTCTCAAGAGGCAGGTCAGGTGGTCTGGTATTCCCATCTCTTTCAGAATTTCCCACAGTTTATTGTGATCCACACAGTCAAAGGCTTTGGCATAGTCAATAAAGAAGAAATAGATATTTTTCTGGAACTCTCTTGCTTCTTCAATGATCCAGTGGATATTGGCAATTTGATCCCTGGTTTCTCTGCCTTTTCTAAAACCAGCTTGAACATCTGGAAGTTCATTGTTCATGTATTGCTAAAGCAGTATAAATTTCCTCTGTTTCACCCTTTATGAATTTAAAATGATCAGAACTTTTTAAAATTTCCCAGAAATAAATGTGTTCATGTTAACTTCTTCTAGAAACAAAATATTCAGCCATCAGCAATACAAAGACCTACAAGTTTTGGTGTAGCGCTTGCTGAGAGTAGCCTGTGAATTTTGTACTGGAACTTTAATGTGTGGGTGTTAGATCATGGTAATGAATACCCATGGTTAGATTGTGATGCCTCTGAGCTCGTGAAATTTAAATAAGCATCAGTCAGTTGACAGCCAAGAGGATATATGTGGGGGCCTGTGGGGTGGGCAGGGTGAGAAAATTTGGAAATATAAGCAGTAAATTTTCATACATCACTGATTGTGGAAATGAAATGATTATCCATCAATTACAAAGCAGTTAAATGGATCTGTTTCTGGTTTTTACTGCACTATTTATGTATCCAAGTCTCCTGCAAGAGCTACTTATGCACCACAGTTCATGCTTGACAGTCAGCATCAATACACAGTGGTCATTGGATTTAGAAATAAGTAAGCAATGAAAAGGAAGGAAATGTACTGAAAGAATGCCACTTTTGAAATAAAGCATGTACCTAGGAAATTATAAGTAAATAATTTCCAAAGACAAAATTAGGTCACCTAACAGGAGTATTTTTTTTATGTTGTGAAACTTAAAAGACAAAATTATCTGTAAAAGCTATTAGTCAGTTCCATTCAGTCACTCATTTGTGTCTGACTTTTTGTGACCCCATGGATTGCAGCACGCCAGGCCTCCCTGTCCATCACCAAATCCCAGAGTTTACTCAAACTCATGTCCATTGAGTCAGTGATGCCATCCAACCATCTCATTCTCGGTTGTCCCCTTCTCCTCCCACCTTCAATCATTCCCAGCATCAGGGTCTTTTCCAGTGAGTCAGTTCTTTGCATCAGGTAGCCAAAGTATTGAAGTTTAAGCTTCGACATCAGTCCTTCCAATGAACATCCAGGATTGATCTCCTTTAGGATGGACTGGTTGGATCTCCTTTCAGTCCAAGGGATTCTCAAGAGTCTTCTCCAACACCACAGTTCAAAAGCATCAATTCTTCGGCAGTCAGCTTTCTTCACAGTCCAACTCTCACATCCCTACATGACCACTGGAAAAACCATAGCCTTGACTAGAGGGACCTTTGTTGGCAAAGTAATGTCTCTGCTTTTGAATATGCTATCTAGGTTGGTCATAACTTTTCTTCAAAGGAGTAAGCATCTTTTAATTTCATGGCTGCAGTCACCATCTGCAGTGATTTTGGAGCCCCCCAAAATAAAGTCACCCACTGTTTCCACTGTTTCCTCATCTATTTGCCATGAAGTGATGGGACCAGATGCCATGATCTTAGTTTTCTGAATGTTGAGCTTTAGGCCAACTTTTTCACTCTCCTCTTTCACTTTCATCAAGAGACTCTTTGATTCTTCACTTTCTTCCATAAGGGTGGTGTCATCTGCATATCTGAAGTTATTGATATTTCTCCCAGCAATCTTGATTCCAGCTTGTGTTCATCCAGCCCAGCATTTCTCATGATGTACTCTGTATATAAGTTGAATAAGCAGGGTGACAATACATAGCCTTGATGTACTCCTTTTCCTATTTGGAACCAGTCTGTTGTTCCAGTTCTAACTGTTGCTTCCTGACCTGCATACAGATTTCTCAAGAGGCAGGTCAAGTGGTCTGGTATCTCTTTCAGAATTTTCCAGAAATCCAAAGTTGCACAAGTATGTTTCCTTAACATCCATTTAAGCTCTTGGATCAGGGCTTCCCAGGAGATGCAGTGGTAAAGACTGCCCACCAATGCAGGAAATGCAGGTTTGATTCCTGGGTTGGGAAAATCCCCTGGAGGAGGAAATGGCAACCCACTTCAGCATTCTTGCCTGGAAAAACCCATGGACAGAGGGGCCTGATGGGCTATAGTCTATGGGCTTGCAAAGAGTTGGACGCAACTAAGCACAGCACACCCAGCACAAGCTCTGGGTCAGTTGGATTCCTAATGCAAAATGTGAGATTGAAAATTTTAAGCATTCTTTGAGAACTTAGAATAAATGAGAAAATTAATATAAAACAGTTAATATAGTACATGGAATATGGCAAACAATCAATTAATGCTTGCTCCAATTATCATTAATATTACTATAGGAAGCACAATCACTGCATGAGATTTTATTTTGTGATGCCAATATTAGACACACACATACACACCGCTGACTCTCCCTATGAGGCTAAAGTTAGATTTATGATCTATAAAGTTCTCACAGTTCCATCCTCAAAGAACACAGCAGACACAAATGATCTGTTGTTGTTGTTGTTCAGTCACTAAGTCATGTCCAACTCTTTGCAACCTCATGGACTACAGCATGCCAGGCTCCTCTGTCCTCTACCATCCCCCAGAATTTGCTCACATTCATGTCCATTGAGCCAGTGATGCTGTCTAACCATCTCATCTGCCACCTCCTTCTTTTGCCTTCTATCTTTCCCAGTACTGGGTCCTTTCCAATGAGTCAGCTCTTCGCATCAGGTGGCCAAAGTATTGAAGTTTCAGCTTCAGCATCAGTTCTTCCGATGAATATTCAGGGTTGATTTCCTTTAGGAATGACTGGTTTGATCTCCTTGCAGTCCAAGGGACTCGCAAGAGTCTTCTCTAGCACCACAGTTTGAAAGCATCAGTTCTTTGGTGCTTAGCCTTCTTTATGGTCCAACTCTCAAATCCATACATGACCACTGGAAACACCGTAGCTTTGACTATATGGACCTTTGTTGGTAAAGTGATGTCTCTGCTTTTAAATACACTGTCTAGGTTTGTCAAAACTTTCCTTCCAATGATCAAGTATCTTTTAATTTTGTGATTGTGGTCACCATCTGCAGTGATTTTGGAGCCCAAGAAAGAAAACCTTTCACTGCTTCCACTTTTCCCCCTTGTATTTGCCATGAAGATGGCACTGGATTCCATGATACTAGGATTTATAATGTTGAGTTTCAAGACAGCTCTTTCACTCTTTTTTTTCACCCTCATCAAGAGACTCTTTAGTTCTTCTTCGCCTTATGCTATTAGTGGAATCATCTTCATATCTGAGGTTGTTGATATTTCTCCCAGCAATCTTGATTCCAGTTTGTGATTCATACAGCCCATCATTTCACATGCAGATGGTGACTGCAGCCATGAAATTAAAAGATGTGTACTCCTTGGAAGGAAAATTATGACCATGCTAGACAGCATATTGAAAAGCAGAGACATTACTTTGCCAACAAAGGTCCATCTAGTCAAGACTATGGTTTTTCCTGTGGTCATGTATGGATGTGAGAGTTGGACTGTGAAGAAAGCTGAATGTCAAAGAATTGATGCTTTTGAACTGTGGTGTTGGAGAAGACTCTTGAGAGTCCCTTGGACTGCAAGAAGATCCAACCAGTCCATTCTGAAGGAGATCAGCCCTGGGATTTCTTTGGAAGGAACGATGCTAAAGCTGAAACTCCAATACTTTGGCCACCTCATGCGAAGAGTTGACTCATTGGAAAAGACTCTGATGCTGGGAGGGATTTGGGGCAGGAGGAGAAGGGGACGGCAGAGGATAAGATGGCTGGATTACATCACCGACTCAATGGATGTGAGTCTGAGTGAACTCCGGGAGTTGGTGATGGACAGGGAGGCCTGGCATGCTGCGATTCATGCAAAGAGTCGGACACGACTGAGTGACTGAACTGAACTGAACTGACTGATTCTGCATAGAATTTAAATAAACGTGGTGATAATAGCCTTGTTGTACTTCTTTCACAATTTTGAACCAGTCAGTTGTTCTATGTCGGGTTCTAATTCTTGCTTCTTGACCCACATAAAAGTTTCTCAGGAGACAGGTAAGGTGGTCTAGTATTCCCATATCTTTAAGAATTTTCCACAGTGTTGTGATCCACACAGTTAAAGGCTTTAGCATAGTCAATGAAGCAAAAGTAGATGTTTTTCTGGAACTCCTTTGCTTTGTCCATAATCCAACAAACATTGGCAATTTGCTCTCTGGTTTCTCTGCCTCTTTGAAACCCTCATCCTACTTCTTTTTACTTTCCCACAACTTCTAACCCCTGTTAACCACTGATCTGTTCTCCATTCCTATGTCTTCTCTGGAATACCATACACATGGTATTATTCAATATGTGATCTTTTGAAACTGGCTTTTTTTACTTGATATAATGCTTTTGAAAGTCATTCATGTTATATATCAACAGTTTGTTCAGCTATAAAGATATTGATAAAGATAAAGATAAAAATATAAAGATGTTGCTGAATAGTATTCCATTATGCAGCTGTGCCTTATTTGTTTATCCATTCTCCCATTGAAAACTGTTTTGCTTGTTTCCAGTTTTTCACTACTATGTATAATGCTGCTATAAACATTCATGTATGGGCGTTTTTGTTGTTAATGTATTTCTTTTCCATTCTGCTTGGGTAAATAACCAAGTGTGGGATTGCTGAGCCAAATGATATATGCTCAGGTTTATAAGAATCTGCCTAGGTTTATAAGACTCTGCCTAAGTATTTTCCAGAGTGGCTGTACCATTTTGCATTCTACCAGCACTGTGTGAGAAATCCAAGTCTTCTGCATCCTTATGAGCACTTGATGTGATCAGTCTTTTTTTTGTTTGTTTTAGCCATTCTAATAGTCTTTTTGTCTTATAATTGTTAGAATTCTATTCTTCATATCTTCAGGGACCCTCTGGTACCACATATTGTTCTGTCAAGAAACCTTGAGACACATTCTCTAATTTAATATAGTGGCTTCATTTCAATCTTGAAATGCATCATGACATGAGATACTTCTGAATATTGTCAAGCCTTATGAAGTCATTATCATCTCCATCCTCTGCCAACTAGAATACTTTTTCATTATCAGTAATTAAACATATATTGCAATTATGTAGATGAGCACTCATTTTTGCTTACTTTGGGCCTGGCTTATGTATTTAAATTGACAAATGTCAAGGAACACTCAACAAAACTTTACATATCCTTTGCTTTTAACTTCATTAACATGAAGTTAACATTAATGAAGCAGAAGCCTCCTTTCTTCCTCTTTAGAAACTTGCTTTCAACAAACATCTATTGAGTTCCCTCTTAGTGCCAGGAAGTTTTCCAGGTGCTTAGGGTACAGCAGTGAATAAAACTTGACCTAACAATGCTAAAATTTTTAGAGCAGATCGGACAATAGAAAATAAATAGTTGAGTTAAGTAATATTCTAAATGAAGAGTGTTCCAATCTAAGAACATGGTATATCTCTGCATCAGTTTGTGTCATCTTTGATTTCTTTCATCAGTATCTTATAGTTTTCTGAATACAGGTCTTTTGCCTCCTTTGGAAGGTGTATTCCTAGGTATTTTATTCTTCTTGTTGCAATGGTAAATGGCCTTGTTTCCTTAATTTCTCTTTCTGATCTTTTGATGTTAGTGTATAGGAGTGCAAGAGATTTCTGTATATTTACTTCATATTCTGCTACATTGTCAGATTAACTGCTGAGCTCTAGTAGTTTCTGGTAGCATCTTTAGGATTTTTTGTAGTATCATATCATCTGCAAACAGTGACAGTTTATTACTTATTTTCCAGTTTGGGTTTCTTTTATTTCTTTTTCTTCTCTGATTGCCATGGCTGGGACTTCCCAAATCATGTTGAATAAAGGTGCTTAGAGTGGACATTCTTGTCTTGCTCCTGAACTTAGAGGAAATGCTTTCAGTTTTTCACCATTGAGAATGTTTCCTGTGGATTTGTTGTATATGGCCTTTAATTATTTTGAGGTAGGTTCCCTCTTTGCCCACTTTCTAGGAGAGTTTTTACCATAAATGAGTGTTGAATTTTGTCAGAATCATTTTCTGCATCTATTGAGGTGATCACGTGGTTTTTATTCTTCAGTTTGTTAACACTGTATATCATATTGACTGGTTTGATATGCTGGAGAGTCTTTGCATTCTTGGGGTAAATCCCATGTCATCATGGTGTATAATCCTTTTAATCTGTTGTTGGATTTAGTTTAGTAGTTATTTTGTTGAAGATTTTTGTGTCTGTGTTCATCAGTGATATTGGCCTGTAATTTTCTTTGTGTGTGTGTGATGTCTTTGTCTGGTTTTGATATCAGAGTGATGGTGTCCTTGTAGAATGAGCCTGGGCATGTTCCTTCCTCTGCGATGTTTTAGAAGAGTTTCAGAAGGTAGGTTTTAACTCTTATCTAAATGTTTGACAGAATTTACCTGTGAAGCCATCTAATCCTGGAATTTTTGTTTGTTGGGAGTTTTTAAATCACAGTTTCTATTTCATTACTTATGATTGGTCTGTTCATATTTTCTATTTCTTAATTCAGTCTTTGAAGATTGTACCTTTCTAAGAATTTGTCCATTTTTTCTAGAGTATCCATTTTACCTGCGTATAGTTGCTTGTAGTAGTCTCTTATGATCTTTTGTATTTCTGTGGTGTCAGTTGTAATTTCTCCTTTTTCACTTCTAATTTTATTGATTGGAATTTTCTCCCTTTTTTCCTTGATGAATCTGGCTAAATGTTTATCAATTTTGTATATCTTCTCAAAGAACCAGATTTTAGTTTCATTGATCTTTACTATTGTTTTCTTTGTCTTTATTTCATTTATTTTTGAACCAATCTTTTTTATTTCTTTCCAACAGTGAAAGACTTTACACCCTCACTTACACCGATGGATAGGTCATCAATAAGGAAACACAAGCCTTTCATGACACATTAAACCTGATAGATCTAATTGATATTTATAAGACATTCCATTCAAAAGCAGCAGAAAATTTTTCTTCTCAAATGCATGTGGAACATTCCCGAGGATAGGTCACATCTTGGGTCAAAATCAAGCCTTGGTCAATTTAAGAAAATTGAATTCATATCTAGCATCTTTTCTGACCACAACACTATGAGATTAGAAATCAATTACAGGAAAAACTATGAAAAACACAAACACATGGAGGCTAAACAATATGCTACTAGAAGCCAATAGATTTGCTGAAGAACCCAAAGAGGAAAATACCTAGAGGCAAATGACAATGAAAGCACAGTGATCTAAAACCTATGGGATGCAGCAAAAGTATTTCTAAGAGGGAAGGTTATAGCAATACAGTCTTACCTCAGGAAACAAGAAGAATCTCAAATAAACAAAAAGCAATTGGAGAAAGAACAAATAAAAAAGAATGGATGTATGTATATTTTATCACTGGTTGACTTTGCTGGACAGCAGAAACTAACACAAAACTGTGAATCAACTTTACTTTGATAAAAATTTTAAAAATAAAGCAAGGAAGGAGTTTGCAATCTTAGACAGAGAAGATATGAAGAGGTTCAGTGAGAAGGTGATGTCTGAGCGAAAACTAGAGTGAGGAGAGAGAAAACCCTGTGGTTATCTCTGAAATCATGTCACAGGTAGAGGAAGCAAGGGCATAGGCTTCAAGGCATGATCAGAGAGCAGCAAAGGAAGATGGTACAAGAGGTTCAGAGAGGTAACAGTGGACCATACTATGTGGGACCTTGTAAACCACTATAATGATTTTTGCTTTTACTCAAGATGGGAAACCACTGGAAGATTTTTAGCAGAGAAACGATGTGATGGGACTTTATAACTTTTGTGTACGATATAGACCTGGGGCCAAGAGTGGAAGCAGGAAGGCCAGTTTAGAGACTAATCCAGGCTAGAGATAATGGTGTCTGGGACGAGGGTGACCATGAAGCCAACCAGGCTGAAGGAATAACTTTTATCTGAGCATTCTAATAATACATTTTATGCTATTCCTATTTTTAGGGTAAAGAAAAACTCATTTTTAATATGCTGGCATATTACCAGTGTTTGGATTTCATCAAATACATAGGGGTGTGCTTGAAGAATCAATATAATGCATATTGCAATTCCAAGCAGAAGCTACAGCTATACCAATCAGAGAACTTTGAATCCATGTGCTCAGGAAAATGCTGCATTTACAGTTTACAGCTTAAGTGTAGTGCCTCAGTCAGATAATACAATCCATCTCCAGTATTGAGGACATTTCTCTCACATTTTGTAGCTGATTATGGAGATACTGGCAGATTCCATAGCTGCTCAGAGGCAGCCAGTTTAAATAATCCAGTGAAGCTCCCTCAAGGATTTCATCTCTTCTGTGCATGTCTATTACATCAAAGAGTTACTATATTGTGAGACCCTATCAAAAATTACAAATGCCTCTGACATATTCAAAATGATGAAAATTGTCTTTACTAAATAAAATGTGATTAGAAAACAAATCTTAGTATTTTTTATTCAGAAAGTAGCACTATGATGTCAGATCACACATCTTTTTTGGATATTTTGGTGAGGAAAAAAAAAGTCTTGCTTCCACATCAGCGAGTACTGGTGTTAGTTTTTGCCAACAGATTTGAAAGAAATCTGTCCAAGGTCACAAGCATCACCTCCCTCTTCAGAGCCACTTTTCCAAGAAGTTTCATTTGTGAAGTGGGAAGAGAATATGAAGTTTTTCTACATATATAAATGTTTTCTGGTCTTCTACTAAACATCTTGAAACATGAAATTGCATTTCAGGTAGCAGTTTCTCTTATCTTTGAAAAGAACAAAGTCTTCGTTGCCACCTACTTGTTAAAGAAGTATGCATTCATGTATTGATTTACTATATGGATATGTTAAGCCCATAGTATTCAAATTAGGGATCTACATAGATTTTCCAAGGAGTATGAGGGCATGAATTCTTTATAATGGACAAATGCTTTCATAATTTCAATTTTCTATTAAAATTTCTCTAGACCTGAGCTACATGAGAACATACTTCAGGTTATTTTTTTCCTTTCCTTCTTTTTCTTTATAAGCACTTCTTCCACATAAAAAAGAGAAAATATATCTCACCCACCAGAAATTTAATATGCAGCATTGCCCAAGGTGTTACAATGTCCAAGACATAAAATACTAACCCTGATTTTCAGAAAGGGATTGATTCCAATGACTAGGTAGTAAATTGTTTTGCAAGTCGGGTGTTTTGCAAGTCAGATAGTTTTTAATGAAGTTGAAGGAGGATCTAATTCAGTTTTCAGCTGATAGATCATTAAATACAATGTTTGATGAAAAGCACTGCAATTTTAAGAATATGACTTACAAAGAGTTTAGAGACTTAAGCAACATTTATAGAACTGAAACTTTTATTCTTGTTTATCTATTCATATAAATAAGCCTTCTCAGGCTTACATCTCTAAAGATGATAAATAGAAATGATGCAAAACCCTCTCTCATTCTCCCAGAAAGGAATACTTATTCAAAGATAGATGAACCAATAGAAAAATGGCTTAATTCATCTCATTAAATGATGCAATCCCAATAAAAATAATTTTTCCTTTGTTAATTATCTATCAAAATTTGTAATATATTTATGTTGTTTTGGTAAATTATGTACTACTAATAATTATAATTAAAACTAGAATAAATTTTAAATGCTTAAAGCCTTACAGCCATAGAAAATAAATTCTGACAATGCATTCACATTTTATGCAGAGAAATAAGATTGAGTAATCAATCAAAAGACTTTTAAGCATATAATTTATATTAAATTTAGATAAAGTTCTCTGGTGGTGGTGGTTTAGTTGCTAAGTTGTGTCTGACTCTTGTGACCCCATGGACTCTAGCCTGTCAGGTTTCTCTATCCATGGGATTCTCCAGGCAAGAATATTGGAGTGGGTTGCCATTTCCTTCTCAGGGGATCTTCCTAACCCAGGGATCGAAGCTGAGTCTCCTGCATTTCAGGCAGATTCTTTTCTGACTGAGCTATGAGGGAAAATCAAAAGACTTTTAAGCATATAATTTATATTAAATTTAGATAAAGTTCTGTAGGTGAAACAAAATGTCAAATTCCTCATCTGCTCATTCTTATGGCCACCTTTTCCTGTAGATCTTTTAGCAGTTTTTCATAATTTTTTTCACCTCTACCCCTGAAAGTTCTAACTTCTGAGCCACCTCTCAATCTGTTTCTGTTGATTATTTCTTCTCTTGACCATGAATCATATTTTCTTGCATTTTTTGTACATTATAATTTTTCTTAAGGAGAACAGTTTGTATAAGGGTTAAATATAGACTGAAAAAAATGACATCTTCAAAAAGGGGAACATTTATTTCCTATCAGGTCACTAGAGTGGAAACTTATTCAATTTGAACTGTATTTGAACAGACTGGAAGCTTTTTGCACCAGTAGTCTGCTTTGGCTCACCACCATTGGTTTCAGATATTCTGAGAGCATGATCCAGACTTTGCTTCCAACAAGATAGCATTGGAAAGATTCCAGAACCCTTCCTGTGCTTTGGAGTTCAAAACTACGGGTGATATTTCCTTGCTTATAGCCCAGTTGAAATGCTTTTGAGTTACTGGGGAGTTTTCTCCACTTACTGGTTCTGCCCCTGTTTTCCACACCTATGGAGACTGAACCTTCAGCCGGATTAAAACTTCCTTCACTTTTGGAGTGCTGCCATCATGCACTACGAAGATCAGAAAGGTCCTGTAAAAGCTTCTCTTAGCAGCTTTTAATCTTTGGTAGCTGAAAGTGTGGAGTGCTTCGATGCATTTCCCTCAGCTTTCTTCCCATGTTCCCCATCACTCTCCACTTTGGGAGGTGGGAGCTTTGCATTGGAGAGAGTCTTTGTGAGCCTCAAAGAGAAATGTTTCTCAGTTTTCCTGCCCCTAGCCTCTTGCTTTGGGCATATTGCCTTCTATACCCATTAAAGATCTGTGAGTAAAAGTTGGTAGGTAGGTACATATTCACCGAGTTGATTGGAGTTCCTAGGCGTGTCCTCTGTCATGCCATCACAATATGGCTATTCAATATTGGTTTAATGTTTGACTGGCTTCAGTTCTTATACCTACCTATCTATGGGGGGAGCCATAGATTTCTTCTCTCCTGGGAAAAGCTTATCATTTTCTGAATTTCCCTTATTTATGTATCTTTACAGCTTATCTGTTTTTTTCTGCAGCTTATTTTATTTTTTTAATTTAAGATTTTTATTTGTTAAGTCAGGGGCAATGATCTATTGTGACTTTCTATATACATACCAGAAGTCCTATTCAAGTATATATTAAACCTGAGAACGGTGGATATTATTCAGTATTTAGATTCCATTAGTTTCATTCTAAGTGATGTTTCAACTCGATTTGAAAAAATTAAATTTATACAGTATTCCAAGAAGTACATCCTTCAGAACTATTTAAACTTATAATGAAAAGTTTTAGATGTCAACTTTAAAAATGTAAGGGAATACATAATTCTTAATATTTTTTGGAGGTAGTACATGATTGATCTCAGCCATAATAATAAAGGTGATCTTTTTTATTCTTTCCTGATCATAGGAGTTGTTTGACTGGCCCAGTTTTGCTTTAGGCTGTGGGTTCTCTAGGCTTGGCTCTAATCCTCTTTTTGTAGGCTGTAATGGAATGAGGTCAAAGCCTTGCCAATCTCTCTCTAGATAGAAACTGAAGACATTTGGAGCAGCCTAGAACTCTTTCGAAGAAGAGATTTTAAAAGCTATCATTAATTTTATAATTTTCATCTCAAAGATATATAATTTTTAAACATCCTTGATTCAGATAAAGTAAATTTCCATTTCTATCTCAAATGTAATACATTTTAGAATTGTTCCTGGAAAATATATTTTAAATTGTTATAACAGATTTTTCTTTACCAAGTCAGTGATTTTAAACAGTCTGCTCCAAAATAAACACTATTCAACATATATTATAGGAAGCAGATTTTGTTTTTTTAGTATATCATGTATAGATTTAATTTCCTTCTTTAAAACCTAAGTTTTCATTATATAAGATTCACTTAGGCATTGAATCCAGTCAGATTTAAAAGATTAAAAAATTGGGTTTTTTTACTCATATTTGAAGAAAAGAATGGTAATCTCTTTTTCATAGGTTGCAGACTTTGCCATTTGATAACTAAAAACAATTTAGCAAAATTATTTGTATGTAAATTTTGGTTGCATCATTTTTTTGTTGTTGTTTGTGGAGTGCTTCTTATGGTGTCAATAATTAGTGCGCAGTGCAAAAAGGTATTTTTTTCAATCTCTGTCAATTCAAGACTTATAATTATCTGGACATAAAATAGAATGAAGCTTGCTTAATATCAGTCCTTTTAATGTAAGATAACTGTGTAATCATAATTAACTAAAAGTTAAATGAAATAGTTTTAAATCCTCAAACACTTGAGGTAACCAAACAATTAAAATGCTAACTGTATATCAGTCTTATATTTTGACCTAAAGTAAGTTTCCTGAAAGCTGAAGAACTGTGGTTTTCCTTTTATGTATCTATCCAACAATGTAAAAGCAGCTCCAAACTTCACATTTCTCAGTAAGTCAGGATGCTCTTCCTTTACAATTAGAATATTTCATTGTAGGGCATAAGGTTTTGAATGCAGTAAATCTTGTTGTTGATATTTTGTGACTTTCACTTGATAACTAACGATAGCAACTAACATTCATTCTATGCCAGGCCCTGCGCCAAGCTTTTTATAGGGATGATCTCATTTGACTCTCCTAGCACCCTATGAAATAAGTATTATTATCTCTATCCTGGAAATGAGGAAGCCAAGCTTAGTGGGTCAGATAGCTTGTCTAAGCAATAACCAATAAGTGGCATAGCAAGCATTTGAACCCAGATCTGTCTCATTCCAATACCCTTGACCATACTATTTTCCAGTGTATTTTATGTGCTAAATGTGTGTGTGCAGCTGTGCTCAGCCACTCAGTCATGCCCAACTCTTTGTGGCCCCATGGGCTGTAGCCTGCCAGCCTCCTCTGTCCATAGAATTTTCTAGGCAGGAATACTGAAGCACATTGCCATTTCCTATTCCAGGGGATCTTCCCAACACAGAAATGGAACCTGCATCTCTTGTGTTTCCTGAACTGGCAGTCAGATTCTTTACCACTGGCACCACCTTGGAGGCCCACGTGCTGAATAGTCATATTCTAAGAGACCAAGTGGAATAACAGACTGGTTCCAAATTGAGAATGGAGTACGACAATGCTGTATACTGTCACCCTGCTTATTTATTATATGCAGAGTACATCATGTGAAATGCTGGGCTGGATGAAGCACAAGCTGGAATCAAGATTGCAGGGAGAAATATCAATAACCTCAGATATGCAGATGACACCACCCTTGTGACAGAAAGCTAAGAGGAACTAAAGAGCCTCTTGATGAATGTGAAAGAGGAGAGTGAGAAAGCTGGCTTAAAACTCAGCATTCAAAAAACTAAGATGGCATCTGGTCCTGTAACTTCTTAGCAAATAGATGGGGAAACAACGGAAACAGTGACAGACTTTATTTTCTTGGGCTCCAAGAATCACTGCAGATGGTGACTGCAGCCATGAAATTAAAAGATGCTTGCTCCTTGAAAGAAAAGCTATGAAAAACTTAGACAAAATATTAAAAAGCAGAGATATTATTTTACCAACAAGGGTCTGTCTAGTCAAGGCTATGGTTTTTCCAGTGATCATGTATGGATGTGAGAGTTGGACAATAAAGAAAGCTGAGCACTAAAGAATTGATGCATTTCAACTGTGATGTTGGAGAAGACTCTTGAGAGTCTCTTGGACTGCAAGGAGATTCAACCAGTCCATCCTAAAGGAAATCAATCCTGAATATTCATTGGAAGAACCGATGCTGAAGCTGAAACTCTAATACTTTGGCCACCTGATGCAAAGAGCTGACTCATTAGAAAAGACCCTGATGCTGGGAAAGATTGCAGGCAGGAGGAGAAGGGGTTGACAGAGGATAAGATGGTGGGATGGCATAACCGACTTGATGGACATGATTTTGAGCAAGTTCTGGGATTTGGTGTAGGACAGGGAAGCCTGGTGTGCTGCAATCCATAGGGTCACAAAGTATAGGACATGACTGAGTGACTGAACTGAAGACACCAAGTATCAAATCTTATTCTTGACATACATATGCTTTGTTTTAATTAGTTACTTCTGTAATGATGCCATGTAATAGAACACTCCAAACTGAGTGCTTCTGATAATCAGGATCTGTTGTTTTTTGATCCCATGAGTGTAGGGCAGCCAGGAGGACTGCTTCAAGCAGTTGGTCAGTTGGGCTTAGCTTCAGCCTTAGAATTGGGTCCATATCTGCTTTAAGTGTCATCATATTCTCCTTGGGCCAGGAGCTCCCTAAGGCATGTTTGTCTTATGGCAAAGCACAGTGGTGCAAGGGTATAATCCAAACCACACAAGCAGATTTTAGGTTTCTCCTTGTAGCACATCTGCTCACAGTCCATGGGCCAAAAGAAATCACAGGCCCAGGTTCCAAGTCAGTGGGACAGAAAAATATGCTACACCCCATGGGAATATTCTAACACGAAGTCAGTCTATCACATATTGCTTGTACAGTGCTGTGGGTTGAGTGCTTTCTTTTGTTACAGTCAACATTGTACATGATAGGTCTATGAACTGAAGGTGTATGTATATCACAGATGCTACACAGAATAGAAACAGAAACATATTATAAATTATCAAGTGCAGCTTCTTTCTTCATACCAATTCTTTACTTTTTAAAATAAAAAAATCTGCTGCTATTTGGAAAAATAAAACTAATAAAGCTTAAAAAGTATTTTGAGACAAGATTGGCTATTTAAAAAAACACATATACATAAATTAAAATGAAATTGCATCTTGGTTTCTAATAGCATTTTCCAATAAAAGGAAAAAGTATGAAAAAGTGGGGGAAAAGAGTAACTTTACTTGGAGAAACTTGAGAAACACTACCTCTAGCAGGCTGTCAGGATTAACTTCAGCAGTGATAAGTCAGGTTGATGTGATTGACTTACCACTGCAGTCTATGTCTACGGTTTTCCTCCCAAAATACACAACATAGAAAAACATTTTAAAAATCTCAGTTGAGAGACATTTGAGAAAATACCTATCCAGTATATCTCAAAATTGCCAGTCATTAAAAAATAAAGTCTGAGAAATTGTCACAATCAAGAGCAGCCTAAGGAGACACAATGTCTAATGTAATGTGGCATCATAGATAGAGTCCTGGGGTGGGAAAATGCACATTAGGTTAAAACTAAGAAAATTTGAATAAAGTATAGACTTTAGCTAATAATGGGCTTCCCAGATGTCTCAGGATAAAGAATCTGCTTGCCAATGCAGGAGATGCAGGTTCAATTCCTGGGTCAGGAAGATCTGCTGCAGAAAGAAATGGCAACCCACTCCAGTATTCTTGCCTGGGAAATCCCATGGATAGAGGAGCCTGGAGGGCTATTGTCCATGGGGTCATAAAGAGTCAGACAGGACTGAGTAACTGAGCATGTTAGCTGATAACAATATATCCATATGGGTTTATTAGGGCCTTTCTGGTGGCTCAGTCCGTTAAGAACCTGCCTGCAGTCTGCCTGGCTTTAATCCCTGGATTGAGAAGATCCCCTGGAGTAGGAAATGGCAACCCACTTCAGTATTCTTGCCTGGAGAGTTCCATGGACAGAGGAGTCTGGCAGGCTATAGTCCATGGGGTTATAAAGAGTCGGACATGACTAAGTGACTTAACACAGTATGGGTTTATTAATTGTGACAAATACACCATACATGTAAGATGTTAATAGGAGGGAAACTGGGTGTGAGGTGAATGGGAACTCTGTACCATCTTCACAGTTTTTATGTAAATATAAAACTATCTAAAACAAGTTTCTTTAAGACAAATATTAAGTTGCAATGATATAGAGGAAAGAAAAACAATAAAAACTAATTAAAAGAAAAAAACAAATACCAGAAAAAAGTTTCAAGGAAATTTAGTGATACTAAATAATCGTGGCAGTTGCAAAAACCGAGTCAAAGCTCAAAACTATGTAACTCTTGCTGAATATGTCTCATTAATATTTGATCTTTAAACATTTAAAGCTGGATATTCTGAAAGCATTGCCCTGGGACTGCCTAAGACAAAGCATGCCATGCCCTCCTCCAATGAATTCTCCCAACCCAGGGATTGAACCCAGGTCTCCCGCATTGCAGGCAAATTCTTTACCATCTGAGCCACCAGGGAAGTCAAGAAAAAGCAAGGAAGAGTCACATGCCAGTCTTTAGGAATGAAAGTCTTGTTGGTTTGACAGAATTCTCTCTCTCACACACACACACATACACACTGTATGTGGGGTACCATCCATCCTCCCTGTGGTTTCTGATACCCTCCTGAACCCTTCACCCTTGGCCCTCCTGGTTATACACACACACACACACACACACACACACACACACACACGCTATTATTACCTTGTGCTTCTCAGAAAAAGAGGAACATGGACAGGAAAGGGTTAAAACAAATGACTGGCAGTGTGTGTAGAGGGGTGGGGGTTGGGGGGAGTGTCTTGGAACATCCCAGGGTCCCTAGTAGGACGCTGGCTAAGAACATCTGAGAACCCTTCTTAAACTATTGACTGTATAGAATAAAGGCAAAACTCCATTAAATGCATCAAAAAATAAGAGTAATTATGTTCTCAATTTTTTAAACAACGCAATAAAACATTCAAGAAAAGATATGGTTGGATTTTGATAAAGCTGCAATGGCGTCCAGTAGCAGTCCTCTCTCTGCTTTATATTTTACTGTTTCTCTTGAGAGCAACCTTGACATCCCATTTCTGGTTCACATGTTTCAGGAAAAAAAAAAAAAAAGAAAGCATATTGTCAGTCATGGAATTGATATACAGTGCTTCTTGACATGTCTATTTTTAATTAAAACACATTTTAATTAAAAAAGGAGAGAGCAATTTTAAGAAGAGAAACTCTCTGCCAGATGGTGATTCCTAATTTACCTCAAATGTGTTGGGAGCCACATGATTCATTTTTGATTAGCTTGGGTTTGTACGTTGTAGAGAATAGTAATTTTATTATGAAAAATAACCATCTACAGCACCCCTGCTAAGTGAGGTAAGTAGGCGTGGGTAGGCATGGTCACCTGCCTTAGTGGGAGTGTTTTACAGCTCTTCACCCAGGAATTCTCATGGCATGAATAACATTTCTGTGTAAAAATCCATGTGTGCAGTAGCACTTTTGTTAATAAATAAAACTCCTGCAATATCAGATTCAAATTTGCAAGGGTAGGACCACATTTGAGTGCCAAGTCTCAGAGCCAAAAAATACCTCTGGACAGGGGTCCACTTGCAGTCGTGGTCAGGACTTCCAATGAAGCTGGATGGGAGGAAAATGACTGTTCTTCCAAATTTTTTTCCCCTATAGTTTCATATCTCATTGGCTTCATTACCAAATCTAAATTCCTTACAAGCTCTTTGCCCTACAAATACATGTACCTCACATGTTCCCAGTCTATAGACCATAGTAAGCATATATAGTATATACTATACAATAGTACTTTCTGTAAAATACTGTGTACTAGAACCACACTAAGTATAGTTCCATGTCTTGAGACTGTCGTGAGTAAAAGAAGGTGATTAGAAGGAAGTGGAGAAGGCAATGGCACCCCACTCCAGTACTCTTGCCTGGAAGATCCCATGGACAGAGGAGCCTGGTAGGCTGCAGTCCATGGGGCCGCTAAGAGCCGGCCATGACTGAGCGACTTCCCTTTCACTTTTCACTTTTACGCATTGGAGAAGGAAATGGCAACCCACTCCAGTGTTCTTGCCTGGAGAATCCCAGGGACGGGGGAGCCTGGTGGGCTTCCGTCAGTGGGGTTGCACAGAGTCGGACATGACTGAAGCGACTTAGCAGCAGCAGCAGCAGAAGGTAACAGTTATTCTAAAGAATTTGTCCCTGATTAGAGGGGCAGAAGGGCTTTCTGGGTGGCTCCTCCCTGCCAATGCAGGAGATGAGGGTTTGATCCTTGGGTCAGGAAGATTGCCTGGAGAAGGAAAAGGCAACCCACTCTAGTGTTCTTGCCTAGGAAATCCCATGAACAGAAGGAGCCATGGAGTCTCAAAAGAGTTGGACACAAATGAGCAAGTAAAACAACAACTCAAGAGGGGCAGAGCGAAACTAACATTGAAGCATTCTAAGACCTAATTACAGCATAAAGTTAAGCCAAACCTAAATTATCAAAGTTAAAGCACTAAATTTAAGAGACCAGCAGTAACATCCCTTCCATATGTGACTTGGACGAATCAGTTAACGTCTCTATTTCCCCAACTGTCAAAAAGAAATAATAATACCTGCCTGCTAGAGCAACTGCAAGGAATGAATGTGATAATGACTATTAAAGCATTTTGTATGGTCAAATAGTAAAATATTAATAGTGAATTCAACAACACTTTTTCCTGGATTTGAATATCATACTGTATACAAAAGAGACTATTGGTATTGTTGTTTGCTGTTTGTTTCTTAATAGTCTCTCTTACGAATAAGAAGGAATAAAAGAGAAAACGCTCCAGGTATCTTTGGACCTTAAATGAACCAAAATAGCTATTTAAAATAAAGCTTTGAGGCTTATAATTTTAATCACCTCATGAGAAACTCAGTTTCCTTTTTCTGGCTCGGATTCAATTCCTGAGTCATGATTGGTGTTAAAATAGCTCTAGAAATGAGAATGCTAATTAAAGGCATTGTCAGAAATAACCATGCCTTTCAAAATAAGATGCCATTTAGTTCAAAATCCTGGGATAAAATTGACCCTAATTTGAAAAGAAGAAATTGTTCAGTGGACTCAGTGAGATGACTGACCTTTCTGATGTCTTTAAAAAAGATGTTTTAGTGTTTAAACACTGAGTTTCTGACCACAATTTTGAGAAATGACAGGGTCAGAATATCATATTGATTCTTACAAGTTATTATAATATAGTGAGATATAATTGATTGATAAGTTGTAGAAACTTAAATTTCAGACTTGAAGATCTTCAATCATAAAAAGAACTTTAATCCTCTTGTAATTCAAATTCACTTTTAGTGTGTGTACCTCAAATTTTCTGACTGTAGTAAAGATACCATGTACCCAAATCATAGAATTTATCAGTGATGATAATTGGTGTGAGAAAATGGAGTAAAGAAGTTAAGTATCCTTGAATGCACCTCTTAGAAGATAGATATTTGACAGATGTCACATTTATCTTGAGGTTAGTTAACATTAATCTTGCCAAAACACAGTTTACTTCTAAATATTAAAGTTTATTTATACAAAGGCTATAAAGACGTGGCTCATTACTTTTACCAAAATGCAATTGATATGACACTGCTGTAATTTATCTATCTAACTCCTACTTTTTATATTAATTTATTTTGCATTGGTATGATTTCTAAAGAGTTCAGATCTTTTAAATTTGCATTTCAAAGTAGCTATAAAATATGTATTCCACTGCAAAACATTAGCATAAAGCGATTCAGTATTATATATTCTGTCGGAAATGCCAGGAAGAATTCCACAACTATTGCATTTCCATCTGGCAGCATCTTCCTACACTGAATATCTGCATAAATATTTCAGCAATAAAGTAAAATTATGAAACATAAACTCTTTAAGTTATATTCCAAATTGATAACCTCTTCAAAATTTAATAAGCAAAGGAACTATGCAATTGCAAAGAAATTACTAGAGTGCTTTCCACCTATTTTCAACTGTCCTAGGGAAATAGTTCCTCCTTCAATACATAGTTCAGTCATATCTTACCTTTTTTGTCCATAAGGAATGAGTATTCAGTGGTTGAAAGATGAATTCCTACCCAAAATAAGAATGAATGTTTGAGTAGTCTAGCTGCCTTTTCCAGAACATTATTCAGCCAGAATGAAAGAATTACATGTTGAGTTAATGACAGGTGACTGTAGTGGAATTGGGACATTATAGAGCAAGAACTTTCTATTTTATTTAAATGAATGCCAGTTTTTTTAGTGGAAAGATAACATTCATCCTCAGAGCTACGTTTTTCAGGATTGGTGATGATTGGTGTGCTAACCAAATTTCCAGACCCTCACTGAGTTTTTACCAGTAATAGCAGAGAGCACCTGTGTTCTATATTGTGAAAGGAATGTTCACATTTTCAAGTGTAAATCAGGCTATAGAGATAGGAGATGTACTTTCTATGCTACTTTATTTAATAATCTAACTCTGCAAGTATCATTATACATTATTGATGGCTGAGTCCTTCTGCAGAGTCAGAAAGAAGTGAGTATCAGTTTGGCTCTGCCCTTTATTGATTTTGTGACCTTGGGCAGGTTGCTTAAAATCCTTTAATTCTTTTGCTCATCTTGAAAAGAGTATAACAGTAATGCCATTCACTGGGATTGTTTTATAAGTTAAGAAAGATAATGTATGTCAAGTTTTCACTCCAATGCCTTGCATAGGTAAAAGCTGAAAAACTCTGAGGTATTAACATTAAAACTATTCTTGTTTTATTATCATAGTTGTTATTACCCATCTGTCCAAACTTTACTAAATGACTTCTTGCATATATATATGATATACATGCATATACATATGATATACATTTCCATGTACATTGAAAGATTTATATGTGATTTTTAGGGAAAGCAACAACCTGGATTCAGGGCTCTGGTCTCAGATCTATTACTTATTAGGGTCTTTGGGTCAGTAATTTACATCTCTGAACCTCATTTTCCTTATATAAACAGAAGGTTAGGTTTAAAGATGGTAGTCATGAAAAGATAACTTAGTGAATGGGAAAAATATTGGCAAATGATATGACTGGTAAAGGATTGGATTATATATATCCAACATATATAAATAGCTCTTATAAATCAACATCAAAGAAACAAAAAAAACCAAGCTGAAGAACTGACTATGTATTTCCTAAAGAAATCCAGATGGCCATCAGGCACATAAAAAGATACTCAATATCGTAAGCATCAGGGAAATGTGAACCAAAACCACAGTAAGATATCACCTCATATCTCAGAATAGCTATTATCAAAGAGAAGATAAATAACAAATGTTGGCAAGGATGTGGAGAAATGGGAACCCTTCACACTGTTAGTAGGAATGTAAGTTGGTGTAGCCACTATGGAAAACAGTATGGTGATTGCTCAAAAAAACTAAAAATAGAATTACCATATGATCCATCAGTTCCATTCATGGCTATATAGCCAAAAAAAAAAAAAAAAAAGCTAAATAACTTAAACTTCCTTCACAGTGCACCAGTGGATGTTCCGTGTTTGTGATGGGCGCAGTATAGTCTAAAGCTCACATGTCCTCCAAAAAGAACACTTGTATCAGAATGAGAGGTGGGTCTGGTGGACTGGAGCCTATAGTATTTATGTATTTACTTAGTTGCTAGTTTGTTGTTTTGAATTAAGTTAGTCATAGCCTAAGCTTTAGAATTGTAATGTTGCATGCACATGAGTTTGATACAGTCATCCTCTTGCTCCACTCAGTAGACTCACTTTTTTGTTAAGTGTTTTGCTCTTTTGTCAACCAGGGAGATCTGATCACCCCTGTCAAACTATATTAGTAGCTATCACTTCATCATCATCTACTACATGTCCATCACTGTGCTGCCCATACCAGAGGACCCAGCACTTTTATTCCTAGGTATATACTTGGCAGAAATACACACACATACACTCACACACGTATATATAAAGACATATTTGAAAATATTTGTAGTTGCAACTTTTTCTATTTTTAATGTTTTAATTGGAGGATAAGTGCTTCATAATGTTGTCTAAGTTTCTGCCTTACAATGCAAATCAGTTATAATTATATTAGTATATATATACCCTCCTTTTTAAGCCTCCCTCCCGCATCCCATTCCACCCCTCTAGGCTGTCACAGAGCACCAGACTGGGCTCCCTGTGTTTTACAGCAGCTTTCCACTAGTCATCTATTTTACCCATGATAGTGTATATATGTCAGTGTGAAAAGCACTTTTTGTAATATCCTCAAAATGTCATTGACCCAAATGCCTATCAATAGCAGAGTGGATAAAAAGAATTATAGCAGGGTCACACTGTGTGTCAGGCTTAAAGAAGATGTTCATTGTATGTTATAATTGCTTAAAAATCTTCAGAATTATGCAAATATTATTATTCTGTTTTACAACAAATCAAGGAAGCTCTGAAGGCTAAACTGACTTGTCTAAAAGTGTTCGTGTAGTAAGTGAAAGTGAAAGCTGCTCAGTCGCACCTGACTCTTTGCAATCCCATGGACTATGCAGTCCATGGAATTCTGCAGGCAAGAATACTGGAATGCGTAGCCTTTTCCTTCTCCAAGGGATCTTCCAAGCTAGGGAGCAAACCCAGGTCTCCTGCATTGCAAGCAGATTCTTTACCAGGGGGGCTACCACAGAAGCCATATGTGGTAAGTACTGTATCCAAATAAAGTTCTTCCAGATTCTAAAGTCCAGACTCTTGATCACACCTCACTTGATAACTGTCACTTAATAGCTGTTATTTATTAAGCACTTTGTATGTGGCTCCTAGATGCTTTACATGTATGTATCAGTGGATTTAATCTCATCCCATTTTAACCTCACAATAACTGCAAGGTTAAGAAACTGAAACTCAGAGAAACAAGAAAGTGGGAAAATTGAAGTTAAAACCTAGCTCTTTTGACCTCAAAACCCACACTTGTTTTGTCACAACACGATATCTCATACGGTATAAGCTGCATGCTTTTTTCTATAAATAAATTTATGAGATTTTTGGTGGAAAGTTTTCATGTTTAAAAGCAGAAATTGTATAGTAAAAAACATTTGGTTGTATTGTAATTATTTATCCTGAAGTGTAAAACTGTGACTATTAAACTTGATAGTCTGCTTTGATTTTTTTTTTCACTCTTAATTAAAAATAGTGACGGGGAAAAAGCAATTGGGGGAGACTGATGTTTCCGTAAAATAAACTTGGTACTTTAAACATTTATGTTCAAAGAATAATAGTTGGGAAAAATTGATAAATGTGTTTAAGGTTATTTTCATTAGAAAAATGGAGAAGGCAGTGGCAACTCACTCCAGTACTCTTGCCTGGAAAATCCCATGGACAAAGGAGCCTGGTAGGCTGCAGTCCATGGGGTCTCTAAGAGTTGGACACAACTGAGCGACTTCCCTTTCACTTTTCACTTTCATGCATTGGAGAAGGAAATGGCAACCCACTCCAGCGTTCTTGCCTGGAGAATCCCAGGGATGGGGGAGCTTGGTGGGCTGCTGTCTATGGGGTCGCACAGAGTTGGACACGACTGAGGTGACTTAGCAGCAGCAGCAGCAGCATGGTATACACTAGTGAGTAGGAGATAAGAGTGAAAGAATTTTTGCATCAGTTGTGTTCTAATATCTTCACTGGCTTAACCCCAGTGTATGGTACATTAAGTGCACAGCAAAATGGGTAGAGAAATCATAGACCATCAGATCTAGAAGGAACCTTATTGTTGTTTAATCACTAAGTTGTGTCTGACTCTTTTGCAACCCCACGGACTATATAGCCTGCCAGGCTCCTCTATCCATGGAGTATCCAATACTGGAGTATTCTTGCTATTTCCTTCCCCAGGGGATCTTCTTGACCCAGGGATAGAACCTTGTCTCTTGCATTGGCAGACTGATTCTTAAGCCCCTGAGCCCCCAGGGAAGGCCATAGAAGGAACCTTAGAGTTTGTCAATCTCCTTACTGTACAGAAGGGGGAAACTGAAGCCTTAGACATGAAGGGGGGGCTACAGATAACCCAACTTTTCCAGGGCCGAGTGAGGCAAACTTAATCATTATCTCCAACACTGTGGGAGACAAGACTACCACTGGTGCAGTGGATAAGTTTGAGAGCTACTGAGATGAGAATTTTTTAAAATGTATTGATATGTTTATTTGTTTTTTTATTCTCACTGTTGAAAAGATGTAGAAGAATAAAAAATATTTTCCCAGGAGTTGTCCAAGCCTGTCCCATTCTTACTCCTTGGAAGGAAAGTTATGACCAACCTAGACAGCATATGAAAAAGCAGAGACATTACTTTGTCAACAAAGGTCCATCTAGTCAAGGCTATGGATTTTCTCAGTAATCATGTATGGATGTGAGAGTTGGACTATAAAGAAAGCTGAGCACCTAAGAATTGATGCTTTTGAACTGTGGTGTTGGAGAAGACTCTTGAGAGTCCCTTGGACTGCAAGGAGATCCAACCAGTCCATTCTAAAGGAGATCAGTCCCAGGCGTTCATTGGAAGGACTGGTGTTGAATCTGAAACTCCAATATTTTGACCACCTGATGCAAAGAGCTGACTCATTGGAAAAGACCCTGATGCTGGGAAAGATTGAAGGCAGGAGGAGAAGGGGATGACAGAGGATGAGATGGTTGCATGGCATCACCAACTCGATGGACATGGGTTTGGGTGGACTCTGGGAGTCGGTGATGGACAGAGAGACCTGGCGTGCTGTGGTTCATGGGGTTGCAAAGAGTCGGACACGACTGAGCGAGTGAACTGAACTGACTGAACTGTCCCATTTAAGTCTGAACAGCCTTCATGCTTCATCATTAAGGGACTTTGGATCTGCAGCAGACCTGACAGTAATCGCATCTCTACCCTGTTTGGCGCTGTACCCCAGAAACCCCAGATTCTCACAAGCCCTCATTTTGTTCTATTTCCCACCTTCCTCACAAGGATACATTCAGCTTCTTAATTATACCAGGCACTTTAATTACACCAGGCCTTTTGTACGTCCAGTTCCCTCTGCCTGTGATACTTGTATTCCTCAGTCTACTTAGCTAGAATCTTCTTTCAATTTAGGTCTGAAGTTAAATGTAGGGTTGCCAGACAAAATATAAGATGCCCAGCCAAACTCATATCTCAGATAAGCAGCAAATGTCTCTTTTGAATAAACATCTTCAAATATTGTACAGCAAAGCTTATACTAAAAAATTACCCATTGCTTACCTGAAATTCACATTTAGTGGTGCACCTTGTATTAATTTTTTCACATAAGTGTAGACTGATAAGCAATTGTAAGAAATAGTACAGACATCCTATATACTCTTCATCCAGCTTCGCCCAATGGTAATATCAGGTATAACTATAGTATAATAGCACAGCTAAGAAACTGACAATGATATGATCCAGTGATTTTATTCAAATTTCACCAGTTTTACAAACTGTGTGTGTGTGTGTGTGTGTGTGTGTGTGTGTAGTCTATGCACTTTTACAAAGTGTAGATTTATGCACCAATCACAATCAAGATAAATACCAGTTCCATCATGAGGATTCATGTTACTGTTTAGAGCCATAGCCACACTCTCTTCCTCCTTCCCTAAGCCCTGGCAGTCACTAATCTGTCCCCTCACTAAATATCTTTGTTAAGAGATGAACATTTCTAATAGTTCAATTCTTACTTTAACATATATTGGGGAAATGTGCTGTACTTAGTCACTCAGTTGTGTCCAGCTCTTTGAGACCCCATGGACTGCAGCCTGCCACACACCTTTGTCCATGGGATTCTCCAGGCAAGAATATTAGAGTAGGTTGCCATCCTCTCCTCCAGGGGATCGTCCCAACTCGGGGATCAAACCCAGGTCTCCCACATTGCAGGCGGATTCTTTACCATCTGAGCCACCCAGAAGCCCAAGAATACTGGAGTGGGTAGATAATCCCTTCTCCAGGGGATCTTCCCGACCCAGGAACTGAACCAGGATCTCCTGTATAGCAGGCAGATTCTTTACCTGTTGAGCTTCTAAGGAAAATTATTACTTTATAATCATCGATTTCAGAGATATTGCTTAGGATGAAGGTAACTTAGGTACTTGAGTTTTGTAAAAGAGTCAGTTTAAAGAAACATATTGAGTAAGCAATAATTCCAATGATGCATAGCTATAAGAAAAATTGTAGAGGTGATGGGTGAGGTGTTAGGAAACAAAACATTTAAGCCAGATAGAAGAAGTAGATTGAATGGAGGGAAACCGTCTGTTCATCCCTTTAAGGGTAATTCTAAAGGTTACCCTTGAATATGAGCTGGGCATCCCAAGCCAGTACCTCTAATCCAGTTTCCAGGGCTCAGTTGCAAATTCAGCTAATTATCCCCATACATTTGAGCAAACGTAAGTGATTAAGTACAAGATAGCTCAGATATACTCTGGCTGATTCTCTATGAATAGAATAGAAATTACCATGTGGCAAACAGTCTAAACTTCTGAAGTTTTGTTAGACAGAGTTTGGTTTTTCCACTTGTAATTCATACTCAGTTCTTAAAGAATCAAAGGGGAAAAATAAGGTAGAAATTAGCATACCTGAGCATATTCTAACATAAGGGCTAAGGAGAGGAGTTTGCATAAATCTGCAAAAATTATTTGTATCTTCATATGCAAAAAGGGGGAGGAAGAAGCAGGGCTGAAAATATATATGATCATGAGGGTGGAAGGTATTCTTATTGTTTGTTTTATTCTTTCTGTAGGTGTAATAACAAAGGAAATAGTTTAAAAAGAAAGCTTAAGTACAGATATTTTACTATTTTCTTCATCAAGAAAATAGTATTGTATTTAGTATTGTAGCCTTTGTATTAATTAGAATAGAATCTCTACCCCTAATGTATCTATTTATCTTCTATCTGTTAAACTAAAACCACAACAGGGAATCTACAGTGAGTTTTCATCCAGAAGAAATACAACATCAATTCCATTAAACACCACTTCCTACCCTCCTGTACACAAAGTAGCCTTTCAATAAATATTTGTTGTCTACTGCATTGATTTAATTTAGAATAACTTTTTACTAGTTTTGACAGCGAATCTAAAAGTTACAAATTGTTTCATATCCTAGTGAATAAAATTCAAATTCAAAACTATTACCACTAAAGATATTTTAAATTTTTATTTGTGTTTTCATTTCCCATGAACTTCTAAATGACAATAAAATTGAATGAAAAATTCCTCTTACTCACTGACTTACAACATTAAGAACAAATCTAATCTTTGATTTGAACTAGATTCACTCCACAATTTCAGTACTCTTTCTTAAAAAATTAACTTAGACAGCTTTTACTGAAAATACACAGCAGAAATGGGGTGGTGCTACAGTTAGTGTAATCTTTAACACAAGCTATTCTAATTCTGGCTCTTAATATAAAATAACAATTTTGTATTTGAGAGTCTTCCTGCATCCTAATTAGAAGCACCATGTTACTATATATCCAGAGGCTATATCTGTAATATTTATCACTGCATTAATTCATAGAAGTTTTCCTCTGAATATTATGAAGACACCCAGTGTATATTTTCTTTCAGAAAAATGTGTCTGGAGTTTCTCAATGGCTATTTAAGGAAAGAAAAAAAACCCTTCATTTCATGTACTAAATTTTATAAACCAGACTTCTATAACATTCTTCTTATTGGAAATTTGAAGAATGGGAAGTGATTATTCTCCAGAGGAAAAAGTACAGTGAGGATAGCTTAAATGGTGATTTCTCACTAAATAGAAGGACTGTTGATTCCAGGGTAACTCTCACTTTAAAATCTGGTGGAGGTAAAGGGAAAAACTTTACTAAGAGTACTAGTAGGGTATCATTTTTAAATGCTAAATGCAATAGCTATTTATAAGAAAAAACTTGTAGCATTTATTCCACATCCAGTGCCAGAACTGTGTTAGGAAGGAAAATGCAAGTACGATTCTAGTTTGACACTTCATCATAATATTTAAAGGAGCCACAGAGAGAAATGGGTTCTACTGGAAGAATTTCTTGCCTTTTCTATCCTGCTAATTAATATGCTAAACATAACTAGATTGGCAAGGCTGAATCCATTTCCTCCCAAGGATGGATTGAACTTCTGGCTGTGTTTATTGACAAAGCATTTGCAAGTCCACTAGACTTGCCAAGTTGTGCCCAGTTTACAGATAAAGAGTGGCTTTGGGTCACATCAACAGTTTTCTGAGGTTATCCTACCCTGAAGACATTACAGCAAAACAGGTGGGAAGGATGGACTCGACGCTTTTATACACACACACAGAGACACGCCTGCACACACACACACATACCCTCAAATTTGCTGGGCAAGAGTTTAAAGAAACTGAGCAAGTCCTCTAAAAGGATGAAAAGCCACCTAATAATTTACTCCCTAGAAATCTGTCAGGAGGCATAAATCAATGACACTCATCCCAGTGCAGCATCTCTCTTGCATTGAACCCTCCAACACCATTACTGTGTCAGAGCAAAAACAAGGAAATGACTAGATCAAAACAGCCGGGGCTGAGGACATTTATCTTAGTCATTAGTGCGCAGGAAGGTGACATTATATAAGATTGGATGGCTATGTACTCAGAAATCTGAAAATCAATTTCTTCAGATGCATGAAATAGAAACTTGATAAGCATCTATTGCATTTCTAGTATTCAGTATTTATCATGGACTCAAAATTAAATTCACTTTCTTGAAGAGTTTCTCCACTCCCTAGTCATAATAATCCTGATCCTTCCTGAACCCTCCTCCCTGCAACCCTCCAACCCAGCCCATAATACCCTCATCTGCCACTCATCCTCATTACCAAATCTCTGCCATTTCCCACCTTACCATATTTTTCCTGATGAGGATAAATTTGACCTGGACAATTTAAATTAGAATTTCTCCAGGGAGATTACAAACCGTAGTGACTTAGGATACTACTCCTTTTACTATGCTTCATGAAGTCATTTTCCCTGCTACTTGATTTTAGAAACTGGGATTAGTAATTTAATGTGAAATTCTTTATTGAATGCCAGTTCTGCTCATTGAACTTTCCTGGTGACTTAGCAGTAAATAAACTTCCTGCAATGCAGGAGACCCAAGTTTGATCCCTGGGTCAGGAAGATCCCTTGGGAAAAAAATGGCAACCCATTCTAGTATTCTTGCCTGGAGAATCCCATGGACAGAGGAGCCTGGCGGGGAGCAGTCCATGGGGTCGCAAAGAGTCAGACACTACTGAGTGGCTGAGCACTCATACACACAATGTCTACACCGAAGAAATTTCTCTTAGGGTTGAGTTTTCTATTGTTTAGCCCTATACTACTTGGAATGTATTCTTGTAGGCCATGAAAAGTCCCCAAGGACCTACAATACCATGTGCCCTTGGCCATGCCAGATTACCTTCTCTTTGTAATGAAGCCAAAGTTAAATTCCTTCAGAATGGTAGGTAGATCCACACTCGGGCTTTGGTGGGATTATTTTTTGCTGTGTTTTGGACTACCATGGTGCTGTGCTCAGCTGTTTTGGAAGTGGTCTACTATTTAGCTTCCGTTGCTGCCCTTATCTTGACTTTTTTTTGCTAGAGTTTGAACTAGGCATTTTAAGATGGAAAAAGACAGTCTGAGGAGATCATGAGCTTAACTACACCTCATTAGCTAATTAGAATCAAGTTTCTTGAACCAGCACTAACTTTTGAAAAAAACAATACATCTTCGGGTCTGAAAGAATTAAGAATCCAGAGATGCCGAATTTATTCCCTAGGAGTAGTTTGGGGCCTGGGAGAATTTTGACTCATTATAGTTTTTAACTTTCTGTCTGAAGGAGCAGTTCACACGGAGGCAGACAGACGGAACAGAGCCTTCATTAGAGCCGAAACATGCATTGCAAGCACCCTTTATGTCTGATAGAGGCCGCGCTAAAGAAAGCGCAGTTCTAAATTATACTTCTCACAATGCTTCCCAAAGAGAACGTGGCAAATGGATTCAGTTCTTTTAAACCAAACTGGATATCCGAAAATAAATTCAAACAACCAACCTAGTTTTATGTGTTCCTTTTCCATAATTTCACTGCATTCTCATTATTTGAATTGAGTTAGATCAAATTTAAGATAAGACACCTTAACACAAATTTGTAGAATGAGTTTTTAAAAGACAGAAAAGGAGGCTTGTTTTGAGATGAAGAGATAGCTTACCTATATTCGAATATCACTTGTATTCACAATGTTTCCCTGTCTAGCAATGGTGGCTTTTGTTATGAAAATAAAGCCGAGAAAATCTGAGTTTAGGAGTGAGCAGTCACAGAACATAGTAAGATATTATCAGATGCCCACATGAAAAAACTTAGAGCAGACTAAGAAGAACGTGCTTTTTTCTTATGCATTTTGAGATTACTGAGAATAATTGAAATTCTAGGGAGAGGTATATTTTTCAGACTTGGCACAAAATCTGCGTGGACACACACACAGCACACACACAAACACACATACTAGCTGGACAACCAGTCAAGTCGGCCTCAGGTGCATTTTATCCATGAGAGAGCAGGAACTGTTGCCCTTTGGAACATATGTTTCTGGGGGAGAATTGCCACATAGACTGTGCAATGTGCTTAGTTGCTTAGTCGTGTCTGACGCTTTGCGACTCTGTGGACTGTAGCCCGCCAGGCTCCTTTGTCCATGTAATTCTCCAGGCAAGAATACTAGAGTGGTTGCAGTTTCCTTTTCCAGGGGATCTTCCCAACACAGGGATCAAACCCAGGTCTCCTGCAATACAGGCGGATTCTTTACCATCTGAGCCACCAGGGAAGCCCGTACTACATAGACTAGAATGACTCATATATCTAACCAAAGTTTATGAATGGATTCTAGTGTGGGAGCTGCTAAAAGTGTCGCATTTATCTTGATTTTGGAATCAACATTTTTATTTCATTGAAGTGTTTCCCTATGGTATTAATATGTATAAAATCCTCTTAAGAATGAATAAATAGTATCTATTTCTTTACTGAAGCAAGAAACATATATTGAAAAAATACTGAGCACCAGGCACTATCTTCCATATGTAATGAAAGCATGGATTAAAAAAACCAACCAAACAAACACAGTGACTACCCTTGGAATCGTACCTTCCAGGAGGGCCACAGGATATAATGAACTGAGGAAAAATGTGAGGGTGCTGTGGGAGCCATGTGTAGATGGCCATAGAAGGTCAGGTTAAGAACAACCAACTCTGCCTCCATGGGATAAGCATAGGGGAAGGCTTCCACTGGTGGGAGGAGGGGAGTGGTGGTATCTAAACCAAACTTTGGAGGATGAGACTTGGTACCTGGGAACCACTGATTGCATGAATAGCAACCGAAAGACAAAGTAAGAAGGGGCTTGATTTAGCACAAAACCAGGAGCCATCAATGGCTGTCATGGAGGCAAACACAGAGCCTAAGGGGAAGGAGGAAAGAAGGGTGGGGGCAGTCAGATGGGAAATTGTTGGACATGCCTGGCTGCTCCATCATCTTTTATTATACTCAGCATCTATCTGAGGACCCCCATAAAGGTGGTTGGAGGTGTCTGGCAAGTCCTCAGGAATGGTGGGAGAAAAAGGCAATCCAGGCAGAGCAAACAGCCTCTCAAAGGCAAAACTTTGCAGCATAATCAGGGAAACTGCCAGCAGTAGTGGTAACTTGAGTGTGAAGCACGGGCCTGAGGTACAGTGCCATAGCCCTACCTACAGGAAGACCTGTGACAGGAATCAACCCCCCTCTCCCCCCAGAACATGGCAGGGGCTCCCAGGGGGCAGTGAGACTGAAGGTCTTAACAGTCTGCACTTCTCAAAACGAGCCACCCTGCTATTGATGAGACTGCTTCAGCAGAACTTTGCTGTTGACTTTTAAGCTTCCCAAGCAAATACTTCACAGAGTGTTAAAGTCATTGCCAAAAACAGGTGCTTAAACAATTGGACAGAACTCCTCTTGGTACATCACATCATGTAGGCTTAAAATTGTGTAATCTGCATAAAATCCACAAGGCAGCCTAGAAAATAGGTAGGTGACTATGAGATACTAAGGTACATTTATGAAAGAGTCCCTTGGTAGGGGAAATAAAAATGAAAGCATTGTGAGCTGAAGTGTGCGTGGACTTTCATATGGTATTCGAGTCAAATGTCTATATAGCTTAGTACTCATCAATCTTTTAAAGGACGAGACTGAAAAGAACATGATTGTATGCTAATAGGTTTCAGAGTCGCATAAAATGGTGTGAGATTTCATTTTTCATAACAGAAATGAGGATTACTGATCCCTTACATGTCACAGGAATGAATCTAGTCCTTGCCCTGCCTCTGATGGGTCATGTGACCTTGAGAAAGTTACTTAACCATCTTGAACCTCTGTGTCTTTTATTTTTGTAATGGCAAAGATACTAGCTCTCTGTCCACTTAATCAGTTAGTGTGAAAATTAAAAGATGCCATCCATGACAGATAACATCTATAGTAAACTGTAGGATACATAGTAAATATAGAGTCTAAGCAAAATAACTGGAAATTGTTGTTGTTATTGTTTAGTCATTCAGTTAGATCCAACTCTTTTGAGGCCCCATGGACTGTGGTCCGCCAGCCTCCTCTGTCCTTGGGATTTCCCAGGCAAGAATACTGGAGTGAGTTGCCATTTCCTTCTCCAGGGTATCTTTCCAACCCAGGGACCTAACCCAAGTCTTCTGCATTGGCAGGCAGGTTCTCTACCACTGAGTCACCAG
Source organism: Oryx dammah (assembly GCF_014754425.2). Lineage (NCBI taxonomy): Eukaryota > Metazoa > Chordata > Mammalia > Artiodactyla > Bovidae > Oryx > Oryx dammah. The sequence goes on from NW_024070186.1 coordinate 49,049,414, forward strand.
GGAAACCCAACTGGAAATTAGAATAGAATAAAAATGCAGTGTCAGGGTGGGGAATGGCTGATCAGTCAGAAAGAAGCTTGTTCCTTAAAGCAATAACCAAAGGACTGTATGCTTCTCTAAGAAAATCTGTATTGAAACATGTATAATATCATGTAAGAATCGAATTGCCAGTCTATGTCCGATGCAGGATATGGCACGCTTGGGGCTGGTACACGGGGATGACCCAGAGATGTTGTGGGGAGGGGGGGTGGGAGGGGGGTTCAGGTTTGGGAATGCATGTACACCCGTGGCGGATTCATGTCAATGTATGGCAAAACCAATACAGAATTGTAAAGTAAAATTAAAAAAAAAATTAAAAAAAAATAATAATAATAAAAAGAAAATCTGTCCTTTAAAAGAACAAGTCATCTGATGCATGAGTTGGTAGCTCTTATAAAGTGAAAGCCAATCTCATCCCACGCAGTCATTGTGAATGGCAAGCCTGTTGTAAAAAACAAAGACCCACAGGTGTGACTTTTGTGTACCTTCCTGGTTGCAAAGAGTCAGACACAACTGAGCAACTGAACAACAATTTATTTGCTAGCTGACAATACACATGCGGAGGTGACAGGCCAGGGTGGGTTTAATAAATGACACCTTGGAGCAAACACATACCCAGATATTTTCACTGCCAAATAATGCATGACTGGACAAATGTAAATAACTGGACCCAAAGGAGCCCTCCCTGCTTGTCTAAAGATGTTCAATGCAAACATCATAAGGAACCCCTGGGACCATTAAGCTTCTTCTACTTTCTTTAAAATTTATGAGCACATAGCCTTACAGCTTAGATTTTAGCAGAGCATCAGCAGTATCTTGTAAAGGGGGAATGTCAGTTTAAAAATTTGCATACAGTGATATTCACTTTTTCTAATGCATAGGTCTATGAGTTTTTTAACAAATGCAGAGATCACATGACCACCAAGACAAACAGGGAAACAGACCTGTTTCAATATCTTTTGTAGTCAAAGTCCTCCCCATCCCTAATCCCTGGTCATCTCTGATCTGTCCTCCATTTCTATAGTGTTGCCATTTTTCAGAATGTCACCTAAATGGAGTTATTCAGCATGCAGTTTCTTGCTGGTTTAGGTTTTGAGCTATGACAAGTTATTATAAAAATGCCCCTAGACCAGGGCATCAAAAGAAAGCTAAGCTCAGATTCAGTTGGAGATGGGGCTGGTTTTAGTGAGCCCTATGCCTCCCCCTTCATTCTTTGCTGCATCAGGCTGACAGGATTTATATTTTCATAAATGCTTTTTGCATTGGGTTTTTCTTCTCTAGGGCGTCAGTAGCTTCTGTCATGGACACATTATTCTGCAGTCTTTTACTGACCACTTGTTTTCAAATCAGGATGTGGTGTATACAGTGCTGGCGATTCAGAGTTGAGAGACGTTGGTCTCTGCTATCAAGAGGCAAGAAATTCTCCATCGACTGCTCCCTGGTGTCAGGTGTGTGCTATGGAACTCTCAATTCTTTTCTAACAACATCTGGCTTATTTTCACTTTTATATATTTAACATTTGAGCACGTGTTATATGCCAGGCACCTTTCTTGACATTTGGAATAAAATAGTGAGCAAATAAAGAAAAACCTGTCTTTAAAAAAAAACCTCCTATATTACTGGAATTTATAGTCCAACTGGTAGAAACAAATAATAAAACACTCAGTTCAGTTCAGCTGCTCAGTTGTGTCCAACTCTGTGTGACCCCATGGACTGCAGCACGCCAGCCTTCCCTGTCCATCACCAACTCCCGGAGTTTACTCAAACTCATGTTCATTGAGTTGGTGATGCCATCCAATCATCTCATTCTCTGTCATCCCCTTCTCCTCCTGCCTTCAGTCTTTCCCAGCATCAGGGTCCTTTCAAATGAGTAAAACATTTTTCAAATTAATAAAACATTAATATAATAAGTAAGTAAACTAAGTGCTATGTTGGAAAGTGAAGAATGCTATGGGAAAAAAGAAAGTGAAATGAAATAATGGAGTACTTGGGGAAGGTAAAATTGCTATTTAAATGATTATTTTAAGAAAACGTGGCATTTCCTTGATAAAGGTTAGAGGATTAGTCATAAAGTTATCCAGTGAAAGAGCATTCCAGACAGAAGGCATTTCTAGTGCAAAAGGCCTGAGGAAGGAGCATACCCAGAGTGTCAAAGGAAGAGGAAGGATAGACTGGCTGGAGGTAACAGAGCACGGGGGTAGGAGATGAGATCATAGAATTAATTGAGGGCTGGGTAAAGAGAGCATGTGGGACGAAGTCGACCATTACAAAGTGTCTAGTTTTCACTCTGAAGGCTTTAGGAATCTTTGCAGGGTTTTGAGAGGAGGCCTTGCTTCACCTGACTCACATTTTATAAGAATCTCTCCGGAAAGTGTTTTGAAAATAGATTGTGGGAAGCAGTGGGAATCTATTGTGGTGTTCCTGGAGAGAAATGAGGTTGTAAGGACAATGGTTATTAGCAGTGGAGGTCAGAAAAGTTGAATTTGGGGTATATTTTTAAGGCACATCCAACATGATTCTCTAAGAGTTTGGATGTGAGTTCTGATTTTTATAAAGACTATTCAAAAATGACTCCATTTATTTTGGGCCTGAGGAACTGAAAGGTTGGAATTCCCATCACGTGATTAAGGACAAGGCATGAATATAGTATTACACATATTACGCATCAGCACATATTGAATGTTAAGATAGATATTAGATATCTTTGCAGATCTAGTACAGAAGTATGAGTCAGAGATGTAAATTTGAGAATTCTTGGTGTAGTGATGGCATTTAAAGTCATATGACTAGATCGCACAGAGTATCAGATCATCTTCCTGTCTTGGGTTTAATAGCTAAACTGAACTAGAAGCTGAAACGAGATAGGAAAACCTCCTTCTCTCAGAAATTCAATGTCTCTTACAGTTTGGTCTGGGTTTTTCTGGCTAGCAGTTCCCCCCTCCCTCCTTTCTTCCTTCCACTGTGTCTTCTTATCATCAGCATCACCAACCTCCTCCCTTTAAAGAAAAGGAAGAGAAACAGAGAGAGAAGAGGAAAGGGGGAAGGGGAAGATTTTTTATACTAGTGATCATATAGTCATATATGATCATATAATCCCACTTCTTATTTTCACAATGAAATATATATACACACACACATATGTACACACATATATATGTAGTGACTGACAAGTAACTTATCCATATATATGTATATATAAAAATTAGTTAACAATGAAATGAATTTTGATTATTTATATATCTAAAGAACCAAGGAGATAAAATGGACAGTTTTATTTATCTGTTTTATATTGGAGTATAGTTGATTAACACATTAGTTTCATGTGTACAACGAAGTGATTCCGTTATACATATACATGTATCTACTCTTTTTCAGTTCTTTTCCCAATTAGGTTGTTACAGAATATTGTTGCAGAGTTCCCTGTGCTAAACAGTAGGTCTTTTGTTGGTTATCAATTTTAAATATAGCTGTGTGTACATGTCAATCCCAGACTCCTTAACTATCCTGTCTCCCTTCCCTTAACCCCTGGTAACCCTACGTTCATTCTCTAAGTCTTTGCATCTGTTTCTGTTTTGTAAACAAGTTCATATATATCATTTTTTTTAAAGGTTCCACATAAAAGCGATGTCAAAGGATATTTCTCATTCTCTGACTTACTTCATTCAATATGACAATCTCTAGGTCCATCCACGTTGCTGCAAATCCATTATTTCATTCTTTTTAGTGGCTGAGTAATGTGTTTTCCCACTTTCAAATTTCATTGAAAAGGGTGATGAAGAATATTTGCTGCGAAAGAGAAGGCAGCCAGTGAGTTTTTCTAAAGAACTTTATACAGCATGAGGAGACAGTTGTTTACTTCCGTTTCACTTTCAAATCCTCAAGTGTCTGGACTTTTAAAGGTACCCAATAAGGTCAAGATTCAGCAATAAGGCAGGCTTTTCATAATGTAATATTTGATTAGCTACATTTTACCAAGAACTGCTTTTTCTCCCCCTGACACCACAACCAATCTCATAGATGAGCTGGGAACTGTGTGGAAAGTGTTGCTGTATGCATTGTCCTGAAGTAACTATTTCCTCTCTACTTCACTGGGTGCCCACAGGAACACCAGGGAGGCCCAGGATCTCCTGCCCATAGACCAGAGCCCAGCATTTGCACATCTGACCATGAGCCTGTCATCCCTGGCATGAACATGTATAAATATTGGTCAGGGGGACCTTTACCCTCCTCTCTTGCCCTGCTCATGGCCTCTCTCCAGATTGCTTTCTTTACATCACTGGGGGCTGATCCCTCCACAGAACTTTTGCCTCGCTGCTTCTTCCTCCCTCACCATCATTGATGCTTATCACCTTCTCCTGTACCAGGATAAATGGGTCCTTCTGCAGAAAATTGCACAGACAGAAGCCTAGTTCAAAAAGCCTCCATTTAACACTCACTTCTTACCCCATTTCCCTCTCCGCCATCTCAATTTCCTTCTTCTGAATGTTCTCAATTACAACTTTTCTGAAATTAAACTCATATTACTCTTCTTAGTTTAAGTGTATTAACTTGGTTATGACCAAGGTCTGGCTTAGGGAAGGTTGACAAGGAAAATAAAGAGCCACCATAAGATTAAGTTCATTAAAAAGTGAAAGGAGTAGATTGAAAAGATTTTAAAAAGAAAATTGACATAATAAATAAGTAAATCACTTTAATAAATAATAGTTTTTTAATGTAGATGTAAGAAAGTAAAAAATAATCAAGGACCTTGTCTTTTGATAGTAAGCAAAATTTCCTCTTTCATAAGGAGCAGAGTGAAGCATAGATAGAGAGATGATAAATGAGCACAACAGCTGCTGCGTTGGCTCGAAAGCTAGTAATGTGATAGTAATGAACCCAAAGGATCATGGGCCCTTGCAGGTTGTCCAATAATGAAATATTGAGTAAATACCACAGCAATTGTTCCTCCCCACCAGACAAATACACATCTGTGCAAATGGCCATCTGGCAGGATTTGCTAGATGAAATTGTCATACTTCATTATCTGAGTTTCTGTGAGACCCCTAACAAAACATTCACCAGCCCAATCACCCCCCCAACAACTATTTTCATATAAAAACAGGACAATTACCTGGTATCTGTGCTAACATTTGGTCGGCTCATTTCAAGGGTGGTATTCGGGATTGCACATTGACATTGTCTCATTGGAGGTCATTTGTTTGGTGTTATTTAGCCCTATTCTGGGGTTTCCTGGTGACTCAGTGGCAAAGAGCCCACCTGCTATGCAGGAGATTCAGGTTCAGTTCCTGGGTTGGGAAAATCCCCTGGAGAAGGAAATGGTAACCCACTCCAGTATGCTTGCCTAGGAAATCCCATGGACAGAGGAGCCTGGTGGGCTATAGTCCATGAGGTCACAAAGTCAGACATGACTTAGCAACAAAAAAGCCCTATTCTGACAAAAAACATAAAGGTATAGTTTTTAATATTGATAATGGGTTCTATTTTTACTAGGTACCTGGAGAAGAATAAAAAAGAAAATACCTAAATCCAAGTAGGAGAATAGGTGGAAACTCTTCAACTTTTGTTTAATGAAAACTGAATTCCTTTAGACAAGCTAGTTCGAAAACAGCCAACTTTACCTCTTGCTCTTTCTCAGAATGCTAAAATAATTATTTTGCATGTTGCTGGTTTCAATAATAGTTTAATACAGAATTTGGGAACTTTTCAAAGAAGGGACACTTTTTACTGTTCTCTGTTGTTAGCACATCTTGCTATCATCACTTTACTTTTCATTGATCTCAAGATAAGAATTGCATATTAGCAAAGCTAGGAAACAGGGATTTGTAGTTTGATGTAGCCTTCTAAATGGTCAATAAACATAATCTATGAAAATGTTACTATTATAAGTTGAGGACATAGTAGACACTCAAAAGTACTTCCTGATTTGTTGTGAAGGACCCTGTGGTCTAAAGGAAATGGATTTCCTAGAACTATTGGTATAGGAATTAAAACTGCATATAATAAATGGAACTCACAGAGAAAGAAATCTTTGTTCTTGTTCCTTTCACTGCAAAGGAGAAGTTGTAGGACTCTGTGTCTAGCACCTAGTAGGTACTCCATGAACATTTCTTCAATGAATCTATAACAGAAAATATTTATAATATACTCCCTGTGGCTTTCCCAGAGGTAATATTTCCTCAGCTCTACTGCTAGAGATTTAAAATTGTTCTGCAGTTTGTAATGGAAAGAAATGGAATGGCACCTCTACAATTTGGGAGGCAGAAATGAGAGCTACAGCTAGTGCAGACAGTCAGACAGAGCAATGTGGAAGTGACTCATGAGTTCAAAATTCATCGTAGATCCTCCACTTGACTAATTAATCCACCCATCATTCAAGGGTTTATGTGGCCCTTTCCCTCTAGTTCAGTTCAGTTCAGTTCAGTCACTCAGTCGTGTCCGACTCTTTGTGACCCCATGGACCTCAGCACGCCAGGCCTCCCTGTCCATCACCAACTCCCGGAGTCCACCCAAACCCATATCCATTGAGTCGGTGATGCCATCCAACCATCTCATCCTCCGTTGTCCCCTTCTCCTCCTGCCCTCAATCTTTCCCAGCATCAGGGTCTTTTCCAATGAGTCAGCTCTTTGCATCATGTGGTCAAAGTATTGAAGTTTCAGCTTCAACATCAGTCCTTCCAATAAACACCAAGGACTGATCTCCTTTAGGGTGGACTGGTTGGATCTAGATAATGCTTTTCAAAGTCATAGTCATTGGATACTTTATAGCTAATATAGATTTGTGTACAGGATGGGGGTATATGTCCATTCATTGTCTTAAACATCCTGGTTTGTTCATAATGTTTCAAAACCATTTCAGTGCAAAATGAAACACTTCATACGCTCAGAGTGAAGTATCCTATATATTCTGGCTCTTAATCTGGTATTTAGTCTTATGTCAAGAATTGAACCTGGCAGTGATGTTGTGGAGTGATGCCTGTATTGTACTGAATTCATTACCATCTACACACCCTGAAGGGCGAAAGATATAGGCAGGTACCCAACTCAAGAGATGAGTCTTGACAGGACTGTCTTCTAATATAAAGTATAATCATCTTGGTCTGTCTCTTGTGATATTGTCCTATTGACCGATATTTTGCTTTTGAAATATTCTCTAACAGAAGATATATGTTACATGTTGTTACATATGTTGCTCTGTTCAGTTTAGTTCAGTCCAGTCGCTCAGTTGTGTCCGACTCTTTGCGACCCCATGAATTGCAGCCCGCCAGGCCTCCCTGTCCATCACCAACTCCCAGCGTTCACTCAAACTCACGACCATTGAGTTGGTGATGCCATCCAGCCATCTCATCCTCGGTCGTCCCCTTCTCCTCCTGCCCCCAACCCCTCCCAGTATCAGAGTCTTTTCCAATGAGTCAGCTCTTCGCATGAGGTGGCCAAAATACTGGAGTTTCAGCTTTAGCATCATTCCTTCCAAAGAACACCCAAGACTGATCTCCTTTAGAATGGACTGGTTGGATCTCCTTGCAGTCCAAGGGACTCTCAAGAGTCTTTTCCAACACCACAGTTCAGATATCAATTCTTTTGCACTCAGCTTTCTTCACAGTCCAACTCTCACATCCATACATGACCACTGGAAAAACTATAGCCTTGACTAGATGGACCTTTGTTGGCAAAGTAATGTCTTTGCTTTTGAATATGCTGTCTAGGTTGGTCATAACTTTCCTTCCAAGGAGTAAGTGTCTTTTAATTTCATGGCTGCAATCACCATCTGCAGTGATTTTGGAGCCCCCAAAAATAAAGTCTGACACTGTTTCCACTGTTTCCCCATTTATTTGCCATGAAGTGATGGGACCAGATGCCATGATCTTCGTTTTCTGAATGTTGAGCTTTAAGCCAACTTTTTCACTCTCCTCTTTCACTCTCATCAAGAGGCTTTTGAGTTCCTCTTCACTTTCTGCCATAAGGGTGGTGTCATCTGCATATCTGAGGTTATTGATATTTCTCCTGGCAATCTTGATTCCAGTTTGTGCTTCTTCCAACCCAGCGTTTCTCATGATGTACTCTGCATATAAGTTAAATATGTTAGAGGGTAATATTTTGAGATGTGCTAAAGTTTTGGGGAGTGGTTGTAGAGTGCTGGGGTGTATGATGCATATCACCACTAAGTGTCTAAAATCGCACCCACTCTGCTACTCTTTGTCCCTTTGTCTTGATCACTTTCTCATATTTTATATATTTATTTTTTATTGTCCCTTGCTCACACTAGAATGTAAGGTCCATGAGGGCAGGCAATTTGTCTGCCTGTTTACCAATGCACCCTGGTGTTTAAATCCTGACATAGGATGAACACTTAAAATGTTTGTTGAACTAATAAACAATGTATTCTGTGATAATTTTAAATCTGACCATGGATTTCTTTGCTCTCATGCTTTCTCTATGCACTCTTTTGAATTATTTAGCTGGTTGCTCTGATCTAAAACCATCTATCGGGATCCAGATGTGTGGTTTGGTTGAATCAGTCACCTCTTTTCTTTGTGATATTGCTTCTAGCTAAACAACTCTATAAATAGCTCATTCCATTCCCTGATGTGACCTCAAGTTGGCCTCAGGTGGCCTCATGTTGGCCAAAACCAATAGCTTCTGTGCTTTAGCTCCCTCTTACACTGGAGAGAGTGAATTACCATCTTGTCTCACTATCACTCTGCCTTTAGCCAAGGACCACTCTCTCTTGGCTTTTAATTTGTCTTTCCACACTGGTCCTCTTGGCAGGCTTTTCTGTACTGGGGGATTCTAACAACCACTTAAACTTAATGGAAGTTGGAATAGCACAGTAAACAAGAACTCAAGCATTTAATTTGTGCAAATATGGGTTCACATCCTGCTATCAGCACTTGCCAGTTTGTACCCTTGGACAAGTTACTTAATCTTCCTTACCTCTCAGTTTCCTTATCTGTAAAAATGAGTTAGTGATAATATTCATTTCACATAGTGACATAGAGTAATCCTTTAATAACCATTGCCTCTTGATATTACTGGCAATTTGTGTCTAGATGTACTTCCCCAGGCTGATACATCTGCTGACTCTCTGGACCCATCTGTCATAGGCCCCACTCATTTTAAAGTTAAGAATCATCTGGCAAAAGCAGAGCTGCCTGTCTCCTCACCCATATCTCCCTCCATGACCAATACCCTAGCGGTTGCCCACGTGTAGTTTGCATGGGACAACAATATTTAAAAAGACATTTTTTTGATAGGGAAAAAAGTTTACATTATAAGAATGATAATTTTTACTTAATAATTAATGACATTTAGAAAATACTAGTTTCTCCTATCTCCATGATTTTACTAAAAGTATTTTAGTCCCCCCCCCTACCAAATCTAGAAAGGATAAAATCTTGCAGTATGGAATGAATAGTCCTTCTCCAAAAAGAGCATCTAACAACTGTATCTGTACTGTGCCATCTATGAATTTGCATCCTTACCTATTGTGCTGCCTTTCTGTTTGTTTGTTTTTCTCATTTCACTGGAGACCGGTGAAAATTTTGTACAGAAAAGCACTGGGTGACAGTCTGGCATTTGAAATCCCATCTTTATCATGTCAAAACTATCTCAAGATACTTTGAAATCTTCTAGGGAAGATTCTGTAGCCTCCTTTAAATATTCTCCTACCATCTGTCCGAAATGTTAATCCCATTTGAAACCTTATGACCTGTATGTTGTAATTTACTTTAGTTCACTTGAGTATCTCCTCACTACCATCAAATAATAGATACAAGCCTAAATACTAGACACTTTGCTTGCATAATCTACATAGAATTGGGGCATATAGACCATCTTCCAGACAAAATTTGTTCAAAAACCAGAATTTTTTTCCATCTCACATAGAATTGAGACTTCACTCCCACCAGCTAGCTTCACCCGAAATGTCCTCAGTCCCAGAACATCCTGAAGAGATGGTATAATCAGATATGTTCAATAATGCAAGAAGTAATAACTGTTCAAACAATATAAAGAATGTCACAAGACAGCATATGATTAACTGCTAAATTAATGGTATTGAAAATCTATGCCTCAGTAGCCCAGAATTAGTCAGCGCTCACTGATGGCTTTGAATGTTTGTTCTAACGTATTTGTAAAATAGCACATTGCTGCCTTCACTACTTTTTTTTCAGATACCTCTCTATATTTCTGTTCCAACTTTCTGATTCTTGTCTAATTCCTGACCTTATCCACAATCTTTATAACTGCCATCTCCAGCATCTCCTCTTTACTTAAGTCCTTCTAACTCCTTTGATTAAGACTTTTCACTTTCTAAATGCACCAATAGAGTGATTTTCATCAAGTATCATCTATGATTGTCATAACCTCTATTATTTTTCACAGAATCCCAATTATTACTTACCTAATCATCATTTTCTAACTGGTTTGTGCTACCATAAGGATGTTACCTCTTTTTTCTTCCATGACTAAATATTCTCATGCACCTGTTCAAGCCCATTTTCTAACTTCTCTCCCTACCACATTTTCCCTCTGTTTCAGATATATAATCATGATTTTTGGTTAGCAGACCTATGGTTTTTTTTAGAATGAAATTGCAGTTCTTAACACTGACCTTGGATCAGAAGACCAAGTCTTAAGTAATGAAGAGCCCATAGTAACTAACTTTGAACAAGTCACTGGGTCAGTAAAAAACACAGAGTAAAATGGTAATTCTAGAAATTGGTACTTTAAAATTGTTGTAACTTAGTGAAATAAAAGTAAGGCAACCCATGAAGTAGCCTTTGTCCCTAACAACAACAGTAAAAATTGTCTTCTAAAATATCACTGATCCATGCAATCCACGGGTCTGACAACACCTAGGTTAGCAAGTGTGGTGAGAGATGTGGGCAGGGTAACAATGTAGCTTAGCTTTTATCAGATGATGCTTAACTTTAAATCCAGTGGGGCCTGAGAGAGATGTGTCTGGAGAGTCTGTAAGTGATTAAGCCCAGAGAGGTATGTCTAGACACAAGCTACTAATTATTGGATTGGCAAAAAAGTACATTTGGGTTTCTCCATAAGAATAGAGAGAACAAAATAGCCCAAAAATAAGCCCATACACAGATGGTTGATTAATTTATGACTAAGGAGGCAAGAATATACATTGGAGGCAAGAGTATTAGTCTCTTCAGTATATGGTTAGGGAAAACTGGACAGCCACCTGCAAAATGATGAAGCTGGACCCCACCTTACAACACATACAAAAATCAGCTCAAAATGGATTAAAGATGTGAATGTAATGACTATGCCAAAGCTTTTAACTGTGTGGATCACAATAAACTGTGGAAAATTCTGAAAGAGATGGGAATACCAGACCACCTGATTTACCTTTTGAGAAATCTGAATGCAGGTCAGGAAGCAACAGTTAGAACTGGACATGGAACAACAGACTGGTTCCAAATAGGGAAAGGAGTATGCCAAGACTGTATATTGTCACCCTGCTTAGTTAACTTCTGTGCAGAGTCCATCATGAGAAATGCTGGGCTGGATGAACACAGCTGGATTCAAGATTGCCGGGAGAAATATCAATAACCTCAGATATGCAGATGACACCACCCTTATGGCAGAAAGTGAAGAAGAACTAAAGAGCCTCTTGATGAAAGTGAAAGAGGAGAGTGAAAAAGTTGGCTTAAAACTCAACATTCAGAAAACTAAGATCATGGCCTCTGGTTCCATCACTTCATGGGAAATAGATGGAGAAACAGTGGAAACAGTGTTAGACTATTTTGGGGGGCTCCAAAATCACTGCAGATGGTGACTGCAGCCATGAAACTAAAAGACACTTACTCCTTGGGAGGAAAGTATAACCAACCTAGGTAGCATATTCAAAAGCAGAGACATTACTTTGCCAACAAAGGTCCATCTAATCAAGGCTATGGTTTTTCTAGTAATCCTGTATGGATGTGAGAGTTGGACTATAAAGAAAGCTGAGGGCCGAAGAATTGATGCTTTTGAACTGTGGTGTTGGAGAAGACTCTTGAGAGTCCCTTGGACTCCAAGGAGATCCAACCAGTCAATCCTAAAGGAAATCAGTCCTGAATATTCATTGGAAGGACTGATGTTGAAGCTGAAACTCCAATACTTTGACCACCTGATGTGAAGAACTGACTCATTTGAAAATACCCAGATGCTGGGAAAAATTGAAGGCAGGAGGAGAAGGGGAAAACAGAGGATGAGATGGTTGGATGGCATCATCAACTCAATGGAGATGAGTTTGGGTAAACTCTGGGAGCTGATGATGAACAGGGATGCCTGGCGTGCTGTAGTACATGGGGTCACAAAGAGTCAGACACGCCTGAGTGGCTGAACTGAACTAACTGAAGGCCTGAAACCATAAAGCTCCTAGAAGAAAACACAGAGATAGGCTCCTTTATTAGTCTTGATGATGACATTCAGGATACAGTACCAAAAGCAAAGACAGCAAGAGTTAAAACAAACAAATGGACTACATCATAAAAAGCTTCTACATAGCAAAGAAAATCATAAACAAAATGAAAAGTTAAGCTATGGAATGGATAAAATATTTGCAAAGCATATATCTTATAAGGAGTTAATATCCAAAATATATAAGGAACTCATACAACTGAATAGCCACAAAACAAAACCTGACAAAAAAAATTAGGCAGAGGAACTGAACAGACATTTTTCAAAAAAGTCATACAGATGGTCAACAGATACATGAGAAGGGCCTCAATATTACCAGTCATCAGGGAAATGAAAACTAAAACAACAATCTGTTACCTCACACCTGTTAAAATAGCTGTCACCAAAAAGAGAGGAGATAAGTGTTGTTGAGAATGTGGAAGAAAGGGAACCTTACTCCTGTGTTGGTAGTAAATGCAAATGGTGCAGCCACTATGGAAAGGACTTCCCTGATGGCTCAGAAGGTAAAGCATCTGGTCACACTGCAGGAGACCCAGGTTTGATCCCTGAATCTGGAAGATACTCTGCAGAAGGAAATGGCAACCCACTCCAGTACTTTTGCCTGGAAAATCCCATTGACAGAGAGCGTGGTAGGCTACAGTCTATGGGGTCGCAAAGAGTCGGACTCAACCAAGTGACTTCACTTTCACTTTCACTATGGAAAACTATGAAGGTTCCTCAAAAAATTAAAAATGCAACTACCATGTGATTCAGCAGTCTTACTACTGGGTATGTATTAGATATATATTTAATATTATTCTCTCATAAGGAAGAAGAAAACTCTGCCACTTGCAACAATGAGGATGGAACTCGAGGGTATTGTGTTGAATGAAATAAATCAGGCAAAGACAAATAATGTGTGGTTATCACTTCAGTGTGAAAACTGAAAAGATCAACCTCATAGAAACAAAAAATAGAAAAGTAGAAAAAAGGTTTTCAGGAAATAGGGAGAGGTTGGTGAAAGAGTACATACTTCCAGCTATGAGATGAATAAAATCTGAGGATCAAATGTAAAATATGGTGACTATAGTTGATAGCACTCTATTTTATAACTGAAATTTACTAAGATAGTAGAACTAAATGTTCTCACTAAAATAAAATAATATGTGATGTGATAGATGTATTAGCTAACTAGATGGAAGGGAATCCTTTCACAATGTGTATATATATATATATCAAATCATCACAATGTACACTTTAAATATTTTACTGTTTTATATGTCAATTATACATCGATAAGGTTGAAATTTTAAAAAGTTTAATGAGATCGATGACAATTTTCAGGGTTCTTTCTCAGTCCATTGTCTTTAATGAAAATTCATTAAATATTTGTAGCTCCTACTCTGTTTAAATCCCTGTTCAGTCATCACTTTTATTTATTTCAATAATTTATTTAACCATCATCCATGATATCCTTTTGCCACTGAAGTGTTAAATAATAAAAAAGTACTATTCAGAAGTTTTATTTCAATAATGGCAATTTAGCAGTATTGTAATACTGATAATGCCTCATGTTATATATCATTTGTCAGCTGTTTAAGTGAATATTCTTTCTCCTTTCAAGAACAGAGATAATATTTCAGGGAGGTAAGTAATCAATTTTATGTCTATATGACCTAAACAGGTTGACAATCTGTACCTAAGGATTCAGATGTTGGGGGGAGGGTAGGGGAAAATAAAACAAACTCGTTTGATATTATAATACTTATGTATAAATATATGTAGAATCATTTTTATAAATGAATGTCATATAACTTTCAAATTCATGGCTAACTGCCCCCAACTGATACTTGTCATGAACATAAATAAAATTGAAGAGACTAATTTGGTACATAAATAACCCAAGGGTAGCTAAATGAAAAATGAACAGTTTATCTCACTTTCAAATATGTTGTCTGGACAATGCCAAAAAAAAAAAAAAAGCACAATTTTAAATATTCAACATATGTAGAAAGTTGGGATTATCCAGTTAAAATATCAGAATTGATCGATTTATTTTTCTTGTGAGTAATCAACTGGCCCTAAACATAATCAATGGACAATTTACAGGGAAACAAAAATCATTCTTTTCAACCACATTCACACTCCTGAGAACTATCAGACAGGTTAGGAAGCCTAAATTCTCATCCCACATTTTCCAAGCGTTAATGTGTGTGTGTTCAGGCAAAATGCTTTCTTTATGCATCAGCTTCTCCACATGTACATTCTTTTAATGAATGTAATCTTGCTAAAACCTCAATCGAATATGTCACTACTCTGCTCAAAACCCTCCAGTGGATTTCAGTCTTTGCAGTAATCTTCGAGACTGTGGATCTGAACGCCTGTCTCTCCCCTGACCTCTACCCTGACTGATTCTCACTCATTCACCTGCTACCAGTCACTCTGGCCTTGATAGACCAAGCATCCTCCCAGCTCTCTTTCCCCCAGGTATCTGTGTGGTTTGTTTCCTTCTTTCCTTAAGTCTTTACTTAAATGTCACATTCTCAATGAAGTAACACAGTCTCAACAACACTCATTATGCCCCTCCCTGCTCGATTTTTCTCCATGGTGCTTACAATTATCAAACATACTGTATATTTTCCTGATCTGTTTCATTGATTGTCTTCCCTCTTAGAATGACAGCTCAACAAGAGGAGGGGTTTTATCTCTTTTGTTTCACTGTTATATCTCCAGCACCTAGAAAGAACCTTAGCTGGAACATAAAAGGCATTTAACAAATATTTGTTGAATGAACACATGAACCGGTCATTTATTTCCTGAGCACGTGTAACTTGCTGTGCATCATGCTGGCTGCTGAGATCCAAATATGAATAAAATTGCAGTCCTAACCCTTAGGAAGGTCACAGTCTGCAGATGTGACCCAGCTCTTGCCAAACAGCTCAGTTAGTTTAATGAGATACAAGGAGCATTGGTCACATAAAGGTTGGACTTTTATAAAACTGGGGATGGTTTCATGGAGGAAGGGAATTTCACGTTAAGAAGTGTATCCGGAAGTACTATGGGGAGAATGAAGTCAAGTATAGGAGCACTTTTGACATCACGGATTTTTAAAAATTAAAAGAAATAGTGTATATGGAAGTGCTTTGCAAACTAACACAATAATAGAATGTATTATCATTATCTACCTTAGGTAATTTTTCTTTTCCCACTGGCATCATATCCCAGAATGTCCAAGATACAACTTTATGCAAAAGACAATCATATACATTTGAGTTTTACTGAAATAGATGATATGCCAAGGAATGCTCAAACTACTGCACAATTGCACTCATCTCACACGCTAGTAAAGTAATGCTCAAAATTCTCCAAGCCAGGCTTCAGCAATACGTGAACTGTGAACTTCCTGAGTTCAAGCTGGTTTTAGAAAAGGCAGAGGAACCAGAGATCAAATTGCCAACATCCACTGGATCATCAAAAAAGCAAGAGAGGTCCAGAAAAACATCTATTTCTGCTTTATTGGCTATGCCAAAGCCTTTGACTGTGTGGATCACAATAAACTGTGGAAAATTCTTCAGGGATGGGAATACCAGACCACCTGATCTGCCTCTTGAGAAATCTGTATGCAAGTCAGGAAGCAACAGTTAGAACTGGACATGGAACAACAGACTGGTTCCAAATAGGAAAAGGAATATGTCAAGGCTGTATAGTGTCACCCTGCTTATTTAACTTCTATGCAGAGTACATCATGAGAAACGCTGGGCTGGAAGAAACACAAGCTGGAATCAAGATTGCCGGGAGAAATATCAATCACCTCCGATATGCAGATGACACCACTCTTACGGCAGAAAGTGAAGAGGAACTAAAAAGCCTCTTGATGAGAGTGAAAGAGGAGAGTGAAAAAGTTGGCTTCAAGCTCAACATTCAGAAAACGAAGATCATGGCATCCAGTCCCATCACTTCATGGCAAATAGATGGGGAAACAGTGGAAACAGTGTCAGACTTTATATTTTGGGGGCTCCAAAATCACTGCAGATGGTGACTGCAGCCATGAAATTAAAAGATGCTTACTCCTTGGAAGAAAAGTTATGACCAACCTAGATAGCATATTCAAAAGCAGAGACATTACTTTGCTGACTAAGGTCCGTCTAGTCAAGGCTATGGTTTATCCAGTAGTCATGTATGGATGTGAGAGTCGGACTGTGAAGAAGGCTGAGCACCGAAGAATTGATGCGTTTGAACTGTGGTGTTGGAGAAGACTCTTGAGAGTCCCTTGGACTGCAAGGAGATCCAACCAGTCCATTCTGAAGGAGATCAGCCCTGGGATTTCTTTGGAAGGAATGATGCTAAAGCTGAAACTCCAGTACTTTGGCCACCTCATGTGAAGAGTTGACTCATTGGAAAAGACTTTGATGCTGGGAGGGATGTGGGCAGGAGAAGAAGGGGACAACAGAGGATGAGATGGCTGGATGGCATCACCGACTCCATGGACGTGAGTCTGAGTGAACTCCGGGAGTTGGTGATGGACAGGGAGGCCTGGCATGCTGCGATTCATGGGGTCGCAAAGAGTTGGACATGACTGAGCGACTGAACTGAACTGAACTGAACTGAAATAGATGATAAATTGAGATATTCATATATCTGTCAAAGGATATATGAAATGTTTGGCATGCCTAAGCATTTTGTAGATCTGTTTTTCAGTAATTAAAAGCTGTTATCTCTAATTTCTCAGGCTGAGTACAAATTAAGTAGGACACTGAAAAAAATTAGTCTTAAAATAAACCATGCTGTATTTCTCAAGTGTACAAATTGTTAATTAGAATTGGGAAGTGAACAGAAGGGGCTTAAAATAAAGACCTTCCATTTCAAATAAAAGCTGAAAATAGACCATATTTGGCACTGGCATTAAAAAATCTAAGGATTATGGGGACTGAAATGGAAATTGAGAATTTCTGAAATATTTAAATAATTTTAATTTAAAATTTTATATTGAGTGATTGAAATGTATATTTGCCTTTTAGTAGTCAATTTTAATATTTTAAAATAAAAATAACTTTTTTGAAAGCAAGAGAAATTATTTATTTTTGTATTTTTACATTTATTTTAATTTACATTTTTCTATACTAGACTCAGACTTTGCACACTTTGAAATCAACTGCATTTTGTTTTTCAATTATTTATATCAGAGTTCAGCAGACTATGCCTTGCAGACCAAATGTGTACCTGTTTTTGTAGTCTGCATGCTAAGGATGTCTCTACATTTTATTTTATTTTATTTTTAAGTTTTTATTTTCATTTATTTATTTATTTATTTTTACTTTATTTTATTTTACAATACTGTATTGGTTTT
Organism: Oryx dammah; assembly: GCF_014754425.2. Taxonomy (NCBI): domain Eukaryota; kingdom Metazoa; phylum Chordata; class Mammalia; order Artiodactyla; family Bovidae; genus Oryx; species Oryx dammah. The sequence goes on from NW_024070186.1 coordinate 49,067,199, forward strand.
GCCATACATTGACATGAATCCGCCACGGGTGTGCATAAGTTCCCAATCCTGAACCCCCCTCCCACCTGCCACCCCATATCATCTCTCTGGATCATCCCTGTGCACCAGCCCCAAGCATCCTGTATCCTGTATCAAACACAGACTGGTGATTCGTTTCTTACATGATAGTATACATGTTTCAAAGCCATTCTCCCAAATCATCCCACCCTCTCCCTCTCCCTCAGAGTCCAAAAGTCCGTTCTATACATCTGTGTCTCTTTTGCTTTCTCGCATACAGGGTTATCATTACCATCTTTCTAAATTCCATATATATGTGTTAGTATACTGTATTGGTGTTTTTCTTTCTGGCTTACTTCACTGTGTATAATAGGCTCCAGTCGCATCCATCTCATTAGAACTGATTCAAATGTATTCTTTTTAATGGCTGAGTAATACTCCATTGTGTATATGTACCACTGCTTTCTTATCCATTCATCTGCCAATGGACATCTAGGTTATTTCCATGTCCTGGCTATTATAAACAGTGCTCCAATGAACATTGGGGTACATGTGTCTCTTTCAATTCTGGTTTCCTCGGTGTGTATGCCCAGCAGTGGGATTGCTGGGTCATATGGCAGTTCTATTTGCAATTTTTTAAGGAATCTCCAAACTGTTCTCCATAGTGGCTGTACTAATTTGCATTCCCACCAACAGTGAAAGAGGGTTCCCTTTTCTCCACACCCTCTCCAGCATTTACTGCTTGTAGACCTTTGGATCACAGCCATTCTGACTGGTGTGAAATGGTACCTCATTGTGGTCTTGATTTGCATTTCTCTGATAATGAGTGATATTGAGCATCTTTTCATGTATTTGTTAGCCATCTGTATGTCTTCTTTGGAGAAATGTCTATTTAGTTCTTTGGCCCATTTTTTGATTGGGTCATTTATTTTTCTGGAGTTGAGCTGTATAAGTTGCTTATATATTTTTGAGATTAGTTGTTTGTCAGTTGCTTCATTTGCTATTATTTTCTCCCATTCAGAAGGCTGTCTTTTCACCTTACTTATAGTTTCCTTTGTTGTGCAGAAGCTTTTAATTTTAATTAGATCCCATTTGTTTATTTTTGCCTTTATTTCCAGTATTCTGGGAGGTGGATCATAGAGGATCCTGCTCTGGTTTATGTCGGAGAGTGTTTTGCCTATGTTCTCCTCTAGGAGTTTTATAGCTTCTGGTCTTACGTTTAGACCTTTAATCCATTTTGAGTTTATTTTTGTGTGTGGTGTTAGAAAGTGATCTAGTTTCATTCTTTTACAAGTGGTTGACCAGTTTTCCCAGTACCACTTGTTAAAGAGATTGTCTTTACTCCATTGTATATTCTTGCTTCCTTTGTCGAAGATAAGGTGTCCATATGTGTGTGGATTTATCTCTGGGCTTTCTATTTTGTTCCATTGATCTATATTTCTGTCTTTGTGCCAGTACCATACTGTCCTGATGACTGTGGCTTTGTAGTAGAGCCTGAAGTCAGGCAGGTTGATTCCTCCAGTTCCATTCTTCTTTCTCAAGACTGCTTTGGCTATTTGAGTTTTTTTGTATTTCCATACAAATCTTGAAATTATTTGTTCTAGTTCTGTAAAAAATACCGCTGGTAGCTTGATAGGGATTGCATTGAATCTGTAGATTGCTTTGGGTAGTATACTCATTTTCACTATATTGATTCTTCCAATCCATGAACATGGTATATTTCTCCATCCGTTAGTGTCCTCTTTGATTTCTTTCATCAGTGTTTTATAGTTTTCTATATCTACATTTTAAATAGTTGGAAAAATCAAAATAACAGTAATATTTGTGGTATAAAATAATCATATGAAATTCTGTCTGTAATGTCTATCAGTGAAGCTTAATTGGGACCCAGTCACAGTTTATGTGCTGCTTATAACTGCTTTCCCATGACAACAGCAGAGTTGAGCAGTGGCAACAGACCATGTGGCCTACGATGCTGAAAATATTGACTGTCTTTTACGGAAAATGTTTGCTGATTCCTGCCTTGAATCAGTCCCTTCTGTAGAACACAAATTATATGAAAACCTTGATTATAATAACACAGTATATCTTCAGGAAAAATAAGTTTTATATTTTAAGTGAACAATTATCAATCATACATTTTTGTGTTCGTTACTATTCTAAATATCACTGGCCCATTCCGTTCAGTTCAGTCACCCAGTCATGTCCAACTCTTTGCCACCCCATGAATTGCAGCACGCCAGGCCTCCCTGTCCATCACTAACTCCTGGAGTTCACTCAGACTCATGTCCATCGAGTCAGTGATGCCATCCAGCCATCTCATCCTCAGTCGTCGCCTTCTCCTCCTGCCCCAATCCCTCCCAGCATCAGAGTCTTTTCCAATGAATCAACTCTTCACATGAGGTGGCCCAAGTACTGGCCCATTAATAGAACATAAAAAAATTATAACCTTACATGAATATTTTGAATTTTTGGTATATGTTTGTCAATGGTGAAGGGTGCATATATTTTATTTAACAGTGAAGGATGAATGAACTTTATTTAACAGTTTGTTCATATGGTTTGTAAGTATCTAGATATGTGGTAGATGGGGCTCCATTTGTGCTGTTGGCTCCACCTCTGCTTTGTTAGGAAAGCTGATAAACAGAGTAATCACTGATAAACAGAAAGGGTGCAGGAAGTGAACAGGATTATGGCCAAGCAACTGATCTTACAGAAGACTTTTTAAAGAAAATTAAGCAGATTACAATCAAAGACACTTGCATATCTCTGGACCCTGTGGGAATCTGTGGGCCCTAAGAAGACAATTAACTCTTGGAAAAGTGTTCTCTTCCTAAGTTATTCCACACATTATGGAGGAGAAGGCTGAAGCACAGTAAGATTTTTGGTCATACTCTTACTTATTATGAGGCAGTTACTTATTATGATTAACTGAATCAATCCATGCACCTAGTAATTTAAAGAACCTAGATTATAGGAAGATTTACTTTAAAAATGTTTATCATAATGACATATAGGAATTTTCAACCTTATGACACTAAAGATGCATAATTATTGTTGCTTGTGATGGAGACTCGTTTGTCAGCAACATTTCTTGAGTATCTTCTGGGTTGCAGACACTGCCCTAGAAGCAATGGCATAGAGCTATGTAGTCCAACAAGGTGACCATAAGCCGTATGTGGGCTGTTGAGCACTTCAGCAGTGGCTGGGCCAAACACAATTGTGATGTGTGCTCCAAGTGTAAAATACAGGCTAGATTTTGAAGATTCACTATGGGAAAAAAAAAAAAGAATGTAGAAGTCTTTATTCATAGTTCTTTATATTGGCTACATGTTTTAAAAATAATATTTTAGATCTATTGGGTTACATAAAATATTATTAAAATTACTTTAACCTGTTCCCCTTTCCCTTTTATCATGTGGCTACTAAAAAATTGTAAATTGCGTATGTGGCTCCCATGATATTTCCATTGGACAGCACTGGAATGGAAGGCAGAAGGAGTGCCCTCAGGGAGCTCATGTTTTAGGCAGACTGATAAGTAAACAAACAATGGCAGGTGACAGGCGTATACATATAGTTGCTCAGGGAGCATCCAGGCAAGTCACAGGTGTCTGCAGCAGTTGGTGATGGCTGCTCTGAATCTTCCAGTAGAAGCAGGAGAGAAACTTCAGCCAGGGGAGAATGTTCCAGGTAAATAAAGAATACAGCATGTACAAAGGCACAGTCATTTGAAATAGCATATCATGTTTGTGCTTAGTCACTCAATCGTGTCTGACTCTTTGAAAGCCCATAGACTGTAGATTGCCAGTCTCTTCTGTCCATGGGGATTCTCCAGGCAAGAATACTGGAGTAGGTTGCCATGCCCTCCTCCAGGGGATCTCCCCAACCCAGGGATAAAACACAGATCTCACACATTGCAGGGGAATTCTTTACCATCTGAGCCAGGAGGGAAGCCCAACATATCATGTTTGGGAGACTATTGATAGTTTGGTATGTTTAAAGCTGGCCTTCCCTCATGGCTCAGTGTTAAAGAACTCACCTGCCAATGCAGGAGATCAGGGTTTGATCCCTGGGTCAGGAAGACCCCTTTGGAGAAGGAAATGGCAGCCTATTCCAGTATTCTCGCCTGGAAAATCCCATGGACAGAGGAACCTGGTGTGTTACAGTTCATGGGATGGCAAAACAGTGGGACATGGATTAGCAATTAAACAGCAATAATATATTTAAAACTAGGGTGGGTTTATGGGAATGAGAGAAGCAAAGCTAGAGAGGTAGCCAGGCATCACTGATGAAGGGTTTTGAAAGTAGGCATTAAGGCAAGTTTTGGGGAAATTTGACCCCAGTCTCACATCTAAAAATTTGTCATTTTCCAATAATGTTGAAAAGGCACATACAAGCTTTGGAGTGAACCTTCTTCAAAACAGCTTAATGTGAATTCTAAAAATGATATTGATTATTCCTTTTCTGTTGATCCATGAATCAATGAATGTATGGCTTAGATGACCAGAAAAGCAGTGTCCAGAGTACTGCTGTGTGGTTTACAAAATGTAAATATTGCCTAGAAAGGTGCTGAAAAGTCAAAAGACCCTGTTAAGTAACAGAGGAAATGTTTTTGGAGGATGCAAAAATGACTTACACAGAGGCTACTTCCTTCAGTTGTAATTCACTAATTATTTATGCAAAAAGCAAGCAATATTTCACTGTCAAGGAGACGCTGCACCTAGGTGACTTATGCAGTCTTCATAAGAAAGAGACAAATGACCATGACATCAGGGACTTTGTAAGGAAATCATTTTTCAAGGCCAGTGCTGTGCTGAGAGATGATCATTCTGGCATAACTATTCTTGACTCTTGATGGAAGAGCCTTCTTCTGCCAACAGCTGTGACCGTCTGACTCTCCAAGAAAGGCTTCAGCTTATTCAGTATCCTGGGACCAGTTGCTTCCTAAGTAGAAAACACTTTAAGGACCCTAAATTTAGCACATTTAAACGTTAGTCACTCAGTCGTGTCCGACTCCTTGTGATTGCATGGACTGGGACTCGCCAGGCTATTCTGTCCATGGAATTTTCCAGGCAAGAATACTGGAGCTGGTTGCCATTTCCTTCTCCAGGAGATCTTCCTGACCCTGGATCGAACCCAGGTGTCCTGTGTTGCAGGCAGACTCGTTACCATGGAAGACTCCAGGGAAGCTCAAATTTAGCACATTATTTGACTAAAAAGCACTTCAGACGTGTTCTGAGCTTGGACTCTGGGTCTGGTAACCAGACTTTACAAAAGCCCTTACTTTGAACCTCAGCAACTCATAAATGGGAACCTGCCATTTTCTTTCATCTTATCAAGATTCTGTGCTTCATATTCTTGTCTTGATCTTCTTTCTCTCCATACCTGTTCTACTCCAAGGACCTGTCTTATCTGTCTCCCTCTCTGTACTTGTCTATGCATGTGAACATGTCATGGTTCTTGGTCTTGTTCCACCCATTAGCCAGTGCCTAACAGTTGATAGACCTGTATACCCTCTATTTCTGCATCAATAACCGAAATTTTAGGCATGTTGAAAATGCTCACTGACCAGTATACACTGTTTAAGAAATCAGGAAAGCACAGGCTTTGAAAGCACTGTCTTTGAGCCTTACTATTATAGTTTTTTGATGTGGTATCTGATTACTTGTATGAGCTTAGACTTATTCTTCACAGGTGAACTATTCCATTGTAATGCCAAAGTTGAATTTTCAAAGGTGGTTGAACTTTTCAATTTTCACTTTATTCTTTTTTGATTCCTTAATTCTTCTGAACCAGAAAGTAGACTTGATTGCTGGGGGGTGGAGGTAAATTAACTAACTGTTCAGTTGGATTGTAGAAAGTAGCATGAATTCTTCTGAAAGTGAAGCACTTTCATTAATACAAACAGCCCATTTTCTCTATACGCCTGCTAATTTTTCTGGTTTCCAGCCAAGACACTGGACAACTTTAGCCTATCACAGAAGAGCCCAGTATCTGATCCTGGTCCTCACTCAGCAAAGCAAGTATGGCTGAAGCACTTTCTTCCAAGTGCTTTTTACATGCTCAGACTCTGAATTTCATAGGTTTACCTTGATCAGGAACTGGGTCTGCTCACCTCTTTCTTTTGCAGATGGTTTGTTGTATCCTCAGACCTATACCCTATAAATACAGGGGAAATAAAGTTAAATGGCATGAATAGGCAATCACGAACTTATTGCTTTGTTCTGGCTGGGGCTGTTAGCTGCTGTGTCAGTTATCCATTTTTTGGTAGTCATTTGAGATGCTGAGTAACTGGAAGAAAGTGACTGGTTTTTAAGTAATTGAAGAACAATACCTCTCCAGGGGAGACATCTACATTGGAACAATTTTTACTTCTTCATCTGAAACCATATAAAGCAAAGTTAATTTTGTGTTTTTAGGCTCTCATCATCTTCTGGTATTTAAACACTTTTGAAAAAGTGTGTTACTAACAAGTCTGCTTTCTAGGAGAAATCTCACTGATTTAGAATTTATAAACCCAAGGAAGGGCTATATGAACCACAAAGGCAATGGAGGAGAAAAATGACAGGGGTAACCATGGCTGTCCAGATTTGAGAAAGATGAACAGATACTGCATCTTCTTTTAATCTGTCATTGTCTTCGGTCAATTGGCTGCAAGGCTCTGTCAGGTAGGATGGACTGTGGAGTCAGAGTAGGGTTGGGTTTTAAGAATGATTAAGAGATTAGGAAGGGCTTCCCTGATGGCTCAGTGGTAAAGAACTTGCCTGCCAGTGCAGAAGACACAGGTTCAATCCCTGGATCAAGAAGATCCCCTGAAGAAGGAAATGGCAAACCACTCCAGTGTTCTTGCTTGGGAAATCCCCTGGACAGAAGAGCCTGGTCCATGGGGCCACATAAGAATCGGACACAACTTAGTAACTAAACAACAAGACATAGGAAGACAGAATCAATGGCTGTGACATGCTCTCTTTGAAAACAGAACCCATCCCTAACAATGAAAACTCTTCAAAGGCAAAGTATTTTCTTGGGTGATTTGAAGCTGAGAAAACTGCCTTTAGCAGCTCCACACATCTGCATTCTTATCACCTAATTTATAGTATTTAGGGGAGCAGATCAGGCAGTAGTAAAGGTTAATCTCAGTGTCTGTGTGTCATCAGTAATTCACTTGGCAGAGCTGGGATTTGCTGAACTTTGGCACACCAGGCAATCAGTTCCAGCCATAATCAGGTGGTAAGCAGAGGTATTTAGATAAAAAGGATATTTCTTCCTGAAGGGAGGTGGTTGATTTTCAGGAAAGCTTTCCTGGAGGTATAATATATCAAACAGATCATTGACTCCTGGGGTGGTTGTTTTTGTTCGTTTCGAAACTTTCAAAATATTTAGGAATTGTAATGTCTTTTGACTCATCTCACAGACAAGTGTTCTCTTGAAGAAAGAGGGAATGAATTTGCATCTTTCTCTTTTGTGAGTGCCCTGATTGGGGTGAGGTCATGGGGCTTGTGAGCACAACCTTGTTTTTATGTCGGCTGACACTGTACTCTTTGAGCTTCGGGCCAGCCCTCCCAGGAAACCTCTGAGCTTTCTCAGACAGGAAAGCAGGTAATTGAAAGCAGCTCTGGAAGCTGTATCTGTTCACCATCATCAGTTATTATCACCTCGACACAGCCTCTCGTGAAGGTTTTGTATCTGAGGAGTCTGCCTCTGAAGTCGCAGTGGCAATTAATAATGTCCACACCGAAATAAAAATTCCTACCACAGCTCTTGCTAGTAATATAAGATTTTTCCTGTTTCTTTCATAAATTAGTTGATAAGTGTCTCTGCTTCTCTTTTGAGTGAAAGGATTTTAATTACACAATGCACAGAAGCACAAAGCTTCATCTCACAGGCAACCGACAATGGAGGCTTGTGATAATAGCACATTAAACCTTCATTGAGGTTGTTTACACATTTGTAACGGTGGCTGTGGTCGTCTCTGATAGCAGGGACAATAAATCAAAACCTGAGGATGTTCTTTTCATTAGCCAATGATTTTATAGCCTTTGGTGGCTTTTTAACTACCCATGCGTAAAATGGAGTGATATAATTTGTAATTACTGGAAATAACTAGCTTTAATTCCCTCCACAGATATTTAGAGCTTTCATATGATTTGAAAGACTCAAGTTGACTTCAAAATAGTGCATATAGTCCCCTATTAGTGACTGCATCCCATTGTGTACTTGGAGAATTTCTATAGGTGTCTTTCTCAGCCTTTACTAGGGGTTACTTTAGTCCTGTAACTCAAAGTATGACCATCAGAATGGCAATGTTGATCCTAGACAGATGACAAGAAAAGCTGCCTGGTATCCTGGGAAAAAGATGGGATGGGAAGATGAAATGAAATATGAGAAGAAATATGGGGAGAGACTTCTCTCTGGGAAAGTGGGAGAGATCTGTTCTCATTCTAGGTGTACCGAGTACCAGGTGTGTGGACTTTGGCTTGTTCCCAGTCTCTCTCAACATCAGTTTACTCATCTGTAAAATGGGAGTATAACAGCTGCCTTGTTCCAGGGCTGATGAAATGATGCTATGACAGTGCTATGATGATGCTATGACAGATTTTGGTTTGGTAAAAGGTGCCCAGTATATCTAGACTCTGTTCACTCACCTGCAGCCTGTGCCAGAGAGTGGTCTGATTCATCCCCAACTTTTCCAGAAGTGTATGAAAAATCAGCAGTGCTTTGGCTCATCTGAAGTCCCCAGATATCATCATTTTATTTTCTAGCAGGGACTCACAAATTAAAACTTGCATTTCAGAACCCTAATTTGATGCTTAGGATGTGGATTTAATTTATAATATGAATTCAAAGGCCAGCCTAATTAATTGGTGTTAGAGAAAATATGGCAGAAAGGAGAAATTTTAAAACCAGGGATATCTAGTTTGAAATGCCAAGTTTTCTTGAGTGTCAGAAGGTTTGCAAACTTCTTTCATTGAAAAATGCTGTGACAGAGACAGGCAGTCTTAAAATCCCAAGAGGGTGTTGACAGCATGGATCCCATTTGCCAGTGGTCCTTGGAGAGAATAATGTTTCTCCCAGCCCCTGTGGTCTCATCAAAACATCAGGAAACAGTTTCTGGTTGCTTTGTTTACTATCAGTTGTTGATGTTTTTTATAAGGCTGACACATTTTCATTTTGCATATCTCTTTTCTCCAAGCAACTAGTGATATAAAGGGCACCAAAACTCTAAATATGAAATGTCAAGCTAGAACTTTCCTGTGTCTTCTAATAAAATACATACCATCAATTAATTCTGCTTTGAATCTGCCTTAGATGTCACTTTCGTATTATTATTATATTAATGTGTAGAACTTATTAATATAGTACTGACAAATTAAAATATAACATTATATGACAATATATAATAGCATACATTAATAATTTTATATTATATATTATGAAAGTATCTATGCTTAGCACCTGCCATGTGCCAGACTTTATATACATTGTTTTAAAGCCTCACAATTACTTTAAAGCAAGTAACATGGAAATTGTCCCAAGGCAAGGAAAGTGAGTGAAGTTCAAAGAGGTTTAGCAAATCTTTCAATGCCACATAGTTAATGATTATCAAAGCCAAGTTTCAAATACAGTCTGGTCTAACTCCAAAACCCAGGCAGTTTTCACCACATTCTGCTACATCTCTTTCCTGGAATGGGACCACACAATCGTAAAAAATATGTGTTACATACAGAACAGCACAGTCTATAGCAGTTCATAACTGCTCATAAGTGTTCATAAGTGTCACTTTCCTGCGGGCAAACTTTACCGCATGAACTACATTTACAAGGAGATGCTTAATTTACTATGGATTGTTTACAGGTGCTCTTGAACAAGGTGAATCATTTAGGGCAATTTATTTTCACAGTTACCCAAGGGGTGGATGAATAAAAGACAAAAAGAAAAATTTCAAGCAAACAGCCAGCACAAGGTGGACACAGAGGGTTATACATGCTTCCCACTGAACTTAGCCCTCATTCCTCTTTGTAATCCTGATACAGACATCACTGCTTTGCATTTCACAAAATCAACTTTTTAGTGAATATAAAGCTTTTTGTTTAGAAAATCTGAATTAAACTTTATTACTATAGGTTTGCTTTCTTCCTAATTTTTAAATTTTATTTATTTAGGCCTCCAAATTTAGAGCTATCCTTGACACCTTTTCTTACGTCCCATACCTAATCCATGCAGAAACCTTGTTGCTGCAGCTGCTGCTAAGTCGCTTCAGTCATGTCCGACTCTGTGCAACCCCATAGACGGCAGCCCACCAGGCTCCCCCGTCCCTGGGATTCTCCAGGCAAGAAATTGGAGTGGGTTGCCATTTCCTTCTCCAATGCATGAAAGTGAAAAGAGAAAGTGAAGTTACTCAGTCATGTCTGATTCTTAGCGACCCCATGGACTGCAGCCTACCAGGCTTCTTTGCCCATGGGATTCTCCAGGTAAAATTACTGGAGTAGGGTGCCATTGCCTTCTCCAAAACCCTGTTAGCTCACCTTAAAGAGTGTGAACTTATCTTACCACTTTTGCAGTTTCTTGTCTCATTCATTTCTAGCCCTGGATTTCTGTAATAAGCTGCTATCTAGCTTCATTGCTGCAACCCAGTCCCTAGGCTCTGTTCTCAACACAACAGTCAGAATTATTCTCTTAAAACTTTCGTCAGCAAGTCATTCCTCTTCTCTAACCCTGTGTGGGCTCCCCCATCTCTCTCAGGGCAAAATCCTAGATGTGCTATGAGATTTTCTTCCTCTCAATGCTTCTCTGCCCTCATTTCCTATGATACCTCTTACTCCTCTACTTTAGTCACCTGGCCTTCTTGCTGTTGTTTGAGGACCCAGATGTATTCCACCCTTGGGACTTCACATTGATTGCTTGCTCCATCTGCCTGTAAGACTTTTCCCTAAAGATTTGCCTAGCCAATGACCTCATCTCTTTTAAGTTTTTGATCAGATGTCACCTTCTCAATGAGGCTAACCTTCCATCTTTTAAAGCAATACTTTAATAAATTTAACATAACATTTAAGTATGTTAGGATATGATAAATAATGTTACAATAAAGTAAAATCTCAAAATATGAACAGCTTAATACAATATAAATGTATTTCTTTGCTCATCTCACCTCATCTCACCTTCTCAATGAGGCTAATCTTCCAGCTCTGCCAATTTATTCTGTTCTACTACTTCTTTTTATAATCTACTTTATTTTTTATTATTTATTTTTGGCTGCATTGGGTCTTTGTTGCTCCTCGCAGGCTTTCTCTAGTTGGAGTGAGTTGGGGGCTACTCTCCAGTTGCAGTGTGTGGGCCTCTCATTGCCGTGGCTTCTCTCGTTGAGGAGCACAGGCTGTAGGGTGCAGGCTTCAGCAGTTGTAGCACACGAGCTCAGTAGCTGTGGCTCACGGGCTCTAGAGTTCAGGTTCAGTAGTTGTGGCACACGAGCTTAGTTGCTCTGTAGCATGTGGAATCTTCCCATTCCGGGGATGGATCCCATGTCCCTTGAGTTGGCAGGCAGATTCTTAACCACTAGACCACCAGGAAAGCCCACTACTTTTTTTTTTTTAACAGAGCCATTATCAACTTATTTATTATGCCAATTGTCTAACTTCATCTGCTAGAATGTAGGCCGTAAGGGAGCACTCAACTTTGTTTCCCTAGTTGACCTATTTCAAGTGGCTAGAAAAGTGGCTTATTCCTTGGAAGGAAAGTTATGACCAACCTAGACAGCATATTGAAAAGCAGAGATGTTACTTTGTCAACAAAGGTCCATCTAGTCAAGGCTATGGTTTTTCCAGTGGTCATGTATGGATGTGAGAGTTGGACTATAAAGAAAGCTGAGGGCTGAAGAATTGATGCTTTTGAACTGTGGTGTTGGAGAAGACTCTTGAGAGTCCCTTGGACTGCAAAGAGATCCAACCTGTCCATCCTAAAGGGGCTCAGTCCTGGGTGCTCATTGGAAGGACTGAGGTTGAAGCTGAAACTCCAATACTTTGGCCACCTGATGCAAAGAGCTGACTCATTTGAAAAGACCCTGACGCTGGAAAAGATTGAGGCAGGAGGAGAAGGGGACCACAGAGGATGTGATGGTTGGATGGCATCACTGACTCAATGGACATGGGTTTGGGTGGACTCCGGGAGTTGGTGATGGACAGGGAGGCCTGGTGTGCTGTGGTTCATGGGGTTTCAAAGAGTCAGACACGACTGAGCAACTGAACTGAACTGAACTGAGAAAAGTGGCTGGCACATAATAGGTGTACAATACATGTTTGTAGAGTGTTGATTAAATAAAAGTAGGGTGCCAGAATAATAAAAGAAAATAATAGTTCTACCTTATATTTCAATTTTTGGTAGATATTTTGTAAATGTATATTTATGCACGTGGACAATTTCCTATTAGACAAAGGCGGCATTTGACTAACATTTTGGACCAAAGTAGCACGAGAATCATTGCCTGATCTCTGACCCAAATGGCCATTTAATGAATGTAAGAGACCTTTGGCTTTTTCTAGAATGCAGAGGACTGACCTCTGGCTCTACACCTGGAGGGCTTGCTGCTCTTCAAAGGTTAAATGATGGTCAAGAGAAACAGTGATTTTTATGTTTGCTCCCAGCTCTACTTTTTAATGCCTATAGTAACAGCAATTCTTCAAAGCAACAGTAGCATGAAATAACAAGTACCAGTATCAGTAGATATTATAAACACCCCCTTAACAAAAAATCATAGAGGCACACAGAAGAGGTAAAGAAATACCAACAAAAATGTAGTCACATATCTATGCTAAGAAACCATCAATAAAAACAGTAATAAGAGAATCACTGTTTGTAGTAAACAATTCTAAGACATAAAAGCAAGCAGCAGCAACAACAAACTCTATTATGGACTTTACATACAATGCCTACAATCACATTTGTTTTTTTTTTTAAATTTTTTCACATTATTAAATTGAGCCAATCAATTTGACCAAACTGACCCAATAGTTAGAAATTTGTGCCCATATTGACTGTACTCACAGGGCTTCCCTGGTGGCTCAGATGGTAAAGAATTCGCTTGCAAGGCAAGAGACCCATTTCAATCTCTGGGTCAAGAAGATCTCCTTGAGAAGGAAATGGCAACCCACTCCAGTATTCTTGCCTGGAGAATTCCATGGACAGAGAAGCCTGGAGGACTATAGTCAATGGCGTTCCAAAGAGTTAGATACACCTGAGAGACTTAACCCTTTTGCTGTGGACTATACTCTGTGCTGTGCTGTGCTGTTCTTAGTTGCTCAGTCATGTCCGACTCTTTGCAACCCCATGGACTGTAGCCCACCACACTCCTCTGTCCATGGGGAGTCTCCAGGCAAGAATACTGGAGTGGGTTGTCATACCCTCCTCCAGGGGATCTTCCCAACCCAGGGATCAAACCCAGGTCTCCCACATTGCAGGTGGATTTGTTACAGTCTGAGCCACCAGGGAAGCCAAGAATACTGGAGTGGGTAGCCTATCCCTTCTCCAAGGGAACTTCCTGATCCAGGAATTGAACTGGGGTCTCCTACACTGCAGGCAGATTCTTTACTAGCTAAACTACCAGGGAAGCCCTGACTATACTCTCCCTGCCTCCAAAAGGGATTAAGAACAAACACAAAAGAGGAGTAGATTACTTGCAAAGATCTTGATTGATAACCAAAAAAATAATGGAAATCAAGGGAAAAAGTAAATAATAAGAAATAATAGAGAGTAGAAGATTATAATTTTAAAAAGAAGTATAAGTAATTGAACTTTTAAAAAGCATGAAGTTAAATAACACGGTATATATAGAATATACTTTTTAAAGCAATATTTTAATAAATTTAACATAACATTTAAGTATGTTAGGATATGATAAATAATGTTACAATAAAGTAAAATCTCAAAATATGAACAGCTTAATACAATATAAATGTATTTCTTTGCTCATGCTATGCATCCAGTATAGTTTGAGAGTTGCCTCTGCCTCTAAGTGATAAGTTCTAAGCCAAGACTGACAGATTCCACCATCATTTAAATCTTATACATAGCTTTTTTGGTTACTACAGTCTGAGAAAAAGAGCTGGAGAGTTGGCCTTTAGCAACTAAATGCTTTGGCCTAGAGGTAACTCATATAACTTCTAGTCACCTCTTTTCAAAGGAGGGGGTCCATACTATGTCATATATTCATATCTGCCTCCAAAGGAGCAGAAACTTATAATCTATATATCAGATATAGAGTAGAAATGGATATAGGTGAACATAAATAATGCTATCACAACTTAAATCTAAGCTACTTGACAATGAAGGCAAAACCTGAGTGTTTCAACAACTCTCTTTGCCTAAGAAAAAAATCACACCAGTTTAAGAGAAAAAAAGCTTTTATACATATCATACTTTACTGTGTTAGACTTTGGCCCTTTTACTAAAAAATGCTCTGTGTTTTATTTATGAGCATCTCATATATCAGTCTTTGATAAAAGTGCCAAGGGATTGTGTCTATTTGTAGCTTTATCAAGACCATTTTATTGAGGAGACAGGTAATTCAGATATAGAGGATTCTGGTAATCCATTCCAAGGGGTAACCAAATAGAGATAGTCTTGAATAACTAATGTTTGGGTGTATCCTTCAAACTCTCTCTAGAATTTTAACTGTTTACCTAGGATTTTGCCAAAATACTATTTCAGCTTACTTAAGGTCTCTAAGCAGTATTTAGTGATCAAGAAGGGATGCTCCAAATTAGAAAACCCCTGCAATTCTAAATACATGTAGCTTTCTTTTGAAAGAGAGTTTGTGTTATTCCTTTTTACCTGAATATTTATTCATTCCTTAAGCAGAAAAAGACTGAAGGCAAAGTACTAAAGCACAAAAGTGCAATTTGAATCTACCAAGTTGTCAGAGAATTGCTCTATTTCAGACTCCGGAATCTAGTTTCATTGGGCATGGAAGAAGTAACTTCCACAAAAGATTTTTGAACATAAGAGTTACTTATCTAACTCTATCATAAAAGTCCGCAAAATGACATATCTTGAACAAGGCTGATTCTACCAAGATAAATTAATTGCAATATGCAGCTCTTCAAAGAGGGAAACAGTAAGGGTGGGACGCATTGGGAGATTGGGAACTCTGGATAAAAGACTCAATAACAGCATTTTGAATTTTCTCCATGTATATTTATAAATTCAACGTAAATCCACTCAGAACCACTATAGGCCTTTTTCAGAGCTGGACAAGGTGAATTTAATATTCAGTGGGAAGATTAAATGTGAAAGGAAAATTAAGCAAAATGTGAAGGAAAAAAGAACATTGAGGGGCACTTGCCTTTCCCAATATTAGAACTCCTATAATGCTATACCATTATTATAATGCTATAATAATACAGTGTTGTGACAAAAATTTCACAATAGGTCAGTGATATACATTATAGACTTCAAAGGTTGACTCAGAAAGATATTTGTAATAAAAGTAGTATTTCAAAGTGGTGAGGAACAGATAAACTATTTGATAAATTATCTTATAATTATTTATCCATCTGAAAACAAATAGATATAAATGCATATCCTCTCCTCACATCATATACAAAATAAATTCCAGATGGACTAAAACACTAAATATATAAAAATTTATAAATGCTTTAGAAAAATATTTTAATAAGCTTTGAATGAGAAGTGTGTTTCATAGGAAATCATATATCCCTGTGCCCAAGAAGGAAAACACTGAAATATTTTACCTAGATGAATGTGTTCTCACACACACACACACACACACACACACAAACACACTCATTTAGGTCAAATATCTCAGTATTTATATTGGGCAAAAGTTTAATATCCCCAGTGTAGAAAGAGGCCCTAAAATAAATGAGAATTTTTAAGCAATTTTTTTTCTGAAGAAAATGTAGATGTACTGAGTGTTTTATTAAATGGCAAGGACAGTTTTATGTACTTTATCTCAGCACACCAATTCTAATATATTTTTTCCCACATTACTAATCATCATGGGACAATATGTTGAAATGAACATTTTCCTCTATCAAACTGGTAAAGTCAAAGATATATAATATTGTGTTAGCAGTGTTTGGGGATGTAATGAATCCCTCTCTCCCATACACATACACTTATCTTGAAATAAAATTATTAATAGCACAGCATTTTAGGAGGATAATTTGGCTATTTGATCACTCTTTAATGGTCATATTTTTTGACCTAGCGATTCAACTTATGAGAAACTTTCCAACACAAATGCTAGTAAATATGCATTAAAATACATGCACAAGGATAATCAGTGAAATATTGCTTCTTACAGGAAAAAAAAGTTGGAACAATCTGAATGTTACATTACTCTGACAGACCAAGAGTAAGGCAGGGAAATGTGATGTCTCATCGTAAATTGTTTGGAAAAATTGCCCAGGAGTTGGGCAATGGTCAAAAGAGATTACTAGGTGTTCTTTCAATAGGGGAAGGAATGCATACTGTATGGATTATCAGGTTCTGTAAGACATATATACCTTTATATTTCTATTGACTAAGCTCTTTTGTAACCCTGAAAGAGTAGAAGTTAAGTTGTAGAAGATACATATTAATGCAAAAAAAATGATTCTTTGTTGTTGCTGTTTAGTCATTAAGTCCTGTCTAACTCTTTTAGTAACCCCATGGACTGTAGCCCTGCCAGGCTCCTCTGTCCATGGGATTTCCCAGGCAAGAATATTGAAGTAGATTGCCATTTCCTCCTCCAGGGAATCTTCCCAACCCAGTAATTGAACCCCAGTCTCCTGCTTGGCAGTTAGATTCTTTACCACTGAGTCATCTGGGAAGCCAATTATTGTCTATAAGAATGTAAATGAATCATATTCCATAGAAAAGCAATTGATTTCCAGCCTATGGAAAAGATAACTTCAAACATTACATTTAATTGACCCATGGAATATTAACCAGTTTTGCATCTATTACCACATTCATTTCACCATTCCTGATTGCCTATCTATATAATGTTTGTTCTTCAAGTTCTGTTTTAAATTGGTCTTAACACATTATTGTGATTTCCTTATTAATTTATGAGTTGAAAACAGTCTTTGATATATAGTCATTTTATATTTGCATGAGAGAATTGTACCTTTTTGGAAATTATATGTCAGCATAATATTAAAGTCATTGCTTTTTATGAGACAAGAAGTTCTTTACTGATCTTTGCTATGGCTTTAACCATCTGTTCTCATTCAAGATCAAAATAAATTTTATTACGCCCTGGACAAGAATAAGATTTTATTTGGATATACCGTTGAACTCTACATTGGGACAATGAGATTTAGCTCTTGTACACAAAAAAAGGTGAACCAGAGAACATTTTCTGGAGGTTCTGTATTGTCTTATCCAAAAGTCTTTCAACACAAAAGCTTCATGTGAAATTTATGCTAAAGGAGAAGGAGATTGTGGATCCCTCCAAATTGAAGAGTTGGAGTGAACTCATTAAAAAATAAATAAACCCAGCTCCAACGATAATTAAAAAAATAGCTCTTGAAAGATTTTTTTGAATTTTATCCTTAACCTTTTTCCCTTTTGCTACCATAAAATGCATTGTGGTATTCAGGTTCAACAAGATAGAATTGTGCCCTGTTCTAATCCATGTTGCCACATGTAGGCTGCCAAAACTGGCATTTGTTGAGGCAAAAGCAAAGGCACAATGGTATAGACTTTGTCATACATATAACCAACTCATTCTTGCTATGTGTGCAGTGCCTCCGGGAGTGGGGGGATCAAGGTGCTTAAGGAAGAAAAAAATAAATAAATAAAAGAGAAGAGAGAACTCAATCTATAGAGCTCTGTGAAGTACCACTTGCTTCTTCCCTTCATACAATCAGTTAATCACCTTATAAAATGCCAAAATCATCAGAGCCTGAGTTGAAACAGCAAATTCAATTTTTTCCTCTCCTTTAAATGTCTCCTTTTCAGTTATACAGTATTTTATGAAAAATTGATGTTTTGCTAGTCAACATGATGAATGTTGGGACATGCCGGGAATAGTTTAAAGAGTTTGTTTTAACAGTTATGCATTTAAATTGTCCCATTACAGTGGACATGTTTCCTCTGCCAACAAAAAAATCAGTTCTTAAAGGTCCAGTTCCCTTAGAATTTTTTTCTGCCTTCAATCATTTTGATAGCAATCCTGATGAATTCATGAATTAAAATTATTTCATCCAAATGTTAGATTTCAAGGCAGCAGTTCAGGAGCCCCTTTTTCTTTTATTGAAGGGCTTTAATACATAATACTGAAGCCATTTAGAGTTTAAAAATATGATACATTCTCTAAGGAAAACCTTTAGATATCTAGGCTCAGCAGGGCATTTGTCTGAAAGCAATTAAGTTGTGCAGTGTATATCAGTATAAAAGCCATTTCTGCACTCAATGTGCTTTTGTTTAAGTTTAGTTCTTGGGTCAAGGTCCTAGCCTCTGATCTTGCTCAAGGTACATACATAACAAATATTTACTGAACAAATTAGCTCATTGAAAACATCATCCATTCATCCATTTCTGCAGTCCTTCAGTGGAAGAGCAAAGGTAAATTGTTCTTTTCTTTTCTTTCCTTGTCCTTCTTTGTCTACTAACCCCAGAATCATAGATTTATAGAACAATATAGCTAGATCTTAAGAGCCATTAAAGCCAATTTCTACACTTTACAGATGAAGCAATGGAGCCCTAGAATTTTGAAGTGGCCGGTATACTGCTACACAGCAAATTAATGGCATGACAGCCAGATGGCAAATCTAGGTCTTTCATCTTTAAAGCCAGTGGCCTTCTTATTGTGCCAAATTGCCTCTAAGATGTGTTCCCAAATTACTGGTAAAGGATAACCTGGCCAGCCTATTGGCTTTTGTTCTGCTGGAAGAAAAAGAGACAGATCCCAAAAGACCTTCTGGGTCTTGGGTTCCCAAGATTCATAGCAGCCTGTCATGAACTCATTTCAGTTCCTAGGAGGCAGTATCATTTCTGAGCTCTCAACAAAGCAAGATTAGTAGCAATGCAGTTAGGGCAGTGTCTGAAGTACTGTTCTAATAAAGATAGGTAAATATGACTGAAATTTAAGAAAATGCCTTTGCCAGAACTATTTTCAAGGAGTTCTACAATTAGAGCAAGTTAGTCAAGGCTTTGAGAGCCACAGTGAAGATTCTGGTAGGTCAGGGGTAGTCATGGAGGAGTTTTAATTTGGATATTAAATGTCTGATTGGCTCTTTTCAAAAAGTAACTTTGGAAGAGTAATTGTGGCAGTTGAATGGTAGCCTTGGTGAAGGCAAGAACAGTTAACAAGCAGCAGCTGTGATTGTGGTGACCTCAGAGATAATGGCAATGTAGAGAAGTGAAAGGATTTGGAAGGTATCTTGGAGTAGGATAGTCAGGACTTAATAATTGATTGAATTTGGTGGAGGCGGGTAGTGTGGGAGCAAAAGACTCGATTCCCTGATATCTGGTTTGGTTGACTGGGTAGATGTGCCATTAACAGGAACGGAGAAGTCTGGAGCAAGGGCAGGTTTGCAGGGGGAATGTATTAAGTTTTTCTTCCTCTTGAACTTGAGTACCTTGGGCCACCCAGGTGGAAATGTCTCATAGATGATCAGATATACTATCTGAAACTTAGCCATATATAGGATCATCAAACAATCATGGACAGCATATTCAGGCTACAGCACAGTTCAGAGAACCTGTTGCTGCTCTAACCTCATTTCCTGGTGCCCACACTCCAGCTACACTGGCTTCATAGTTGTGGCCCAAACATTCCAGGCACACTCCAGTCCTATGCTACTTAACATGCTTTTCATCTGTCCCCCTGCTAACACTGGGATATCTTACTACTTTAAGCAACCTGAAAGCTTATAGTATAAGATATACATTCTTATATTTCCATATTTAATATATTATACAAATAAGTAAGTGAATGAACTGTAAATATCCACTTTCAATACCCCTTTCTTTCATATGCTGAGTTCTGCATTTGGTGGTGAGAATTTGTTCAAAATACATGAGCCCTGCCTTTGAGTGATCTAGACTAAGTGTTATGGTAGTTCAATGTAACCAGTGTTGAATGACATCTGTTTATTCAATGAAATAAATAAAAATCTACCATTTTTTACCTTCTTGTCATACACCTGGTACATGCATAACTTGATTTAATCCTCACACCTACCATAGATGACAGGTACTATCAGGTAGGAAATGGCAACCCACTCCAGTACTCTTGCCTGGAGAATCCCATGGAGGGAGGAGCCTGGTAGGCTACAGTCCATGGGGTCGCAAACAGTCAGACACAACTGAGCGACTTCACACACACACACATCAGGTACTAAAATCAGGGCTCACATCCAGATCTATTTAACTCTAAAACTCATACTCTTCTACTCCTCCTCTCTGCGCATACTGTGAGTTACTTATAGAAACATCTCTTGACTATACAAACATTTATTCCTATAAGAGCCCCCGCACATGTGATAATATTATTCCTAACTGAGGAGCTGTGAAAGACAAGGGATCAGTGAATCTAAAAATGAAAGAAGCCCAGTGACAAAGAGTTGAGATTCCAGGGCCCACATGTTCTGCCCATTCCTTAATGAGCAAAGAGTGCATAGGACTAACCAAGAAATGTCTCAGCAGAAACAAAATCATAATAATTTTGTATTAGTTGATTAATTATACTCTAACTATACATTAAATGTACATTTAGATATGCATCTATTGTACCCCATAAGAGTATGAATGATTCCTACTTGCACTGTAGCTTGCACTTGTCAAAGAGTAATGATTAAAAAATAACAGGTCAAAATGGTATTGAGGCACCAATATACACTGAAGGATTAACTAACTAATCTCAAACAGAATAAATAATAGCCTTTAAAAACTGCTAATATGAAACCCTTAATTCTTTATTAAATGGAAGCCTCTGAAGTCACATGTCATTTATTCACAACAATAAAAAGAAACGCCTGCATGATCTCAGGTCTCAGGCCACTATCTGGATCCTCCTGGCTTGGCATCAGGCCACAGATCACACACTGAGAATTACTCTCATATAACCCTGTGACAGCAATTAAAATTGAGGTCTGTGTTCATCAGACCCCAAAGTCACTTTGTAAAGCTCAAGTTCTTGAACCAGACACCATTCATGAGGCATGAAGACCAGGACTGTGACACCTTTTATTATAGGGAAAATTAAGTGCAGTCAGAGAGGAAAGTCCAACGTTGAAATGAAAGAGAAGAGCAAGATGAGGATGAGAAATGAGACCACTTACCACTGGATACAGCTATCAAAATCAACTGTCAATTATCAAGTGCTTATTACATACTGGAGATTATGCTAACCGCTTTGCATATATTATCTTGTTTAAATCTCAAAACAAACCAATAAGGCAGTTAGTGTTATCAGTCCCAGTTTATAGCTGAGGAACCAAGGTGTAAAAAAGATAAGCAACTCCACTCAAGATGACTTAACTAGTGAGATTTTTAACCCAAAGCTAATGTTTTTAACCACTACCCAATTCTATGACTGCCATTAAACCACTAGCCATTAAATTCAAATTTTAATATACTATCAGCTATTGTCCTGTCAGAGATCAGACTGCATGACTTAACCTAAGGGTTATTGTTCAAACTGAGATACTTTTTATGGTAAAAGGTGGGCAGCCTTTTTTTATTGGACTTTCACCAGGATTTTCCCAGGCAAACAGGATGATCAGTTCATATCCTGACATGATTCATATATAGCAAGAATTCACATGCCAGTATGTAATTGTAGCTGGGAGTACAAGTTTAGATGGCATACCACAAACACCTGCAGGGAATCATTATGATATATGTGTTAACAGACCTCTTGTGCACTTGGAGAAAATCTATTTTCTGGCTTTGAAAAGGACCAGTCAATTGTATGGGTCCAAAGTGATGCTTTGGGGCTATGTGTAGCAAGGTTGCACTATGAAATTTCAGAGAGGCAAGAACTTTTGTGTCAGTGATGAAAGGCTGGGATCCATCAGAAGTTACAAAGCCAACTCCCCACTGTCTCTGGCCCAGCAGGAAGGTAGTTCTGCTAAACAGGGGACAGGCATAGCTGTAGCTTCTGCATGTGCAGCCTGAATCCAGGCTGGACTGGGATGTCAGAGCAGAACCACCAGCAATAGAGGTGGAGGTATAGAAGCTGGGCTGGGGGAAAATGGAGCAAAATGAAGCTGCGGAACCAAGCTGGAGTCTCCTCCTTCACGTTAGTTGTACAGATTCCCTCCAGATATTAGTCTGTTATAGGAATTTTTTTGTGAATTGCAAAAGGAACTTTCTAAGCTCTTTTACTTGGATATTCTTTTCAGCCATCAGATGGTGGGGCTTCAGGTGGTGCAGTAGTAAAGACTCCGCCTGCCAGTGCAGGAAACGTGTGTTTGATCTCTGGGCTGGAAGATCCCCTGGAGGAGGAAATGACAACCCACTCCAGTATTCTTGCCTGGGAAATCCCATGGACACAGGAGCCTGGCGGGCTACAGTCCATACTGTCACAAAGAGTCAGTCACGACTGAAGCGACTTAGTACACATGCATGCACGCAACCACATCTTCATGCGAGTTCACCTTCTTAGTGGGTTAATATAGAAACTCACAGGTTTGTCTCATTGATGTGGGTCCTCATCTTTGTCTGAGACTATCAGTTAGGACTTCTAGTTATTTTGATCCAAAATTTCCATTATAATCGACAGGAAACATCTCCAAGAGCTAAAAATTTCCACATTCATTTAACAGTGAGCTGATTGAGTGTTCCAGGAGGTCTTCTCAGAGCTGCGGATGTCACAGAGATCATGACATATTCCCTGATCTCGTTCTTGAGTATGTTTACATACTTTTATGGAAAATGGCACTTTAAAAAAGGTATGTATATACAAACTATCCTGTTCCAAGTCATGGAAATTATATCTCCTCTCTGTCCATCAGTTCCCTCAAGTGTAAAATGAGGACACTGACCTGGATGCCTCCACAGATCCCTTCTAGCTCTAAAATCTCATGAGCCCCTTGTCATATTCATCACGTCGGTGTGAAGGGCAATTTCTTTAACTTTTCCTTTCTTTCCTCAACTTTTCCATTCTTAATATTAAAAATCTAAAGCCATCTCAAAGCAATAGATTTGACATTTTTCCATACACTGACTATGAATCAAAAGGTCATAAATCAACTGAGGAGATATCAGGAAGCATGGTTATGCATCTAACATGAAATAAAACTTTCCTCTGACCACTGGAAGGGGCATCAGAAGAGATTTTTGCCTACTCTTTGTGGGCCTTATGTAAACCAACACTCCAAAGTAGTCGTGCAGTGGCAGGGCACTATGGTTAAAAGAGAAATTTTGTCTTTATTATTTTTGGTTCAGAAATAAAGTAGACTCCAAAGGTGACTGCCCTTTTCCAGAATAAGGTGAAAATCTCACCAATTTCAAGGTCAGGACAGGCAGCAGTTGGCAATCGGCAAGCTAACGTAGGGAGATGAGAGAGAAAGTATACATTAATCCTCCCTTTCTGCACATCAGCACCTTGCAGCACTATGACCTCTAAACCTCACAAGAAGTCTATCCAGCAAGCCCTGTTAGCTTCCGTTTTAGAACCAAGGAAACATAAGGATGAGAGGCAAAGTAGACTTCACGATGAAGTGGCTCGGAAATGGCAGAGTTGAGAGGCACTTTGAGCCTAGAGCCACGTTCTTTCTGGGGTACCCCTATATATTTACTCCAGTTTAAAGACTCCAAATTAATTATATATTTAGAATTCCAACTGTTGGTTCCTCGTAGTGATGTATGGCAAAACCAATACAATATTGTAAAGTAATTAGCCTCCAATTAAAATAAATAAATTTATATAAAAAAATAAAATAACATAAAAATTTTCCTAATAAAGGAAATTTATTTAAGTCTTTGTCAGATAATTTTGATTTCTGTGTTGTGTCATTGGCATCTACTGTCTTTTGTCTTTTCTATTGTCATCTATTGTCTTTTCCCAGGTGAGTTGTGACTTTCCTGATTTTGCATGTATGTGTATTTTTCTGTGTGTGTGTTGAACAATTTTAAAATATTTTGAACATTATGGGTTTGAGGTTCTGAGTCTCATTTAGCTCCTTTGGAGAATGTTGATATTTTCACATTAGCAGGTAGCTTACCCAGTTGGGTTCAGGTCACAAGTTCCTACCAGCCTTCTGTGTGTTTTGGCTTCAATGTCAGTCTGTTGTTCCCGCCTTGTGCATGTATGCCACACAATTGTGAAGATATGTGTAAATGCAGAGTGGCTCAAATATTGCTAACTCTTCACAAGAGGTCATAACCTATGTCTACCTAATTTGGCAAATTATGTGATTGAGGACAGTTTGATTTTGAGACTAGAAGAATTAGGCCAAATTAATGAGGAAACTGTTGATTTGGCACTAGCATGATGAAGAAGAATGAACAGAGCCCAAAGATTCAGAGACTTAACTTGAACACCAGTTTGGACACTTAATAGCAATGTGACTTTGAGTACATTACTCCAAAGTACGTTACTCCATCCTCTAGAAAACAAGATAAATATACACTACAGGATATTTGGAGGATTAAATAAAAATATACAAATTAAATGTTGAAATTGAAATACTTAAAACCCCTAAAACGATGCCTGGCATATAGCAAGTACTCAATAAATACTTTATTGTTAACTCAATAAAACACATAATTCAATAATAGACTTATTAAAAAGAACAACAATATTTTCAATGCACATACCAAAGTCTACTTTTCTTTTTCTTATGCGTGCCTTCCCAGCAGTGAAAGATGCTGATGGGGTTATAATGGGCTAACACCCTCCCAGCAGCAAACAGAGTCAAGCTGATGTCCTCAAAGATTTCATGCAACATCACCCCTCCTGCCTCTCTGACCCTATTTCCTACCACTCTCCACTTATTTACTATTCTTGGACCTTCTTCATAGCTCCCCAAATTCTCTGACCACAAGGACCTTTCCATCAACCATTCACTCGTTTCCAGAATCTTCACATTGCTGGTGCTTTCTCATGGGTTGAGTCTCAGAGCAGGTAATCTTTCAGAGAGCCTCCTCTGACAACCCCATCTCAGATCACGGCCCTTCCCCTACACTTCACTGCCCATCCTGTTACCCTGACTCATTTTATTCATAGCATTTGTCATTATCTGAAATTATTTTAGCTATCTACTTACTTAGTTTCTTGTTTACTCCTGTTTTCATTCAGAAAAATGTCAGTTCTATGGGACAGGCGTCCTTTTATTCCCACTGTGGTATTACTAGAGCCTACACGTGTCTGGAACATGACAGGTTTTTCAATACATGTTAAATGAGTGAATAAGCCAAGTTGCATTTTGTTGCCTATAATTTCTTGGATTTTTTTTACTCTATTAGAAGAAAATCTGGAAGTATTATTTGCTCATTTAACTGGACCTTTTTCCATTTCTGATATCCACTAACATTCAATGACTCATCAACATATCTGAGTAAATTTTACATTTGAATTGATTTCCATATTTAAAATCTTGATTTAGTATTTTTTACTGCAGAAAAATCCAGTGAAACAGGAAGCTATTAATTGTGCAACTTGTCAGCATCTGACATATGCAGATGGTGTGGCAACGTAGGGCTCCTTGGCAGGGCATTAAATTATCTAACAATCATAAAATATCAGTAACACACCTGGGGTTGCATCAGACAGGATGATCTGTTCAGATGTGGTTAATGCCATTGCTCCCTCAAGGGAAAGCAGTCTTTAGTTTTACATAAAGCCGGTATGGATCCTTGACAGAAATCTGCAGCCAGACGCACTCACATTCAAGAAATATAAACTCCACGATGATTCTGGCCACCTTTAAGCTGTGTGTGGCTGGAAATGAAGACAGATCTGCTGCTGGATTTCAGGCCAAGATATCTTGCCCGGCACTGATTAACATGTGTTGTATTTCAATCTCTTTGGTCTATATCATTTGGCAGGATTTGTTCAGGAGAAGTCTTGGGGTCACTTATCCTGCTCAGTAATGTACTCTTCCTCCACCAGAGAAGGTCCACCTGCAAAGCTGAGGCTTGAAGAATCTGGAGGGCCATTCAGAGCATGGGAGACTAACTTGCCAGAGGGAACTTGAGGTTCAAAGTCATCAATTGTGAAGAATGACACAATTACTTTGAAACTCATATGCTTTGATGCCTCAATAAATATTTTTAAAATTTTAAAATTAACTTTTGGATTCATTTATGACAAGCATGCAAATTATACAATCCTAGAAGTTGGGAAATAAATTTAAAATTCTCTTCCACTTTCCTCTACAAACCTACATTCCCAAGATAAAACCAATAGTCTAAGTTTTCTTGGCATCTTTTTAGAAATTTTCTATGTATCAACATACAGTTGTCTATATTAATGAACAGGTAAATAGTCAGATAGTAATGAAATCAGTCAGTGAATATGATTCCTCAGATTGTTGAATGCATTCCTTCCTGTAGCTTTGCAGTATTCTCTTCCTATGGGTAGTTGACCTCTTCTATCTTTTGGCACTGGGCTCAGCTATGCCACTTGGGATGATTGTTCTTTTTGTTTAGTTGCTAATTCCTGTCCAACTCTTTGCGACCCAATGTGTAGCCCACCAGGCTCCTCTCTCCATGGGATTTCCCAGGCAAGAATACTGGAGTGGGTTGCCATTTCCTATTCCAATGGGATGATAGTAGATTTCAAAAAGCAGTGGTTTCAAACAGAATTGTGCATTAGAGGCTGTTCTTTTGAGCCTGTGACACCATCATTGTTTCTATTCCAGTTTTACTGAGATAAATGACATACTGCATTGTATTAGTTTAAGGTATACAGCAGAATGATTTGACTTACATACATCATGAAATGATTAACACAATAAGTTTAATGAACATTAATCATCTCATATATATGTGAAATTAAAGAAATAGAACAAAATTTACCTTCTGCTGAGAACTCTTGGGATGTATTCTCCTAACAGCTTTTGTATACAACATATAGCAGGGTCGATTATGTTTATCATGTTGTATCAATACTTTATATCCCTAGTACTTGTTTATCTTATAACTGGCACTTTGTACTTTTTGACTCCTTTTACCACTTCCCACTTCCTCTACTCATGTGCCGTCATCACAAATCTGATCTCTTTTTCTATGATTTTGTTTGTATGTTTTTTTTTTTTTAGTATAGTTGACCTACAACACTGTGTGAGTTCCTGTTATATACAATGTAGTGATTTCATATTTCTGTACATTTCAAAATGATCACAACTTTACATCACATTGCAAAGATATTGACTATATTCTCCATACTGTACATTTCATACACATGACTAATTTACTAAAATATTGAAGTTTTTAACTCTTACTCCTTCACTTATTTCTTTCCTCCTTTCAACACTCTCCCCTCTGGCAACCACCTGTTTGTTTTATCTATAACTCTGTTTCTGTTTTGTTATGTTTGTTCATTTGAAATCATACAGTATGTGTCTTTCACTGTCTATTTCACTTAACAAAATATCCTTGAGGCCCATCCATGTTGTTACAAATGGCAAGATTTCATTCTTCTTTATGGCCAAGTAATATTCCACATCTTCCTTATTGATTATCTATTACTGATGGGTATTTAGGTTGCTTTAATTTATGGGCTATTGTAATTAATGCTGTAATGAACATAGGGGTGCATATATCTCTTCTAATTCTAGTGTTTTTGTTTTCTTCAGATGAATACCCAGGAGTGAAATTGCTGGATGCTATGGTAGTTCTATATTTAGCTTTTTGAGGAATTGCCATATTGTTTTCCATAGTGGATGAAGCAGTTTACATTCATGCCAACTATGCTCGAGGGTTTTCTTTTCCCCACATCCTCACTGACACTTTTATTTTTTATAATAGTCATTCTGTATGGGCTACTATTTCATTGTGGTTTTGTTTGGATTTCCTGATGATTAATGATGTCCATCTTTCCCTGTATCCACTGGCTATCTGTATGTCTTCTTTGGAAGAATGTCTATTCAGATCCTCTGCCCATTTTTTAAATTGAATTGATTGGGGTTTTGTTGTTGTTGTTATTGAGTTATATGAGTTCTTTGTATATTTTGGATATTAACCCATTGTCATATGTATCACTTGCAAGTATCTTCTCCCATTCAGTAGGTGGCCTTTCTATTTTGTTGGTAGTTGCCTTCACTGTGCAGAAACTTTTTGGTTTGTTTATAGTCCCATTTGTTTATTTTTGCTTTTGTTTCCCTTGCCTGAAGAGACATCCAAAGAATATTACTTAAGACTGATATTCAAAAAACTTACTGCCTATGTTTTCTTCTAGAAGTTTTGTGGCTTTAAGTCTTATATCTTAATGGTTAATCCATTTTGAGTTGACTTTTGTGCAACTTTTTGTGCAATGGTGTGAGAGACTAGTCCAGTTTGATTCTTTTGCATGTACCTGTCCAGTTTTCCCATCACTATTTATAGGATTGGACTGTCTTTTCCTCATTGTGGGTTTTTGCCTCCTTTTCTGTAGATTATTTTCCTGTGTAAGTGTGGTTTCATTTCTGTGTTCTCTATTCTTTTCCATTGATCTTGTATCTGTCTTTATGCTGGTGCCATACAGTTTTGATTACTGTGGCTTTGTGTATAGTTTGAAGTAAAAGAGTCTGAGTCCTCCAGCCTTGTTCTTCTTTCTCAGATTGTTTGGGCTATTTGGAGTGTTTTGTGTTTCCATATAAATTTTAGAATTATTTGTTCTAGTTCTGTGAAAAATGCAATTAAAAATTTGATAGGAATTGCATTGAACCTGTAGATTACCTCAGATTTTATGGTCACTTTGACAATATTAATTCTTCTGGTACAAGAAAACATTATATCTCTCCATCTGTTTGTTTTTTCTGCAATTTCTTTCATTAGTTTCTTACACTTTTCCAAGTAGAGGGCTTTTATCTCTTTAGGTAAAAAGGAAGCAAAATATTCCCAGGTATTTTATCCTTTTTTGATGCAATTGTAAATGGGATTGTTTTCTTAATTTCTCTTTCTGATAGTTTGTTCTTACAAGTTTACCAAGTGCATTGATGAGTTCTAATAGTGTTTGGTGGCACTTTTAGGGTTTTCTATGTACAGTGTCTCATGTCATCTGCAGACAGTGACAGTTTTACTTTTTCTGTTCCAATTTGGATTCCTTGTAGTATTTTTTCTCATCTGGTTGCTGTGGCTAGACTTCCAAAACTACATTGAAAAACAAGCTATGATAGTGGTTATTTCCACTATTGCTATGTTCCTTGTCCTGTCCCTTATCTTAGAGGAAACAGATTTTCACCGGTGAGTATGATGTTAGCTGTGAGCTTGTATTTTATCCCTTTATTAAGTGGAGAGAGCATCACATGTTCTCTGACCTGAAAAGCTTGACATGCCTCCTACTGGCTGCATGATCTTGAGTGTCGTCAGTTCACCTCTTTGCACTTTCCCCTCTCTTATAAATGGAAATATGGTTCCTACCTCGAGGACTGGTGTGAGGCTTAGAAGTACTGTGTGTGAAGTACCTGGCATAGGGCACGGGACACAGTAGGCACTCAGTGGTGGTACTGAGTACATTTATTTGTGTGACTTTCGTGGCTATAACTAAGTGATCGTTACTTTGCCTCATGGTTTTCTCCTACAGTATTTTATTTGATTTAGGGAGCCCGTTCCTTACATTTCACATCGCTGAATAGTGCTCTGTGACTTAATATCAGTGATATTTTGTGAACACCATCAGCCCGGCGGCAGTCATAATGTTATTGGCATTGCCTGTGCATGGAGGAATTTAGTGACATAAGCGGACAACTGAAACCTTTCAGTGTCTCATTTCAGAGACCATTTAAGGAGCAGGACTAGCATTCCTATTTTCCATCTGAAAACTGGTTATTTCTACTAGTGCTATTACCATTATCACCAGTTACACCCAACATTCATAAAGCACCTAACAGGTGAAGGAAACTGGGCTAAGACCCAGAAAGGCAAAGCCCTTGAATATCTTACAATATCACCAGAGAAATAGGACACAGACATAAAACATAATTAACTGTACAAAGCAGTCTGTGTCTGGTGCCAAGAAATAGAGCAGACACTATGTAAATGCTTCAAGAGGCAAAGAAAAGAGATGAAAAGAGATGACTGGGAGGGTGAGGGCTCAGAGGCTCACAAAGACGAAAATCATCATGAAGTTTTAAAATGAGGATAGAACTTAGGAAAGAAGGGAGATCTCTCTGGCATGTGGGATGGCTGGAACAATGGGAAAACCCCAAAGTGCATGACAAAATTTAAGTAGTCCCTTTAATTCTTCCTTTTAGCATCAGGTAAAAGGAAGGATGAAGTAGTGTGGCCAGTAAGTTAGGGACAGTGTGACCTTAAAGTTGCATTGTATAGCCCTCCTTATTTTTAATTCTTAAGTTAATGATGTGAACATTTGTGGAAGATTGCCATTTAGGCAAACAAGAATAGGGTGGAAATTTCTTCTTCATGGATCATTTGATCTGATCGTACAGAACTCAAAGAGGTCTCAAAAGACTATCTGTCCTGCTCTCTATTACTGGAAAGAATAGCATAATTATCAACCACTCAAAACTAGAGATCATTATTTTTTGGCAGATGTCCTTTAAATGTAACTGGTTCAATTTGTTAACCCCAGGAAACAAGTCAGTTCACTTGGTTACCAAGAAGCTTTGTTGAGACATATTTATGGTCATGGTGGGCAATTGGCAACACCTGCTTTGAAGATCATACAAGCCCATATCATCCTGGCTGCATAATGTACAACTTTTAAGTAGAAGCAATTATTTTTTAAGTAGTAGATCAGGGCATTTCTTAAGACAAAACCTACCTAATGCTGAAAAAGTGACCCCATAAATTTAAGTGAGATTCTGACCTCATTAAGGTTCATTAAGGATGAACCTCACCTTCTCAGTGAGACTGAACTCTGAACCAATCTATGAAAAGCTGCACCCTGCCCCCCTTTCCACCATAGCGCTACACTCTAGACCCTTTGGCTGCTGCGTTTATTCCTGCAGAGTTAGTCATCTCTAACGCTATGCATTTGTTTGCTGAGTTTTTTGTTCACTGTGTGTCTTTTCCGACTGGAATATATGCTTCCAAAGGGCTAGGATTTTAGTCTGCTCTATTACTGCTTTGCGAACATCTAGAACAGTGCCTCAGATCTGAAAATTCCAAGTATTTGAATAACTATTTCTTGGATGAGTGAACTCAACAACAAAAGTCAGGGATACTGTAGAGAGACTGTCACTCTGGGGATTGGTTCCACATCTTATTCTATGGCTTCATTGTTTCTTTAGTCTAAGAATCTATGATGTTCTACTACAAAAAAGGAGAATCACTAAAGTTTAAGTTTTTTTAAATATCGATTGAGTAACACATGGATAACAAAAGAGGAGAATCACTAACATTTAAAATTTTTTTAAATATTGATTGAGTAACACATGAATAACAATGTGTCATTGGGTATTTCTAGTGATACCAGGTCAGGTCTCTCCATTTGATAAAGATCCAGGCAGGAGTTCTGATTCAGAAAACGTGGCAAAAAAAACACCTGAATGTATTCCTATATCTCTTATTTATAAAAACTGACTCTGCCTATTGCTCTTAAATGCTGGAGTTTGGGATTGACATTGTATATACTGACAAAATGACCAAATTAGATACACCAGTTCGTCTTCTGAACTTCAGCACCACCAACCCCCTTAAATTAAGTTCACATTGAGTCCACTGCATGTTTCTCTCAAGCTCTTCATGGGCACTTATAAGTCACGTTGCAATTTTATCATCATATGACAGTGCAAGGAAGGACTTGCGACAGAAAGTTTCATGGAGACAATATTCTTCCAACGCTAGTAGACTTCTGAGAATGCATGCCCTAAATTTAGGTGAGCAATGCGTTGTATTTTGTTATTCAGTTGCTGAATTTAAACTCTCAGGGTCATTCTGAGCGTCTTCCCTGAAACATTCTGTGGACCTTTTATCTGGTATGGCTTTCCATCTACCATGCAAGACAGTAACTTGCCAAGCAGAAATGTGAAGATGCCTTGTTCAATTTCATCATTGAATTACTAGCTAGGGGATGGGAAGAGTGGGAATATGTTACCTGCTTATCCTTTGACTCAGACTTTTTGGAAAACTTTCGTAACTTTACAAAAGGTCTCGCAGTTCAGTTCAGTTCAGTCACTCAGTCATGTTCGACTCTTTGTGACCCCATGAATTGCAGCATGCCAGGCCTCCCTAGGCATCACCAACTCCTAGAGTTCACTCAAACTCATGTCCATCGAGTTGGCGATGCCATCCAGCCATCTCATTCTCTGTCATCCCCTCCTCCTCCTGCCCCCAATCCCTCCCAGCATCAGAGTCTTTTCCAATGAGTCAACTCTTCGCATGAGGTGGCCAAAGTACTGGAGTTTCAGCTTTAGCATCATTCCTTCCAAAGAACACCCAGGACTGATCTCCTTTAGAATGGACTGATTGGATCTTCTTGCAGTCCATGGGACTCTCAAGAGTCTTCTCCAACACCACAGTTCAAAAGCATCAATTTTTCAGCACCCAGCTTTCTTCACAGTCCAACTCTCACATCCCAGCTCAGATCATTTTTGTCAGACACATCTAGCAAATGCTTTACTATTTTCAACAAGATAGAAGCCAGAAATAAAGGGCACCTGGTCCTTTGGAATCCAACTAACCTAATACTGATGTTTTAATTATTATTCTTCTTTAAATGTTTACTTAAATTTGTTCTTAAAAAGCACTTAAGCTTACATGAGCTTACAGCTCAATGAGTTTTCACGACATGAATACACCTGTGCAGCAACACCCAGCTCCAGAAGCAGAACACTGCCAGCAGCTCAGAAGCACCCCTTTGTGATTACTTCCAGTCACTACCTACCTCCAGAGGATAATCACTATCTTCACTAGTTAGTAACAGCATGCATTACTTCTTCATGCTTTTTTGTCCTTTATATAAATGGAATCATGTAGTATGGATTCTTTTGTGTTGACTTCTTTCAATTATTTTACCTTGATAGTATTTTTTCATTGAATTTAATTATAGATCATTCTCACTGCTCTATAGGAATCTATTGTGTGAATATACTACAGTTTATGTATCATTTCCAACACTTGATGGAAATTTGGACAGTTTCTAGAGTAAGACTAATGCCAATAATGCTGCCATGCACATTCTAGTGCATGGACTTATGGTGGAAATATGTAGGTAATTCTGTTAGTTATATATCTTGGAGTGAAATTTTGGGTTCTGATGCTTTTCTGGAATTGCACTGTTCATTCTCTGAAAAGGAATGAGGAGAAAAGAACATGTGAAGGCAATAGAATCCAGTGATAGCCATCAACTTGATGATTTCATAAGAGGCCTACGAAACAGTGTCCCCTACTGCAGTCACCATGAAGAATTCAATTACATGTTCTCAACACCTTTCCTTGTCTCTTCCATAGAGGGGTGGGGCAAGATATAGATGCTTGGGTCACCTCAAAACCCACAAAGAATTTCACTCTCCAGAAATCAAAGCATCAACATGATACATTAGACCATTGCTTCTTGTTCCAAGAAATTATCCTATTTGTATCTGCCAAGGAGGGCAGGGAACTGTAATTAAAATTCACACTTGCATATCACTCTCCATCTGCAAAGTACTTCATAGATATTAACTAATTAATCCTCCACCTTTCTCCTCCTGCTCTCCCACCATTCCTCCCTACCATGAAGCAGGTGGCATCTCCATAATATGTCGCTCATTTGCAAGAAGATAAACATGAGAACAGGTTATGCCATTTCCTTGATGAGGTCCAGGAGTGTAAAATAAATACTTTGCTACCTGGGGCTTTTGTGAAATAAAATTACCACATACTTTAAGCCTGCAGATCTAAATTGCATAAATAAGGCCTCTGAAGAATTTTTGTCACATATGACAGGAAAAATGGATTTATTGTTGGGTTTGTTTACTAAACTGTCACAGTGGTTGCTCATGAATATCAATGATGCCGCAGCTCCGGGAAAGCCGTGTAAGAAGCCTGAGATGGAAAAAAATCACTAAATGTTTTCTAACATGGGACCAAGGAAGGCTATTAATGTGGTTATTCTATATTTTTCCCCCTCCCAATATAAGAGAAGATTTTAAATTGGTTAGAAAAGAGAGTATGGGTGAAATAACTTTTAAATGTAAATATATAGAAAACAAAGTGATGTCTATTCCTTTATACGTCTGTGATTAGAAGCGAGCCTTTTGTTACACATTTCTGTCTTTTTAAAAAATAATAAAATCCCATGTAAGTTCTAGTTGTCTATATCCAGATATTAACACAAATCAAATTCAGCTTAAACTATAATTTTTTAGGAGGAAAAAGCCTAAGCTTGTGGAAATTTTCGGTCATTTTATGTTTGTAATTTATAAATACAGAGTAATCTACTTTAATTTTAGATACAACCTACATTTGTAAAATCAGGAGCCAGGAAAGTCATCAGACTAGTAATTATACCCAGACAAAAAGGAATTCTTCCTGAGGCTACATTCTGCTCTGGTTCTTTGCATGCAGTTTGCTCTGGTTTCCCGGGACTTTCTTGTGCAAATTGAGGGCACTGGAGGCTCCTTAGAGTTTTGAATAGAAAAAAAAAAAAAATTAAGAAGGAGAAATAAATGGCTATTAGGCTTGATAAGTCTGTTCAAAAGAGAAATTAAGATGCTTAATATTTGATTTTTTTTCTATCCATCTGAGCACGGCTGGGGTGAAAGCCCTGTATCAGAAGCTACCTAAGAAGAATAAAACAAAGCACTGCCCTAGGGGAATTTCCACAGAGCAGAAGCGATGAGACAGGTACTCTTATGTCTACATTATGAGACAGACCAAGAAATTAGTCTGAGTGAACTGAGCTGCTCAGGAGGGGCTTTGCTCCCATCCCCCTACAATATATAGAAGTGTCTCCAAATAATAATACATTTAACAGAAATACAAAGCAGTGCTGCAAGCAAGCAAAGGATATACTGAGATTCTGGAAATGAAGAGGGAACTCAAAGCTGGGATGGTAAGTGGGATTCAAAGCCAAAGTCTCCCAGGGAGAGAATCTACCTTAGGGCTGAGACTTTTAAGACTAATTTGAGGTCTGTATTGAACATCTCCTATGGAGAGGCTTAATGAGAAGTCAAGGAGTAACACATTTGATGCAGGAAACAAAACAAAACAGCGTGAGGAAGAAGAACCGCTAAAGGAGTCAGGAGAACATGGGTAGTGAGGTGGGCAGAGCCAACAGGACTCAACTGTGAGCATGGCAGCTGCAGCGACAGTGGGCCCTGGAACCAGGGCCTCGTTTTCCAATTTTGGCCCACCGAAGATTGTGGGCAACGAGATTTAGTTTGACAGTTAGGATCTTGGTGATGCTTGGGAGAGTGGTTTCAGTATATGTGAGGCTGGGCAGGGTGGGGGTGGGGGGTTGGGGGGTGGTGGGAATTAGACCTCAAAAGCAAGTGGACTGAGAAAGAGCTGAGGTGGCTGAGGAGGAGGAGAAGGTGGAAAAATGAGAGGAAGTCAAATGGGGCAAGAGTGTCATTTGTTTGTGGTTGTTTTGCTATTTTAAGATAAAAGAGATCTTTATAAGTTTGTAGGCAAGAAGTCACAGAGAGAGGGAAAGAGACATTGAAATTCAAATGACAGTAAAAGATGGAGCAAAAACCCAGGAGGAGGCAGGAAGGACTGCATTCAAAAACTAGGTGGAGGATTAGCATTGGGCGGAGTAGTCAAAAGCAGTAACTTTTTATTGAGTATTTCAAGATATTTTATTATCTTTCATCATTACTACTGCTGAAAAGGCTGCTCTCAGTCTGGTATCATTTGGTAGGCCATCTACCTTTTTATTCTGGCAGTATATTAGTTATCTAATTTTGCATAACAAGTTATTCTAACAAGTAGTAGATTCAAACAAGGAACATTTGCTATCTCACATGTTATCTGTGGATTAGGAACCCAGGGGTAACTTGGCCGAGTGGTTCTGATCCAGAGTCTCTGTGTGTTGGACTGAAGGCTTGCCTGGGGCTGGAGGACCCAGGTCCAAGTGGTGGACTCTCTCACCTGGTAAGGTAGTGATGGTTGTTGGAGGAGGCTTAGGAGCTCCAAGTGGACCTCTTCAGTGTGCAACCTGGCAGCTGGCTTCCCTAGGGCAGGTGATCTGGGAGGGAGAGAAGGAAGAGGGGGAGAGAGAGAGACAAAGAGAGAGAGAGTGAGTGCTAAGTCACTTCAGTTGTGTCTCTTTGCAATCCTATGGACTGTAGCCCTCCAGACTCCTCTGTCCATGGGATTCTCCAGGCAAGAATACTGGAGTGGGTTGCCATTTGCTCCTCCAGCGGATCTTCCCAACCCAGGGATCCAGCTCAAGTCTCTTATGTCTCCTGCTTTGGCAGCCGGGTTCTTTACCACTAGTGCCACCTGGGGGAGAGAGAGAACCAGGAGAAAGTTTTAATGACCTCATACACCTTTGTGTCTACCACATTCTGTTTCCTGGAAGTGAGTCCCTAAGTAGAGCACACAGTCAAAGAGAAGGAAATTGGTCTCTGCGTTTTGAAAAAAGGGGTGTCAAAGAATTTGTGGTTATTAAACAACAACTGGCAGTTAGGACCTGAGGTGGATGCAGTTAAGAAGTTGGGGGAAATCTCACCCTGAAAATGTTTAACTTTCTTGATGAGCTGAGATTCGTTAGGTGTGAAAAATAATGAAGCGCCCACACACCGTGTCACGTTATTCCGCTTTGCATGCCCGAGAAGGTTTGTGTAATTCTGAGGATAATATCACTGAATGGTATATGCTATGCTGTCTCAGATAGTGCAGGCGAGGGCTTGCGTTGATAATGGGATGGACAGATGATGGGGGAAGGAGTGGACACATTCGCAGCACCATTTGCTACTTCATTTATTTGCAGATCTCCTCAGTGAGTGCCATTTTGTGTTGTATTTCACAGGAGAAATAGTACTGTTGGTCACAGCGTTTCTAGAAGTCCTGACCTTGCCTGTCCAGCTGCTCAGAGCAGTGCAGCCCTGTGTGAGTGGAAAGAGCCAGGTTTGCAGTGAAGCTTCTAACATACGTTAAAAAGAGAAGAATGTGCCCCCAGTTTTGTTTCCATGTTCCTTCATTGAGCTTGGAAAGAAGAAGGAATTAATGAGACTCATTGTGTATGCAAGGATGAGCACAGTTTGTGTTGAGCTCAGTCTAGCAGAAGCTGAAAAAGCATATCTGGAACAGCTAAATAATTAGACTTCACTTTTCTCGAATTTTGTAAGGAAAAATGTGTTAGTGGGAAGTGTCTTTAAACTCATTTTCCACAGACAGAGATTTCTCAGACAGACTTTCTCAGCCCGGCTCCAGGCTTGGTCGTTTGTTGACCACGTTTGAAATAATGGTGGAAATCAGTGTCGTCATTGTTTAGGTTATTTGTATGCTCTGCAAGAGAGGGGTGACTGCTGGAGGAAAAAGAGCATGGCTGATGCTATGCTCTTGACTAGAATGGAAATCCAGCAAAATGTCCGTCCAGATCAAATGCAGACACCAGAGCAGGGATGAAAGTGCCCATTTCTAGTCTTCTCAGATAACTGGAAATATATCAAGAAAGGGCTTCCCTGGTGGCTCAGATGGTACAGAATCTGCCTGCAATGCAGGAGACCTGAGTTCAATCCCTAGGTCAGGAAGAGCCTCTGAAGATGGGAATGGCAACCCACTCCAGTATTTCTGCCTGGAGAATCCCAGGGACAGAGGAGCCTGCCAGGCTACAGTCCATGAGGGTGCAAAGAGTCAGACACAGCTAGGTGACTAACACACACACACACACACACACACAACTAGAAAACAGTGAGTATGTCTTACAAATACTGGCTAATAACTGGTTTCTAGAGCCAGACAGCCTGGATTCAATTTTGGCCCTGCCACCTACTCTCTGTGTAAATTAACTTCATCTTTCTCTCAGTTTCTCCATCTGTAAAATGAAGGAAATAAGAGTACCTACCTCACTGGGCTTTTGTGAAGAGGAAATATATAAATATATGTACACCACAAAAAAAACAGTGACTGGCGCACTATAGCACTCTAAAGCGGTAGTTCTGGGATGATTATTAATTGTTACAAAGAGTAGTGTCATGCACAGAGTGGCTGTTAAATGAATATTTGCTATTTGAACTGAACACCAAGACTGAAACTAGAGCAGAGGTTACTCCTTCATCCCTCATCCTGCCCCCAATACAGGATTAGTTACTCCTTTCCCCATGCTCGGGCAACAGTTACACAGTAATCCTCTGTCACAGCACTTCTCACACTGCATCCTAACTATGGGTCATATCTGCCTCCCAACTTGAACTCCCCCTAGCATATTAAGGATGGACTGCATATTTTATTATCTCTTTATCACCTGAATCTCTCTTAGTGCCTGGCATATAAAAGGGATGAATAATGAATATTTGTGGAGACAGTATTTGATTAATTTAAGTTAATCAGCAAATATTTGCTAAGCACGTACTATGTGCCAGGCACATTGCTAGTGACCAAGACAGAAGCTGTTCTTTCTCTAGTGGCTCTTTTTCTAGAATTCTGGACTCTTCCAAGACACTGAGAGGAAGAAAAGGCAAGGAATAGTATCTGCTGATTCCTACTCCACACGAGTCACCAAGTATTAGATTGTGACTTAAAACTTAAGACACATATGTTCAAGTAACAGAATGTCTGAGGTTTGATGTTTCTAAAGATGGTTCCCTAGTTTTCCGAGGTCAGAATGATAGGTTAGCGTATCACCACTTTACACAACTCAGCTATGAAGACAATCACATCAGAGAAATAGAACACTCCAAACAAGCCTCAAACACTCCCCTGCACCTCTAGTGACAAATGCTAGCCCGCTTGAGGAACCTGGAGATCGCTGCACTCACAGTTGTCAGTTTTCTAGCTACAGGTGCCAGCGTGTGAGCTCGTGTTTTAGCATGTTCCCATGCACTTCTGGGATCTTCAAGATGATTACATGCGAACCAAGAAAGGCAGGTGAAGAACTTTGCCTTAGGCACCTCAGAATTTCAAGGTACACTCATAACAGAGGGTACATTATTTCAGACATTATGCATGTAAACATAGTCTTGATCTTGCTAAACGTTGGAAATATGCTAATAAGAAGGCCGTGGTTGTGTTCAGTTATGAACTGAAATGCCACACTTTACAGAATGTCATCTCCCCAGCCACGTGTGTGCCACTCCATACACCAAACAGGTGCAAGTTTCTCTCCTCATCAGACTTAAAAATCCTTGGAGATATTTGAGGGGAGGTGAGGGTGTAATAATTTCCTAAATCTAACTCAAGTTCTTTAAGAGCCAAGTTTATTGAATCATATCACCTAGCAGGAGATACAGACAGCCAAGCCAAATGGAAGAGCAGATTTGTCCTGTTTGCATGATAAAAACCTCCTAAGCTCGTGTCTTAACTGATGGAATCTGACAGCCGAACCTGAAAACTTCAGCTGGAAAATGATAGAGACGCAAAAGCTGCTGGAAACGCTCTAGAGGTGCGATCACCTTAAGTGACCCCTCAGTGTTACAAGTGATTCAATCAGCACTGGTAGCCAAATAAGAGTGCTGGAATTTTCCACACATCCACGCATATTCTTGCACAGAATTTCTTTACCCTTTTCCAACCTTTTATGTTAAACTATCTCTGGAGAGTAGTAGCGCAGACATTGCAGTGAAGCAGACATGGGCTCAGATCTCCTCAGCACCCACTTGAGTGATATTTACTTCTTTGCACCACCATTTTCTCATATGAGAAATGAGAAGAAAATGAGAATAGCTCCTCACCAAGTTGCCTTGAGGATTAAGGAAAATAATCCTTAGAATCTAGCAGACAGTCTGTCTCCAGCACAAGTGATCAATAACAATTCCCTTCTTTGCCCTGTCAATGGAACTAGAGGAGTTTGGTACCTGTCCTTGGCTGTGCTTTCTTTCTCCACATGTCAATGGCTAAAATAGTTACTTTTGGGCAAAACTAATGAACATGGGCTTCCCAGGTGGCACTAAAGGTAAAGAAGTGGCCAATTCAGGAGACATGAGAGATGTGGGTTCTATTCCTGAATTGGGAAGATCCCCTGGAGGAGCAAATGGCAACCCATGCCAGTATTCTTGCTTGGAGAATCCCATGGACAGAGGAGCCTGGAGGGCTACAGTCCCTGGGGTCACAAAGTGTCGCATATGACTGAAGCGACTTAGCATGCACATGTGCAATGACCACTCCAGTTATTTTATTGGGCTTTAAATTTGGAGGGTAGAGCCTATTTTGACCACATGATGAACATTAAAGAATGGTTGGGACCCAAGGTTACCTAAAAGGTATTTGCAAAGGGAATTAAATACTGAGGGCAAGTGGCACATTCATTGTGTGGGCAGGAGAGCTTATGCACCAGATATAGTGGAATGAGATTTTCTTCGACTTTCTGTCAGTTTGTCTCCTGCTCAGCACGTATGACATGTGTCAGGAGTCTCATGGGACCATCTGACTCTGTGGTCATTTATATATTTTCTAAGCATTGCTAGGGAGCTATGATAAATGATCTATGGTGAACATAACCAATTCCCACCAGTTCTTAACCTTGAATTATATATAATCCAATTACTGTCCATTGATGGTAATAGAAATACTGTTCATACTTTTCCACCCTTATCTCCTGTGGCCTTTTTCTAAGTCCATACTGTAATTTATGAGACTCCAAAGTCCAAACTCCTTAGTATAGAAGGTCTTCTCTTACCAGGTCTTTGCTCTTCTTTTGAGTCATCTTCATGGAGAATACTCCTGAGAGTCCCTTGAACAGCAAGGAGATCAAACCAGTCAATCCTAAAAGAAACCAACGCTGAATATTCATTGGAAGGACTGATGCTGAAGCTGAAGCTCCAGTCCTTTGGCCACCTGATGCCAAGAACGGACTCATGGAAAAGACTTTGATGCTGTGCAAGATTAAGGGCAGGAGGGGAAGGGGAGACAGAGGATGAGATGGTTGGATGGCATCATCGACTCAATAGATATGAGTCTGAGTAAACTCCAAGAGATAGTGAAGAACAGGGAAGCCTGGCAATTGCAGCCCATGGGGTCACAAAGAATCGGACATGATTGAGCGATTGAACTTCAACATTGATAGTCCGGCTATCCAATAGCTTCCAGTCACATAACTATTTGAACAGCCCTAAGAAAGCTGTGTTCTCTCTCATCTGCCTGCCTTTGTGTTCTACCTTTAGCCAGAGTTAGCCTTTACTGTTTTGTCTATCTAGGTAAATCTTCCTGCAATCATCCTCAATTATATAAAGGCTCCTTCTGTAGGATTCTTTCCTATCTTCTTCTTTATTGACATGTTATCCCAGCTGATGGCTGTCTCAGGAACTTATTCTGTGAATTACAGATTTTCCTTTTGCTCTAGACTTTGAGGTCCTTAGTGTCAATAACTGTGACTTCAATCCCCTTATCTCTACTGTTTTGTTTGGTTCCTGGCCTATGGCTCATTGTCAGTAAATGTGAAAAAAAGGAAGGAAAGAGTGAATAAGAAAAATTAATCCCCGCTTATCTTTCAAAACTCTACCTGTGAAGGGAATCCAAAGTCATTCTCTTGCCCAGCTGCTGCTGCTGCTAAGTCACTTCAGTCATGTCCAACTCTGTGCGACCCCATAGACGGCAGCCCACCAGGCTCCCCTGTCCCTGGGATTCTCCAGGCAAGAACACTGGAGTGGGTTGCCATTTCCTTCTCCAATGCATGAAAGTGAAAAGTGAAAGTGAAATCACTCAGTCCTGTCTGACTCTTAGCGACTTGGGATTTCCAGGCAAGAGTACTGGAGTGGGTTGCCATTGCCTTCTCTGATTCTCTTGCCCAGCCTTAACTAAAAGGGCTATAAGCCTGAATTCTTGCTCCAAGAAAGCCCTTAGTAGAGAATGTTTTAGGACTTCCCCAGTGGTTCAGTAGTAAGGAATCCACCTGCAATTCAGGAGACTCAGGTTCAATCCCTGGGTTAGGAAGATCCACTGGAGGAGAGCATAGCAACCCACTCTTGTATTCTTGCCTGGAGAATCCCACGGACAGAGAAGCCTGGTGAGCTACAGTCCATAGGGTCGCAAAGAGTCAGACAAGACTGAAATGACTGGGCATGCACGCACAGAGTATTTTGGGTGCCAAAA
This sequence comes from Oryx dammah, assembly GCF_014754425.2. Classification (NCBI taxonomy): domain Eukaryota; kingdom Metazoa; phylum Chordata; class Mammalia; order Artiodactyla; family Bovidae; genus Oryx; species Oryx dammah. The sequence continues at coordinate 49,109,433 of NW_024070186.1, forward strand.
TTTGTTTTATGAGAGAGGATTTATATTTAAAGACAAGACCTACTTTCTGATACTGGAATCACGGAATCTTTGAGAAAGATGTTGGGAGAAGTAATATAGCATAGGCATTAAGAACATCAATCATAGAGCTGGACTGCCTTGGTTCACATCTCAGCTCTGCCATTTACAACCTTTATGAACTTGGGTGAATTGCTTAATATTAATAGCTCAGTTTCTCAGACTACAAAATGGGGATAATAACAGTATTTTATAGGGGCTGTTGTGAGGATCAAATGCTTTGATGTATGTAAAGTGGTTAGAAAAGAGCCTGGCACATGATAAGCAATATAGAAGCATTTGCTCTCATTCACAATTACCTAGACCAGATTTTTCCTAAATATTTAGCTGCAGTCTTGTTTTGCACAGTCTTACATGGAAGCCTATATATACAACTTATAAATGCAGAGCTGTCTTATTCAGATGAAGGAAAAGACTGGAGCAAATTTCCAGGGTTCCTCCCTGCCTACTCCTGAGAGGTTCTTTGGAAACCTAGGACCAAAGAAACCTAGTTAAGAAACTCTGATCTCATCCCAAAGCCCCTCGTTCTCTGGAATAAAGATTAGGGCCCAACCTCACTCCCTACAGGAGTACCCAACCAAGCAACAGACACCCTTTTAGGAACCAGGTCACCTGGTCCTCAATCCAGAGCTCTCTCCATCCACTTGTGCTCCCTAGCTTCAAAGGACTCATGGTTAGAACAAAAGGAACCAGGTTCTGCTCCTCTTCCTACAGTCATTTCTCAGTGGCCCTTCAAAAAGTTTGCTTCATGATGTAATCATACCCACTTGCTCTCTGCCAGTGGAAGAGTGTATTTCTACAGACTCTCAGATTTATATCGTAGAGTCTTGTGTTTCTGTTGTGCAATTTGCCGTTTGTTTTGGTAAAATTAGAACTGGAACTCACTTTTTCTTTTACCAGTATCTTTAAACCTTCCTTACCCTTAATTCATCACATTGCCCTGAAATAGATAGGCTGTGCCTATACAATATTCAACCACACTAAGTAAACAAGAAATTTTATCTTATTATATAGTTAGATACACATGTAAACCAACCCAGCTTTTCCTGGATTCCCTATTGGTCACTTGGTTGACTCAGCAAGTTGTTTGAAGCAGGAGAGCATCCTTATGGGAGAAGGCAATGGCAGCCCACTCCAGTACTCTTGCCTGGAAAATCCCATGGACGGAGGAGCCTGGTAGGCTGCAGTCCATGGGGTCAAGAACAGTCAGACTCGACTGAGCGACTTCACTTTCACTTTTCACTTTCATGCATTAGAGAAGGAAATGGCAACCCACTCCAGCATTCTTGCCTGGAGAATCCCAGGGACAGAGGAGCCTGGAGGGCTGCTGTCTATGGGGTCGCACAGAGTCGGACACAGCTGAAGTGACTTAGCAGCAGCAGCATCCTCATTCAATTCACTGTTTCCTTTACTATTTAATAGTAACTTAAGTTCACTTTGATGGAGAAAACAATATATTTCTATTTTTTACAGCACAGTTCTTTGACAGAGTAGCACACTGTAGTGTTATATAGACGATTTTCTCAGGAGAGAGTTATCTTAGTATGGCTTGGTCCAGAGAACCCTAATGACCCTGGTTGTAGGGTAGGAACTTTGAGCTTTCTTGTTACACGTGAGGTCATGTGGAGTGGTTATAGAAAACCAGTGTTTTCCATCAAGTGTGGTTTTTTTTTTTTTTTTTGGCTAGACTCTAAAATCATTGCAGATGGTGACTGCAGCCATGAAATTAAAAGACGCTTACTTCTTGGAAGAAAAGTTATGACTAACCTAGATAGTATATTCAAAAGCAGAGACATTACTTTGCCGACTAAGGTCCGTCTAGTCAAGGCTATGGTTTTTCCTGTGGTCATGTATGGATGTGAGAGTTGGACTGTGAAGAAGGCTGAGCGCCGAAGAATTGATGCTTTTGAACTGTGGTGTTGGATAAGACTCTTGAGGGTCCCTTGGACTGCAAGGAGATCCAACCAGTCCATTCTGAAGGAGATCAGTCCTGGGATTTCTTTGGAAGGAATGATGCTAAAGCTGAAACTCCAGTACTTTGGCTACCTAATGCAAAGAGTTGACTCATTGGAAAAGACCCTGATGCTGGGAGGGATTGGGGGCAGGAGGAGAAGGGGACGACAGAGGATGAGATGGCTGGATGGCATCACTGGCTGGATGGCATCACTGGCTCAATGGACGTTAGTCTGAGTGAACTCCGGGAGATGGTGATGGACAGGAAGGCCTGGCGTGCTGCGGTCCATGGGGTTGCAAAGAGTCGGACATGACTGAGTGACTGAACTGAACTGAACTGCACCAAAAGAGAAGTCTTGAAACAACACACTCACACACACACAGACACACACAAATACACACACACACACATATTTATAATTCCTTGGAATATGTGCTATTCATTACATGTTTCAGTTTTAGATTGTTTGTTTTTATCAGGATGCTAGAGGTAACTTGAACCTGTTCAATTATTCTTTTAACAAGTTTATTGAGAACCTAGGCTTTATTCTACCTTCTCAACCATCTTGTAAAGTAAGTACTGTGATTTCCATTGTGTAGATGAGTCAATTTAGAAAGTTCAAGTAACTTGCAAAAAGCCAAGCAACTTTGGGGAGTCAGAGCTGGGATTTGAACCCAAATATGTAAGACTTCAATGAATGGTAGGTAAGGATTCTCAAAGGGGAGAAGGATGGTCCAGTAAGAAATAGCATGGATAATTGTGTGGCTGTGTGTTGTGTCCAGGGAGTGATAATTCACTGATGAGGCTAAACTATGGTGTGAAAACTAGAACTGAGATTCTGTGACTTTATCCTAAAGTCAGTGGTGAGCTATATCAGCCAGAGTTCCTCCCTTGGAAGCAACAGAAAGATACTCCATGTTAACTTAAGCTCTAGAAAAGACCCTGATGTTGGGAAAGATTGAAGGCAGGAGGAGAAGGGGAAGACAGAAGATGAGATGGTTGGATGGCATCACTGACTCAACGGACATGAATTTGAGTGAACTCCAGGAGTTAGAGATGGATAGGGAGGCCTGGCGTGCTGCAGTCCATGGGGTTTCAAAGAGTTGGACACAACTGAGCAACTGAACTGAACTGAATTGAACTGAACCTCACAGGATGTACACTGGCAGCTGATAAAGACTATGAGAAGGCTGGCGATCCAACCTGGGAGACTGGTAGGAATTTCTTTTAGAACAATAGCTCCAGAGGGCCAGCAGAGAGATGTATCAGGAATGGTTCCTCAACAGGAAGGATCTGGTCAGTTATAGGAGCTCCAACTGTTGTCTCCATCCTCCATCTCGTGTTGAAGATCCAGAGCTTAGAAGGATAAACACAACTGGTAAGCTTAGGCATCTCATCATCCCTGGATCTGAGAGGAAAAGGCAGTGGGAAGAGCCTCTGGAGGACTTTTCAACTGTTCACACAAAAGGGGAGAGTATTTGGCCAGAAGGAAAAGAGAGGGGCTCTGCTGGGCGGACAGAATGAATGCAGGGTAGTTTTTTGGGGTTTTTTTGTTTTTTTAATTCACTGATACACTGTCAGTGATTTCAGAGCAGGGCAGTCACATGAGGTGGAGGCCATGACAACGTGGTGTGTAGTTCGGAGAAGTTTGGGAGTGGACCACTGGTCTGCCCAAGAGGCAGTTAGTTGCTTTGCTCCAGGTGAGAATCACTGCTTTCAGAGTGAGCAAGCATGGGGGTGAATAGAGGTGAGGAGACAAGCTCACAGTGTGATAGGAATAGTACTCGACCGCCACAGTTATCTATAATAGTCCTCACTTGGGCAGTGTTACATTCATTTGATGAGAATATTATTGATCTAATGAGGGATTATCCCAAGGCTTATGATTTTACAAATGAGAAAATAACACACACTCCAGGGAGACTTAGCTGTTACATTAACAATTAATAGGAAAATCTGACAAAGCCAAGGCTTGGAAGTCATGCTTATCATGAATAATATAAAGCTGGGAGAGTTGGTCTGAGCCCAAATACATTCAGAGTAATTTTCCATAAACCTGCCACCTCTAGTTTGAAAATATTTCATGTGTGAGACTGCGATTTTCTCTGACAGGCGAGGCTAGGAAGAAGAGGAAGTTGGAAAAGTAAATTGCTCTTTTTGTAATGGTAAAAATGTCATTACTGTGAAGAGCATTAATCTTCCTGATCAGGTATTAGATTTTGAGCTAAGATAAGAGCCTGGCTCTGGAATCATCTGGGTTACAAGCGAGCATGTTTGAGAACCCCTAAATATATGATAACTGGTTTTATTTTATTATCCAAACAGTAATAGGTATTTTTTTAAGGCATTCAGTGCAGCCAATCACTTTTCCCAACACTGAAAACTGCAGTAATTTCAAGGAGAAGTCACTTAGGCCACAGCCCAGCCGGCCCTGGCAGTTCCAGTGAACTTAGATTCTAACAGCTCTACCCCATTATCCTCTCTTGTGCCTTACTGTGTAGGACCTGCTAGAGATAATGAGATGGTTTTTTTTTGTTGTTTTTTTTTTTTGACCAGTTAGGTTCACTGTGGTCCATATTCTAATCCCAGATCTGGTTGCCAGAGGACTGTGGAGAGAGGATAGAAATTGTCTTAGTTTGGATGGTTCCCCTTGCCCCCCTGCCCCACAACTGAAGACTCTGAGAGAAGAATTTGGAAGCCATTCATTTATTTAAGAAGCACTAAGAAGGGGTTGGTGAGGCTTCCCGGGTGGCTCAGTGGTGAAAAAAAAAAAAAATCCACCTGCCAATGCAGCAGCCATAGGAGACACAGGTTCTATCCTTGGGTTGGAAAGATCCTCTGGGGGAGGAAATGGCAACTGGCTCCAGTATTCTTGCCTGGGAAATCCCCTGGACAGAGGAGCCTGGCAGGTTACAGTCCATGGAGTAGCCAAGAGTTGGACAGGACTTAGTAAATGAGCACACACAAGAGAGGTTGGTAAGGTGAGTAGGAAAGGAGAAAGGCAGTGACAGGAGACTTTGTGAGCAGTGCAGCTGTGCACTGGGGGAGTTCAGTTCCTGCTGAGCATCCTCTGGGAGACTGCTCGGGACACGCTTGAGAACTATCCAGCCAAGAGGGAAGGAAGCTGGGGCATTTATCCACCTACTTTCACTTATTGAAGGTCACTCCCGGATGCTAAAGCCTCAGGACCTTGGGTCAGGCTTCCCCTGACCCCCTCCCAATGCAGGCCAAGCATGCCCTTACAGAGAATGTTCTCAAGAAACTGTTTGCATGCACAGTAACTGTCGGCAGGCATCCTTCATGGAAGGCCCAGAAGATGCAAACAGCAGCTGATACAAAATGAACTAGGAAAAATTAATTGCTATGCCTGAAAAAAAAAAGCCAAAAATGCAGCAAAGAGTATCCTTAAAGAATGTCCCATTGTGTTAAATGAGGTAGATTGATTTCTTCTGTGAGTGAAGCAGAGTAGATAGTCAGCCGTGGATCACACTAGAAAGCACTGACAATTTAATAAAGGAGTTAGGGTGTATTTAAAAGTAAGTCTAACATAAGAGACACAGTGATGGGAAATCTAACAAGTTATATAGAGAGAGTGAGAGGCAGGAGGGATAATCTCTAGGAAGGAGGAGAAAGACTCAAGAATGACTCCTTAGACAAGGCAACCCTTGGCTTTTATATTCAGAGGTGAGGAGGATGGATGTTCCATGCAGAGGAAACAGAATCATCACAGACACGGAGGATGAAAAGTGAGCAACAAGATTCAGTCAATCTAACCTGACCTTGGGGGAGTGAAGGTGAGCAGTTGGAAGAAGATTAGAAAGTTTTATTGGGCCCAAGGGGCTTCCCAGGTGATGCTAGTGGTAAAGAATCCTCCTACCAATGCAGGAAACATAAGAGACGTGGGTTAGATCCCTGGGTCAGGAAGATCCCCTGGAGAAGGGCATGGCAACCCATACCAGTATTCTGGCCTGGAGAATCCCATGGACAGAGGAGCCTGGTGGGCTACAATCCTTGGGATCACAAAAAGTCGGACATGACTGAACAACTGAGCACACACACATTGGGCCCGAATTGTGAAGAGTTTTAAATACCAGACTCAGGATGTTGATCTTTACCTTTGCTACTGGTGTACCAGGCACAGATGGGTGCAAACAACCCTTATGGGCATGCTATCATATTTTTTATTAAAATTAAAAACACATGTACACATACACACATAATACATACTGTTATCATAGTGTCTTTCAGGTAAGCTTAGTGGGTCATGTGTCACAGTGTAGGATGTACAGCTTGCAGAGAACAAGTAGAGAGAGGTGGAACAGAGTGACAAGACAATGCTTCCCATAGTGTGAGAGAATGCTGCCTCTTGTGTCTATAAACAAGCACACAAACAATGAATGGGGAGGGCTCAACCACTGTCTCAAATGTGAAACACAATCAACTAAATAGATCAGACACAGTGGATAGAATCCACTCAATGCTTTCAACTGGGCACATGCTTTTTTCTTAATCTTAATATTTAGAAGTGTGCCAAGAAATCCCCCCAAAAGGTTGTCAATCATCTTAAGACAATGGAGAATCATTTCAGAATTTTTCTGAGCAGAGTAACATGTCTGCCCTTGACTGTGTTGTTAAGAGCGTGAGCAGTGATTTGGGTCTTCCATGGGTCTTCATGGGTGAAGGGTTTTCTGGTAATACAACTCTGTGTTGAGGTCATTTGACAGGCTACTTATGCATGTGGCAAAAAAGGAAACTAAATTGGATATTCTGAGATTAGAGACAGAAGGTCAGGAACAGCGGCGGTAAGGAGATTCCCCTTGCCCAAGGTAAGGAGCAGCGGCTGTGCCTTGCTGGAGCAGCCGTGAAGAGATACCCCATGCCCAAGGTAAGAGAAACCTAAGTAAGATGGTAGGTGTTGCAAGAGGGCATCAGAGGGCAGACAACTGAAACCATACTCACAGAAAACCACTCAATCTAATCACACTAGGACCACAACCTTGTCTAACTCAATGAAACCAAGCCATGCCTGCGGGGCAACCCAAGACGGGCGGGTCATGGTGGAGAGTTCTGACAGAATGTGGTCCACTGGAGAAGGGAATGGCAAGCCACTTCAGTATTCTTGTCTTGAGAACCCCATGAACAGTATAAAAAGGCAAAATGATAGGATACCAAAAGAGGAACTCCCCAGGTCATTAGGTGCCCAATATGCTACTGGAGATCAGTGGAGAAATAACTCCAGAAAGAATGAAGGGATGGAGCCAAAGCAAAAACAATACCCAGTTGTGGATGTGACTGGTGATAAAAGCAAGATCTGATGCTGTAAATAGCAATATTGTATAGGAACCTGGAACGTCAGGTCCGTGAATCAAGGCAAATTGGAAGTGGTCAAACAAGAGATGGCAAGGGTGAATGTCGACATTCTAGGAATCAGCTAACTAAAATTGAGTGGAATGGGTGAATTTAACTCAGTGACCATTATATCTACTACTGCGGGCAGGAATCCCTCAGAAGAAATGGAGTAGCCATTATGGTCAACAAAAGAGTCCAAAATGCAGTACTTGGATGCAATCTCAAAAATGACAGAATGATCTCTGTTCGTTTCCAAGGCAAATAATTCAATATCACAGTTATCCAAGTCTATGCCCCAACCAGTAACGCTGAAGAACCTGAAGTTGAATGGTTTTATGAAGACCTACAAGACCTTTTAGAACTAACACCCAAAAAAGATGTCCTTTTCATTATAGGTGACTGGAATGCAAAAGTAGGAAGTCAAGAAACACCTGGAGTAACAGGCAAATTTGGCCTTGGAATGCGGAATCAAGCAGGGCAAAGACTAATAGAGTTTACCAAGAAAATGCACTGGTCATAGCAAACACCCTCTTCCAACAACACAAGAGAAGACTCTACACATGGACATCACCACATGGTCAACACCAAAATCTGATTGATTATAGTCTTTGCAGCCAAAGATGGAGAAGCTCTATACAGTCAACAAAAACAAGACCAGGAGCTGACTGTGGCTCAGATCATGAACTCCTTATTACCAAATTCAGACTCAAATTGAAGAGAGTAGGGAAAACCACTAGACCATTCAGGTATGACCTAAATCAAATCCCTTATGATTATACAGTGGAAGTGAGAAATAGATTTAAGGGCCTAGATCCGATAGATAGAGTGCCTGATGAACTATGGAATCAGGTTCGTGACATTGTACAGGAGACAGGGATCAAGACCATCCCCATGGAAAAGAAATGCAAAAAAGCAAAATGGCTGTCTGAGGAGGCCTTACAAATAGCTGTGAAAAGAAGAGAGGTGAAAAGCAAAGGAGAAAAGGAAAGATATAAGCATCTAAATGCAGAGTTCCAAAGAATAGCAAGAAGAGATAAGAAAGCCTTCTTCAGCGATCAATGCAAAGAAATAGAGGAAAACAACAGAAAGGGAAAGACTAGAGATCTCTTCAAGAAAATTAGAGACACCAAGGGAACATTTCATGCAAAGATGGGCTCAATAAAGGACAGAAATGGTAAGGACCTAACAGAAGCAGAAGATATTAAGAAGAGGTGGCAAGAATACATGGAAGAACTGTACAAAAAAGATCTTCACGGCCCAGATAATCATGATGATGTGATCACTAATCTAGAACCAGACATCTTGGAATGTGAAGTCAAGTGGGCCTCAGAAAGCATCACTACGAACAAAGCTAGTGGAGGTGATGGAATTCCAGTTGAGCTGTTTCAAATCCTGAAAGATGATGCTGTGAAAGTGCTGTACTCAATATGCCGGCAAGTTTGGAAAGCTCAGCAGTGGCCACAGGACTGGAAAAGGTCAGTTTTCATTCCAATTCCAAAGAAAGGCAATGCCAAAGAATGCTCAAACTACCGCACAATTGCACTCATCTCACATGCTAGTAAAGTAATGTTCAAAATTCTCCAAGCCAGGCTTCAGCAATATGTGACCCATGAACTCCCTGATGTTCAAGCTGGTGTTAGAAAAGGCAGAGGAACCAGAGATCAAATTGCCAGCATCCGCTGGATCATAGAAAAAGCAAGAGAGTTCCAGAAAAACATCTATTTCTGCTTTGACTATGCCAAAGCCTTTGACTGTGTGGATCACAATAAACCGTGGACAATTCTGAAAGAGATGGGAATACCAGACCACCTGACTTGCCTCTTGAGAAACCTATATGCAGGTCAGGAAGCAACAGTTAGAATTGGACATGGAACAACAGACTGGTTCCAAATAGGAAAAGGAGTACATCAAGGCTGTATATTGTCACCCTGCTTATTTCACTTCTATGCAGAGTACATCATGAGAAACGCTGGACTGGAAAAAACACAAGCTGGAATCAAGATTGCTGGGAGAAATCTCAATAACCTCAGATGTGCTGATGACACCACCCTTATGGCAGAAAGTGAAGAGGAGCTAAAAAGCCTCTTGATGAAAGTGAAAGAGGAGAGTGAAAAAGTTGGCTTAAAGCTCAACATTCAGAAAACGAAGATCATGGCATCCGGTCCCATCACTTCATGGGAAATAGATGGGGAAACAGTAGAAACAGTGTCAGACTTTATTTTTTCGGGGCTCCAAAATCACTGCAGATGGGGACTGCAGCCATGAAATTAAAAGACACTTACTCCTTGGAAGAAAAGTTATGACCAACCTAGATAGTACATTCAAAAGCAGAGACATTACTTTGCCGACTAAGGTCTGTCTAGTCAAGGCTATGGTTTTCCTGTGGTCATGTATGGATGTGAGAGTTGGACTGTGAAGAAGGCTGAGTGCCAAAGAATTGATGCTTTTGAACTGTGGTGTTGGAGAAGACTCTTGAGAGTCCCTTGGACTGCAAGGAGATCCAACCAGTCCATTCTGAAGGAGATCAGTCCTGGGATTTCTTTGGAAGGAATGATGCTAAAGCTGAAACTCCAGTACTTTGGCCACCTCGTGCGAAGAGTTGACTCATTGGAAAAGACTCTGATGCTGGGAGGGATGTGGGCAGGAGAAGAAGGGGACAACCGAGGATGAGATGGCTGGATGGCATCACTGACTCGATGGATGTGAGTCTGAGTGAACTCCAGGAGATGGTGATGGACAGGGAGGCCTGGCATGCTGCAATTCATGGGGTTACAAAGAGTCGGACATGACTGAGAGACTGAACTGACTGAACTGAACTGATAGATAAAGAAGAAGGAATCTAGAGTCTCCACATCAGCATTTATCAATATGCATTTGAAAACTATATCCTGAACTCTAACTGTATACAAGGGTCCCATTTGTGTGTTGAGTCAGAAAGACACATAATACTCTGAGGTCTCAGTAAGTTACTCATCTTGGTCTCAGTTTACTTACCTATAAAACTGGAGATAAAAAGAGCTATTTTGCAGTCATGAGAATTGAATGATACAATTTGTTAAAATTCTTAACCTTTAGTTGAGCTTAATAAATGAGAAATCTTAGATATTTTCTTAGGAGCATATTTTGAAAATCACTCAAAGTAAATCTCTTAGCAATTCTAGGAGAAAGCAGAATTTCTTCAATAAGCTATGGTCTATATAAAGAAACTTTCTGTCACACTAGTTTATATCTGTTAACTTTGGGTGTTGTTCTTGTGGAAAATGTGGTATACCTCTCTCTATATATATATATTCTTAATTGGCACATAAGATGAAATTTATGAGAATTAATATATTTTACAGTGCTACGAACAGCTGACTCATTGGAAAAGACCCTGATGCTGGGAAAGATTGAGGGCAGGAGGAGAAGGGGACAACATAGGATGAGATGGTTGGATGGCATCACCAACTCAATGGACATGGGTTTGGGTGGACTCTGGGTATTGGTAATGGACAGGGAGGCCTGGCGTGCTGTGGTTCTTGGGGTTTCAAAGAGTCAGACACGACAGAGTGACTGAACTGATGGTGCTTTAATTCCTCTTTCTAGAGCACGGTATTTTCATTCCAATCCCAAAGAAAGGCAATGCCAAAGAATGTTCAAACTACAGCACAATTGCACTCATCTCACACGCTAGTAAAAGTAATGCTCAAAATTCTCCAAGCCAGGCTTCAACAATATGTGAACCATGAAATTCCAGATGTTCAAGCTGGTTTTAGAAAAGGCAAAGGAACCAGAGATCAAATTGCCAACATCCACTGGATCATCGAAAAAGCAAGAGAGTTCCAGAAAAACATCTATTTCTGCTTTATTGACTATGCCAAAGCCTTTGACTGTGTGGATCACAACAAACTGTGGAAAACTCTTCAAGAGATGGGAATACCAAACCACCTTACCCGCCTCTTGAGAAATCTGTGTGCAGGTCAGGAAGTAACAGTTAGAACTGGACATGGAACAACAGACTGGTTCCAAATAGGAAAAGGAGTACATCAAGGCTGTATATTGTCACCTGCTTATTTAACTTTTATGCAGAGTACACTATGAGAAACTCTGGGCTGGATGAAGCACAAGCTGGAATCAAGATTGCTGGGAGAAATATCAATAACTTCAGATATGCAGATGATACCACCCTTATGGCAGAAAGTGAAGAAAAACTAAAGAGCCTCTTGATGAAAGTGAAAACGGAGAGTGAAAAGGTTGGCTTAAAGTTCAACATTCAGAAAACGAAGATCATGGCATCCGGTCCCATGACTTCATGGCAAATAGATGGGGAAACAGTGTCAGACTTTATATTTTTGGGCTCCAAAATCACTGCAGATGGTGACTGCAGCTGTGAAATTAAAAGACACTTACTCCTTGGGAGGAAATTTATGACCAACCTAGACAGCATATTAAAAAGCAGAGACATTACTTTGCCAACAGAGATCCGTCTAGTCAAGGCTATGGTTTTTCCAGTAGTCATGTATGGATGTGAGAGTTGGACTATAAAGAAAGTTGAGTGCTAAAGAATTGATGCTTTTGAACTGTGGTGTTCAAAAGAAGACTCTTGAGAAGACTCTTGAGAGTCCCTCGGACTGCAAGGAGATCCGACAAGTCCATCCTAAAGGAGATCAGTCCTGATGGTTCATTGGAGGGACTGATGCTGAAGCTGAAACCTCAATAATTTGGCCACCTGATGTGAAGAACTGATTCATTTGAAAAGACCCTGATGCTGGGAAAGATTGAAGGCAGGAGGAGAAGGAGAAGACAGAGGATGAGATGGTTGGATGGCATCACCGACTCAATGGAAATGAGTTCGGGTAAACTCTGGGAGTTGGTGATGGACAGGGAAGCCTGGCATGCTGCAGTCCACGGTGTCACAAAGAGTCAGATATGACTAAGCGACTGAACTGAACTAAACTTGTTTTAAAATCTCTCATTCTACAACCATTTTTTAAGTATATACTATAAATGCTAGGCATAGAGGAGAAAGAAGTGTAAAATTTCTTTAAGTATCTTACAGTCTATATTAAATACAAACTATACATGTGAGTGTGTATGTATTATACAATGCACATATAAATTATGCCAAACATATAAGCAATGCTACAAGATAGCTTCCTTGGTGGTTCAGACAATAATGAATCTGCCCGCAATGCAGGGGACCCAGGTTCAGTTCCTGGGTCAGGAAGATACCTTGGAGAAGGGAATGCCTACCCATTCCAGCACTCTTGCCTGAGAATCCCATGGACAGACACATACTGGTGGGTTACAGTCCATGGAGTCACAAAGAGTCGGACATGACTAAGCAACTGACACTTTCACTTTCACCAGATACTATAGATTAAGAACAAAGACAAACTGTAATGGTGAATATTGTAATTGTTTATAAGAGGAAATGGTTAAGAATATTTCATGGAGGACATAGAGCTTAACTTGGCCTTGAAGAGCATCTGAGAGATCATCATTTAGGGAAGAACAGGAGCCTGGCTTCTGTGAGAATAAATATTAATAGGACAATGAGAAAGTCAAGCCAGAGAAGAGCGTTGTGTTAGGGATTAATGGGAAGTAGGTAGGTAAAAGTAGCAGGGTTTGGGCTACAGAAGGCTTTTAATGTCAGACCGAGGCATCTAGTCTATAGCTCAAGATCATAAACCAAAATGTCTTCAGGAGCAGGTAAAAGTTCTGGGTGGCCAAGGGTAAGAAAAGGAGTGTGCAGATGGTGGGAAACCTGGAGAATATAAAGATCTTTAATTTAAGAATATTTGAAACATTGGGTTCCCCAAGCAAAACATGTCTCCAGGCCAAGTTCTGTCTCCTGGATCTTGGTTTTTGGCCACTGCTCTGGACCATTATTCAGGCTACCTGCTGTCATGCACCCGACTGGCAGATATCATCAAATCAACAAATCACTATTTCTTACTGAGCCTAAATGAGCTCTCAGAATCCTTCTCAAAATAATAATAAGTCAGGAGATTATTTCCGTGTTGATCCCTCTCTCTCCCACCCTGTTCTCCAGTCTCAATAAGGCCATCACAACATTTGCCTTGCACATATTTGCAAAACCATATTAATTTATAAGTGAAGGGGATGGTATTTATTGTATAAATGTGTACTCTCTAACCCCCAGCTACCCACATTCAAACGTTTTTCTTTTGCATTCATTTTCAACTATGTGTCAGTTTTGTACTAGGAGGGCCTTTAAGGGAACTATAAGGTTACCCGTTCTTAAGAGAATCAAAGTCTCATGGTGTCCTGTTGGAGTAAAGAGCTTAGGGATCCAGGCAGGGGTAAACTAGGGTATAGACAGAGTTATTTAAGGCACTGGGGCTTCCCAGATGGCGCTAGTGGTAAAGAACCTGCCTGCCAATGCAGTTTAGACATAAGAGACACAGGTCCAATCCCTGGGTCAAGAAATTCCCCTGGAGGAGGGGGCCAGCAACACATTCTAATATTCTTACCTGGAGAACCCCATGGACAGTGGAGCCTGGCAGGCTACAGTATATAGGGTCATACAGAGTTGGACACGACTGAAGTGACTTAGCATGCACAAGCATTTGTGTGTGTGTGTGTGTGTGTGTGTGTGTGTGTTAGTTACTCAATTGTGTCTAACACTCTACTACACCCCCATGGACCAAAGCCTGCTGGGCTCCTTCTTCCATGAAATTCTCCAGGCACGAATACTGGACTGGATTGCCATTTCCTTCTCCAGGGGATTTTCCCAACCCAGGGATCAAACTCAATCTCCCACATTGCATGCAGATTCTTTACCATCTGAGCTACAAGGGAAGTGGTACAACCATTTAGGGCATTGGAAACCAATTCCTGGCTCTGTTGATGATTGACATGAGTAACCTAACCTCTGAGTTTCAGTTTCCTCAGCTCCCAGTGAAGATAATCATCTCTACCTAATGATGTGGCTGTGAGAATCCGATAAGCTCATGAGTATATAAGGGTCTGACAAACTGAAAGAATTTTAACATTACTTTTCAATCTATTCCTCTTATGAATTAATCATAAGGGAATTGTGGGAGGTCGATGGATAGGGTGGGCATACATCTGATGAGACTGTATTTTATATGTTGATTAAGTTGTATAATTTTAAGATTTACTATAGACTATCCTGTTTTAAAAGTTGTCTAGGAAACCAGGAGAAAATTTTTTTTTTTTTTGCAGGGAACCATGTTTGATGATAACAAACACAAAAACTGAGGCCATACAAAGAAATAAAACTATTTTGCAGAGTGACTATGTCATCCTGTACTACAATGAAGCTTTCTCCTCTCCAGCCTCTACCACCCTAACAACCCTTACACACTCATGAACTCAGGTGGTCCTCACAGTGGAAATAGTCTGGGAGGGGATGATTGCTGTCATTTGAAGCTGAGAAATCCAAGATTCAGTGAGGTGAAATTGCTCCTCGTGGGAGGAGCAATCCAAAACTGGGATGTGGATTTTCTGATTCCCTGTATAATCCTGTCAATTTCCTTATCTATCCCTATCTAAATCTATTTTTTCAGCTCAAATTCTGAAAGGATGGTTGAAATAAAGAAAAAAGAAACCAGAACATGACCATTCCTTCCCACGTCTTTTGCCAAGATTGTACTCCCAGATTTCCGCTGCCCTTGGCTTGCAGAGCTGTGCCCTGCTTTTAATCATCAGCATAAAGGTGGCCTTACCTGCAGCTAACCCAATGCCCTTCTGCATTGCCCAGATGCAAGAAGGAATGGATTTACACTTAAATCAATATTTAATCTAATGTACCTCTCTTGATTCCATTTGTAAAATGGTGTGTAGATCTTGGATAAGAATGTAAGCCTGTGAACCGAATCAAAGCCATTTGAAAGACAACTCAGGAAAAAGACATGGTAATACATGCAGAAGAGAGGACGTCTCCTTGGTGAGGACCAGTGTATTTCCTTACCCTCCCTGTTATTAGAGATATGAAAAAGGGAATCGATAGTGATTTAATTGTGCCCTGTTGCAAATGAGGCTCAGGATTCCAGTAGGACCAAAGACATTAGCAATAATGAAGAAAAATAACCTAATAACATGAATAGGAATTCTTTTCAGTCATATATCATAATACTTCACAGGATATTTTCATTATTTGGAGGAGAAAAGGCCCATGTATGTAATTTTTCCAGATCATGAAATAAGAACTAAACACATAATACTAAATGAAACTTAACCCAAATATTCCATTTTCATGTAGAACCTGAAGTCTATGTACCCAAAGTGTCCCTGTTTCAAAACAACTTGTCCAATGCCATTTAGAGTATGAATTTCAAACTAGAAAAGGAATTCTCAGCCTGACCATTAAGAAACAGGTTGAACTTCCATCTCCTAGTCTGGGAAATAAATTGCTGTCTGTGGAATGGAGATGCTGAAGTGAGCTTGAAGCATGAAGCAAGAATGCAAGGAGAAAAGAAGGGGAAAAGGCAAGTGGGGGTAGTAAAAAGAGAGAGAAAGAAGAAGGGAAGTGTAGAGGAGGGAAGGAGAGGAGATGGAAGAGAGGGAAGGGCTTACCTCTAGTGACCTGCAGGAGTTAAAGCCTCTTCATAGTAAGCTTTTACATCTTTCTTATCAGCAAGATCAGACTCATATTTTAATTAACAGATTTCAAGGTTTCAAGTTCAGTGAATTGGTCTACTTAATTTAAAAGTGTTTCGCCCTCCCTGTGCTAAAATATTGTCCCATGTTCAGCAGTGTTCTACATGACCATGTTTTTGATTGACAGTAAAATCACAGTAAGGGATTCATACCATAAATTCACAATTAAGTGGCTCTATGAGGCATATGAAATAAGCCTCACTCATCAGTGAATTCTATTGCCCGCATCTAAGGATCAACAAAGTGTCTCTAACTCAAGGATGCCTTTGGAAGCACTTCTAATGCTGATAGGAAACTTTAGTTATATGCTTCTAAATGCATAGTTCCAATAAGCAGTGACACTGTTCATAGCTAGTATTTTTAGTATTCCTCAGGAAATGGCAACCCACTCCAGTACTCTTGCCTGGAAAATCCCATGGACGGAGGAGCAGGGTAAGCTCGGACTTGACTGAGTGACATCACTTCACTTCACCTGGTAACTAGGGCTTTGGGAAGTCAAGTCAGATTCAGGACAAAAAGCACATTTTGATAACACCTCTGTTACAAGACATGAGCTTTGGGTTTCTATAGTGGTAAAATGCCCCCTCATAATCACTTTCAGCTTCTGTTTCCAAAATTCCTCAAATAGACATACAGTCAAAGCAGAAGATGGGTGCTTGCTTTGCAAGTGCAGCTTCAAGCCAAGTGGTTTTTCTCCCTGCAATCTGATGGCCTCATCTAAGATTGTCCTAAAAATTTTAGAGCCTTTACTGAAATAAAATCATTACATCTGAAAACTTACAAAATGCCTAACTTTGCACATTTAGTATTTTTATAATGGCTATGAGATTTTGGACTTCTTTCATTAAATCTTTAAAATAAGCTGAGATTTTGATATAAGCATACAATGAGGAACACTGTCCTGTATCTGGAAGATAAATGTTATAGTACACATGGGTGGTCATTTGTTTGTAGGTTAGTGCTTACACACCCCCTACCCCTCTTAACCCTGATGATACTTGTCTGATTATATCAAAAGGCAAGAGACAAAGTCACTATGGTCAAAATAACAGGGAGAGCAGATAAACCACATGAAAATCATATCACAGCTTTTCATCTGCATCCTCCTTAAGAGCACACATTGCCACTGTGAATGTTAATGATATGATATCTATTTTGATATCTACTTTGTCATTTTAGGTTTAACTAAATAGATAATGATATCTACTTTGTCATTTTAGGTTTAACTAAATAGATAGTGAGAAAGGCAATAACTTTGCTTTAACTGACCTTCATTTTAAGTTAGATTACACCACTTCTTTTGCATTTATCTGAAAATATTAAATCAATATTTTCTTTAAAATTCACATCCAAGAATTTTTAGTTGACATCTGAATCCCTTCACAACAGTTCAAGCACTTAGTCAACACATGTTTATTGACCAAACAATCTGGTTCCATGGAAGACACAAAGATAAATAAAACTGTCTGCTCTGAGAGAGTTCAAATCTAGAAGGGAAAGTAAGATTCACATGGAGACCCGTGATATAAACCAGAATGTACTGGAAGGAAAAGAGAAGTGCTGTGAGAGCTGAGAAGAGCCTATTGATAGGTGGATATCAGAGAAATGTGAGGAGCAGGTGGGATTAAGATGGATACTGAAAAAGGGATTGGATTTTGACCTTCAAATAAATTTACATTTTCCTCCTTCCAGAAAGGAGAATCCCAGCTTTCTTGATCTTATTATGAAGATAATTATAAAAAGAAATGTTCAAGGTCTGCATTGTATACAATTATGTCACTAAAATGCTCTAACTTCATTGAAGCAAGAAAATAAGGCTAAAAAAAAACAAAAACAAAACCCATTGAAGTATCTCTTGTAACAGATTTGATCCTTTGCCAATGCAAGAGAAAATTTTAAATTGCATAAAGAAAGTTAGTAAAATACTAGATGC
Source organism: Oryx dammah (assembly GCF_014754425.2). Lineage (NCBI taxonomy): Eukaryota > Metazoa > Chordata > Mammalia > Artiodactyla > Bovidae > Oryx > Oryx dammah. The sequence goes on from NW_024070186.1 coordinate 49,127,354, forward strand.
ATGCTCAGTTGCTCAGTCATGTCTGACTCTTTGTGGCCCTACAGCCTGTAGCCCGCCAGGCTCCTCCATCCATCAAAGTTTTCAGGCAAAAATATTGCAGTGAGTTTTCTCCTCCATGGGATCTCCCAGACCCAGGGATCAAATCCACGTCTCCTGCACTGGCAGGTGGATTCTTTACCACGGAGTCACCTCAGAAGCCCAAAATATTAGAAGACATTAAAGACAAATTAAACTGCTAGAATTTAGCTCAGTGTTCTTTAAAAAACATGCTTTTCTCTATTTAACTTTGTAAACCTTGCCACACGGAGCTGGCTTCTGAATCAGATTGGGGACAAAGATTACAGCTGAGTTCCATCAGTATAAGACCTATGAGTCAGTAGCTGCTTTCCCTCCATCTTTGGTTCCACATTCCAATTAGACACTCCCAACCAATTCTTCTTGCAGACCTCAGAGAGCTGTAAGGAGCCAGCATGGGACCAAGAAGGGAGTGTGCACCTAGACAGGGCTCAGCTTCTCAACCCACTCGGCGACCCTGGACAAACACTATCATTTGTGAGCCTCACTTTCTCATCTGCACAATGCTATGCCTACCTCACAGGGTTGTTGTGGGTTTCCAGTGAGGTAAGCCACAACATGAAAATGCTCTGTAAACTGCAAAACACAGCCTAAATATCCATGTCATCACCATTAGTAGTAGTTGGTTCCTTCCCTAAACAAGAAACCTCCCTTACAGAAGCAAAAGCTCTTTTATATTACCATCAAAGCCGTCTTTATTGCTGCTTACATTTTGCTCTATGACCTCAAAGAAGCTATTAGACATTTTTAAGCCTTGTTTTTCTCATCTAGAAAATGGGCATTATAATTGTGTCTGCCTTGCCTATGTTAGACAGTAATTAAATAGGATAAAAGGATGTGAAAGCAAATTGCAAACATAAATCTTCCCATACATATTCATTATTATGCTCATATGCAGGCCCCAAGCTTGCATTCCTAACCCAGACCTTTTAATTGAGTGCCTGATCCTTGCTCCTCTGGCCAGCTCCCTAGCTCCCTAGCTCATCACCTACTCTGACTATCAGGCTCTCAAGCCTCTGCTCACCCTTGAAGCCTTGCTCGCCTCTCTGGTTCTTATCCTCTGAGTGCTGATCCAGCATATACCCCTACTCTGGAGGGTCCTGCTCTACCCTGCCCATCATTTCAGGAATCCTACTTCTGAATCAAGCTACATGTACTCTGTGGCCCTGACCTTGAGCTCAGCCAGACCACAGTATTTTCAGGTCTTGACAATTCCAGGCCTCTTTGCTCTTGGCCAGTAACCTCTTTGGCTTTCAGAATTCTACCCATTTCATCTCACGTAGTGCATGGAAGGTTCGTAGAAGGCAGTGGTTCCCAATGTTAGCTGCACACTGGAACCACATGGGCAACTTGAAAAAAAATATGCCTGGGCCCCACCTCCAAAGATTCTGATATACTAGCTCTGGAGTACAGTTTGAGCATTAGAATTTTTCAAAGCTACTTATATAATTTTAATAGGTAGCCATGGTTGAAAACCACAAAACTGGAGGTTGTTCCAGCTGAGTTATAACCTGGACTGGGAGTGAGGTTGGTGACAAACCACCTTTTACCTTTGCTGGTTGTGGAGGGCAAAATCTATTATTACAACATCAGTCAGTCAGGTCAGTCACTCAGTCGTGTCCAACTCTTTGTGACCCCATGAATCGTAGCATGCCAGGCCTCCCTGTCCATCACAAACTCCCGGAGTTCACTCAGACTCACGTCCATTGAGTCAATGATACCATCAAGCCATCTCATCCTCTGTCATCCCGTTCTCCTCCTGCCCCCAATCCCTCCCAGCATCAGGGTCTTTTCCAATGAGTCAACTCTTCGCATGAGGTGGCCAAAGTACTGGAGTTTCAGCTTTAGCATCATTCCTTCCAAAGAAATCCCAGGGCTGATCTCCTTCAGAATGGACTGGTTGGATCTCCTTGCAGTCCAAGGGACTCTCAAGATCTTCTCCAACACCACAGTTCAAAAGCATCAATTCTTCAGCACTCAGCCTTCTTCACAGTCCAACTCTCACATCTATACATGACCAGTGAGTCCTGAAAGCAGCTTCCTCAACACTTAAAATACCAGTCCTGATGCCAAATCCCAGGAAGACCAATTCAAATGGCAGCAGGGTCACTAGGGCTCAAGAAGCAGTAAAGAGGAGGATGGTGGTGGGAAGGCTAAATCTGAGTCTCCAGCTTGGTGTCATTTGGGAAGAGGGTGGGACCTTCATAGTTAAAGATAGTGGGCACAGTGTTTCCTACAGTGGGCTACAATAATGTTTTTATGGGCCTGCTGCTGCTGCTAAGTTGCTTCAGTGGTGTCTGACTCTGTGTGACCCCATAGACAGCAGCCCACCAGGCTCCCATCCCTGGGATTCTCCAGGCAAGTACACCTTCTCCAATGGATGAAAGTGAAAAGTGAAAGTGAAGTCGCTCAGTCGTGTCTGACTCTTAGCGACCCCACGGACTGCAGCCCACCAGGCTCCTCTGTCCATGGGATTTTCCAGGCAAGAGTATTGGAGTGGGGTGCCATTTATGGGCCTAAATGTCAGGTTTTAGCTTATTTTTACTTTTTCACATTTATAATTTTGGAATCACTTTGGGCCCAGGAAGTCTTGGTCTTTCCCATGTTCAATATCTTTAATAAGGAATCAGAGATGGAGACAGCAAGAACCTCAAAGCCCAACTGTTTCATCTTAAATATGTAAAAACTGAGGCCCAGAGAAGACAGGGGTTAGTCCAAGGTCATACAGCAGATTGGAGGTAGAATCCTGTTAAGAGTGCATGCTTTGTCACTTCAGTCATGGCCAACCTTTGCAACCTTATGGACTGTAGCCCGCCAGGCTTCTCTGTCCATGAGATTCTCCAGGCAAGATTGCTGAAGAGGGAATCACATATTTAAACTGTGAAGGCAAGAACTATATAAAAGATTCTCTTATGATAGATTATGCCGTTTGTAAAATTTCTGACTGATGCAGATAAATTTTAAATTCTTCCTCCACTTTAAAACTATGGGGCAAGATACTTTAGTAAGGGTGGAGGTTCAGCAGGTGAAAGCCAGGTATATTCCACTTAAGGGGAAACAAGATAAAATAAATCTGACTTCTTCCTTGGATTTTTTTTTTCCCTTAGCAGGACACAAATTAGTAAAAGCTTCTACTATCTTCCTTCTGTGATTTCTGGGGGAGTGTAATTAGCAAGGTGGGATGCATTTTTTACCTAGACCCAGAGTATTGGTCTAAGGACTCAACTGTAGTCAGATGCTGAATGCAGATGTTTAATATTTCTATGTAGCTGAGTGTCAAGGCCATGGGTGAGCCTCCAGCAGACTCCTCTCGCTGGAGGACGTTGGCTAAACAGGAAGACAGACAAGGCAATAATAATAATGCCTGGCATTGCACTTTACAATTTGCAAGACACTTTAAAGAACTGGTTAGCCATACCTTAGAAAAGTATACAAATCAAGAGAGGGTCACAAAACAGATAGAAACAACTCAAGCTATTTTAAGAGAAAAACAAAAAGATGTTTTGTTAGTGCACTATGATTTGGAGATTACCATTTCTTACCTTCCCAGGTGGTGCTAGTGCTAAAGAAATTGCCTTCCAATGCAAGAGAGACAAGAGACATGCGTTGGATCCCTGGGTCAGGGAAGATTACCTGGCGTCAGAAATGGCTTCATCACTTATTAGCTGTGTGACTTTGGGCCAAAATGTCAACCTACTCCAGTATTCTTGCCTGGAAAATCCCATGGACAGAGGAGCCTTGGGGGCTATAGTTTGTGGGGTTGCAATGTCAGACAGGACTGAGCAGCTAAGCATTTCTTAGCTGCCCAGACTAACGTTCAGCAAGACCATGTAACTTGTCAAGGTGACACATGAGTAAGGGTAATGAAATGACCAGTGTTCACATATCACATGGAGTTTATTTTTCTATCACACCCCAGAGGCCTCAAGGCAAAGAAAGGTAGCCAGGGCTGAGAGGCCTGTAGGCCAGATTGTCAAGAACAGCACCTCCAGTGGCAGAATGGGCCATGAGACTTCTGGGCTCATGAGTAGGGAGGAAGTTGAGGACAGACATTTAGGGCTACAGTCAGCCTGGGGCAGATGTGCCGTCATTTTTTTCTTTTTATTTTTTTTAATTGAAAGATATTTGCTTTACAGAATTTTGTTGTTTTATGTCAAACCTCAACATGAATCAGCCATAGGTATACATATATCCCCTCCCTTTTGAGCCTCCCTCCCATCTCCTTCCCCATCCCACCCCTCTAGGTTGATACAGAGCCCCTGTTTGAGTTTCCTGAGCCTTACAGCAAATTCCTGTTGGCTATCTATTTTATATATGGTAATGTAAGTTTCCATGTTACCCTTTCCATACATGTCATGCTCTCTTCCCCTCTCCCCATTTCCATAAGTCTATTCTCTATGTCTGTCTCTCATTGCTGCCCTGTAAATAAGTTCTTCAGTACCATTCTTCTAGATTCTGTATATATGTGTTGCTGCTGCTAAGTTGCTTCAGTTGTGTCTGACTCTGTGCGACCCCATAGACGGCAGCCCACCAGGCTCCCCCATCCCTGGGATTCTCCAGGCAAGAACACTGGAGTGGGTTGCCATTTCCTTCTCCAATGCATGAAAGTGAAAAGAGAAGGTGAAGACGCTCAATCGTGTCCGACTCTCCGTGACCCCATGGACTGCAACCTACCAGGATCCTCCGTCCATGAGATTTTCCAGGCAAGAGTATTGGAGTGGGGTGCCATGGCCTTCTCCAGTATATATGTGTTAGAATACAATATTTATCTTTCTTTTTCTGACTCACTTCACTCTGTATAATAGGTCCTAGGTTCATCCACCTCATCAAAACTGACTCAAATGTGTTCCTTTTTATGGCTGAGTAATATTCCATTGTGTAATGTTATTGCTAAGTCGCTTCAGTCATGTCCGACTCTGTGCAACCCCATAGATGGCAGCCCACCAGTCTCCCCCGTCCCTGGGATTCTCCAGGCAAGAACACTGAGTGGGTTGCCATTTCCTTCTCCAATGCATGAACGCGAAAGGTGAAAGCAAAGTCACTCAGTCATGTCTGACTTAGCGACCCCATCGACTGCAGCCTACCAGGCTCCTCCATCCATGGGATTTTCCAGGCAAGAGTACTGGAGTGGGGTGCCATTGCCTTCTCCTCCATTGTGTATATGTACCACAAATTCTTTATCCATTCATCTGTCTATGGACATCTAGGTTGATTGCATGTTCTAGCTATTGTAAATAGTGCTGCAATGAACAATGGGATACATGTATCTTTTTCAGTTTTGATTTCCTCAGGGTATATGCCCCAGGAGTGGGATTGCTGGGTCATATGGTGGTTTTATTCCCAGTTCTTTAAGGAATCTCCATACCGTCTCCCATAGTGGCTGTATCGATTTACATTCACACCAACAATGCAAGAGCATTCTCTTTTCTGCACACCCTCTCCAGCATTTATTGTTTGTAGACTTTTTGATGATGGCCGGAGTGAGGTGATATCTCTTTGTAGTTCTGATTTGCATTTCTCTAATAATGAGTGATGTTGAACAGCTTTTCATGTGTTTATTAGCCATCTGTATGTCTCCTTTGGAGAAATGTCTGTTTAGGTCTTTTTCCTACTTTTTGATTGGGTTATTTGTTTTTCTGGCATTGAGCTGTATGAGCTGCTTGTATATTTTGGAAATTAATCCTTTGTCAGCTGTTTCATTTGCTATTATTTTCTCCCATTCTGAGGGGTGTCTTTTCATCTTGCTTCAAGTTTTCTTTGCTGTGCAAAAGCTTTTGAATTTAATCAGGTCCCACCTGTTTACTCCTGTTTTTATTTCCTTACTCTGGGAGGTGGGTCCTAGAGGATCTTGCTTTGGTTTATGCCGTCAAGTGTTCTGCCTATGTTTTCCTCTAAGAGTTTTATAGTTTCTGGTCTTACATTTAGGTCTTTAATCCATTTTGAGTTTATCTTTATGAATGGTGTTAGGAAGTGTAGGAAGTGTTCTTATTTCAATCTTTTACATGTAGCTGTCCAGTTTTCTCAGGTCCATTTATTGAAGAGGCTGTCTTTGCCTCATTGTATATTCTTGCCTCCTTTGTCAAAAATAAGGTACCCATAGATGCATTGGTTTGTTTCTGGGCAAGATAGTGGTGCCATTACTAGTGAGTATTTCTGGCTTGTCTGTTTGCCCGGGTTGTACCAGCTGAGCTGACCCTGTCTCTGAAATGACCACTCAGATATGGCTTCAATCTAATAAAATAACTTGATGGAATTTTTCACTCTGATCTGATGTCTTCAGGACCAGCTTGGGATGACTGATCACACTCCGCTGCCACTCGTTCATCCGCCCTCCACTAGAGCTTGTTGGATTATCTGGCGGCAGGATTTGAATGATGTTGTCGTATGGTTTGCATCTCTATTTAACTTGGACGAATATCTTGGGACTTAAATAAATTGTTTAACATAAAGGGTAAAAGTGTATCTGTGCCTTTTCTCTATGTTGAGAGAACAGTAAGATAGAATAATGGACTTCATTTTAGAGAAAATCAGATAAATTGATCTTTTCATTTGTGTGGATACTGGGAGTTTTCATACTCTGAATTGGAAAGATGAGGTCAAACTCATAACCAACTAAATGCCTTATGCCCCAGAAAAATCTCTGTGGAAAAATGATCTTATAGGAAATCTCAGCTCCACTTTCTCCCTCCTGTGAAGAGTGTAATCTTTGTTCACAATTAAAATGATATGTTTATATACAGCAGCTAATAGAAAGACTATGAATCCTCTGTTTGTGAAAGCAGAATATTTCTTTAGTGCAGACTCTGGTGTCCAACTCTCTGTGTTGGGATTTGACTCTGCCATTTACCCTCTGTGTGACTGTAGTCAAGTTACTTAACCTTGCTTTGCCTCAGTTTCCTTCTCTATGAAATGGGAGATACCTCATAAGGTGGTTGAGAATATTAAACTAGTAAATTCATATAAAGTGTTAGGGGACCTAGCACATGATAAATACTCAGCAAATTAACTTTATCATTATTGTTACAGTATAATTTCCTCCTTCTGGATTATTTTAATGGTCTCTTCACTCTTATTTTTGTTTAGTCTCCCTTTTCCAGTTCCTTGCTTTAGAAACCCATTCTATATCTGGTTATTAAAATAGTCTTCCCAATGAGCACACTATATTATTTTCCTATCCAAAAATTCACATTGAGAAGATCCTGCTACAAAATAAAGTGGAAAGCACTTTTACATATTGTGTTTTTCACATGTAACAGGTAACTATATACTTATGAATCAATATACTTATGAATGAATAAACTATCTAGATCACTACTGGGGCAGGGGTAGGGTAGGGGGACAGAAGAGCACATGAATATTATTAATTAGGAAAATTATTAATATATATTCAGAATGAGATGAGAGATTAAAAGGGCAACAGACTCCCACTTCATAAAATAATTCATTACATTCTTGATTTGCTTTTCTGCCCAAAACCTGTTAGTCATTCTGACCTGGTCTTAGAAGTCTCAAAATATTATGATATGTAGTCATTTTGAATATGAGTAGATAAACATAAAGTTAAGGAGAAAATTTTTTAAGATCATGATATCTAATAAAAGGTTTTATAGAAGTACATAACCATAACAGGAAGGGTTGTTAAAAGCAAAATAATGCTGTCTTACACACTATATATTTATTGACCTGAATTTATATAATTAAAGTGGCAAAATAAAACCCTCAATACAATTACGATTTGGGATGCTTTTGAAATAAGAATTTCTGCCAAAAACTAAATAAGCTTATAAATGGCACTATTTCTTTTGTCTCAAAAATATATGATATTTTTAGAATAAGAGTTGATGAGAAATTCTAGACATGGGTTCTGACATGCTTGTAATTAGCTCAGCTTTCTCATTAGGGAATGCTGCTTTTTTAAAAGTAGGAGACTGCCAAGAATAATAGCTTATCTAATTGAAGATCATTATAAACAAATCAGAAAGTATTTGTGAGTTGTGCTAATGATGCATGTTAAATGTATGAAGTGATATCCTGGTGCAGAAATATGATGAATATCTGTCTTCACATTTTTAGTAACTGTTGTTTTCTATAAGATATGTGTTATTTCCATTGTGTATATATATATATATATATATACACACATATATATACATATATATATGCATATACATAATTTCTAGGGATAGGGAGATTACAAAACTGGTGTTGTACTTTGAGAGAATTAATCTAATAAGCAAGTATAAGTTGGTTGGATAAGAGAAGAAAGGTCTTGATGGAAGATCCTTTGATGAAGGAAAGAGAAGAGGCTGTAAAGAGAATGTTAAATTTGATTAATATATAATTTAAAATATCATGTATCATGTTGATTCAGCAGAATCGTATCATTAAGAAAAATATGCAGTGTCAAAGGGAAAAAATACATTGTTTAACAATTGCTAGCAAATATGTTTTAAACCTCCAAACTGGCTTAACAATAAAACTTTTGATGGTATCTTCTCTGTGGGCAATCTAAAGTATCATGATGCAGAGTTCTAAAGAAATAATCCATAAGAAACATAAAAGAAAAAATTATATTAAATTACCATGAGTTGTTATCATGCAAATGCGTCCATGTGACTCTTTCACTGATCCAATGACAACACTCTTGTCCTTCCCTTTGGGTGTCCTTTCTCAGGAACAGATGGTCAAAACTGCCTCACATGCATCCCTTTCCTGAGAAAGATTTTACCTTCTTCCCAGGCCTCCCTCTGTCCCCCAAGTACACTCCCATGAATATGCATTCAGCTACCTCTTCCCCAAGCCAAAAGAGGAGGATAGCCCAGGAAGACAATCTCACGAGGCATGCTAGGTAACAGGAGGTATTACACGAAAGGTCCATGGGCTTTTTTTCTTCCCAGGCTCCTGGAAACAAAGAATAAAGGAGTAACTGGACTCAGCATAGGTGATTGTCAAAAGTTATACATTTAGTTCAGCCTCATAACAGATGAACTGACTTTAAAAAAAGAGTTAATGGTTTGGGATGGTGGTAATAGCTCCTTGTAATAGGTAGAAAAAGAGTTGCATGGACTGAAGCCAAACTTACCTTCAGTGTAAAAGTACAGGAAGGTAATCGTTCAGAGAACTTGTACACCAAACAAGAACAGTTCACGACATTTTAACATGATAAATGACGGTGAAATGCCATTTGGGAATTAATCTTTAACCATAGGGCTAGAAAGTTGAAAGGGAGAAAAGTAAAACTATTCTTTTATCTGGCTTTGGAATGAAAAACCACAATCCTGAGGATGCTACCTTTTCCCTGGGAAATACAGGGATTTCCCTGAGATTATGCTCTGATGAAAAAAGAGCTTTTTATAAAAACGCACTTTAACATACCTCTTCATGTGTATTTCTGTGTTTTTATTGAATACCTTCATGTGATTTCTATTAGCATATTATTCATCATTGTTCTAAACTTTGGCATCTAAAATTACACATATATTTGACAATTCAAAGAGGATAATTGTAAGTTTCTCTTCTCTCCTTTTTTTATTATGCAAAATGTAGTGAAGGCACATTTTTTATTTCTGCAAACACGGTATCAATCATTTTTGCTATTCCTGCATTTTCTACCACCTTAGTTGTCCTGATCTTCTGATTGCTCCTTTCCCAGGTACTTTGTCTCCAGGGCCCAGCAATGGTTTTATAATGCTGGGATCAAAGCTCAATGATTTAATTGCAGCCATTTTAATGTTATGGCCCAGAAAACACTAATCAAAAAAGTTAATAAAATGAATAAAATGAAAGTTGAGAGGAGCATTTCTTAGTCTTGCTCTTCCAGGCTTCCTGCTCAAAATGCTAATCTGTCTTTATTCATTTGATAGACATCATCAAGTATCTGCTATGGGGCTGGAGATAAGAGATGTGAATAATATAGCTCTTGCCTGAAAAAGTCTACACACAACTAAGTACAGTGGGTTGACCTCTGAATAAGTTGTAATACTAAGTGAAAAGTGCCATATAACCAAAAAAATGTGACAAAGCTGTATCACATAGGCATACTTCAATGCGAATGATACAAAGTAAAACTGAAACTCAGGGCATCCCAAAGAGCAAATCTATCAGCTTATATAACTAAAACAGATATTTCTGATCCAAGATGAGAATGGATTCAGCAGCTCAAAGCATAACAAAGGCTCTGGCTTCTCTTTATTTTTCTGTTCTTCTTTCCATGATCCTGGTATGTTATGGGCTAAATTGTGTCTCCCACAAATTCATATGTTGAAATCCTAACTCCTAGTACCTAGAATGTGACTGTTTTTGGAGACACGGTTTTTAAAAAGGGGATTAAGTTAAAGTAAGGTTATCTGGGTGAATCCTGTTTATTCTCACTGGTGTCCTTTTCAGAAGAGCAGATTAGGACACAGACATATATAGAGAGAAGACCATATGAAGACACAGGAGAAGATAGCCGTCTACAAGTCAGAGAGGCTGCAGAAGAAATAAACTCTGCGCCTGTTTGATCTTGTGTTTCTAGCCTCCATATTGTGATAAAAGAAACTTCCGTTGCTTAAACCTCTTTTGTTATGGCAACCCTAGCAAACTAATAGAAGATATCATTAAGGCTTCATGGTGGCCCCGCATCAACTTTTGGCACTATTCTTGAGGCTACAATATACCATCAGCAGTTCTAGTCTTTACAACTTCTTACTACTTCATCCAAGTGTAGCAAAAGGAAGCTTCTAGTAGTTCTCTGTAAGCTTCAGAATTCTTACTCTCTCTTTTGCCTTTGTTTGAACAGTTGCTATGCCTGATGATGGAATCTTTGGGTTGGCTTAAGCCAACCAGGACCCACTCACCCCTGAGGATGAGTGGAGTCATATCCATCCAAACCATGTAAAGCCCCCCAAAGAAAATCAAGGTATGTTAGTGACACAAAGAGATGGAGATAATCAACAAAGATATGAAAAGGATCAAATAAGTTCACCTAGGAAAGCTGAGCAAAAGGAACCCCAAGAAGGATTAGGATGGGGTGGCTCAGAGGTTAAAGCATCTGCCTGCAATGCAGGAGACCTGGGTTCGATCCTTGGGTTGGGAAGATCCCCTGGAGAAGGAAATGGCAACCCACTCCAATATTCTTGCCTGGAGAATCCCATGGACAGAGGAGCCTGGTGGGCTAGAGTCCACAGGGTCGCAAAGAGTTGGACACGACTGAGTGACTTCACTTTTCACTTTGAAGAATTAATAGATATTCACTTGGTAGAGAAGAACTCAAGGAACAGTCTGGACAAAGGATCCAGCATCTGTGAGTGCACAGAAGACACAGAGGGCCAGTTGCATTTGGTAGGGTGGCCAACTTGTCCCCATTTGCTGTGAAAGTGAAGATGCTCAGTCGTGTTTGACTCTTTTTGACCCTGTGGACTATAGACTACCAGGCTCCTCTGTCTGCGGGATTTTCCAGGCAAGAATGCTGGAGTGGGTTGCCATTTCCTTCTCCACGGGATCTTCCCAACCCAGGGATCGGACCCAGGTCTCCCTCATTGTAGGCAGACACTTTACCATCTGAGCCACCAGGAAAGTCACACAGTTTGCCTTAGTCCCAGGCAAACAGATGCAGTTTGCCCAAGACTGTATCTATTTCAAAACAGAAGCCCCACGTCTCAGAACCTGCTCAGTCCTGTAAAAACTGGGATGATTTTTCACTATGTGTTTAGCAGTTATAAGCAAGGTTTATGGGGCAAAGTGTCTGGAGATAAGATTGGAACATTTGGCTGAGACTAATTGGGAAGGGGTCTTCATGCATGCTAGTTTAGACTAGAGAGACAATCTGTAGTGGTCTTCTGCCATGCTGAAACAGTAAGTTGTAGGACATTATTCCACAGGGGGTAAAGGAACTCCATGTTAATAATGTGAATTATAATAATAATATGAATTTCATGGACATTCTGCAATTTGACCAACTTGAGGAAGTTCATAGAACTTCAGGGCTATATACATTCGGGAACAGCAGAAAGTTCCAGGCCAGGTCTTCTAACTCAGAAGTACCGATCTCTGGGCTCAGAGGTCAGCACTCTGCTGAGCACATCTTGAAGCTTGGTTAACAAGCTTATCTTTATAACTGGAATTCTCTCTTTGCCTTCGAGGATTCATTCTGTGAAGTCTCTTAAAACTGTTTCTCTCCTTTTTTTAAAGGCTTTTTTCATACCTTCATCTTTCAGATACCCACCTGGATATTCACCCTCATATCAACCACTAACTGCTCATTTTCCCTCCATTATTACTTATTTTTTCCATTGCTTTGCCTCTGTTGAGAATATTACCTTTCTCCCAGTCACCTAAGCCCATGCCATGGACTACATTGCAGCCACTGAAAAGAAAGCACTCAAGTAAACAGAGTAGCAAACAATGAATATTTAGAAGGATTCCATATTTGTAAAAATAATATATATGTATTTTTACATATATAAAAATATATAAGATAAGTGTCCAGAAATTAACACAGCAGACTCTTAAGTGTGATTCACTGGAAGATGCTGGTGAGAAAGTGGGAGGGAGAGGATCCTTTTAGTTTTTTTTTATGTTTCTCTCTATTTTTTAAATGTTTATAGAATAAGTATATGTAACTACTTTCCAAATAAAGATAATATACATTCACTGTAGAAAATTTCAATTGCAGATAAACATAAAGGGCAATATGGAGTCCATTTGAGATTTCACCCCCAGAGGTGCCACTGTTAGCAGGCTAGGGAACAGCTTCCCCGCCCTCCCCCTGGGCTCCTGCGCTGATGGAGAGACAGCAGCTGCAGAATGGCTCTTCCCTCCTGCCAGAGCCCAACAGTATGTTGCAAAACCCTCCACTGCTTGTGCACTGCAAGGTACTGGAACCTGTCACCTTCCATTCCACCATCATCACCCCTGTTGAGCTCTCGTTAACTCACTCTTGTTCTGCTTCTATGGTGACCAAACGGGCACCCACTCCTTTCCTCTCTCCCTCCTTGCATCCAATCTCCCCACAACCTCCAGATCAACCTTCCTAAAACCTGACTCTGATCATGGTATTGCCTGGTTCAGAAACCTTCAGCAACTCCCTGTTAAAGAAATGCCAAACTCCATGATCTGGACTGAATAGGAACTTTTCTATATTCCCTTAGGAACTTTTCTTCCTCTCAATTCTAGTTCACATTGTTTTCTTTAACAGGAATACCATCTCACCCAAGCATTTCCAGCCATTGTAATTCCCTTCCTTCAGATACGTGCACAAGTGTGAGAAAATGTTCCCACAAGAATGTTCATTGTGGTCAAATCTGTGATAGGGAAGAACTGAATTCAGCTCTAATGTGCACCAATAAGGGACTGATTAAATAAATTATACTGCATGCAATTTTCCAATGGAATGTAGTTATGCTGTTAAAATGATATAGCTGTAGCTTATTATATAGACATGGGGAAAAGTCTACAGAATATTATAAATTAAAAGAGTAGATTGTATAGCAGTTAATAAATAATGTTGTTTTATTTTTAAAGCACACATCAAATAATAACAGAGGGAAACTTGGTGGTTGAATTTAATTGATTCATCCTTTCTTCTTGGTACTTTTCTATTTAATTCGAATGTTTATAAACACAACCAATTGGCTCAGTGGTAATGAATCTGCCTGCAATGCAGGAGATATCTTTTGCACAGGAGATGCAGGTTTGATCTCTGAGTCAGGAAGATCCCCTGGAGAAGGAAATGGCAACCCACTGCAGTACTGGAAAATACTTGCCTGGAAAATCCCACGGACAGGAGAGCCTGGTGCGCTACAGTCCAAGGGGCTGCAAAAGAGTTGGACATGACTTAGCCACTAAGAAACAACAACAGCAAACATAACCACGGTTATAGAAGTTGCCATTTGGTGAGGGTTATTTGTCAAGTACTGTGCCTGGTGTTTGACATAGAATAATTCATTTAGTTCCTACACTCAAACTTCGAGAAGGTTATCATCACTATCATATTATAGAAAAGGAAACTGAGAGTCAGGAGCTAAAGAAATGTTCCCAGGATCACACCATTACTGAGAAACAGAGTTAGAATTCAAAATCCTGTTTTTCTGACTCCAAAGACCATACTCATAGACACTATGTTACATAATAATGAAGTATCATTTCAACAAAAATAATAGAGTTACTAAAATATGTTCCCCCAGTCTTATAAGAACATACTCCATTTCTCTGTTCCTCAAAACCCTCCCTCACTCCATATTCAGAAGTATGACATAGTCAGAAGCTGAGAGTAGAGTGAGAGACGTATCAGGAACACATATAATGGGTTTTATTTTTCAGTATAAGTAGCACCATTCTGTGTATTATATTATTTTATGACTAGACCTGGTTGTTTACACTTGAAAGTGCATCCTAGACGTCTTCCCATGACTGTACATATAAATCACCTTTGATATGTTTGTTAGCAGCTTCATAACTGTATGGACATCCTAAAATCACTTACCCGCCCCGACCCTTCGGATGGTCTTTTGTGTTATACATTTTGCTATTATAAACAGTACCAGAATAAGCACCCTCATTTAAATCAATGTCTGTATATATGGGGGACTGCTTTTGCAAGATGGATTCCCATAAATAGACTTATGAGGTAAAAAAAGTTTTTTTTTTCTTTATCAGAATTCCAAAAAGTTTTAGCTGTGCTGAGAGAATCTGATCTAGGAATGAGCCAGCTGGGCTCTCTCGTAGCCTCGCTTCCTATTCACAAACTCCCCAGGTGTTGGCAACTGTCTGCACACTGACAATGCCATCATCTCCCAGCTCACTTGTAGAGAAAAAGTGCACTGCCCTGGGTATTGCCCGACTTCTGGTGGATTGTTGGCCTTCAAGTTGCTGTATGACCCTGAGTGATAAATGATGCCTCTGGTGACTTACATTTTGACTTCTATAAATAAGATCCTTCCAGCTCTAGCAGTCAATGTTTCTTAACGTTAAAGAGAATAGCAGTTTGTTATTCTGACTTCCTAGATTTTGAAAAATAGCATACATACCATAAATGGTTATCCTGCCTCATTGAAGGTTCAAATGATATGGTGATAAGACCATATTAAAAGCATTTATAAAGGTCCAGGTAAAGAGTTCACTATGGTTCATTAAATCCCCTCATGCTTTTATTCACTTTAGTTACTGTATTTCCTGTAAATGGGATTTATGCCAGAGCCACGTTAACACCATTTTACATTCTGCTGTGCTATTACCCAATGAGCTTGAATCAATTGAATGAAAGAGGCCTTTTCGAGTGTATTGATTTTCATTTATCCAAACTCATCTGTTTGCTTTGCTGCATGCTCACACATGAGAACAGGGCACAGCTAACTTTCTCTACGGTATTGCTTTTTTCCCTTAAGCACTGAATGCTAGAATATGCATATGATATGGCAGAAAGTGAAGAGGAACTAAAAAGCCTCTTGATGAAAGTGAAAGAGGAGAGTGAAAAAGTTGGCTTAAAGCTCAACATTCAGAAAACGAAGATCATGGCATCCGGTCCCATCACTTCATGGGAAATAGATGGGGAAATAGTGGAAACAGTGTCAGACTTTATTTTGGGGGGCTCCAAAATCACTGCAGATGGTGATTGCAGCCATGAAATTAAAAGATGCTTACTCCTTGGAAGAAAAGTTATGACCAACCTAGATAGCATATTCAAAAGCAGAGACATTACTTTGCCGACTAAGGTCCATCTAGTCAAGGCTATGGTTTTTCCTGTGGTCATGTATGGATGTGAGAGTTGGACTGTGAAGAAGGCTGAGCACTGAAGAATTGATGCTTTTGAAATGTGGTGTTGGAGAAGACTCTTGAGAGTCCCTTGGTCTGCAAGGAGATCCAACCAGTCCATTCTGAAGGAGGTCAGCCCTCAGTGTTCTTTGGAAAGAATGATGCTTAAGCTGAAACTCCAGTACTTTGGCCACCTCACGTGGAGTTGACTCATTGGGAAAGACTCTGGTGCTGGGAGGGATTGTGGGCAGGAGGAGAAGGGGACGACAGAGGATGAGATGGCTGGATGGCATCACTGACTCGATGGACATGAGTCTGAGTGAACTCTGGGTGATGGACAGAGAGGCCTGGCGTCCTGCGATTCATGGGGTCGCAAAGAGTCGGACATGACTGAGCGACTGAACTGAACTGAACTGAAACACTGGCAGAAGAGCTGCAGACTATTTGCTGGAAATATGGTTTTCCAGGGATAAGGGCTTGGTGTTCTCTTATATCCAAAAAAAAAACACTGCCTGAAGCAAGATACTGCAAAATTGCGTCCCGCATGAAGGCAGCTGCCCTCTACTTCCCCAGCCCCCAGGGACTCAGTCCTGGGCTCCTGCTCTCCTCTCCCCAGATATTAGGAATGTTGTCAGAACAATGATTCTTCTAAATGTAAAAATTTGTTCACTCTCAGGAAGCAAAGTATTACATTGCTGCCCTGCAAAGGAACACTCTTGTTTCTTTGGTCAGAGATCAAGCTGAAATCTGAACAAAAAGAAATGTGCAGTAGAGAAATACTTTAAACATACGTTTTAATGTCCTTTTTATACTCTCCTAGCTTGATGTGTTTGTGTTTTCTGTGTTTGATGTGTTGTGATTTTGTTTAACAGAGAGAGAGAGAGACCCAGAGAGGAAGAACACATTCATTTTGACGCACAGTTAGGATTTTTAAAGTGGAAAGCATTTTAACAATTTTGATTGAATTATTGTGTTTTTTTAGGTAGGGTGTTTAGGTAGCCTACCAGGCTCCTCTGTCTATGGGATTCTCCAGGCAAGAATATTGGCTTGGGTTGCCATTTCCTTCTCCAGGGGATCTTCCTGACCCAGGGACTGAACCACATCTCCTGTGGCTCTGCATTGCGGGTGGATTCTTTACCGCTGAGCCACTGGGGAAGCCCCATGCTTAGCACAGCACATACTTTAGGTAGGGTGTTCAGTTGCTCAGTCATATCTGACTCGTCACAGCACCATGAACTGTAGCCGGCCAGGCCCTTCTATCCATGAAATTTTCCAGGCAAGAATATTGGAGCGGGTTGCCATTTTCTACTTCAGGGGATCTTCCTGATCCAAGGATTGAACCCGAGTTGGCAGGCAGGTTCTTTACCGCTACCACCACCTGGGAAGCACTAATGTGTTGTTAGTCACTGGATAATGTGTGTCCATCTGGTGTGGGATTACGTGAGATGTCCTAGACTTACAGTAAATAGATCTTGACTACTGCTCAGGTAAATACTAAAATTTATTTAGCTGGGGGAATAAATATTGGCTAAGGCAGAGCCAAGGTCCATATTTTCTTTGAACTGCAATAAATATTTCTATACTATACATTGAAATAAGATTTTATGTTAGAGCTAATAATTAAACATTATCCAAGGCCACAGCAGAAACTAAAATGATCAGGCTAATTCTAAGGCATCTTGCTTTTATATTTAATGCTATAAAGGATAATCACTGTTGGTTTAAGCAAGATCTGATATTAAATATTGGCATAAATCAGATTGATTAAGCCTGAGTCCTTGTTGTGAAATAGAAAGTGAAAGAGATTCATTTATGAGAAGCTTGAGTTACTTAAACATACCAATGAATTGGCATTGTTGATATAAATATAATGAACAGTTAACTTTTACAAAAGTTTAAATGTTTAAATGTAGCTCACTAAGAATTGAACTATTTTCCCTCATGCATTTCCATATCATATGCAATGTCATAAAAATTTTGACATATCATTTATAAAAAGAGTTTTTTAGAAAAAACTTTTCCTTTCAAAAATAACTATATTATAATAAGTAAAAAATGTCTATTACTTGGTTTGGAATTAGGAACAGTGTAGAGATATATATTCAAGGAGATTATCTGTTGTTTCTAATTGAGGAAAACAACAGATACATTCAAATACAATACTGCACGGCTGTTAAAAACATGAGATTTGGAAACTTAATGAGTTTGAATTCCAGCTCTGACACTGTGACCTCAACAAGATTTTCTGAGTCTACTGTTATAAAAATGGGATAATAAATCTGACCTCATAAGATCATGATAAGAATGAAAAGTCTGTAACGCACTGAGAATGTTCCTGGCAGTAGTAGAGCTCTCCAGAAGTGGTAGCTTAATGATGTACTGTTTAAGTGACAGATGAAAGCACTCATGGAGGAAATTAAGGAGGTACACAATTACTGAATTTTAATGAAACAGAATATTTTTGTCTTAATTTCAAAGAGGAAAACTTTCATAGGTGAGTTGCATGGTTAGTCAGCTCTACTAGGAAGAGGTAGGACTTGAACTTGAGGTTGTCAGAGAAATCGAGTCTTACTGTCCACGCTCTGTCATGTACAACTCTTTGCGACCCTATAGATTGTAGTCTAAGAGGCTCCTCTGTCCATAGCATTTCCCAGATAGGAATTCTAGAGTGAGTTGCCATTTCCTCCTCCAGGGGATCTTCCCAACTTGGGTATTGAATCCATGTCTTCTGCATTGGCAGGCAGATTCTTTACCACTGTGCCACCCAGGAAGCCCCAGGGTTTTATTAGTTGATACATAAAACTAGAAGTAATGAGCACTACTGCTGCCAGTAAAATAAGTCATCTATTCAACCATGGCCCAACCACATCTTCATTAATTTTCCCTTCTTGATTAATTGCCATAATATCATTTTCTCCAGGTTTTTCAGCCATTTCTCCTGGTTCTCTTTTAACACCTCTTCTGCCTCTTTTATTTCCCTTGGTGAAAAATAACTTTAAATAATAAATAAACAAAATAAAATAAGAAAAGCGAAAATCACCAAAAGTCTCATCTTTCAGTTGACGTATAACCCTCTGTTAATTTTTTGGTGATGGTCCTTCTAAATCTTTATATATCTCTATCTTTCTGTCTCCCTATTCTTACATGCATGTGGGCATGAACACACATACCACACACACTTATCTAATATGATCTAAATAAGATCATACTGTACTTACGTTACTCTTTGTAATCTCAATTTTAATTTGAAAAATATATGCAATATACCATAAATATCCTCCCATGTCAAAGAACAACTTCTTTATATTTAAATGGATTTATCACATTTTATTGCATAAACATTAACACAGTTTAATAAAAATTTTAATCATTTGCAGTTTTTATCTATTAAAAAATGTGCCACAGTGCTACAGTGACCATACTTGTACATTCATTTTGCTTCACTTATGGGGTTATCTCTTTAAGAAAAATTCCTGTAAGTACAAGAGAGGGATCAAATAATACATGCACATTTACAGTTTTGGCATTTAGAACCAGAAATGACACATAAAATCACCACACTTTATTTTAGAGGACTTTAAATTTTTTTATTGAAGTATAATTGATTTACAATGTTGTGATAGTTCCAGGTGTACAGCAAAGTGATTCATATATATACATACACATATAGTTTTTCAGATTCTTTTCTCATATTGCTTATTACAAAATATTCAGGATAGTTCCCTGTGCCATACAGGAGGTCTTTGTTGTTTATCTGTTTTATATGCAGTAGTATATTTATGTTACTCTCAAATGTAGAAAACTAACTTATGATTCCCACAGGGGAAATGTTCATGGGAGGGATAAATTAGGAATTTGGGAGTAACAGAAGACTTTTTAAAAAGGAACTTTCCCCAATCTTAACTTTCATAAATGAATAATACAATTATCCTTTTAAAATTAATATTCAAAACTGAAAATTAAAAAATAGGAATAAATAATTAGAAATAGTTACATGTAATTCTATGTAGAACAATGTTTTAACAATAGGAAAAATTATGGAGAGGGGAAAAAATATCAAATTGGTTTTGTTGAAAGAAGTGTTGTCAATTAAGCTAATCAAACTTTTTCATTTAAATGCCTAACTTCACAATTAAATTGACTTTCCAGCACAACTGTCTGACATTTCGTTGATTATTATGGTATACTGAACTGTACTGATCGTTGTAAGTTTCTTGTATAGAGAACTTGTGGGCTAGTAACAGTTTAATCTGGTCTATGCAGTTCCTTCCTCTCATTGCTCTTAAAACTATAGTAAATAACTTATGCTTTTATTGATTAGTTATCTTGTCATATTTAAGAAGCTTCTCATCAACATGACTTCAATTGTCTCACGGGTGTCTCAAGGATGTCTGCTTCTTGCAAAGTGTTTGGTTTCTTGACCAATCTGTACTAGTTTATTTTGCTAAATTTGGCTTATTTGTCAGGATCTATGTCACTTTTTAAATTCAATTCTTAGTTTTATCATAGTAGAGTGGATTTGATGATTCTGTCCTATTGGATTATGTCCCTTTGTATGACAATCTACTTCTTAGAACATGTAATTTCCTTGTGTCATTGTAAAATTTTTAGAATCCGAAAAATTCTGATGCATCATTTCCCAAAATTTGGCCCTCAAGGTATCTATGCCCCCAGATAATAATACCATATGTGTTATCCAAAAAAAGGAATATAAGTGAGCATATATAAATTAATTTGGGAAATTCTAGGAAAAATAGGAGGTCTTTTTACTGAAGGATATTCATGAACCCAGTGAGCTAAAATCCTATGCAACCTTTCACAAACGGATCTGATCTTGAAATTCATTTTGATAAAGTACCTATTAAAAGCTGTTATTGGCAGAGCTTCCATGGTGGTAAAGAATTAGCCTGCTACTGAGGGAGGCACAGCTTCAATCTGGGAGGGTAACATGCTGCAGAGCAACTAAGTCACAACATGGGTCACAACTACTGAGCTTGTGCTCTATAGCCTGGGAGCCGCAGCAACTGAAGCTATGGGCCCTAGAACTCATGTTCCACAACAAAAGAAGCCACCGCAATGAGAACCCCCTCGTATCACAGCTAGAGAGTAGCCCCTACTTGCACAACTAAAGAAAAGCTCATGAAGCAACAAGACCAGCACGGCCAAAAATAAACAAATAAATAAAATTATATTTTTAAAAAGGAGTTATTTGTTAACTAGTTAGGCAAGCACAGAGTTAATCCAATCCCCTCACTTCACATGTGAGAAAACATATTCAAAAAGATTTAAAAACTTCAGTATTCTAATGAAAAATAAACATTTTCTTTTTTATATAAAAATAAATAATAAAATTATTTTAAATTAGCTGCAGTCATTGCATGTTAAGTATACACTGTCAGTCAATAGAGAAATACTCAGCACTTTTGTTAAAGAATGCAGAATTATTAACAACTCTATCCATTCATAAAAAAACAATTTTAAAATTTTGCAACCTCTGGGAAAAGAGATTCAATGTTAAATCAAACTGTGAAAAACTAAATTACTACATACATGAAAGGGGAGACTTTTAAATCCCAAACAAGAAGGTAAAAGGGGATACTTTTAAATCCCACATGCCTTATGGAAGAAATTTGCACACATTAAGGTATGGAGAAGTCTTCCTAATTTATACATGATTTAACTTAAATCCTGTGCTAACTGGAGCAGCCTGTTTTATGGCCTATCAAGCATGCATTCTACATGCATGCTTGATAGAATGCATTTAAGAAAAGAATGCATTTAAAAAAGAAACTGGAGTAACTGTGGTTCAGGAATCCAACGTGGAGCTGGGCGGCCATTGTGGAGGTGCTTTCAGACATGTTCTTATATCCCTGAGAAGTTGAATTTTCTGAACTACATTAGACTCGAAGACACCACCATCTCTCTCAAAACAATGTCACCTAGCAGCTGCCAAGTGCAGCCTTGTGATCTCAAGCTTTCCCCTTATAAATATGCAACCATTTCAGACCCCAACTAATCTTCCTTTAACAAGTAACTTTGCTTCTTGCAAAAACTCAACAGTAATCACAGGACTGAAAAAGGTCAGTTTTCATTGCAATCCCTAAAAAGGGCGATGCCAAAAAATGCTCAAACTACTGCATAATTGCACTCATCTCACACACTAGTAAAGTAATGCTCAAAATTCTCCAAGCCAGGCTTCAACAGTATGTGAACTATGAACTTCAAGATGTTCAAGATGGATTTAGAAAAGGCAGAGGAACCAGAGATCAAATTGCCAACATCTGTTGGATCATAGAAAAAGCAAGAGAGTTCCAGAAAAACATCTATTTCTGCTTTATTGACTATGCCAAAGTCTTTGACTGTGTGGATCACTACAAACTGTGGAAAATTCTTCAAGAAATGAGAATACCAGACCACCTGACCTGCTTTCTGAGAAATCTGTATGTAGGTCAAGAAGCAACAGTTAGAACTGGACATGGAACAACAGACTGGTTCCAAATTGGGAAAAGAGTATGTCAAGGCTGTATATTGTCACCCTGCTTATTTAACTTATATGCAGAGTACATCATGTGAAATGCTGGACTGGATGAAGCACAGGCTGGAATCAGGATTGCTGGGAGAAATATCAATAACCTCAGATATGCAGATGACACCACCCTTATGGCAGAAAGTGAAGAGGAACTAAAGAGCCTTTTGATGAAAGTGAAAGAGGAGTGTGAAAAAGTTGGCTTAAAATTAAACATTCAGAAAACTAAGATCATGGCATCTGGTCCCATCACTTCATGGCAAATAGATGGGGAAACAATGGAAACAGTGAGAGACTTTATTTTGGGGGGCTCCAAAATCACTGCAGATGGTGATTGCAGCCATGAAATTAAAAGAAGCTTGCTCCTTGGAAGAAAAGCTCTGACCAACCTAGATAGCATATTCCAAAGCAGAGACATTACTTTGCTGACAAAGATCTATCTAGTAAAAGCTATAGTTTTTCCAGTAGTCATGTATGGATGTGAGAGTTGGACTATAAAGAAAGCTGAGTGCACAAGAATTGATGCTTTTGAACTGTGGTGTTGGAGAAGACTCTTGAGAGTCCCTTGGACTGCAAGAAGATCCAACCAGTCCATCCTAAAGGAAATCAGTCCTGAATATTCACTGGAAGGACTGATGCTGAAGCTGAAACTCCAATACTTTGGTCACCTGATGCAAAGAACTGACTCATTGGAAAAGACTCTGATGTTGGGAAAGATTGAAGGCAGGAGGAGAAGGTGACGACAGAGGATGAGATGGTTGGGTGACATCACTGACTCAATGGACATGAGTTTGAGCAAGCTCCGGGAATTGGTGAAGAACAGGGAAGCCTGGTATTCTGAAGTCCATGTGGTTGCAAAGAATTGGACATGACTGAGTGACTGAACTGAATTTGCTTCTTGCCAGCTCCAATTATAATTATTGACAACTTACGTAATTCTGCAGTTTTTGCCTATATAAGCTTCCCCCATTATGTAGTCTGATGGGATCAAATTCAAGTGCTTCTTGAATCTGTGTTTCCTGGGTTTTAGTCCTCCGTTTGGCAGAATAGGAAAAAGGAAATGGCAATCCACTCCAGCATTCTTGCCTGGAAAACCCTGTGGACAGAGGAGCCTGATAGGTTACAGCCCATGGGGTAACAAACAGTCAGACATGACTGAGCGACTTCACTTTCACTTGGCAGAATAAAACTCTTCTCTTCCTATTAGAGATTGTTTATTGGTTATTTCAATTGATAAAGGCAAAATGATGTATGTATGATGGACAAAACAACCTGAATTGGAATTATAGGCTGCCATTTGTTAGCTGTATGATACTGGGAAATTCCCAAATTTCTCTGAGCGTCTTTGTGCTTATTTTAAAAGTAGCAGTGTTAATGATACTCTCCTGACAAGGAGTTGTAAGAATATAATGAAATAGTAAATGTCAAAATTGATGATACTCATTCAAGTATTTATTTCCTTTCTTGAGGATGGAAATGTGCAGGAGCAGGCAGGTTTTTGTGAGCAAAAGGGAACAGGCAAATGTGGGCATCTTGCAAAAGCCAGGAGTTTTATTAAGTAAATATCTCTCATTCAAAAGAATGCTGAAAAAGCTTCTGATAGCATCTCTGATTAACTCTTTCATATATTCAGAGAATACAGGTTCAAATCATGATACAACATGACCAAGCAGATTTTATTCTAGTAATGCAAGGATAGTTCAATATAATGAAATATTTACCTATAATCCTAAACTGTTAAATATAAAAATCTTTATGACAATCAATAGATGTAGCAAATGAATTTGATAAAACAACACCATCCTTTCCTAAAAAGGTAATATTAGAAATACTTAAAATTATAAATTGGCTAGTTAATATTATATTTAATCATGAACTACTAGCATTATGATTATGAAAATCACAGCAAACACAAATCTTTATCATCACCATTACCGCATTGAACAAGATTTCCAAAGTATGTTAAATCAAAGGTATGAAACAGAAATAGCAGTTTTATACAACAGAAAAGAAAATTGGCGTGACTGTGTATATAGACAATTCAAAGATATGAGCAAACAACCATTTGATATGATATAAAATTTAGATAAGTAGCTGAATACAAGGTGAACATTAAATCAGTGATATTTCTATAATCTGGCAATAGCTATCTGAAAGTATCATTTAAAAATATCTTGCTCATATTAGCACAGAATTATGATGAACCTATTAACAATGTTAGGTTAAAAATGTAGTTCCTGGGACTTCCCTGGCAGTCCAGTGGTAAGATTCCACACTTCCACTGCAGGGGGCATGAGTTTGATCCCTAGGTTGAGAACTAAGTTACTGCATTCTGTTTGATGCAGGCAAAAATAAATAAATAAAGATTTTTAGTGTATGTCCTATTTGAAGAAAACTACACACACACACAATAAAATAAGAGTTTGAGAAACAGAAGAGCCATGCATTATTTATTTTCCCTTATTGAGAACAATAAATGCCAAAAATGTCCTTTACCCCCTTTAATATACATATACATATAGCTATAGATATAATCCCAATCAAATTTCTGATAGAATTCTTATTAGAACTGAAAATTATTATTTGAAAATTCAACTAGAGAAAATCCAGTTTTCTACACAAAACCTAGCATTCAAATGTTTATCGCAACATGGTTTGTAATCGCCAAAAGCTGTGTGTAGCCCAAACATCTAACAGCTGGTGAATGGATAAACAAATTGCAGTACATCTATATAATGTAAATACTAGTTCTTAATAAAAAGAAAAAAAGAGTGACATACTAATGTATGGAACAAAACAGAAGAATCTCAATAACATTATGCTAAGATAAAGAAGACTAAAAAGTTTGCCTAATATGTGATTCCATTTATATGGCATTCTGGAGAAAGACAAAGCTATAGGAAAGGATATCAAACCAGTGGTGCCCTAGGACTGAAGGAAGAAATTGGCTACAAAATGACACAAGAGAATGTTGGGGAATGGTACTAGTTATATGACTATGTCCCTGGTGGCTCAAAAGGTAAAGAATGCACCTACAATGTGGGATACCTAGGTTCGATCCCTAGGTTGGGAAGATCCCCTGGAGGAGAGCTTGACAACCCACTCCAGTATTCTTGCCTGGAGAATCCCCATGGACAGAGCGACTAAGCACACAGCACAAGTTTGTGCAGATTTATAGTAATATATACCCAGAAAGGGTCATTTTCACTGTGTGTTAATTATACCCAAATAACAGCAAAGCAAAACGTACACACATACTTTTTTAAAAAGTGAAGTATTAAAAGGCCCTCCTGGAAAGGAGTTGTGTGCCTCTACTTCTACAAGATGTCAAAGTGTATTTGAAAGAAAAGAATTAAAGCAGTGGCTTATTTATGAGAGGAGAGATCACTAGTGGAGATGATATGAGCCCAAAGTCAATCCCATTGTACATAATCATTAAAGATCTGGTAAAAAGAAATCCATCCAAAACAATGGGGAAGAGAAAGATTTGCCAGTAAATTGTTATAGAATACTAACTGGTAAACACTGTTTCAGTTTAGATTTATACCTTACCTACCATAAAATAAGTTTCATTACATAATCAGCATCAAATCTTTAAAAATCAAATCATTTTCCAGGACTCTGAAACACTTAGAAATATTATAAATAAATCACAAAAATAGATCCAGCTGTCTAAAACATATATTCCCATATAAATAAAATTCTACAAAGAAAAACAATGAGTAAAAGAAAATATTCCCAACAAATACAGCAAAAGATATTTGTAGTCCTACAATACAATGTAATTAGCAAGAAAAAATATTAAAACTCTGCAATAGATAATTGGGCAAATGAATTACTTTACATTACAAAAAAGTAAATACAACTATAAAACCAAGCTTATGAAAATGTTTTAATATAATAGAAAAATGCACATTATTTTGGTTATAGCATGCTATTCTTTTCTGTGTACAATAACACTGATGAGTTGTTTTCTTGCTACTGATGGTAGAAATTTGCACATCCCATTCAAAGACGTACTTCTGAAATATGAAAGCATTCCCACTTCTGGTCATTTTTACCTTATTAATATTTCAAATGAAGGAAAATGATATTTAGTTAAACATAGTCCCTGTGGCATTATTTATAACAAGAAAGTGAAATCAATTTAATGTTAACCCTTGTACTAGATAGACAGGTATGCAGTCATTACAATTTTAATTATGCAAACAATAACACAGCATGGGATGAAATTATTAGGATCTTAAATGAAACAAGCATCATACACATTGTAAACATATTATCTACTCAGCTGTGTTTTTAGAGTCATGCAGTAGGGAAAAAACAGAAAATACTGCTTAAGAATAACAGCAAATGCTTATACAGCTCATACTACGCCAGACAGGATTCTAAAATCTGCCTGTGTATTTGTTGATTGAATTCTCACAATTCTAAGACTTTCATTTTATCAGTTAGGAACTTGTACAACAGAAAGGTTAGGTAAATTGTTCAAGGTCACACAGTTACTAAGTGCAATTTTTGAAATTCGAACATAGGCCCTCTCTTAACTATTATCCTGTATTACTTCAATGTGCTATACTCCCTGAAGCAAAATGGATATAGTTGTGTTAATACTACTTGTGACTTTTATTTTCCAATCTTTCTGTTTAATATTCTTAATTAAACATGCACTTCAGAAATGTTTGCATGGGAGGCATTTAAAGGTCAGGGAACGGTATGGAAAGCATGAAGGGGAATGAAGGAATCACAACCACCAAACTATCTGTACCAAAAGAAGTTGCCTACAGGCTATAAGGTTAAGGGATCCAGCAGGCCTTCTGACCGGGCCAGCTGGGAAGCCAGAGTGTGCTCTGGGTGAGTATTGCAGGATAGGGGAGGCAGAAGGTTGATCCTCCTTTAAACTTTTTTTATTATTTTAATGAAGCATAGCTGATTTACAATGTTGTGCCAATCTCTGCTATACAGCAAAGTGACTCAGTTATACACATATATTCCATTATGGTTTGGGCTTCCCTGGTGGCTCAGATGTTAAAGAATCAGCCTGCAATATGGGAGACCTGGGTTCAAACACTGGGTCAGGAAGATCCTCTGGAGAAGGGAATACTGGAGAAGGGCTCCAGTATTCATGCCTGGAGAATTCCATGGACAGAGGATCCTGGGGGGCTACAGTCCATGGGGTTGCAAAGAATTGGACATAAGTGAGTGACTAACAGAACACTTTCCATTATGGTTTATCCCAGAATATTGAGTATAGTTCCTTGTATTATACATTAGGACCTTGTTTATCTATTCTAAATGTAATAGTTTGCATTAGCCATAAAAAATGAAATAATGCCATCTGCAGTAACATGGTTGCAACTAGAGATTATCATTGGAGAAGGCAATGGCACCCCACTCCAGTACTCTTGCCTGGAAAATCCCATGGATGGAGGAGCCTGGTAGGCTGCGGTCCATGGGGTCTCGAAGAGTCGGACACGACTGAGCGACTTCCCTTTCCCTTTTCACTTTCCTGCATTGGAGAAGGAAATGGCAACCCACTCCAGTGTTCTTGCCTGGAGAATCCCAGGGACGGGGGAGCCTGGTGGGCAGCCATCTATGGGGTCGCACAGAGTCGGACACGACTGAAGTGACTTAGCAGCAGCAGCAGCAGAGATTATCATACTAAGTGTAGTAAGTCAGAAAGAGAGAGACAAATATCATATGATATCAGTTATATGTGGAATCTAAAATATGGCACACATGAACCTCTCTACAGAACAGAAACAGACTCGTAGACATAATCCTGCTTTTTGATTGAGTCTCCCTCTGAAATCAGTTGAGATTCAACAGAAGAGCCAAGTGTATCCTGTAGAATCACGTAGCGGGTTGTAATGCAGTTGGGTCAAATGTTTGGTCCTCCCTGATTCACCTGGGCTAACTTACATCAATACATTTGGTACCAAAAATCCTGAATGACCAGTGCATGGTCATTATTTTATATCATACAGAACACTAGAAAGAATACTAAATAGGTTCTGTTTTTTCAATGAACTCAATAAAAAATATATTGCCCCAGACCCATTTGGAACAATTACCCTAGTAGTATGTATAGCTATAGGCTAAATTACTTATTAAAGTTCATCAAAAGAGTATTGACTAAAATTGTGTAATTCATCACCAGTTATTGAATAAGATGAGATGATCTACTGTCAGTGCTTTAGGCTGCAATTGGGGGAAAAGTCAGAAGTATAAAAATGTCTCATGTTTTTTAAAATACCACTAGGAAAAAACCCAACATTGATTCTCTTACTTTGTCATCTAAATATAAAGCATGTTTCTTTTTTTGGCAGAAAAGCCAGCAATTCCTGTAATAAAAGTTACCCTGGAGGATATGTAAGAATAAGCTTAGAAAAACGTGAATAAAAGAAATCGTAAAAAATTACTTGAAGCTATAGTTGTTGATCATGAGGATTAGGTTTGACAGGAAAATATATCCTTTGGGAAATACTATTAATTCTTAAAAACAAATTTCGCTACACCCTGTACAATTGCTG
This sequence comes from Oryx dammah, assembly GCF_014754425.2. Lineage (NCBI taxonomy): Eukaryota > Metazoa > Chordata > Mammalia > Artiodactyla > Bovidae > Oryx > Oryx dammah. Next base: position 49,156,220 of record NW_024070186.1, read on the forward strand.
CAGTGCGTCTGATGCTGAAAACCTATCTTTATTGAATTTAGGAAACAGGTTTCTAATGCCCCAAAATCTACCATACAGGAAATGGGACTGCAAGATTCTAAACAGGCAAACAAAACAAAACAAACAAACAAATTAAAAAACACTAAAACATCAGAAACCTGAAAGTTCATAAACACAGAATAGATAAAGCATCTTGGGTTTGCAAACATTTTACTTCTGATTTATCCACATACTGAATTTCAAGTAGGGACTCAGTGAAAGCAAAAAGAAAGTGGTTTGGCTAATATTTCAGGTGCTATGCATACATACTCAGTTGTGTCCTACTCTTTGCAAACCCATGGACTTTAGCCCTCCAGGTTCCTCTGTCCATGGGATTCTCCAGGCAAGAATAATGGGGTGGGTTTCCATCTCCTCCTCCAGGGTATCCTCCCGACCCAGGGATCAAACCTGAGTCTCCGGCATCTCCTGCATTACAGGCAGATGCTTTACAGCCGAGCCACCAGGGAAGCCCCATTTCAAGCATTAAGTAGTTCATATAACATACTTTTAAAGGATTATTTACTTTGTGAATAGTTTGATTCCCGCCTTCTCTTCCATTCCAATTGTCTTTCCAGTCTAAGTACAGATACCCTCTTATTCCAAACTGTGGTTACAATTTTCTCTAAATAAAAACTGTCTGGTTTCTGACAGACACTGGTTCACTCTGAAAGCAGGTTATTTCTTATCTCTTATTAAATGTATTGATCTCCTTTGAAGCATTTTTCTGTAATCAGTCTTCACTACCTGTTTGATATTCTAGAGTCCTGTTATTACAGATATAAAACCAAAATATCCCAGTTTATAAAGGACCTCTAATCCTCAGTGACTTGGCTTTATGAATGTGATTTCAGATTCACCTTGTTTCTGACCATTTCATAGACTATCAGAATAGTTTTTTAGCAAATTCTGGATTCTTTCAGCAAATCTCAAAATTTCTGAAAGCAACACAGGGAAGATGGACCATATCTGCAAGATGTATTTCTGGTAGTCTTTGGTCAGTGGTTTTTCACAATCCCAAATGCTATGTGTCAAACATGCTTCTGTGGAAGAAGCATTTTTAGGGCCCTGATTGAATAGAAAGAAAAAAAAAAAGCATATTGGTTAACTTAAATTTTGCTTTCAGAAAGCTTAATCTCCAAGACATTATTTCAAAATATTTCTAAACTGTATCCTGATTCAGTTTTATTTTAAGCAGTAATACAGTAAAGGGGCTTCCCAGATGGATCAGTGGTAAAGAATCTGCCTGCCAAACCCTTCCCTGGAGAAGCAAATGGCAACCCTCTCTAGTATTCTTGCCTGGAGAATCCCATGGACAGAGGAGCCTTGCAGGCTATAGTCCATGGCATCACAAAGAGTCAGACATGACTTAGAGACTAAACAACAACAACGACATCCTTTAGAATAAAGATGTTCAGATGCAGAAATAGCAGGTATAAAAGGGATCTCAAACTCATGCCCACAGAAGCTGGGCAGGTGACATGAAGGGCTGAATGCCTACAGAAGTTAAACAAGTTGTGGGGGGAGCTCTAAAGCATGTGAAGGGCTGGAGAATTCATACCCCACCTAATGTCAAGTGAAACCCATCCTCACCTGAGAGACACTAGTCAGAGCCTTCCAGTGCAGACAGTCAAACTGAATGTGTCCTAAACCCATCCCAGGATGTCTCTTGATTATTACTTTTAAAATTAGATGAGATACCAGTACTACAATGAGGTACCATTTCATGCCCACTAGGATGGCTATGTGTCATCTGAGTTAAATTCACCCATTCCATTTTAGTTTGCTGATTCCTAGAATGTTGACGTTCACTCTTGCCATCTCCAGTTTGACCGCTTCCAATTTGCCTTGATTCATGGACCTGACATTCCAGGTTCCTATGCAATATTGCTCTTTACTGCATCGGACCTTGCTTCTATCACCAGTCACATCCACAGCTGGGTATTGTTTTTGCTTTGGCTCCATCCCTTCATTCTTTCTGGAGTCATTTCTCCACTGATCTCCAGTAGCATATTGGGCACCTACTGACCTGGGGAGTTCCTCTTTCATCAACCAGTAACACTGAAGAAGCTGAAGTTGAATGGTTCTATGAAGACCTACAAGACCTATTAGAACTAACACCCAAAAAAGATGTCCTTTTCATTATAGGGGACTGGAATGCAAAAGTAGGAAGTCAAGAAACACCTGGAGTACAGGCAAATTTGGCCTTGGAATGTGGAATCAAGCAGGGCAAAGACTAATAGAGTTTTGCCAAGATAATGCACTGGTCATACCAAGCACCCTCTTCCAACAACACAAGAGAAGACTCTACACATGGACATCACCACATGGTCAACACCAAAATCTGATTGATTATATTCTTTGCAGCCAAAGATGGAGAAGCTCTATACAGTCAACAAAAACAAGACCAGGAGCTGACTGTGGCTCAGATCATGAACTCCTTATTACCAAATTCAGACTCAAATTGAAGAAAGTAGGGAAAACCACTAGACCATTCAGGTATGACCTAAATCAAATCCCTTATGGTTATACAGTGGAAGTGAGAAATAGATTTAAGGGCCTAGACCTGATAGATAGATTGCCTGATGAACTATGGAATGAGGTTCGTGACATTGTACAGGAGACAGGGATCAAGACCATCCCCATGGAAAAGAAATGCAAAAAGCAAAATGGCTGTCTGGGGAGGCCTTACAAATAGCTGTGAAAAGAAGAGAGGTGAAAAGCAAAGGAGAAAAGGAAAGATATAAGCATCTGAATGCAGAGTTCCAAAGAATAGCAAGAAGAGATAAGAAAGCCTTCTTCAGCAATCAATGCAAATGGATTCATGTCAATCTATGCCAAAACCAATACAGAATTGTAAAGTAAAAATTAAAAATAAATAAATTAATTAATTTTTAAAAATTTTAAAAAAAAAAAGAAATAGAGGACAAGAACAGAATGGGAAAGACTAGAGATCTCTTCAAGAAAATTAGAGATACCAAGGGAACATTTCATGCAAAGATGGGCTCGATAAAGGACAGAAATGGTATGGACCTAACAGAAGCAGAAGATATTAAGAAGAGGTGGCAAGAATACACAGAAGAACTGTACAAAAAAGATCTTCATGACCCAGATAATCATGATGATGTGATCACTAATCTAGAGCCAGACATCTTGGAATGTGAAGTCAAGTGGGCCTTAGAAAGCATCACTACGAACAAAGCTAGTGGAGGTGATGGAATTCCAGTTGAGCTGTTTCAAATCCTGAAAGATGATGCTGTGAAAGTGCTGCACTCAATATGCCAGCAAATTTGGAAAACTCAGCAGTGGCCACAGGACTGGAAAAGGTCAGTTTTCATTCCAATCCCTAAGAAAGCCAATACCAAAGAATGCTCAAACTACCGCACAATTGCACTCATCTCACATGCTAGTAAAGTGATGCTCAAAATTCTCCAAGCCAGGCTTCAGCAATACGGGAACTGTGAACTCCCTGATGTTCAAGCTGGTTTTAGAAAAGGCAGAGGAACCAGAGATCAAATTGCCAACATCTGCTGGATCATGGAAAAAGCAAGAGAATTCCAGAAAAACATCTATTTCTGCTTTATTGACTATGCCAAAGCCTTTGACTGTGTGGATCACAATAAACTGTGGAAAATTCTGAAAGAGATGGGAATACCAGACCACCTGACCTGCCTTTTGAGAAATCTGTGTGCAGGTCAGGAAGCAATAGTTAGAACTGGACATGGAACAACAGACTGGTTCCAAATAGGAAAAGGAGTACATCAAGGCTATATATTGTCACCCTGTTTATTTAACTTCTATGCAGAGTACATCATGAGAAATGCTGGACTGGAAGAAACACAAGCTGGAATCAAGATTGCCGGGAGAAATATCAATAACCTCAGATATGCAGATGACACCACCCTTATGGCAGAAAGTGAAGAGGAACTAAAAAGCCTCTTGATGAAAGTGAAAGAGGAGAGTAAAAAAGTTGGCTTAAAGCTCAACATTCAGAAAACAAAGATCATAGCATCTGGTCCCATCACTTCATGGGAAATGGATGGAAAAACAGTGGAAAGAGTGTCAGACTTTATTTTGGGGGTTCCAAAATCACTGCAGATGGTGACTGCAGCCATGAAATTAGAAGTAGCTTACTCCTTGGAAGGAAAGTTATGACCAACCTAGATAGCATATTCAAAACCAGAGACATTACTTCGCCGACTAAGGTCCGTCTAGTCAAGGCTATGGTTTTTCCTGTGGTCATGTATGGATGTGAGAGTTGGACTATGAAGAAGGCTGAGCACCAAAGAATTGCTGCTTTTGAACTGTGGTGTTGGAGAAGACTCTTGAGAGTCCCTTGGACTGCAAGGAGATCCAACCAGTCCATTCTAAAAGAGATCAACCCTGGGATTTCTTTGGAAGGAATGATGCTAAAGCTGAAACTCCAGTACTTTGGCCACCTCCTGTGAAGAGTTGACTCTTTGGAAAGACTCTGATGCTGGGAGGGATTGGGGGCAGGAGGAGAAGGGGACAACAGAGGATGAGATGGCTGGATGGCATCACGGACTCGATGGATGTGAGTCTGAGTGAACTCCGGGAGCTGGTGATGGACAGGGAGGCCTGGCATGCTGCGATTCATGGGGTCGCAAAGAGTCGGACACGACTGAGTGACTGAACTGACTGAACCAAACTGAAGATGGCTATAAATAAAAAAGGTGGACAATACCAAGAGTTGATGAGGATACAGAACTATTGGAACCCTCTGACATTGGTGGTAGGAATATATGATGCTGCAGCTGCTTTGGAAAACAGTTTGACAGTTCCTTGAAAAGTTAAACATAGACTTATCATATGACCCAGCAGTTTCACTCATAAGAATATACCCAAGAAAATATGAAACACATCTACACAGAATTTTATTTGTTAATGTTCATGGGAACATTATTCATAAATAAAGTGCAGAAACAACTCAAATGTCTATCCGCTGATGAAATGGATTAAACAAACTGATATATCATATAGCAATGTATTTTTCAGTCATAAAACAGAAACCGAGCTCTGCTACGACATGGACAAACCTTTCACACATTATGCGAAATGGAAGAGACCAGACACAGAAGGCCGCATTTTGTGTGATTCAGTTTATATAATACGCTTGAAATAGGTAAATTCATAGAGATAGAAAGTAGATTAGTGATTATCAGGAGCTCGGGAGACAGCGGAATGAGGACTCTGTACACTAACAGGTACCCAGTTTGGGGGGAGGAGTGAAAAAAATGTTCTGAAATTAGATAGAGGTGATGGTTGCACAGCTCTGTGACTATACTAAACACTGTCAAATGGTATACTTTAAAAGAATGTATTTTATCATATTTTAACTGTATTCAATAAAAATAACTAGGCCTTGATAAGAAGAGCTTATATACTTACAGGTTTTACTTTCTCAATAGCTTCACTCTGACAAATAGAGAGCACCCCCACCCTCAAACCTATTACCCATCTTTGATTTTCTTATTTTAAAGTTTTTCATATATTGATCTCAATCCTGCACCTCTTTTTGGCAACTTCAAAAATATTGGTGTATTATCTGAGAGTCACTCCCGTTGGAGGTGATTAGGAAATGAAGGATTCAAAGGCTGGGAATTGAAACAGGAGGAAAGGCAGGAGCTGAAATGTCTATAGTGAGGTCTTGGGAGAAATAAAGGAAGCAGTGGACAAGTGAATTGGGCAAGGATCTGCACTTGTGCATCTGTAGGAAGGCAGATCCTGTGTTGTATAAGTCAGAGACTGAGGGCTGTGCCTTGACGCTGCCACCTGAGGCCTGGATAGGGTGTAAGAAGCCTCTGGAAGTCAACAGCTCAGAGTTGGAAAAAACTCAAAAACATCCTGGATTGAAAGGCCAGTCAGAGAAGAACAACTATGTCTCTAAGTGGGCAGTTCATCTATGACAATTCAAAATGAGTTTACAAGCATTTAAGTGAGACTTCACAAGAGAATTAAAGATGTGCAAGGCAGCCAAGGGCTGGTAAATCAAAACTGGTTGTATTGTACTCACTAGCATTAACTTTTTTTTGAGATTTAAAAATATATATTTGTTTTAATTGGAGGCCGATTACAATATCATGGTGGTAGCATTAACTTTTGATCCATAGGATTCCATGGGGGTGATCTTGAGGTTACAGTGACTTGAGTTCATTGTCTTCAATATTCATTAATCCCCATCTCCCAGCCCATTTCTCCTATAAGGCTTAAATTCTTCAACTGAAGATTCCCTTATAGAGGGTTTGTCAGTTGTGGTTGGGGAGGGGATTGCTGCCTTTGGTCGACAGAGGTTCTAAATAGCTGGGTACAATAGGAGTAGATTCAGTGATTTTCATTTTTCTTGCTGCTATCAATATGCACTGTGATGCATAGAGTACACCACCAAAAGCAAAACAAACTAGGACAAAACTAGATCTATTTATGAAAATAATGGACATTTTCTAAAGTCTCAACTTAAAGTATTGTCATAAATTATGGCAACTACACATGAGATATTATGCATCTGTTCCAAGTGATATTTACAGAGGTTTTAAAAGCATGAGGAAATCCACACATATTAATATAATATTAAGCCAGAAAAACAGATTGTCAAGTTTTATATATTATGTTATTATGCCTACTATACATTATGCATCAAAAAAAGTTCAGAATAGAGACTAGAATTTAATGCTAATGCTTTAGTAGTGATAACTTTTAGGGAGTAAGATTACTACTGATAATTTGTTCCCTTTTCAATGTTTCTGAAATTTCCAAATTTTCTCATGTATTACTTTTTTTAAACTCAAAACTCTCCCAAAATATTTGATAAAATGGAGTTCAAAAAAATCTAAAACCTGGGTCTGAGAATATTGAATTTCCCAGGTGCCACTGAGGTAGTTGTGAGCACATACAAAAAGGCTCAGCAGAATTCTGTATTCAGTGTGGAATAGCCTTTATGTCATACATTTTGCAATATCCCAAGAAAGCTGTCCCTGTTTTTTCCCACATATGGTCAGATTGAAAATGAATATGGTTAAACAAGTTGCTTAGCTTTTAAATAATCGTGTCATTTATTTTTCCAAAGAGTAGGCAACTGGTTGGCTAGTTTGTTTTTATTTGATTCATTACATTTTACACTGACTAGTTAGACAGACAAGCCCTATCTTAAAGGATTTCCCTGAATGGCAGGCCAACTTTCCATCCACATTTTACAATAAGAAAATTGTTGTTGTTGTTGTTGAGGCGCTAAGTCGTGTTTGATTCTTTGTGATCCCATGGGCTGTAGCATGCCAGGCTCCTCTGTCCTCTATTATCACCCAGAGTTTGCTCAGATTCATGTCCATTGAGTTGATGATGCTATCTAACCATGTTGTCCTCTGTTGCCCTCTTCTCCTTTTGCCTTCAACCTTTCCCAGCATCAGGGTCTTTTCCAGTGAGTAGGCATTTTGAATCAGGTGGCCAAAATATTGGAGGTTCAGCTTCAGCAACAGTCTTCCAATAAATATTCAGGGTTGATTTCCTTTAGGATTGATTTGTTTGATCTCCTGCAGTCCAAGGGACTCTCAAGAGTCTTCCAGGCCCAAGAAAGTTAGTCAACTGGCTGTAGGGGAAAAAAAATCCGATGAGTGTGGGAATGAAGACTAGACTCCAGCAGCCTGATTTGGCAGCTAACAGGATCTATAGAGCAAAAGACAACAGATAAAAATGACTAACATAATTTCAAAGTTAGCTTCTCTGTTCATTGAAGATTTCTTGAAGCAGGTTGCCATTTTCTGGTAATTAACACAAATGCCTACAAAAAAGCCACATATTTTTGGCCATTGGGAAAACTAGGGAAGAAAAGTCTCAGCAACTATGAGGCTATGTGTGTAGAAGATGAAAAGGACCCCAGGCATTCATGATTCATGTTCAAGCTACCCCAGATAGATATGGTTTCATGACACTCTGGACTTATGTTCACTGAGTCTCTGTAAAGTGTCAGGGTGTCTCCAAGGCTCCTTTCCTGATACATCTCTTAGAATCATTCAGCCATGTTGTGCAGAAGATGTTATTTCCAGCCATGTTTCTGAGCGGGGGGAATTTACTAGGCTTAAAGAGTTTATGAAGATTTCTCAAGATCACCCAGCTAATACTAGCCAACCCAGAATTCCCACATAGACCACAGGACTCCTTAGTCTACCACCCTCCCAAACAGAGAGAACAGTTGGCCCAGCTGGCTAAACTCATGGCCTTCAATCACCAGCACCCTCGAGTATAGCACATTCAGCCTCCTGCCTCACTTGCAGCTGCTTAGGCAGGTGGATTGTGCTAAACATCATTGCTCCATCCTGAAAGAGACAGAAATGAAAGATACTTCCTATTTGGGACAATGTTCTAGAAACTACTCCTCCCTCAGAATTTGGTCCTAAGAAATTGTTAAGTATTTGTTGCACATGTGGCCTCGATATCAAAACACAGTGAAGTAAATATACTTTTCTTACTGTCTCTAGGCTGACTTCAAATTAAACCATGATTTATTCCAAAGGGGAGAACTTAATTTTGTTTCTGTATAAGACACCATATACCGCTCCACACAGAAATAAAGAACACTACAGTCTCTCTCATTTAATAAGAACTACTTCTGACATTCCCCTCTTCCTCCTCCAAAGTTCTTTCATTGTGTAAGATTGGCTCATGATGACCTGAGCAAAAAAAGTTCACCTCATGTCTATTATGACTACCAGCAGCAGCACCTGTGATCTTACTAGAAATGCAAATTCCTAGGGCTCCACCTTGGACCTACTGAATCAGAAATTCTGGAGATGGGAGCACAGCAATCCATGCTTTTAAAAGCCCAGTAGATGATTCTTAGACACTCTAAGTATGAGAGCCACTTGCATATAAGTTATTTCCTTTTTAAAAAAACATTTGTTTTAGGTGATGTAGACCAGATGTAGATCTAACAAGATCAAGAAAAGTGAATTTAGTAGTCTAGTTCTTACATATTCAATAATTTTATCAGGTAAAATACAAAGTGTCCAGTTATATTTGAATTTTAGGTAAATGACAAATTATTTTACTATAAATATGTCCCATGCAATACTGAGGACATAGTTCTACTAAAAAATATTATTATTTATCTGAAATTTAAATTTAACTGGGAGTTCATATTTTTCATTTGCTAAATCTGGCAGCTGTATCACCAGCACAAACTCATTCTTCTACAAGTAGACTCTGAGAGGTGGGAGTAGCTGCAGTTTGGTGGGACCGGACCGGATGGCCTCTCTCTTGTTTTGATTCTCCAGCAGGTTAAGCTGGGAAGAAAGCACCATGTAATTCATGCCTGTGCCTTTTATAAGCACTTGGCTGCATGCTGTGATTTGGGAAACAATAATTACTACACTTAACATTACTTGTTTGTTTTGTATCACAAAAAAAGATAATGCGTCTCTCCCCCCTTTTAACCTAACAGCCTATTAGAAAAACACAAGGTAGCCTCCCCATTACTGCCTCCAGAGAATTTCAGAAAAATCAAGCAGAGTGAGATAAAATAAGATGGCGATTGAGGAGGATGATTTGTTAAAACTGCAGAGGGGCAGCCAGCACACCTTGAATGATGGGAAGGGATCCAGAAAGGATTAGGAAACTAATACTGGGTTCCAACTGGTATCAGACATTGTGCATGAGCCTTTACATAAATTACATTTCACCTTGATGTTACTACAGAAATATTCTTTGAGAAGGATTGTTGGACACAAGGGAGTTTAGCACAAATGTCAGCATTACCCTTCCCAATGCTACCTGAGCTTCAACATGAAGCCATCATCTCTATCATGCCCACTTAGGTAAAAGAATGCACCCAGCTGTAATTATTGTCCATCTCCTTCCTTCAAGAAGGAGACATGAATAGCTTTTAAAAAGAGAGAAAATTCATCCTAAACTTCAAGGAGTTTAGAATTAAATCCTGAGCGGGAATCTTCTAATAACAAGCTACTGACGCTTTGACTGATTCTATGAGATACAATACAATAGGAGTCAAGAGACATTCAGCTGAATGTGGCTCATGAATTTAATCACCTTGTTAAGCATCCCCACTTACAGGTACTAATTATAAAGCACTGTGAAAATTATCAAAAACATATTTATTATCTAGTTTATGTAAATGTGTATTTCTTAGCTGGTAATAGAAATAGTTTATAATTTGAATTTGTTTTTCTAGCACATGTATGCTTTTGCTACTGAGGATTAAGGAGAGCAACACAAACAAACAGCCAATACCCACCCCAAACCCTCTCTTTGGAATGCAAGAGAATTGAGGATAGGAGAGTGATTCTGTGCATGGGGCGACTTAGAGATCAAATGGCCTCTTCTGCCCCCCAACCCCCACCTCTGGGCAGGCGTGAGTGACAGTGGAACAGGGTCTGCAGTCACATTTCTGGCAATGCCTGATGGTGAGCAGTATATTTTTGTTGAATGATAAGTGACAAGTGAGCTAATGGCCAGGCAATGTGATCACGGGCAGTGGGTGAACAGAAAGAGGGGCGAGAGGCCTTGATGGTCTGGACTGCCTCGTGTTAACTTGAGGAGCAGTTCAAGACTCTTGAACCGTTTGCAACTTTCCATAAAATTTAATCAGCATATTTTATCTGTCTTCAAAGCAGCCTCCCAAGCAATTAGTTTAGATGCAATTTGGGGATCGCTGACATAGCTCCCACAGTTTTTTACTAGCCATTAACCAAGCAGCTGTTTGGGTTTTGTTTGTTTTTTTTTCCTAAACTAATTCAAATTTAGAAATCACTTTTATGGCCACTCAAATTGCTCTTATTTCCCCTTCCCTATCAAAGAGGCTATTTTTTTGTGATTTCTAACTGAAAGGCAAAGAATTGTTTGACATAATGATTTCACTTTCTTAACCAGGTCTGGATATAATTACGTTTAATTGGCAGAAAGCATGGTGAGAAATAAAAACAATCTAGAGTTTCCAGAAAGCTCATAAAATATAAATTATTCTCTAAGTTCTTACATTATACTTTTAGATAGAGATACACTTGTATTTGCAGTTAATTAGAAATGAAATTTGTGATAAACGTGATAATTTTTTAAAATATATATATACTTGCCTTTTTTAAATCAGTGACAGTCTTGATGCACTGTCATATTAATAAGAAATATGTTTGCCATAATTTTCACAAATGCTTTCACATGCATATATTCATGACTTTATAAGTATTTATATATGTAAATAAATGCAAGTACGTATATATATATATACACACAAACATATATGTTTGTAATGTTCTGGCACATTGTGGTTGCTCAATAAATAGTAACCATTATTGTTACAGAGTACAAAAAGCGTGTGGTAAGTAGAGTAAAAAAAAAAAAATCCAAATTGTCAGGTCTCTTTGTTGCACAGTGAATACAAAAAAAAAAAAAAAGTATTTTCAGCTGGTCTGTAATAATGTCACCCCAAAGCCCACAAAATTAAATAGGAAGTGAAACTTCTATTGTACCTACAGACCATATTGTGAACAAAGACAGTTCCAAAGAAGCATCACTTGTTCCTGCATTTAAAAATGAGGGTGGGGAGGGGACCAGAACCAATCATTAATCATATTACATGTGAGCAGGTATAATCACAGGGTTTTATATAGTATTCTGAGTAGTTAAAACTTATAACATAGTTTATGTATATTATATGTTAGCTGATAAACCAGATCATTCAACTATCTAGTTACTTCATTTCTCAAACATTTAATACAAATGAAAAATTTCCTACAATTTTATTAACTATAGTTAACACTACTGAATTGAACATTTCAAAATTGCTAAGAGAACAAATCTTAAAAGTCCTTATAAAGTAAAAAAAAAAAATTGTAAGTATGCACAATGATGGATGTTGACTAGACTTATTGTGATGATCACTTTGCAATATATAGAAATCATTATATTGTACACCTGAAACTAATGTTATATGTCAAGGATAGCTCAGCTTTAAAAAAGTATATTCTAATTCTTATCCCTAGGTTTATCACTATGACATCATTAAAACTGGCTGAAAAGTGAAAGTTAGGTTAAAGAGGGAATCGGGTATTTAGACCTACTGTGAGATAGGTAATAATAGCCAGAGTTGAATTTCTCATGGTAGTTGCATATGTGTGTGCTAAGTCGCTTCAGCTGTGTTTGACTCAGTGTGACCCCTTGGACTGCAGCCCACCATGCTCCTCTATCCAGGGGTTCTCCAGGCAAGAATACTGGAGTGGATTGCCATGCCCTCCTCCAGAGGATCCTCCTGACCCAGGGATTGAATCTGCAACTCTTACGTCTCCTGCATGGGCAGGCAGGTTCTTTACTGCTAACAGCACTTGGGGAGCCCCTCTCATGACAGTTGGGGTCTTCCAAATACAGATAAAAATCTCAGTGGTATAATTGGCAATAGCTAATTGATGCCAAGAGGTTTTTCTAACTCTAAATCAAAACTGAACAGGTTATCATCATGTGGTATGAAGGGATCCTATCTATATTTCGTTGATATAATACAAATAAAAATTTCTGTTTTCTTTATTACAGGCATTTTTCTTTGAAAAATCAGATGAGAAGCTCTACTTAAATCTCACTCATTGCAGCTTTTGTGGGAGGGAAAGAACCCTCCATAAACAGTTGCCTAGGCTGATTAAAATCACGTATTATATACAAATTAAAACTATTGACCATTTGGAGGAACAATTACAGAGCTCTGCAACACACTGGCACAGAATTCTATCAGTGTTTTCAGCCAGAGTCAAAGCAAAATGACTCTTTCGATTCCTACAGCTCATTAATTTCCAAGCTGGGTTATTAAGGATAATAACGTTTAGTTTTTCAGTGGATTGTATTCCCATCTCCCTTTTGGTTTTTAGAGAGTAAATGGACATTTTACATCCAGGACATGGATAGTAATTTCACAACTGTGTCTTTAGTACCTTATATATTTGACCTTGAGGAACAAGCTCAAGCCTCCCTTTTCAGCCAAACAGAAGCAGAGTTCTCAAAATCAATCTTTGATTCCAAGGAAATGGCAGGAAATCTTTTCTCCCCACTCCCTCACACTTCCTGGGTAATCAACCTTTCTCCCTGTTGTCTCAGAAGGGGATTTTAGTGTCTGAGCCAGCCCACCTGGGCTCAGATCTCCACCCACTCGCTTATTCCTCTGGGTAGCTTCAAACAATTACTTCATCTCGAAAGTCAGTTTCATCATCTGTAAAATAGGAATAACACACATAAGGCCAGGCACCTAGTAAGCACTTATTAGTGGAGGGAAAAGCACTCCAATAATCTTTGAGGGGCTACATTTTGGTAGAGCAGAATGAGTGATGCTTTTGGAAACGAAAGTGATGGGCTGTGAGATTTGGGGCCAGTAACTACACATCTCGGAGCACTAAATTTCCCCTAGGTAAAATAAGAAATAGAATTACCTTATGGAATTGTTATGAGGAGAAAATAAAGTAATATGCTTATGGGAAACATTGCTGAGAGAACATGAGTTTTGGTATTCAGTGAAGAGTGTGAATCCTAGTTTTCCACTTAAATAGCTCTGTGGTCCTGAGCAAATTACTCTCTATCTCCTAACACCTCCATTGCAGAGTTGCCATGTGAACTTAGAGTTAATTTCTATAAAATTTCTTACACATGGTAGGGACTTGATAAGTTGCAGGTGCATTGTTTCGTGAGATATTTTGTAAGCCAGGCACTATGAATAATGTAATCTAATAGCACTGTGCAGATATGATATACCAACCTCATCATTACTATTTTTGTCCTAGACAAGATGGGCCAGTGAGTTCTTTCCCCCTACCTCCCGTCTGCGAGGTATGTTTACCATGAGCTTTAGAATTTGAAGGTCTCATATCTTTTGAAGTCTCAGAAATACAATGCCAAAAAAAAAAAAAAAAGACATTGCCTCAAGAAAGTGGCCCTGTCAATGATCTGCCTTCTGTAGCAAGTATCAGAAATCCAGACTAAATCCATAATGATTTATTTACCTCGCAAAGGAGAAGATGCAAGAAAGGCAATTCAGCACCCTCAGAGATACCAGGCACCTTCTGTCCACCTGGGATTTCTTCCTCAGTGTGTAGCTTTTGTCATTGTGCTGCTGTGAGAACACATTCCAGGAAGGAGGGTGGCTGCAGTAGCAAACTGCCCTTAACGTCTCATAGGCCAGAGCTAGGTCACATAGTCACTCGTAGCCACAAGGGAGTCTGGAGCAAATGTTCAATTGGACATATTGTCTCTCCAGATGAAGCTGGGATTTTAGCAGCAGGGAATAAAGGAAGAGTATATATTGTTTGGCAGTTAACACTGTCTTCCTCAGTGGTCTGGACTTCTGAAGATGAGAATGAGGTGGTGGCCCTCCTGCAGAACAGAGGTCTGTTCGAATTGCTTCAGAAGATGAGTTGGCATTGAAAATTCTAGGAATTCTAAGATTCAAACTGTCTTCCTTTCTTTTGTGGTGAGAACAGATAACATGAGATGTATCCTCTTAACAAATTTTTAAGTGTATCATAACAATATTGTTACATGTGAAATAAGGTACCATTTGCTTTTCTTGCTTTACTTTCAGGAAATGAAAATGTTGGGTCTGCTGCTGAGAAAAGCAGTTATATATCTATGGTGATGTTTGGCTTGGTTTAATCATTTTGTTTTTCTGAGGTTTGCAGAGCCTCAGGTATCCAGGCTAATACACTTCTTCCATCATCTTTGTCCTCACAGCTACAGGTCTGTCTCCCCAGAGTAATGTGTGGACATTCCCCACATCAGTCTGCACCCACTCTGGGCTCTCTGCCCTAATTTCTGTAAGTCCTGCTGTGCAGAGCACAGCTCAGGTGTTGCAGGAGCAGTGGCTCTGCCTCACGAGGTAGGAGCTGCTTTCTTTGATGTGGAGAGGAAAGTGCTTGACTGAAATATAAATCCTATTCAAATAAGCTTTGCCTGATTCCACACAGGCCTTGGGTATTGCTATGAATTCTCTATCTGAGAAGGAAAGATAAATCATATGTATAAAACTGAGATTGGTGCAATAAATAAAAAAAATAAATGTTAACATCTGTAACAGGTCTGTGTGATATACAGACCTGATATACAAGCCCACCTAAGAAAAATGTCCATTCTTATTTGCTCACCTTCTGGGTAAGAAAGTGACTCTCAACACAAGAAAAATAAAAAGTGTGCTCCAGTTGTCTTAACCCAGTGGCTGAAGTTTTTAGTAATACTTAGTCTTTTAAGAGGGGAAGGCACCCCACTCCAGTACTCTTGCCTGGAAAATCCCATGGACGGAGGAGCCTGGTAAGCTGCAGTCCGTGGGGTCGTTAAGAGTCGGACATGACTGAGCGACTTCACTTTCACTTTTCACTTTCATGCATTGGAGAAGGAAATGGCAACCCACTCCAGTGCTCTTGCCTGGAGAATCCCAGGGACAGGGGAGCCTGGTGGGCTGCCACTATGGAGTCACAGAGAGTTGGACACGACTAAAGTGACTTAGCAGCAGCAGCAGCAGTCTTTTAAGGTTCCTGTTAAATTATGGATGTTAACAGTGACATATTACTTAGACTTTATTTTCCATAGTGTTTGACCTTAAATCAATTTATCAAATTAATTCTAGAAAATTCCATCAAGTTGAAGCTTTCCTGGGAGCAGGAATTGGGCTGTCTTCCTACCTCCAAGGACCTGGCATGATGTGGGCAACTGGGCACAGAGCAAGTGTCAATGAATGTTGTCCTAAGTCAATGAAGGGGATTGGATATGGGAATGAAAAAGGAGATGGTCTGAGGAGGGCAGAGCTGACATAGCAGATGACCTTCCAGGGGGAGGCCCTGGCAACTAGATATTGGCAGAGAAAGGACAGAGAAAGAAGACTGAAGAAGCCCATAGAAACACGCATCCTATAACACGCATTTGCCAAGAGCAATGCTGCCCTTTGTACAGTCTAAGTGGAGATTAGGAACCCATGACACAATGTCATAGGGAAAAAAAAAAACACAGAAGAAATATTTGTCAGCAGGTCCATTTCTGGCTTCTGCTTTGGATTTATTTTTAAATAAAACAAGTCTTATTAAAGTCATTAGCCTAGCTGTGAGAGTTTTGCCACTGATTCTGGAGTCCCCAAGACAATAGAGCACATGTTGAATAAAAAGATAATTCTGAGCCTCCATGCTTCTCTAGGGTGCTTTTTTAGTACATGCTTATAGCCCAAATTCATAAGTGTTGAGCTAATGTAATGTTTTAATTGCTTCTGCTCCTCTGTATGCCATGATAGAATGCAAGCCATAACACTGATTAATTTTACATTTTGCTTAAACAATATAAAAGTCCTTTCCATCTTTTCTTTTAATCATGCAGTACTTTTTGAGTATATTCTTTTTAGATTTTGTTTAGTAATAAGTGCTGATACTCATATATTGGTGAATACTAAAGTGTTTGCCCTACCCTTTCCTTCAACCCATGTCAGTTCCCTCTATCTCTATGAATTTGTGGTCATACTAAGTGAAACCACTAACTCAGGAACACTTACTTATTCAAGGGGATTTTTAATAGTAATCTGATATAAAGAGCCAACATTCTGAGCTAACTCATTGCATTATACTATCAGTGTATATATAATCACTGAATTTATCAGGTCATGACTTGTAATGAGGAGATAATTAGCCATATCCCTCTTTAGAGTGGAAATGCTCTGGGCCTCTCTGGAAAATCATTGATGAGATTGTAAATAATTGACTAAACTTTGAGGGAAAGCACTGTGGTGGCATGTATCAACATTTTAAGTATGTATGTTCTATGACTAGCATCCATGCCTAGGAATCTGCCCTACTGAGATGCTCACATTATGTACACCAATGAATGTTCAATTCTCCAGTATGGCTTATAACAGCCAAAAATTAAGGGAAACATCTAAACATTTATTATGAACAAAGTGATCAATAAGCCTCAAGACAGCCACACTTTGGATTATTCTGTACCGACTAAAATACTAATAGATGGTTGATAGTATAAAGCTAATAGAAAGAGCCCAAGACACATTGGTCAACAAGGTGGTAGCTTCCCTACTGGCTCAGATGGTAAAGAATCTGCCTGCAATGGAGGAGACCCAGGTTTGATCCCTGGGTCGGGAAGATTCCCTGGAGAAAGAAATGGCAACCCACTCCAGTATTTTGCCTGGAGAATCCCATAGACAAAAGAGCCTGGAGGGCTACAGTCCGTGGGGCTGTAAAGAGTCAGACACGACTGAGGGAGTAACACATGGTAAAACAATGCATATGGTATGACCTCTTTTATATGAAAAAATATACATATTTGTATACATTTGTACATATTTGTAATTTTATAGCGGAGAAGGCAATGCCAATCCACTCCAGTACTCTTGCCTGGAAAATCCATGGGTGGAGGAGCCTGGTAGGCTGCAGTCCATGGGGTTGCTAAGAGTCAGACACGACTGAGTGACTTCACTTTCACTTTTCACTTTCATGCATTGGAGAAGGAAATGGCAACCCACTCCAGTGTTCTTGCCTGGAGAATCCCAGGGATGGGGGAGCCTGGTGGGCTGCCGTCTATGAGGATGCACAGAGTCAGACACGACTGAAACGACTTAGCAGCAGCAGCAGCAGTAATTTTATAGGAAGGGGATTGGAAGGATGTACAGAATATTATCAATTCTGGTTACTTCTGGGGAGCAAAGGGGTTGAATGAAGAAGATCTTTAGCACTTTGCTGAGATAAATTTTATAATTTGAACCTTTATATGAAAATGCATTAATGTATTAATGTCTTAGATCTAACTTTTTTCTGGTTCAAAATAAAAGAATATGCATAATTTTTACTTTTAAATAATAAATGGCATCTGTGGGCATAAGTTGATAGAAAAAAAGAAATATCAGGAAGATAAAGCAGAAGAAAGGGTTCTTTATAGCTAGATATGTTACCAAACAGCACACACACACACATGCACGCACACACGCACGCCTTCATTCAACTTCATTCAATGACTTATCCAACTGATATTTATTATGTGCTTACAACTTGTCAGTGCTAAGATAAATATATAAGTGCATACACACAAAACTTCAAACGCTGAGGGAATAATGAACCGAAGATTAAATTGATGTGCTATTTACTTCTACCAAAGTCATGGATGTAGAGGGGGACCCTCGTGCATGGGGAAGAAATTAATTCTGTCTAAGATTTACACAGCAAACCACAGGAGGCAGTTTTGGGTATCATTGGGTGGAGGTAAAGGAATTAATCTTAGGTTCTCATCTGTAAGATAACTGGCAATATGACCAGTTATAACTACACAGAGAGATGCCAAGAAGGGAAGGAGAGGTGATTCAGTAAGTGGGTATACTCTACACCAAAAAGTTGGGAATCTGATTTTCATGATACTTCTCAGCTTTACCAAATAAGATCCTGGCTTGAATTTCAATGTTAAGGAAATTATTCCATAATAAGACCCATTTGGCTTATAAGTTTGTAAACTTATTAAATTTATTTTCATGTTTTTGTTTAAAAAATTTTTATTTTATGTTGTAATATAGTTGATTTACAATGTTGTATGAGTTTCAGGTGTATATCAAAGTGATTCAGTTATACGTACACATATATCTGTTCTTTATCAAATTTTTTTCCCACTTAGGTTATTAAAGAGTACTGAGTAAGCGTTCCCTGTTTTATATGGTAGATCCTTGTTATAAACTATTAAGTTTAGTAGTAGTTTGTAAGTAGACATTTTGCAAGTTCTGGGGAGGGAGAAAGAGAGTAGTATGAGGGTGGAGCCTGAGGCACTATTACACATTCAAGAGAATCAGATACACAAGATGAGCCAGGAGTTCACTCCTTCTACATTTTAAATTTATACCACTCTGTGTGTGGAGAAGGGTTTTTATAAATATTCTATCACATGCTTTTCACAGCTACATTATGAGATAACTATTACCATATATTGAGGGTCTAATATGTACTTTATCATACCAGCTGCTTATATAAACTATCTCACTTAATCATCACAATTGCCCTGCCAGTACATATTATTACCACATTTCAGGGGAGGAAACAGAGGCCCAGAGGCACCTGGCAAATTGCCTGTGTCATCACACAGCAGAAGATGCCAACAATGTTTATCTAATTCAAAGGCAATGTATAGTCTGCTAAAAGAAGAAGAGGAAGAAGATAAAGACCAAGAAGATAGGAAAGAAGGGAGGGAAGGAACACTCTTGTCAGTCATTATTTCATGGGTTTAAAATTGAGGACTGAGTTTGCCAGGGTCTCAACTAGTAAGTGGCAAAACCCAGAACAAAGCTCACATCCTCAAAGTGTTCTTCCCAAGGTGCCTCTGCTGGCTCTCCAGTGTCAGAGAATAATGAGACTATGATGAATCTGACAATTCATTATGTCTCATTTTACATCTGTGTATCTTCTCTAAACCAATACTGGAAGGGTAAAAAAGTGATTCAAAATATTTTTTATCTCTCCCTGATAGAAATAGATTTTCTCAATCAAGCTATAATGAAGAAGTGAACAAACTATGTATTATACATTCAGATTACACAGAGCAATAAATAATTCTCAAAAGAAATAAGCAATGATTTCCAAAAATTCAATTGACATCCCAAATTAGATCTACATAAGATCAGCCAATTAACTCTGCCAACTGCTCTTTCTATTTTGCTATTCTCACTTGCATTCTAAAATTTTGTTTATATAATTACTTCAGAACCATAGGGGAAGTAAGCTCATTTCTGTCTTTTAGGGAATAATTGTCTTGTTCAAAGGGCAGCTATTCTATCCATGAATATGCAAAAGATGCAGAAGAAGAATAACCAATAATTCCTTGTATTATGAGAGAAAATTGCTTCAGGTTGCAAAAGAAAGAAAAGGTTAGGAAGATTAACTAAAATAATCTAATCATTTGCTCAGATAAATGTTAGAGAAAAAGGAAGTAGAGTTGGTTTCTGGTTTCTCCTTCTTAAAGCAATAACTCACAGAGGTGAGTGAAAAAAGTCAGCCCTGTGATGGATTCCTTATGTGGAAATTTAGGAATATCCATCACCCAGCATTGGGGAAAAGGGCCAATGTTATGTTCCTACCTACACATCTTCAAAATCCCTTTTCCTTAAGACAAAGTCACACTTTGCCTAAAGAAGTAACCAGTTAGCCCCCAAAAATGTTTTGATACCCATATGTTCACAGAAGACCTTTATGTAATAGCTGGAAGTTACTAAACACAAGAGAATGACTAAATAAAATAATGGTGCAAATATATATCATATTTCCTTAATCCTTAGATGCTATCTACTGCAAGGTGCAACCCTATTTTATAAGTTTCTTTGAGAGGAAAAAGATACAGTATATTACATATTCATCAAATTTTTTAACTAACATTGCAATTTGCGTGTAGAATTACACACTCTTACCATTGAGGCTGAATCTTTTTTACTCTTCTAGGGTCAAGTTATATCTGGGTCCTGTGGCCCAGGGCAGTCTGTATGGCTCGGCAGGAACATATGGCTTATCTCACCCAGGCCTATTCAATTTCTGGGTATCTGAGAAAGAATCCGAGTTCTGTCTGCATTTTCTCTTTGGTTAAACTCAAAGTTCTTCTTTTCTGTCCTGAATTACTCACACTGTATATTAAATAGCTTCTCTTCAAAGCAATTTGGAAGTTTCTGACAGAGACGTTCAATGCCTGAGTGATAGACCATCACAATGCATAAATCAGGCACATCTATTCTACCAGCTTTGAAAATGCTGTGATCTACTCTAAAGAATTTGACAATTTCTGCTGCCTTTAATTCCATGACTCAGGGTATGGCCTACTTTCTTCTGCATACACAGTAGCTTTTCCTTTCAAAGTCCAATCACACTGTGATATTTTTGAAGTCATCAGGCAATCATTAAGAGTCCATATTTAAGCTAAATATTTAAGTTAAAATTCAAATGTATTTGCTGTTGCCAAATCTACTGAGATTATACTCAAATGGACAGGTATTTCCCTTCTTAGACAGAAATCCATAGTCTCAGGTATTGACAACAATGTTTTACAATGCACTTCTCTGTCTGGCTGCCTGCATGTTCCTTTGTCGTGGATCATTTTGCATTTACTAATTTCAGAAACATTAAAATGTTTTTTAATTCTTAGAATATAAGAAAAAATCAGTAGTAGAATCTCATTCAACTATTTTTAAAATTTTTATTTATTTATTTATTTTTGACTGTGCTGGGTCTTCACTGTTGCACGAGCTTTTCTCTAGTTGCAGCAAGCAGGGCCTCCTCTCTCGTGATGCTCGGGCCTCTTATTGCAGTGGCTTCTCTTGTCGCGGGGCTCAGGCTCTAGGACACATGAACTTCACTAACTGTGGCACATGAGCTCAGCAGCTGAGGCCCTTGGGTTCTGGAGCACAGGCACAATAGTTGTGGCACGCGGCCTTAGTTGCTCCGCAGCATGTGGGATCTTCCCAGATCAGGGATTGAACCCCTATCTCCTGCACTGGCAGGCAGATTCTTTACCACTGAGCCACCAGCGAAGCCATCAACCATTTTTAAAAGGTATATTTAAGGACTGTTGACCACAAGTAAAAGTATTCACTTACCAGCTATTGGACCTGGGGTGACTTACAAGCCTCTCTATTGAAATCATATTATCTACAACAGAGGGCTTTCATGAAGATTAAATGAAATGAGGCAAAGGTTCTCAAAGCACAGTCCCTGGATCAGCAGCATCTGCATCATCTGGGCATTTGTTAGAAGTGTGTTTTCTAACAGCAACTTCAAATGACTTTGATGCACGCTAAAGATTATGAACCATTGGGATAAAGCATTAAAAACATCTGACACAGAGTTATAATCAGAGCTACCAGCTTCTAAATGTATAGCAAGTAAAAGCATTCTGTAGGTATTTTCCATGCCTAATGCTACTTAGTAATCAATAATCCATTGAGGTAGTACTGCATTCATTTTATAAATGAGGAAACTAAGGCCCAGGGACGTTAAGGAGCCTAGGTTTGTTCTGTACTCAGATTTCTCCTTTGGAGAGATCCGTGTTATAAGCCACAGACAGATTTAATCACAAGTTTACTAATCAGTCTCACTGAGTTTACTGCCTTGCTTTCTAGATTTTAAATAGTGATTCCTGGAGAAGGAAAGGGACTTCCCTGGGGTCAAATAGTTCATGCAAGAGCCTGAACTAGGACTGAAATCATGAAACTTCTAGTCTGGGACTATTTCCATCACACCATCACAGGTTTAGACACTCTGATTTCAAAGTAACGGATGGATACACATGAAATGTCACTCTTGGAATATGTGTTTTGTTCCAGGGAAAAACACTTGTTTTCCCCTAGACTACTCAAGGACCTCAGATATGTGCCGGGGCATTTCAAACAGTTCTCTCCACTGCCCACTGATATTAAGATTTATATTGTTGACATTCCTTAACTGTTTAGCTCATTGACTGCATCAGATGTTATTTTTCCTTGAAAACAAGTATTAGTTTATGTCCTAAAGAAAAAGTAAACCAAAAATGGTATTGACCCCCATGTCTGCTATTAAGCCATAATTTTTGGCAACTTTTTAGTAGCAGAGTATTTGCCTATAAAGCAAATTATTATTTGGGGGATTGCCTAAAAAGCAAATTGTTATTTGAGGGATTGCCCTCAACCAACCCCATTTTTCATCATTTTATCATATCCGTATGTATTGAATTGTTTATTTACAAATTAAAGTTGGGCTACTTGTGTAGGCCATCCCAGGCCCCAATCACAAATTAAGTATTTAATGTTTATTTGATTTAATCAGGTAATTATTTGTGATTTTTTGATAAGGTTATACACAAATGCTTATTAATTATAAAGTTTGGGATTTTTCAGGAAAGCAGAGTTTATAAATTAAGTATTTTTCTGGAAAATCTCAGCCATCTGGGGCCAGGACAAAGTGATATTTTGTACTCTGGGGAGGAAGCTGTATTGTTTGTTCAATGTTCAAACAATGAAAAACTCATGGACTATGACATCTGATTCTGGCTGTGTTCTCGCTTATGCTGTGACTTCTCAAAGCTTACTGCCCCCCCAAATGGAGACATTTATTTCCTTATGTATGAAAAAAGATAGTAAATAGGTACCTGATTTTAAAGTATAGAAGCTAAAAATAAAAATTCTGTAGCATCAATAATTTAGGACAGATTCACTTATTTTATAAGTCCTGTCATCCCAAACTTTACCATTTTCCTAAAAAGCACATTCACATTTTGTCTCTGATAAAGAATACAGTGGAGACTTGTCTAATTACCACTTGACCAGGGTGACCAGAAAAACAGTGTCAGCATTTGAAATATGGTGCAAGAGTATGGACTTCCATTAATGTCTTAATTAATCTCACAATATATGCAAATATTGTATACTTTTGACCAAGTCTTAGAAGTTTCTACTAGTAAACCATGTGGTATAGCAAAATGATACTTTATTTTTTTTCACTAGAGTGATGTTCTTTTGTCCATTTTCACATACAGCAATTCTAACAGTTAATGATCACTTATAGGACTAATCTACTATCTACTCTCTGTCTTCCTAGTTGATAAATTAATTCATTTGAAAAACTAGGCACATCATAGTTCAGTTCAGTTCAGTCACTGTGGTTTTTTTTAAAAGCATTTTATATACATGATTATTTGCTTCTTACATGAAATCTATTAGCTAGTATGGAGAAGGAAATGGCAACCCACTCCAGTATTTTTGCCTGGAAAATTCCATGGACAGAGGATCCTGGCAGGCTACAGTCCATGGGGTCACAGAATCAGACACAACTGAGCACATCAGCAGCATTAGCTGAGTAGTATTCATTAGTATTCATTCAGCATTCATTAGTATGATGAAGACAGGGCTTCTCATTGTACCGATGAGGAAACTGAATAAGTGTCAGACTTGCTCACTATCACACAGCAAGTTTTGACTCAGGTCTCCTGACAGTTAACCCAATTCAAATTTGTAAGTCAGTCCACTGTCCCTTCCACTAATTATTTCCACTATCAAACTTGATAAAGAATATTTTCAGTGGTAGAAATCCAGCAAATGTAAATTCCAGTTCATTCAGTTCAGTCGCTCAGTCATGTCCGATTCTTTGCAACCCCATGAACCACAGCATGCCAGGCCTCCCTGTCCATCACCAACTCCCAAAGTTTACCCAAACTCATGTGCATTGAGTTGGTAATGCCATCTAACCATCTCATCCTCTGTTGTCCCCTTCTCCTCCTGCCCTCAATCTTTCCCAACATCAGGGTCTTTTCAAATTAGTCAGCTCTTTGCAGCAGGTGGCCAAATTATTGGAGTTTCATCTTCAACATCAGTCCTTCCAATGATACACCCAGGACTGATCTCCTTTAGGATGGACTGGTTGGATCTCCTTTCAGTCCAAGGGACTCTCAAGAGTCTTCTCCAGCACCACAGTTCAAAAGCATCAATTCTTCAGCACTCAGCTTTCTTTATAGCCCAACTCTCACATCTATACCTGACTCTGGAAAAACCATCACCTTGACTAGACGGACCTTTGGTGACAAAGTAACATCTCTGTTTTTTAATATGCTGTCTAGGTTGGTCATAACTTTCCTTCCAAGGAGTTAGCATCTTTTAATTTCATGGCTGCAATCACCATCATCTATTTCTGCTTTATCAACTATGCCAAAGCCTTTGACTGTGTGGATCACAATAAACTGTGGAAAATTCTGAGAGACATGGGAATACCAGACCACCTGACTTGCCTCTTGAGAAACCTGTATACAGGTCAGGAAGCAACAGTTAGAACTGGACATGGAACAACAGACTGATTACAACTAAGAAAAGGAGTACGTCAAGGCTGTATATTGTCACCCTGCTTATTTAACTTCTATGCAGAGTACATCATGAGAAATGCTGGGCTGGAGGAAGCACAAGCTGGAATCAAGATTGCCGGGAGAAATATCAATAACCTCAGATATGCAGATGACACCACCCTTATGGCAGAAAGTAAAGAAGAACTAAAGAGACTCTTGAAGAAAGTGAAAGAGGAAAGTGAAAAGTTGGCTTAAAGCTCAACATTCAGAAAAATAAGATCATGGCATCTGGTCCCATCACTTCATGGGAAATAGATAGGGAAACAGTGGAACCAGTGGCTGACTTTATTTTGGGGGGCTCCAAAACTCACTGCAGATGGTGATTGCAGCCATTAAGAAGAGGTGGCAAGAATACACAGAAGAACTGTACAAAAAAGATCTTCACAACCCAGATAATCACTATGGTGTGATCACTCACCTAGAGCTAGACATCCTGGAATGTGAAGTCAAGTGGGCCTTAGGAAGTATCACTATGAACAAAGCTGGTGGAGGTGATGGAATGCCAGTTGAGTTATTTCAAATCCTAAACGATGATGCTGTGAAAGTGCTGCACACAATATGCCAGCAAATTTGGAAAACTCAGCAGTGGCCACAGGACTGGAAAAGGTCAGTTTTCATTCCAATCCCAAAGAAAGGCAATGCCTAAGAATGCTCAAACTACCGCACAGTTGCACTCATCTCACACGCTAGTAGAGTAATGCTCAAAATTCTCCAAGCCAGGCTTCAGCAGTACGTGAACTGTGAACTTCCACATGTTCAAGCTGGTTTTAGGAAAGGCATAGGAACCAGAGATCAAATTGCCAACATCTGCTGGATCATCAAAAAAGCAAGAGAGTTCCAGAAAAACATCTATTTCTGCTTTATTGACTATGCCAAGGCCTTTGACTGTGTGGATCACAAAGTAAATTTGAGTGAAAATAAATTTAATAGTGGAGTTAACATGTAAGTACAAAAAGGAAAAAGAAATCTCCTAGTCAACTACTGACCCCATCTCAAGTTTGCATGGGATAAGACATACCAACCTGTGAGAGTGGTCACTTCTAGGAAGAGGAAAAACAGCTGAGACAGACTTCAGTGCATCTGTAATGTACTGTGTGTATTTGTGTGAGTATGTGTGTGTGTGCACACACGTGGGCAGGGTACAGAATGGATATCTGTTGTGTTTTTTACATATGAATGGGCCTAACAGGTGATTATAGTGTTGGGAAAGAAGTAGGGTGAAGTGACGTCTTATTTTCTTCCCAAATGTCTAACCAAAGGAGTCATAGAGGGCAGACATACAGTGATACAGACATGCAGACATACAGCTTTATAGCTGACAAGGTCTGGGTACGCGCACATGCCTTAAATATGTGGTCCCAGTGGCCTTTCTATCATTTACCTCTTAATTATGCAGATTGACTTGCCCAGATACAGGCTTCCTGCACAGTGGCAGAGCAGCCCCTGTAGACTTACTCTTGGAGGAAGGGCGGAAAACACAAGCAGACAGGCTGACTCTAAGAAAAGGCACTCTGAAAGGGGCTAAACGGAGCATGGTCAGTTCCTCCTCTAAGCTCATCAGTCACATTGGTGGTGCCTTCTTCCCTGGGGAGACACTGAAAGTGCCTCTTGTACTTTTCCTTCCTCAGGAGTGTATTATTCCTTTGCTCCTTGGAAATATGAAGGAGTCTTGGAGGTGAAGAGTTTCTCTCTGATATTAATCAAGGTCTGGGGGCAGAGGAATAGTACCCCTTATGCATAGGTGACTTCCCTAGGCTGAGTGCTATTTGCAGATACCTCCCATTATTTGGGAGGATGGTGACTGTCTTTTTTTTTAACAGCTCATAGACTTTTCGTTTGCTTGTTCCTTTCTTTTGGGAGAAGTCCAAAATTGATGAGGCGGTATGAAACTATGGACCCTCCTAACTTGAATCTGTGGGATAGAGTTTGTTTTCCTTTCATTAGTCTTACTATACACAGTGAATAATAGTGAAGACTTAGTAACATAACAATATAGATTTCAAATTCTGATATTTATAGATATTATTTTCTCAATGCATGCATATATTTCTCTAGCAATGTCATAAAGTTTCAGGCACCACTACAGCATATCTGAAATCTGACTGGAAGCCATGAAAAGATCTTCCTGACCTCTTGGAGTTGGTCTGACAGGACCAGCCTCACCCCAACCCTTTCATATGGTATTCAGAGTGTTAGCCACAAGTGTGGCCATTCATGGCATGACTCTCAAGGGGAAAAAAAAAATGATCGTGGAGAATTTTACTAGGTGAACTTTCTTCTGACAAATAACACCAATTATACCCCTTCAACACTCAGTTAATACAACATTCTCAATTTGATGTCTCAAAAAATCATTCAGAATTTACAGAAGCCTCCCTAGCTATATAAGTAATTGGCTGAACATTTGCTGAGTAACAAGTAGGTACCAGGCACCATAGATTAAAAAGAGGCATAACAGGATTGTTGAGATTGTTGAGGAATTCATGGTGTAGATAGGGAGAAAATTATAAAAGTGAATAATTTGGTTACAAAGTAGAAGAGAACAAAAGATAGGTTGATATGCAAGACCTTCTATGCTTAACTGAAAGAAATGCAAGACCTTCTGTGCTTCACTGAAAGTTTGTACTTGGCCCTTTAGCCACTAGCAATTCATCATAGGCTATTAAGTAAAGGAGAGACTGTTCAGATTAGTGTTTTGGGACTGTTTAGGGTCACAGAGCACAATGGACAGGGCTGAGAGAAAGGAGCAGCATACCAGTAATTGGGGAGAAAGATGATAGGGGCTCAAACTCAGGCAATTAAAAGATGAGTTTGCCACTTTCGTAGTTTTAAAATCATGATTAGAAAATACAAAGTTCTATACTATAGATTAGAAGTGTCAAGAAGAAATAACATGAAGAGTCTTTAACTTGGGGGATACCCAGAAATTATTTTGCCAGAATTCTTCTCCTATAGCATATCTCACATCTAAAACTAGAACCAAGTCCCACCTGCCATGGAATTAAAGGTTTCATTTTCACAGTTCATGGTGAATTGCTGAAAATATCAATAGAATTTTAAAGTATATTTATAAGATAAAAACACCAAAAATTATAATAAGACTATATACATTCATAGAAAACTGATTCTAATGAATCTGGGAAGCCAGCCTAAGTCTCTAGCATTTTATATGCTTATCTTTTTATTGAAGTATGACCGACACACAACATTATATTTGTTTCATGTCTACAGCATTGTGATTTGACAGTTGTATGCATTGCGCAATGATCACAACAGTAAGTCTGGTTAACATCTGTCATCATACAAATAATACAATATTATTTTTTTTTAATACAATATTATTGACTATACTTCTCATGCTGTACATTACATCCCCATGACCTATTTGTTTTATGACTGGAAGTTTATGTCTCTAGATCTTTTTCAACCATTTTGCCACTCCATCCCCTTGCCCTCTGGCAACCACTAATCTCTTTTCTTTATCTATGAGTCTGTGTTTTGCTTTGTTTTGTTTTTTGAATTCCACATATAAATGAAATCCTATGGTTTTCTTTCTCAGTCTGATTTATTTCACTTAGCATAATGCATTTAAGGTTCATCCATGCTGTCACAAATGGCAAAATTTCATTCTTTTTTATGGCTGAGTAGTATTCCATTGTGTGTTATATATATACCACATCTCCTTTATCCCTTCATCTGTTTGTGGATAATTAGGTGGTTTCTATATCGTGGCTATTGTAAGTATTGAATAGTATTGAACAGTATTGTTTAGTCACTAGGTCATGTCTGACACTTTTGCAACCCCATGGACTGTAGCCATTCAGGCTCCTCTGTCCATGAGATTTCCCAGGCAAGAATATTAGAGTGGGTTGCCACTTCCTTCTCCAGGGGATCTCCCAACCCAGGGGTCAAACCCATGTCTCCTACACTAGCAGGCAGATTCTTTACCACTGAGCCACGAGGGAAGCCCCATTATGAACAAAGTGATGCATATGTCTTTTTAAGTAATGTTTCAACTTTCTCAGGAGAGATGCTCAGAAGTAGAATTGCTTGATCATGTTTTATTTTTAACTTTTGAAAGAACCCCCATACTGTTTTTCTGGAGAAGGCAATAGCACCCCACTCCAGTACTCTTGCCTGGAAAAGCCCATGGACGGAGAAGCCGGGTGGGCTGCAGTCCATAGGGTCGCTAAGAGTCAGACACGACTGAGAGACTTCATTTCACTTTTCACTTTCACGCATTGGAGAAGGAAATGGCAACCCACTCCAGTGTTCTTGCCTGGAGAATCCCAGGGACGGGGGAGCCTGATGGGCTGCCATCTATGGGGTTGCACAGAGTCGGACACAACTGAAGCGACTTAGCAGCAGCAGCAGCATACTGTTTTTCATAGTTGTTGTACTGTACCAATTTACATTCTCACCAGCAGCATTACAAAGGTTACCTTTCCTCCAGTTGTTACCTTGTCAACACTTGTTGCTTTTATGATGTTAGCTGTGTGTTTGTCATATGTGGCCTTTATTATATTGAGGTATGTTTACTTTATATCTACTTTGTTGGGAGTTCTTACAAATGAATGTCTAATTTTTTCAAATGGATTTTCTGCATCTATTGAGATGATTATAATATCTTTATTTTTCATTTTGTTAAAGTTGTATATTATATTGTTTGATTTGCAAATCTGGAAACTTCCTTTCATCCCTGTAATAAATCCCACTTGATTATGGTATCAGTTCAGTTCAGTCCCTCAGTCATGTCTGACTCTTTGTGACTCCATGAACCACAGAATGCCAGGCCTCCCAATCTATCACCAAATGCTGGAGTCTACCCAAACCCATGTCTATTGAGTCAGTGATGCCATCCAACCATCTCATCCTCTGTCATCCCCTTCTCCTCCTGCCTTCAATCTTTCCCAGCATCAGGGTCTTTTCCAATGAGTCAGTTCTTCACATCAGGTGGCCAAAGTATTGGAGTTTCAGCTTCAACATCAGTCCTTCCAGAGAAGGCAATGGCACCCCACTCCAGTACTCTTGTCTGGAAAATCCCATGGACAGAGGAGCCTGGTAGGCTGCAGTCCATGGGGTCACTAAGAGTCAGACATGACTGAGCGACTTCCCTTTCACTTTTCACTTTCATGGATTGGAGAAGGAAATGGCAACCCACTCCAGTGTTCTTGCCTGGAGAATCCCAGGGATGGGGGAGCCTGGTGGGCTGCTATTTATGGGGCTGCACAGAGTCGGACACGACTGAAGCGACTTAGCATAGCATAGCATCAGTCCTTCCAATGAACACCCAGGACTGATCTCCTTTAGGATGGACTGGTTGAATCTCCTTGCAGACCAAGGGATTCTCAAGAGTCTTCTCCAACACACAGTTCAAAAGCATCAATTCTTTGGTGCTCAGCTTTCTTTATAGTCCAACTATCACATCCATACGTGACTACTGGAAAAACCATAGCTTTGATTAGACAAACCTTTGCTGGTAACATAATGTCTGTGCTTTTTAAGATGCTGTCTATGTTGGTCATAACTTTCCTTCCTGGGAGTAAGCGTCTTTTAATTTCATGGCTGCAGTCACCATCTGCAGTGAGTTTTGGAGCCCCCCAAAATAAAGTCACCCACTGTTTCCACTGTCTCCCCATCTATTTCCCATGAAGTGATGGAACCGGATGCCAGGATCTTAGTTTTCTGATAGTTGAGTTTTAAGCCAACTTTTTCACTCTCCTCTTTCACTTTTGTCAAGAGGCTCTTTAGTTCTTCTTCACTTTCTGCCATAAGGGTGGTGTCATCTGCATATCTGTGGTTATTGAGATTTCTCCCAGCAATCTCCAGCTTGTGTTTCATCCAGCCCAGCATTTTTCATGATGTACTCTGCATATAAGTTAAATAAGCAGGGTGACAATATACAGCCTTGACATACTCCTTCTCCTATTTGGAACCAGTCTGTTGTTCCATGTCCAGTTCTAACTGTTGCTTCCTGACCTGCATATAGGTTTCTCAAGAGGCAGGTCAGGTGGTCTGGTATTCCTATGTCTTTCAGAATTTTCCACAGTTTATTGTGATCCACACAGTCAAAGGCTTTATGGTATACGATGCTTTTAATATGCTGTTGAATTCAGTTTTCTAATATTTTGTTGAGAATTTTTGCCTCTGTGTTTGTCAAAGATATTGGCCTATAGTTTTCTTTTTGTGTGTCATCTCTGTCTGGTTTTAGTAGTAGGGTAATGTTTTTCTCTTATAGGATTCTCTCCTCAACTTTTGACATTCTTGTTGTAATGTTTCTTCTTAATGTGGATCTCTTTAGGGTCATCTCATCTGGAACTCTCTGGGATTCCTTGACCTGAATGTCTGTTTCCTTCTCCAAAACAGGGAATTTTTCAGCCATTATTATTTCTTTAAATAAGCTTTCTGGTGCTTTTTGTTTCTCTTCTCCTTCTGGAGACCCCAGTAGTGCAAATGTTATTCTGCTTAATGTTTTTCCATCAGACCCTTAAGGCATCTTGAAACATTTTAAAGTTCCTTTTTCCTTTTGGTGCTCTGTCTCAGTGAATAGTGCCTTGTCTTCCAGCTTGGTGATTCTTCTGCTTCATCTAGTCTTCTGTTGAAACTCTCTAGTATATCTTTCAATTCAGTTATTGTATTCTTCAACTCTGTGGCTTCTGTCTGGCACTTCCTTATATTTTCTTTCCTTTTTTATTGAATTTCTCCCTGTGTTCATCCATTCTTCTTCCAAGTTCAGTGAGCATTTTTGTGACCATTGCTTTGAACTCTTTATCAGCATATTGTGCGTATGTGTTAGTTGTGTTTGACTCTTTGCAATCCCATGGACTGTAGCCTACCAGGCTCCTCAGTCCATGGAATTCTCCAGGAAAGAATACTGAAAAGTGAAAGTGAAAGTGAAGTCGCTCAGTCGTGTCCGACTCTTTGCGACCCCATGGACTGTAGCCCACCAGGCTCCTCTGTCCATGGGATTCTCCAGGCAAGAGTACTGGAGTGGGTTGCCATTTCCTTCTCCAGGGGATCTTCCCAACCCAGGGAGCAAACCCTGGTCTCCCACATTGCAGGCAGATGCTTTAACCTCTGAGCCACAAGGGAAGCCCTCTAACTCAAATGGAGGCATTAGGTAAGGAATGGACTCTATCTTTTACTACACAGCCAACTTGGCTTACTTAAGTTCTAGAATTTGTGAATGCCATACTAGATGAGTTTTGTTCTTCATGTAACTCAGAGTCCAGAAAAAAGGCTGGCCCATAGTCTATTCTTTTCTTTTTAGCTGTGGTGGGTCTCATTGCAGCTCACAGGCTTCTCTTTAGTTGTGGCAGCCAGGCTCAGTAGTTGTGGTGTGCAGGTGTGTGGGCTTAGCTGTCCTGCAGCATGTGGGATCTTAGTTCCCCAGGATCAAACTCAGGTCTCCTACTTTGCAAGGAGGGAATACTGGAGTGGGTTGCCATTTCCTCCTCCAGGGCACCTGCCCAACCCAGCAATCAAACCCAGTTCTCCTGCCTTGAAGGCAGATTCTTTACCATCTGAGCCAACAAGAAAGCCCTTATCTCCATTTCATTAAGGTCTGTTTCTGAGATTTTGTGTTATTCTTTCATCTGGAATGCATTCCTCTGTCTCCTCACTTTGTCTGACTGTGATTTTTCCCTGTGGTTTAGGGGAAACAGTTCCCTCTCCTTGTCTTGAAGGAATGGCCTTGTATAGGAGATGACCCCTGGAGCCCAAAAGCACAATCCTCCCTGGCCATCAGAGCAAGGCACTCAAGGAGTATCCTATGTGTGGGCTGCATATGCCTGTTGGCAGTGGCAGTTCCACAGCAGCTGGGGTGGAGGCTCAAAGTGTTTCCTCAGTTGGTGGTGATGCAGCTGTGGTATGGAGGTCAGACAGAGCTCATCCATTGGCACCAGCAAGTGAGAGAGAGAGTTCCAAAATGGCAGGCACCAGCACCAGCAGGAGCAAGGTAAAATGAAATTGCAAAAATGGTTCCTGCTAACATCTTTTTTCCTGGAGAGAGAGCCCCAACAGATTCTTGCCTCTCTGGCAGATACTTTGAAACTAGTGAGTCTTCTCCACCTTTGGTTTATATGCTTTCAAACTGCTGCTTTTATTCTGGGTCCCAGGGCAAGTGAATCTAAGTGAGATCCCTTTAAGAGTGGGTTCTTTGTCCCCAATTGCCCTGTGGTTCTCCTGGGTATAATCCTGATGGTTTTCAAAGCCAGTCTGTGCTCATCTTTTCAGTGTGAGACATTTGAGATGCCTGACAAGAGGCAGAAATCCCTTGCTTCTCAGAGTAATGTTCCATATTTTTGAGATCCCTTCTGATTAGGGGTGAAGATTTTGGCAAGACCACGTCTCTGCCTCTCCTCAGTCTTGCTGCAGTCTTTTTATCATTGTTTTTTGAGGTGCCATTTGTCTGATTTTCTGGTCTTTTTCAGAAGAAATGATTCCATATATAGTGATATATTTGTTGTGTCTATGAGAGGAGGTGAGTTCAGGATCTTCCTACACCACCATCTTGGACCATCTACTCTTATACCCTTATCTTTAATCCAATATTTCTTACAGTCTGCTTTGTATTATAATTTATACATACAGGCCTAATCGGCCCACTAGACTATAAGCTCCCTCCATGAGGGCTTGTTTAATTTTTTGTATTCCCCCAAACTGCCTGCCACTGGGACTTGCTTCTACTAGAGATTCCATATTTATACACTCAGCAGTATTTTTTATTGTGTGCCATCCAGGTGCCAGATACTGGGAGTCAGTGATGAAGTGTTGATGAGACTTGCATGAATAATATATAAAAATCCCTGACAGTTCATTATGGACAGGAAATTTCCATACCATGTGAGGAAGCTTATGACAGGGGAAGTGTGGGAGATCCTGAGGATGACCAGAGCAGAGCATCTAATCCATACAGAGAAGGCAGGGAAGCCTTTTCAAGGAAGTGAGACTAAAAGTAAGTAGAAGGTAGGCAGATGAACAGGAGCCAAAGAGTGTGCTACACAGAGGAAAGACCAGGAGGACAGAGGACAGGATGGTGCATTTGCTCACAGGAAAGAGGTTCCTGATGGCTTGGGTGCAGAGAGACAGATGGGTATACAGAGGGGTAAGGGTGGCAGGAAGGGCTTCCCAAGTGGCACTAGTGGTAAAGAACCTGTCTGCCAATGCAGGAGACCTAAGAGATGTGAGTTCGATCCCTGAGTCAGGAAGGCCCCAAGGATGAGGACACAGCAACCCACTCCAGTGTTCTTGCCTGGAGAATCCCATGGACAAATAAGCCTGGTAGGCTTCAGCCCATGAGGTTGCAAAGAGTTGGACATGACTGAGCGACTAAGCACAAGGGTGGCCATATAAGCCAGGTCCAGATCGAGAAGTTCCCTGAGTAATATCAGCACAGGAACTAGCACAAAGTAAGCACTCAAAAATGGTTAAACAAGTGAACTGCCATATATCCGCTTAGTTAGGCATCCTATCTACCCAAATCGATTTATGAATTCACTATAATTCAAAAGAAATCTCATAATTTAGCAACATGTTTTGAAACTTTATCCAGAAAAAGAAAAAGGAAACACATTAGCCAAGACCATTATGGAGAAGAATGAGACTGGGGGACTTGCTTATCTGAAATCCAAATTTATTAATAGTATGTAGTGTTAGTCACTCAGTCATTCATGTCCGACTCTCTGTGACCCCATGGACTGTTGCCTGCCAGGCCCCTCCTTCCATGGGATTCTCCAGACAAGAACACTGGAGTGGGTTGCCATTTCCTTCACAGTGTGGTTTTGATACAAGAATAAACAGATCAACTAAACAAAATAGAGAGTCTCAAAGGAGACATGTGAATACAGAGACTCGGACTTTGACAAACCCTGCATTGCAGATCAAGAGAAAGGAAAGATTCCTTAATGATGGTGCAGGTGTTACTGACCAGGATTCTTGGCTCCCTTAATCAATAGAAATTGATCAGAGGTCAGATGAGAAATTCAAGTTAGGCTTTGTTGGGGCTCCTGCTGCAGCAAGAGGGAGTGAGAAAAAAGTCTCTCTCTTGGTGGGTGGGGGGTGGGGGAGGCGCGAGGGGGCGGGCAATAAGCTTGTTCTTTATATGGCATAAAGGCAGGGGCGGATCCAGGGGGTGGGCCAGAGGAGTGGCTTAGTTGGTTTGCCCACCCCTCCCATAATGTTGTATACAGGTGGCCTGTGCAGTATCCTGTTTTTGCTCCCATCTCTTCAGAAGTAGCAGTTGAGCTTTTTGGTCTTTTTGTATCTTGCCATCCATAATTTGCTCCAACGATATTGGCACACAGTTATTTTTAAGTCTCTTATAGTTTCTTTGTATTTTGTTGCTTGAGAACACATTTTTCCAGGTGCAAGCACTGTGGCAAAGGATCCCAGGTCCCAGCCTGTCTCACAGGGATTACTGGTTTTCTAAAAAAAATG
Organism: Oryx dammah; assembly: GCF_014754425.2. Taxonomy (NCBI): domain Eukaryota; kingdom Metazoa; phylum Chordata; class Mammalia; order Artiodactyla; family Bovidae; genus Oryx; species Oryx dammah. The sequence continues at coordinate 49,191,557 of NW_024070186.1, forward strand.
GATCTTACCTCTTATTATAAAGACAAAATTGATATAGAAGAATTCACAACCAAAGAATGAAAAGCAAAAACTTTAAATCTTTTATCAAGAACATGCAGTTGAATATATTTATGAACTAGAGCTAGGAAAGAATTTCTTAAACATAACACACACACAAAAAGCTCAAACTTACAAAGGAAAAATAAAATTGATAAGTTGAACTGTGTTAAATTTTTAAATTCTGTGTATCAAAAGAGAGTATTTTAAAAGTCAAAACACAAGCAACAGGTATAACTGACAAAGTTAGTATCCAGAATATAGAAAGAACTCCTACAAATCAACATCAACAACAGAATATGTAGAAAACTGATGAGAGATGGAGAAAGAACAGAAAGGAAGAAAGGAGAGAGGGAGGGAGAGAGAGGGTGGAAAAGATCAGAAATGATCAGAGGGAGATCATTAGAATGGCCAATAAACATGTGAAGATGTTAACCACATTAATAAGAGAAATGCAAATTAAACTCACAGTGAGATAGCACTTCACACCCATTGGACTGGCAACAATTTTAAATTCTAAGAATATCAAATGTTGATAAAAGATGGGGCAACTAAACATTGCATTGTTGTTATTATCTTAGTTGCTAAGTCATGTCCAACTCTCACAACCCCATGGACTGTCGCCCACCAGGCTCCTCTCTTCATGGGATTTCCCAGACAAGAATACTGGAGTGAGTTGCCTTGTATAAATTGTCACAACCACTGTGACAAGTTAACAGTTAAAAAGCAGACTTTCAAATGTGAATTTCCATAGCCCAGCCCAGGACAATTCAGTCACCTCCTAAATGCCCTAGAGAATCTCTCACCCTTGTCCACAGAGAGGTGTGTGCAAGATGGTCATGAAGCACTGTTTGTAACAGAAAAAAATAGATACATAAATTATGGTTTATTAATACAGTGGAATAGGAGAAGGCAATGGCATCCCACTCCAGTACTCTTGCCTGGAAAATCCCATGGACGGAGGAGCCTGGTGGGCTGTGGTCCATGTGGTCACTGAGCGACTTCACTTTCACTTTTCACTTTCATGCATTGGAGAAGGAAATGACAACCCACTCCAGTGTTCTTGCCTGGAGAATCCCAGGGACGGGGGAGCCTGGTGGGCTGCCGTCTATGGGGTCGCACAGAGTCGGACATGACTGAAGCAACTTAGCAGCAGCAGCAGCAATACAGTGGAATAAAGCAGTTAAATGGATGAAATACTTGCATGTATCAAATTAAATAACTCTCAAAAATATATTATTGAACAAAAAGTAAGCTGCAGAATTATACAATGAGATATGATTTATTTAAATTTAAAATATGCAAAAATATGACATACAAATTCAGTTCAGTTCAGTCACTCAGTTGTGTCCAACTCTGCAACCCCATGGATTGCAGCATGCCAGGTCTCCCTGTCCAACACCCACACCTGAAGCTTACTCAAATTCATGTCCATTGAGTTGATGATGCCATCCAACCATCTCATCCTCTGTCATCCCCTTCTCCTCCCGCCTTCAATCTTTCTGAGCATCAGGGACTTTTCCAATGAGTCAGTTCTTCACATCAGGTGGCCAAAGTATTGGAGCTTCAGCTTCAGCATCAGTCCTTCCAATGAATATTCCAGACTGATTTCCTTTAGGATGGACTGGTTGGATCTCCTTGTAGTCCAAGAGCCTCTCAAGAGCCTTCTCCAACACCACAGTTCAAAACCATTAATTCTGTGGCACTCAGCTTTCTTTATAGTCCAACAATCACATCCATACATGACTACTGGAAAAACCATATCTTTGACTAGACAGACCTTTGTTGGCAAAATAATGTCTCTGTTTTTTAATACACTGTCTAGGTTGGTCATAACGTTTATTTCAAGGAGCAAAGCGTCTTTTAATTTCATGCCTGCAGTCACCATCTGCAGTGATTTTGGAGCCCCCAAAATAATCTGTCATTCTTTCCACTCTTTCCCCATCTATTTGCTATGAAGTGATGGGACTGGATGCCTAATCTTAGTTTTCTGAATGTTGAATTTTAAGCCAACTTTTTCACTCTCCTCTTTTACTTTCATCAAGAGGCTCTTTAGTTCTTCTTCACTTTTTGCCATAAGGGTGGTGTCATCTGAATTTCTAAGGTTATTGGTATTTCTCCCAGCAATCTTGACTCCAGCCTGTGCTTCCTCCAGCCCAGCATTTCTCATGATGTACTCTGCATGTAAGTTATTTAAGCAGATTGACAATATACAGCCTTGATGTACTTCTTTCCCTATTTGGAACCAGTCTGTTGTTCCGTGTCCAGTTCTAACTGTTGCTTCTTGACCTGCATACAGATTTCTCAGGAGGCAGGTCAGGTGGTCTGGTATCCCCATGTCTCTCAGAATTTTCCAAAGTTTGTTCTGATCCACACAATCAAAAACTTTTACATAGTCAATAAAGCAAGAGTAGATGTTTTATGGAGCTCTCTTGCTTTTTTGATGATCCAACAGATGTTGGCAATTTGATCTCTGGTTCCTATGCCTTTCCTAAATCCGAATTGAACATCTGGAAGTTCACAATTCAGATACTGCTGAAGCCTGGCTTGGAGAATTTTGAGCATTACTTTACTAGCATATGAGATGAGTGCAGTTGTGCAGTAGTTTGAGCATTCTTTGGCATTGCCTTTCTTTGGGATTGGAATGAAAACTGACCTTTTCCAGTTCTGTGGCCACTGCTGAGCTTTCCAAATTTGCTAGCATGTTGAGTGCAGCACTTTCACAGCATCATCTTTTAGGATTTGAAATAGCTCAACTGGAATTTTACTCCCTCCACTAGCTTTGTTCATAGTGATGCTTCCTAAGGCCCACTTGACTTCACATTCTAGGATGTCTGGCTCTAGGTGAGTGATCACACCATCATGATTATATGGGTTGTGAAGATCTTTTTTATATAGTTCTTCTGTGTATTCTTGCCACCTCTTCTTAATATCTTCTGCTTCTGTTAGGTCCATACCATTTCAGTCCTTTATTATGCCCATCTTTGCATGAAATGTTCCCTTGGTATCTCTAATTTTCTTGAAGAGATCCTAGTCTTTCCCATTCTATTGTTTTCCTCTATTTCTTTCCATTGATCACTGAGGAAGCCTTTCTTATCTCTGCTTGCTATTCTTTGAAAATCTGCATTCAAATGGGTATATCTTTCCTTTTCTCCTTTGCCTTTCACTTCTCTTTTTCACAGCTATTTATAAGGCCTCCTCAGACACCCATTTGCCTTTTTGCGTTTCTTTTTCTTGAGGATGGCCTTGCTCCCTGCCTCCTGTACATTGTCACGAACCTCCATCCATAGTTCTTCAGGAACTCTGTCTATAAGATCTAATCCCTTGAATCTATTTTTTACTTCCACTGTATAATTGTAAGGGATTTGATTTTAGGTCATACCTGAATGGTCTAGTGACTTTGCCTACTTTCTTCAATTTAACTCTGAATTTGGCAATAAGGAGTTCATGATGTGAGCCACAGTCAGCTCCCAGTCTTGTTTTTGCTGACTCTCTAGAGGCACTTATATATGTAGTTGGGCTTCCCACGTGGTGCTAGGGGTACAGAACCTGCCTGCCATTGAAGGAGACATGAGACATGGGTTTGATCCCCTGGGTTGGGAAGATCCCCTGGAAGAAGGCATGGCAACCCACTCCAGTGTTCTTGCCTGGATAATCCCAAGGAAAAAGTAGCCTGGAGGGCTACAGTCCTTGGGGTCGCAACGAGTAGGAGGACACAACTGAGCAACTTAGCGCACACACATCTATGTGATTATATATGTATATTTAAATATGTAATGACTGGATAAACTATCAATTCACAGTTATAGTTACTGTCATGCAAAGAAGAGGGGAATTTGACCTGCGGGGAGTGTACAGACAGTTTCGACTGTATACTTATCATTTTATTTTCAAGCTGGGTGATAAGTAGTATGCAGATGTTTGCTATATCATTCATAATATCTTTTTATGTGCCTGGAGCATTGTATTAATTTTTAAACCTGAGAAGTTTGATTCAGATATTCTTCTGTTTGAATCACAAGTTGCTTAGACATATTATTCACTTTTCACACAAGAAGGATTTTCACATTTCTTATTTCACTTTACCTTCCTAATGGCTTTATTGAAGATGGAGGACAAAGTGAGACTTGAATTAAGTGACTTTCCTGAGGCAACTTATGGAGTGACAGAACCAGGACTGGAAGCAGCTGTTTCACCCTCACCGTGGCTTCCACCAGCCTAGCTGCCACTCAGTGTCAAGGGAGAGAATCGGTGCTATGGAGACGGTCTGCAATGGCCTGATTGAAGGGAGAAGGGGGACTCCAAATTGCTCCAAATGACACTCTATAGACAGAGCAGAGCGGATAGCATGTGTCTAGAGCAGATGCTGATGGGCACTGGGGTGAGACTGTGTACCGCCCACCCAAGTGACTGCAGAAATGCCCTGACGAGGTGCGGGGAGCTGATCGCCCTCCCTCTTCTCACATTTCAAATCCTAATAGTCCTTGTCACTAACATTGCAGTGTTTCAGTCCCCACTCAGGGCGTGATTAAATGTTGGTCTCTTTAGGTGTAAAACACTGCCTGTTTCACAACAGCATTCCGTAAAAACAGATTAAATGAACTCGGCAGTCATTCACATGCAAGATGTGAAATGAACTCAACATTAGACAGAAGGACACAGTAATAGTCTCAAAGTGGAATTAACTTATGGACATCTGGAAAACTGCCCCTTTTCCTAAGCCCAAGCCCTTCTTACAGACTAACTGGCTTCCCCTGCAGGCAGGCCCACAATATAAGGGATCAGAAAACCACTACCATCATGGAGAACTACAAATGTGCATCAGAAAGGCTTTCCCATTTTTGTTTAGCAAAGAGAAATGTAAAAAAATGTATCAACTGATGTTACACTGAAATTCTTATTTGCTGACATATTTTCATAACTACTAGGCTTATGGAATTAGTCACTATAATGCATTCAGTTAGCTCAAATGAACTCCTGAAAGGAATTATGTATTTTTTTCATAAAGTAATTTATAATGAATTATTAACAAGGCTTCAGTTCAGTGCATACATGGTTCATTAGCAAACTGAGATCGTCCTTCACTGAGCAGAGTCAGCATTGGCTACACCTGCCAGTTGTACTATTTTGAGTGAATGGGTTAGATTAGCCAGGGCTTCGTTGCTGGGGAAGAACTGCAATGAAGCTTCGGTTCTCTTTTCTCACATGATTTTTCTGAGTTTCTGTAGTTTCTAAACTTCTATTATATAAAGGATGAGGATCACAAGAATATTTTTCATTAAACTTTATTTTTATTGAAGATCATTCACTGGGGCTTCCCAGGGGGCATCCACCTACCAAACAGGAGACACAGGTTCAAAACCTGAGTCAAGAAGATCCTCTGGAGAAGGAAATGGTAACCCACCCCAGTATCCTTGCCTAGGAAGCCCCACGGACAGAAGAGGCTGGCAGGCTATAGTTTGCGGGGTCCCAGAACAATCAGACAGGACTTAGAGACTAAATAATAGCAGCAAGTTCATTCATTACTTCTAAATACAACTGGAATTCCAACCCACCACATGGCTTCAGAGACAACGAACATGTTGCATTAATACTTTCCCCTGAACTTCAGATGTGTGTGTCCAACTGCCCACTCAGCATCTCCTTTAGGATGTGTAACTGACACCTCAGTCTTACCATGTCCAAAACAGATCTTCTCACATCTACCCCAGACTGCTTCTAATTTAGCAGCCTTCCCCATCTTGACTACTGACAACTCTATCCTTCTCATTGCTCAGGCCAGAAACCTCAGAGCCTATCATCCTCAATTTATTTCTTTCCTTCAGATTACATCTATGTATCCAATATTTGAATAAATCCTCTTATTATCTATCTCCAAAACATATCAAGAATTTGACCATATCTCAGCACCTTCTATATTATAATCCATTTAAAGTGAAAAGTGTTAGTCAAACAGTTGTGTCTGACTCTGCGACTCCATGGACTGCAGTCCACCAGGCTCCTCTGTCCATGGAATTTTCCAGGCAACAATACTGGAATGGGTTACCATTTTCTTCTCCAGGGGATCTTTCTGACTCCAGGACCGAACCAGAGTCCCCTGTATTGCAGACAGATTCTTTACTGTCTGAGTCATCAGGGAACACCAACCCATCTTGCATGGATTATTTTAATAGTCTCAAAACGTGCATCCATCCCTCTACCTTGGCTCCCTTTTAGTTTTTTTCTCAACATAGCAGTAAAAGTGTCTCTTGAAACATCTAAGACAGATCATGGAATTCCTCTGCTCAAAACCCTTTAATAGTTTTCCATCTCATTCAGCACACAAGCCAGATCAGGCCCCCATTACCAGCCTATCTCATCTATTTCCATTCTCCCTGTCACTGGCCTGTTTGACTAGATCCATGAATGAATGAATCATGGGCTCAGCTTCTGAGTGTCAAGGTCAGCATAGTCCTTGAGCAGAGGCCTATGAGGGAGAGGAGACACCAGGGGGACCTAGGGGATCTTCCTGACCCAGGGATCAAACCTGGGTCTCCATCATTGCAGGCAGATTTCTTTACTGTCAGAGCCACCAGGGAAATCCAACTTTAAAGGGTTCCCTGTCCCTGGATTTAAGTTTAAAATCCAGTTCAAAGGCTTAATAGCTTTTTACCCAATTACTTGATTTCTTCATTTTCTTATCTAAAATGGAAATAATACAGTGATTGCAAAATAACATAAATTATATAAACTGTCTTCTATATATATTTTGTGATCAATACAAGGGAGCTGTTTTATTATCATTTCTTCATCTTTAATTGAGATGTTTGTTTATGCTAGTATGATTTTGAAGCCTCTATGGAGCAAAGACTATTTTACAAACTTTAAACAGCAACAGCAAATACTGTTGAACATTTCACCTCTCATAAACGCCTCTTGGTATCTTTTATATAGTAAACTTTGCTAATTCATTTATTCATTCATTTGGCAAGCATTTACTGAGCACTTTGTGCCAGGCACTGTTCTTAGCACAGCAAATATGGTAGTAAAGAAAACAAATAAAACTTTGTGCTCTCACAAAGCTAAATGTTAGTACAAAGCAACAAAATAACTAAGATAAATGAGAAAAATATATAGTATTTAGAAGTAAGTGCCAAGTGAAAACTAGAAAGCAGGCAAGAAGGATATGACAAGTTGGGGTGAAATCTTGGATGTGAGAGTCAGGAATGACCACATCTTGTATCTCAGACCATTCCTGGATGCCCCTGGAGGCTCCTCTCCCTCTTTTGAGATTTTAAACATCAGCAGCTCCCAGGATTCTGCATGCAGCCTCTTTTCCAGTCCCCTGAGATCTCTGTGGGTGATTTCAGGACACCCTTTGACAGCTTCATTTATCTCCTCCCAGTGAGTGGATTCCAAATCTTCACTGGTCAGAGTAGACTTCACTGCCTGCACTCTGGACTCCTCTGTGTGTATGCTCAAAGTCCCTGTGTCCAGAATGAACTCACTCTTGGCTCACTGTGCCCAGACCTCCCCCTGACACTATCTCCAGTGCTTGACACTTCAATGAACTTCACCTCCTGCCTCTGCTTCACTAGCTTTCAAGAATCAGGTGCACAGCCTGTCAGACCTACTTCATAACATCTCTCAAATCTTTCTCTTCCTTTCCGTCATCTTCATGTCCCTTCACTCAATATTACCTCTCTCATCGTTGCCTTCTAAAAACCATTCTGTGTCTCCATCTCCTCAAATGACCTTCCACTCTGCTGCTAGATAAATTTCTTAAAAGTGGGATTTTGATCACATCCCTCTTTGTCCCAAGATGTTCTCATTTTGCTTTTAATAAGATCCTTAGTTCTGGCCATAAACCTGCTCCACAGTCTGACCCCAGTCTTCCTTTCCATCCTCATCTCCCTCTGGACGTTCCTCCCTACTGCTCAGATTCATCTCTTTGCTGTCTTTCCCACTTGCACTGCCCATTCCAACCAAGCTTCTGTTCATGTGGCCATCATCAGAAAAGCCTCACCTCTCCCATCCATCCATCCAAACCCCACTTGTCACATGAGTCAGTGGTCCCCAAAGTGATGTGTGTGCACTGTGCGGGAGGTACAAGATTTTCCATTTGCGGGCAGAATTCGAAAATTCCATTTCTCCTTATTTTTAAAAATGTATTTATTTATTTTGGCTTTGCTGGGTGTATGTAAATTTGTATGGTCTGTCTCTAGTTGCAGGGAGCAGAGGCTATACATAGGCTTTCCTTTTATTGTTCTCTCTGCTTTTATGTACATCTGAAATATTTCATAATGAAAAATGTTTTCTGCTGTTGAAGATGGTTTTCTTTTAAAACTCCTTTGAGGAAATTACAGCAATGACAAATTTGTAGACTTATATCCATGGCAAAAACATTCTGAGATGCTTCATTGTAGTCTGTGGGCTTCTCGTTGTGGGGGCTTCTCTTGCTGCAGAGCACAGGCTTCAGTAGTTGTGATACACCGGCTTAGTTGTTCTTCGACATGTGGGATCCTCCCGGACCATGGATTGAAACCATGGCCCGTGCATTGGCAGGCAGATTCCTATCCATTGCACCACCAGGGAAGTCTCATTTCTGCTAATTTTTTTTTTTTAATCTGAGCTTTACTAATGATGTAAAACAAACAGATGCTGACAGCTTCATTCAGGTGGTGTATCAGACTAGGAGGTATTCTGAGGGCAAGAGGACAGTGCCCCCAAACAAGTGTTGGGGTACTCTCACTCTTTCCTGGCTCCAGCATACTGTAGGAAATTTTAGTCTAAATGTGCCTGATTAAGTCATTTTATGGATTATATTCTGAGAGAAAGAATTTTATTATACTTGATACTGAGATGAGCAATGATCATAAAATCTTTTTATTATACAAAAGTTCAGGGGAAAGACTTGGCAAGTTTAAAGCTAAGTTGGCATTTTTTCTTTCAAAAAAGATAATTGTTCTAAAATCTGTGGCCTTTTTTGTGAGGAAAAATGGTCGAGACCCTGCTCCCCTGCAGATACTTCAAAATGAAGAAATAGATACATGCCTTCAAAAAAGGTGTGAATCATGAATGAAAAAATAATTGTTTCCCCAAATAAGTGTTGCTATGAGAAGGCATTTTAAGAATGGAAGTGTAGAGATGTTTTCATTTGTAAAATGTTACTGCTTATATGACGTGTATCACGTATTAAAATGCCTCAGCTGCAAACTTTAAAGAATTGCAAATCAATTTTCTAACCTACTTAAAATTTTCCAGATATACAATTTCAGTGGGGTTTTTTTACCCATTTACATAGAGAAATAATTGCGTGTGTGCGTGTGTGTGTGTGTATCCCACAAGACCTAAATAGTTGCAATGTTCTGATCAATGTTCAGAAAGTATATGGAAGTATATGTTCAGGGAAGATAGCCAATTTTTTAAAAAAACAAAATACAAAACTTCAACACAACTGATGGGAAGGATGAAAAAAAGAGTAAGTGCAGTCTCAATGCATTTTTCTATTTGGAACCACACATTTTTGAGCAAATGTTCAATGCTTCTTTGTTGGCAATTGCAAAAAGATGAATGAACCTAAATGTACATCAGTATGGAAAAGGACAAATAAACTGTGGTCTATACATACAATGTAATTCTATACAATTGCAAAAATGAGGGAACTAGAGCTAGATACCATCATATAGTTTTTTGTTTTTTTTTTTTTTTTTAGCAAAAACAAGAAGCAAATTGCAGAATGGTATGTAAGTGTTGAGACCATATATATGTCATTTGAGAACCTATAAAATAATATCAAATGTTGGGTTGGTTGTTTGAGGTATAATATGTAATAAAAGTAAAAACATATGCATGGACTGAAACACAACAAATTTAGATAACAGTTGCTTCAGGTGGAGAGGAGATGGAATGGGATCCGGGAGGGAATTGTCAAGGCTTCCGTGGTTATTTTCATGTTGGATCACTCACCCTGTGTGGTGAATACATAGGCTTTCCTTTTATTGTTCTCTCTGCTTTTATGTACATCTGAAATATTTCATAATGAAAAATGTTTTCTGCTGTTGAAGATGGTTTTCTTTTAAAACCCCTTTGAGGAAATTACAGCAATGACAAATTTGTAGACTTATATCCATGGCAAAAACATTCTGAGATGCTTCATTAATTTTAGAAAGCTGGCATGAAACTGCTGTGGCTTTCTGAAAATGTGGGTGATCGTGTTTTCCTAACCACTGAGGAAACTCCCTCAGAGTATTAAATATAAAATGCCAGAAGGCTAAACAACCTACAGGGATATAACCTTCCAGGATTAAAAAGCAGAGAGAAATGTAGAGCTGTGGGTGGGAGCTGGTCAGTATTTTCTCTTTTGAACTTTAAGCATTTTTCTATAACTCTCCAATAATATCTAGTACCACATCTTCCAGATCCATAAGAAAATCAAACAAAAATGCATTAGTAATGATAAAGCAATCCATTCTCATTAAATCATGTCCAGGTTGATTTCAGATTAGATTTTCCAAAGACCCAAGTAAAACCTTAGTAGAAAATCTACATGCTTAAGCCAAGATAATGAAACATTTCTGTTTGTTTAACTTGAAGAAGCATTTGTTTTTAATTTATTTAATAGATGACTTCCAATTAAGAAACCAAACTCTGTAATGCTAACATTGTTCACCTATGTCTTAGAACTCAAGAAGCAATATCTAATAAAACAAAACATTACCAAGTTAGCAGAGACAGTTCATTTTAAGGCTTGTAGTTTAAGTTTTAAACTTAAGATAAGATGAAGTGAATGTTTTTAAAAAATGGATTTAAAACCTATTAAAAAGCCATGCTTGTCCCTTTAAAATAAAAGAAGAGAAGCAATTAAAGAAAGCTTTTGGGTATGGTATGAAGAGGAGAGAATTTGTGGTCAGAAGTATCCAATTATTATATGCATGACCTGGACAAATCATTATAACTTTGCTTAGCTTCACTTTCTTCACTTATAAAAACATAGTAATAATATTATTTTGAGAATCAATGCCAAAAAAATGTGACTTCACTGTAACATAAGCAGTAACTTGATTTTTTAAAATGCTGATTTGCCCTAAATGTCCAAAATTTCCAGAATAAATCCCAAAATTCACTGTCATCTTCTGAGTTACTGTACTTACTCATCTCAAAGTTATTTAGAAAAAGAAAAAGAACACAGAAACCTCACTTTCCATAGATAAGATACTAAGAAAAAAATTTTTGGTAAAAACATTTTTTTGTTGGAAATAATTAACAGTATATTTATCATCATAGCCCCTTTTCTCTTTCTTTTCTTCTAAAGTAAAATATGAAGGCCTTTAGTGCCCCCAGATTTAAAGAAATTCAAGTTTATATGATAAAAAATATATGGTCATAAAATAGCTACAAGCCTTGAGGTTGCAAATATTTTGGGCACTGAATTTCAGGGGTGAGGAGGAGGGTAATGGGTATTTACTCTCTGTAAAGACAGAAAGCAGGCCCTCAAGGCAGTTTCAGTCATGTAAAAAAGATAAATATATACATGAAGTTAAACACCACTGGGGCCCAGGGCCACTGCCTACATTGTGCGTTCAGGGCACAGTGTGATATCCATGCTGCAGTTCACATAGGCCATGACCTGTGAGCTCTGTGCTTATATAGGGTCCTGGAGAGTACACCAGTACACACATGGTAAGCCCATCATCTCCCTCATCAAGAAAAAGAGCCTACCCCTGCGGAGAAGACAGCCCAACAACACAAACTGATCCTCACAAAATGATGCAAGAGTGCAAACCCAGGCACGGAGCTGAGGGCTGCGGAGAGACTGTACCGACACGAACCTGAATATGAGCAGCATTTCGCGGAGGAAAGGTAGGACGGGAGCTTTCCATGCTGATGGGCAGTAACACTAAAGCCCAGAGACAAGACTCTAATGTGTCCCTGAAATTACAAACAGTCTGGTGCTCTGAGACTCTATAGTTTGAAGCATCAGGCAATAAAGATCTGCCAGTTCAAAAGGCCAGATCTGGCTTTTGTGACATGGTCTAGTGCAGTAGCCACAGACGTATCATCAGCTTTGAAACAGCTGACGTCAGTGTGGTCCTGTCCCATAGGTGCCCTATCTAGGTTAGCCTAGAGCTTGATGCTCTGCTCAGACCACTGTGGGCTTCTGGCATGCCTTCCATTAGAGTTAGTAGTCCTACTCATTACTCTTTCTTTCTTGGTTTACTCTTACGTCCTTGTATCATGTATCACTGACAACTTTAACTAACTCTCCATCCCGTGATTTAGACCTGAAGCTTCCTTATGATGTTTTAGAACATGTCACCAGAATACAAATCATTTTCTTTCATTTAAAATAATAATAATTTGTGTTTAATTACAGAAGTGATGTAGTGCATCATAATTTACTTAACCAGTTTGCTATCATTAGACATTTTGGTGTCTTCACATTATTGAAAGTGTCAGTTGCTTAGAAGTGTCCAACTCTTATGCAGCCCCATGGACTGTAGCAGGGCTCCTCTGTCCATGGGACTCTCCAGGCAAGAATACTGAAGTGGGTTGCCATGCCCTCCTCTAGGGGATCTTCCCAACCGGGGACTGAACCCAGGTCTCCTGCGTTGCAGTCAGATTCGTTATAGTCTGAGTCACCAGGGAGGTCCCTTCACATTATTTACTACCGTAAATAATATGAAATGAACAACCTTAAATGAACCTCTGTGATTTTAAACCTATGTCATTTAACATCTGTGATTTTTCTCTTGAGAATAAATTTATAAAACTATAATTGTTGAGTGAGTAATGTGTATATTAAAAAAATTTTAATATACTGCCAAAACGCTCTCTATAAAAGTTGTTTCAATTTACCCTCTCACCCTTATATACAGAAAGGGCCTTTCCTTTACTTTGCTAGTTATTTTTAATCCACACTGCTAGGCTGAAGCTACAAAGTGGCCCCATTTCTCTCTTGGGCAGATACAGTCAGCATACAGAAGATCCTATGAGATGAATAGAGGACAGATATTCTTATCCAAGTGAAAAGAAATACACTCATATACTGAGAAATTGTTCATCAGACCCTGATGCTGGGAAAATTTGAAGGCAAAAGGAGAAGAGGGCAGCAGAAGATGAGATGGTTTGATGGCATCATCGACTCAATGGACATGAACTTGGACAAACCCCAGGAGATGGTTAGGGACAAGGAGGCCTGGTGTACTGCAGTCCATGGGGTCACAAAGAGTCGGACACGACTTAGCAACTCAACAACTACAGTTGAGAAATTAAGTTGTGGAAATTCTACAGTCACAAGCACTCAGGGGCAAACCCCTTCAGTGTTTGCTCCATGCAAACAGCAGGCATGATTTCTTTGACCCACATTTTAAAATCAGGAAATTTAATAAAACTCTAGGCTCCTGCCCTCTCTCAGTCTTCCTTGATGGCTCAGATGGTAAAGAATCTGCCTTGAGATGTGGGAGACCTGGGTTCAATCCCTGGGTTGGGAAGATCTCTTGGAGGAGGGCATGGCAACCCACTCCAGTATTCTTGCCTGGAGAACTCCGTGGACAGAGGAGCCTGGCCTCTGTGGCTGGCCACAGTCCACAGGGTCACAAAGAGTCGGACACGACAGAGTGACTAAGCACAGCACACACATGCCCTCTCTTGGGGAAAAACTGGGATGTCTAGAAACATTACGCCCAAAGGTGCAGCCAACTAGAGCTAAGTGCACTGCCCTCCTCAGACGCAGCAGGTCCCTTCAGGTTATTCTTGTTCAGTCACTCAAAGAGCAACACTGGACAGTCTTCTGAGTTGCGTCTAACTCTTTTGCAACCCCATGGACTGTAGCCCACCAGGCTCCTCTGTCCATGGGATTCTCCAGGCAAGAATACTGGAGTGGGTTGCTATGTCCATCTCCAGGTGGCCACCTATATATTCCACCTACCTGGCTTCACTTATTTAGGTTACCTACCTGATCCCTGTCAGCATTTGAATTTGAAATCCCACCATGAATACTATTTCTTCACAGAAATAATACTAGAATTCTGCTGGAAGAGAATTATAACAGAGATTTATATACACTGAAAATCAAGCCATGACCTCTGAAATAAATCAACAGCAGTAGGGCTTCTGAATTTGTGCATCCTGTTCAGTTCTACACTGTAAACGGATTTTACCACAATATGTTTACATAAATATATAGATAATTTGTGTAGGAAATATGAATAGCTACAAATATAATTGCTAGTCTATTGTTAGAAATTCATGCAACAATAGACTTCAAACAAGAAATACAAGAATTTTGTTCACACATACTTTCCAATTTAATTCAAACTGCAGTAAGCTTACTTGGAAAAATAATAGCCAATTAAAAATTTAAAATATCTAGCCTGTGATCTGAGGACAGGATTATATTCATTTCATTTAGTTCAAAAGTGTAATTAGACATATATCTGCTCATGGTGTCAGAATTCTGCCAGCAGTTAGTTATGCCAGACCATGCAGGAATTAATGCCTGTGAAATAGGTGTCCTGAAGTCTTTTCAGTTGCAATGTAAATACAACCAAGCAGAGTAAAGGTGGCAAAACTCTCAGGAGAAATCTGAACAAATAATAGGGCTATAAGCACATACCTTTGTCAGAAGAAATACACCTCAGGTTTTATTTTAGTAAATCTTAGTTAAACATATCAAGAGGATTTATGCTAAGGTTAGCAAGTAATATAGAGTTCTTTTAAAGCACAAGGCATGGGTCTTAAGATGTCCTATATAAAGTGATTTATTTGACAAGCAAGAAAGAGAATGTTTGAATGGTTTGTTTTATTTCAGTGAGTTTTAAGATAAAAACAAATGCCTTCTTCACTAAGGCATCTATTGCCTGTGAATATGCATACACAATAGCAATAGATTAGATGAATGAAAAATTTAGAACTATGCCTAATATGGTTAACTTAAAACACCATGGTGTCTGCTTTACCAGTTTTCCAGATCTTAATATCCATTTTAGTTTTTTTATCATTATTTATCAAGGATAATTTCAAACATACACAAAAATAGAGTAGCCCAAGGAATCTCCACGTACCCATTACCCAGCCTTGATGACCATCAAAATGTAACCAATCTTGCCATATCTGCACCCCCAACCACCTTGCCCCTTCTGTGTTAATTTGAATCAAGTCCCAGATATCATAATATTTCATCCATAAATGTTTCAGTATGTATCCCTAAAAGGTAAGGACCCTTTTTTTCTTAAACATAACCATACTACCATTATCGTACCTGAAAAAAGAAATCATGTATTATCATATATGCTATCAGTGTTCAAACTTCCAATGTCTCATAAATGTCATAATTTTTATTGCTTATTGTAAAATCAGGTTTCAAATAAGGTAGTTACATTGTAGTTATTGCTTTGTCTCTTATGTGGCTTTATATTGAAAGGATTCTCCTCCATTTCTTTCTTTCTTGAAATTTATTTCATAAAACAAATTAGGTTTTAAAATAAAAAACTGTAGGAAATAAAATTAAAGCTTGGTTTTTGTTTTATAAAAAATGAGTATCTGATGAAAATGGGAAAAGGGAATCAGTCTGTAGTAGGATATGTGTGTAAATGTGTATGTATGGTTGTGTAATTCAATGTCCTTTTTAGGAACCTTTGTTTACAATGTGACCATTTACTCTTGCATGCATTCATTTACTTACTCTTCCATCCATTCATTCAATCATCCATCCATCCACCCAATAGCGCTCTTGAAGCACTCCACGTGCC
Organism: Oryx dammah; assembly: GCF_014754425.2. Taxonomy (NCBI): domain Eukaryota; kingdom Metazoa; phylum Chordata; class Mammalia; order Artiodactyla; family Bovidae; genus Oryx; species Oryx dammah. The sequence continues at coordinate 49,207,324 of NW_024070186.1, forward strand.
AGCACTCCTTCAGCCACTAGGATCAAGCAAAATCCGACACTGCTCCCTGCCCTCAAGTTGTCTGCTCATTTAAAAGTCAGAACTATAAACTAATATAGTTTCCAGTTACACAGGAAAGAAAGAACTACCTCCTCGTGCTCTATTCCTGAATCTGTGCTTGATTTCTGTGCTTGGATCCCCCCAAAGTCTGGCTCAGCATAAACATTCTGTGCCTGGGCTGTTATTTCCAGCTCAGCATTTCCTGAGGCAGGAACAGTGACATCCTCTTATTCAGTTCAGTTCAGTTCAGTCGCTCAGTCGTGTCCGACTCTTTGTGACCCCATGAATCGCAGCACGCCAGGCCTCCCTGTCCATCACCAACTCCCGGAGTTCACTCAGATTCACGTCCATCGAGTCAGTGATGCCATCCAGCCATCTCATCCTCTGTCGTCCCCTTCTACTCCTGCCCCCAATCCCTCCCAGCATCAGAGTCTTTTCCAATGAGTCAACTCTTCGTATGAGGTGGCCAAAGTACTGGAGTTTCAGCTTTAGCATCATTCCCTCCAAAGAAATCCCAGGGCTGATCTCCTTCAGAATGGACTGGTTGGATCTCCTTGCAGTTCAAGGGACTTTCAAGAGTCTTCTCCAACACCACAATTCAAAAGCATCAATCCTTTGGTGCTCAGCCTTCTTCACAGTCCAACTCTCACATCCATACATGACTACTGGAAAAACCATAGCCTTGACTAAATGGACCTTAGTCGGCAAAGTAATGTCTCTGCTTTTGAATATGCTATCTAGGTTGTCATAACTTTTCTTCCAAGGAGTAAGCGTCTTTTAATTATGGCTGCAGTCATCATTTGCAGTGATTTTGGAGCCCAAAAAAATAAAGACACCCACTGTTTCCACTGTTTCCCCAACTATTTCCCATGAAGTGATGGGACCAGAGGCCATGATCTTCGTTTTCTGAATATTGAGCTTTAAGCCAACTGTTTCACTCTCCTCTTTCACTTTTATCAGGAGGCTTTTTAGTTCCTCTTCACTTTCTGCCATACGGGTGGTGTCATCTGCATATCTGAGGTTATTGATATTTCTCCCGGCAATCTTGATTCCAGCTTGTGTTTCTTCCAGCCCAGCATTTCGTTTCTCATGATGTACTCTGCATAGAAGGTACATAAGCAGGGTGACAATATACAGCCTTGACGTACTTCTTTTCCTATTTGGAACCATTTTGTTGTTCCATGTCCAGTTCTAACTGTTGCTTCCTGACCTGCATACAGATTTCTCAACTTCTATTCCTCAAAAGGCACTGGTTTCAGTCCCAGCATGCCCCTGCATACATCACCTTCCTCAATTAGCTCAGTTGTCTGTCTAGAATCCACGGAGATAGGGCTCACTGTGTCCCATGTAGAGATGTCCAGCCCCTGCACACAAGGAGTGTGGCCAGGCATGCATCTGGGGAGGGCGTATGTGACCTGCCCATGCCCTTAGTACTCCTCAATTTTTTTAGAACAAAGTTTAGTTTTACAGTGTTGACTTCTTCACTAAAAAAAAAAAGAAAGGCATCGTCTCTCTCCCTAGTCTATCTGAGAATGTCATACGTCCTTTTCAATAGACCCCAGAAGATTCTGAGGCATCCTTGTCAGGTCAGCAAAGCCTTGTAGCCAGGTCTCCTCGCAAACCTGGGGAGACCGATTTTTGTATCGCTCCTGTCCAGGGACTCTTCATGGAGGTTCTGCTTAAACATTTAAATCTATCTCAGTGGACCCATGGAGAGGGCAATGGCAACCCACTCCAGTACTCTTGCCTGGAAAATCCCATGGATGGAGGAGCCTTGTAGGCTGCAGTCCATGGGGTCGCTAAGAGTCGGACACAACTGAGCAACTTCACTTTCACTTTTCACTTTCATGCATTGGAAGAGCAAATGGCAACCCACTCCAGGGTTCTTGCCTGGAGAATCCCAGGGACGGCAGAGCCTGATGGGCTGCCGTCTATGGGGTCGCACAGAGTCGGACATGACTGAAGTGACTTAGCAGCAGCAGCAGCAGTAGGCCCAAAGACCTACAGCATACTCCTCCAGGAGTCTTATCAGTCACTGCCTTTCTTAAGGATCCTACCTCATCACTATCCAAGCTGTTCTTTGTCTGTAATAGTGGGAGTCTGGAGTAAGCCTCTAAAATATGTGAGTCTGGGAATTGTGTAAATAAGACAAAGTTAAGCCCAAGAGAAAGACTAGGTCTCGGGTGATTCAATGAGGAAAGAGCATACACAGATAGTATGGAGGAGGTGGGGGACAGAGGCCAGGGAAGCACAGTGGGCTAGGATACCGGACAGATCGAATTAGCTGTCCTGCGCAGAGCCCGTCTTCCTCTTCTCTTCTGAATCCAATCCAACTAATCGTGAATCGTCCAGGCTCCATCTTCAGAGTATTTCCAGAACCTGACCATTCCTCTCACCCCTGCTGTCCACCCCACCCCAGCCACTGGCATCTCCCATCTAGATCAATGTTCTGGCCTCCCGACTGTTCTCCCTGCTTCCATACGGGGCACCCTGGGCCCATTCCCACTTCTGGACCTTTGTATTTACAGTTCCCTCCACCTGCAAATTCTTCCCCTCAGCGCCCCTGGTGCTCACTCTCCACCTCTTCCAGGTGCTTGTTTAAATATTGCTTTGTTAAGGAAGCTTTCCCCAACCCCCTGTTCTTAAAATTACAACAGGTACATACACAGACACTCACACACAATCCAGTGCTCCCTATGCAACTCCTCTAGCTTCTTTTTCTTCACTTTCGAGTGCACAACAATTTCCTTTTTTATTTGTTTATTGTCTGTCTCCAGTCACGTCAGAAAGTAAGCTCTATGAGGACGAGAATTTTGTCTTTCTGTTCACTGCTGTATTCACATTTCCTAAAACAGTACCTGCCACAGAGTAAGTCTTTGGTAAATATTGAATGAATGAATGAATCATCCAATCAATTAATCAAGAACTCCCTCTCCCAAAGAATTAGGGAAAACTCTGTATGAAACCAAGTTAGGCATACCTCTTGCCCTTGACACACAGTGATACTTTAATGATGAGAACAAATATTTTTCTAGTATAATTATGAACAGGCTTCCCTGGTAGCCCAGCTGGAATGAGCTATTCAGTAGGATCTACCTATAATGCAGAAGACCCCAGTTCAATTCCTGGGTCAGGGAGATCTGCTGGAGAAGGGATAAGCTGCCCACTCCAGTGTTCTTGCCTGGAGAATTCCATGGACTACAGTCCATGGGGTCACAAAGAGTTGGACACGACTGAGTGGCTTTCACTTTCACTTTTCACTTTCATAATTTTAAGCTGTATTTGGAATGTTAGGCATGTGGGGAGGTGCTTGGTAAATTGAGACAGTGATTAGCTAAAGTTCTTAGTTGTGAGAAGGATGCTCAGACATGGGGTAATGAGGAGAAAATGCTGGAGAGGAGGGAGGCATGGTTGTCATCTGCAGTTTGCTTTGTTTTAAACCTGGTGCCATCTTTGGACTGAAGTAGTGCTAGGACTTCAGAGCAGCATCACTTGGCAAGACAGCCCAGATTTCCTTCTGGATATTCCCAGGGTGAATCAGGACACAAGGGCAGCCTGAATGGGCTAGTGACTTGATGCACCCCCTTAAACAGTTATTATTCATGTATTTGTTCAATATTCACTTAATGGGCTTGTTGGAAAAAATATTTTCTATTAAAAAAATTGCAGACTTTTTTGTTCAAATTCAGTGTAAGGTATTTATTTCATTCTTGCTATACCACCATATTTTAACATATTTAAAATTCTTCACATCACAGTTTTTCTACCACTCATAACTCGATTGCATTAGTCATCAAACTCACTGAAAATAAACTACACTTGTGTGAGGATGCTCAAAATATATTTAAATTTTCTTTTCTTTTGAGCTTCATGTTGGCAAAATATTTTTTACTTTTCTCTCTTTGACTTTTATACATTTTTTTTCAAGCCAGGCAACTTCTTAAGAAATGTATTAAAGGATTTAAAGTTGATGAATGAAATGATTTGTTTCTGAGGAAGGCACCAGTCCATGCTTTATCCAGTTTCCTTTTCAGCTATCTACAATTGCTGAATAGAGCACTGTCTACTGGTAGTGTGTAGGACAATGGATGCAGTTCTGTGACCCGAACATCCATAGCAGACTTGGTTATATGGAGAAGATGTGTCTTTTGTTTTTGAAGAGAACAGTTATGCAACTGGTACTGAACCACCAGTTTTGTAAGGTGTGGCCTGTGGAAACTGGGTTAGCCAGTTACCTGTTGCTGGGATAGATTGAAGGCAAAAGGAGAAGGGAGAGGCAGAGGATGTGATGATTAAATAATACCACCAACTCAATTTGAGCGAGATCCCATAGATATTGGAAGACAGAGGAACCTTGTGTGCTACAATTCATGGGGGTCACAGAGTTAGGAACGACTTAGCAACTGAACAACAATGTCTAAACATATTATGGAGAAAACTGGGCATTCTGAACAGTCCCAGAATGCTAATGTGTACACTGCTGTACAGTGTAGACTGGCAGTCCAGGACTGTAGTTTTCAGGGTAGAAGATGCAGCAAAAGGAGATCTCTTTACCAATATTACATTTTGCCTCAGTCACCTTATGCCATCATGTTCCTAGGACCAAGTTTGTGATTTCTTAGTTAAAGCACAGCCCTACCCCTATTTACCACCATCTCTCACTCACACACACACACAGACACACACACGAACACAGAGCTATATTTTCCGAGCACTAGGTTTCCAACACTGCATTCAAATGGGTATATCTTTCCTTTTCTCCTCTGCCTTTCGCTTCCCTTGTTTTCACAGCTATTTGTAACGCCTCCTCAGACAGCCATTTTGCATTTTTTGCATTTCTTTTTCTTGGATGGTCTTCATCGCTGCCTTCTGTGCAATGTCAGGAACCTCCATCCATAGTTCTTCAGGCACTCTGTCTAGCATATCGAATTCCTTGAAACTATTTGTCACTTTCACTGTATAATCATAAGGAGTTTGATTTAGGTCATACCTGAATGGTCTAGTGGTTTTCCCTACTTTCTTCAATTTAAGTCTGAATTTGGCAATAAAGAGTTCATGATCTGAGCCACAGTCAGATCCCAGGCTTGTCTTTGCTGACTGTATAGAGCTTCTCCATCTTTGGCTGCAAAGAATATAATCAATCTGATTTCAGTATTGACCATCTGGTGATGTCCATGTAGAGGCTTCTCTTGTGCTGTAGGAAGAGGGTGTTTGCTATGACCAGTGCATTCTCTTGGCAAAACTCTATTAGCTTTTGCCCTGCTTCATTCATACTCCAAGGCCAATTTGCCTGTTACTCCAGGTATTTCTTGAATTCTTACTTTTGCATTCCAGTCCCCTATTATGAAAAAGACATCCTTTTTGGGTGTCTGTTCTAGAAGGTCCTGTAGGTCTTCATAGAACCATTCAACTTCAGCATCTTCAGCATTACTCATCAGGGCATAGACTTGGATTACTGTGATATTGAGTGGTTTATCTTGGAAACAAACAGGGATCATTCTATCATTTTTGAGATTGCATCCAAGTACTGCATTTCGGACTCTTTTGTTGACCATGATGGCTACTCCATTTCTTCCAAGGGATTCTTGCCCACAGTAGTAGATATAATGGTCATCTGAGTTCAGTCCTCCCATTCCAGTCCATTTTAGTTCATTGCTTCCTAAAATGTTGACATTCACTCTTGCTGTCTCCTGTTTGACCAATTCCGTTTGCCTTGATTCATGGACCTAACATTCTAGGTTCGTATGCAATATTGCTCTTTACAGCATTGGACTTACTTCCATCACCAGTCAGGTCTATAACTGGGCATTGTTTTTCTTTGGCTCCATCTCTTCATTCCTTCTGGAGTTATTTCTCCACTGATCTCCAGTAGCATATTGGGCACCTACCAACTTGGGGAGTTCATCTTTCAGTGTCCTATTTTTTGCCTTTCATACTGTTCATGGGGTCCTCAAATCAAGAATACTGAAGTGGTTTGCCATTGCCTTCTCCAGTGGACCACATTTTGTCAGAACTCTCCACCATGACCAGTCCATTTTAGGTGGCCCTACACAGCATGACTCATTGAGTTAGACAAGGCTGTGGTCCATGTGGTCAGACTGGCTAGTTTCTGTGATTGTGTTATCTTACAAATAGCTGTGAAAAGAAGAGAAGTGATGGGCAAAGGAGAAAAGGAAAGATATAACCATTTGAATGCAGAGTTCCAAAGAATAACAAGAAGAGATAAGAAAGCCTTCCTCAGTGATCAATGCAAAGAAACAGAGGAAAACAATAGAATGGGAAAGACTAGAGATCTCTTCAAGAATATTAGAGATACCAAGGGAACATTTCATGCAAAAATGGGCTCAATAAAGGACAGAAATGGTATGGACCTAACAGAAGCAAAAGATATTAAGAAGAGGTGGCAAGAATACATGGAAGAACTGTACAAAAGAGAGCTTCACGATCCAGATAATCACGATGGTGTGATCACTCACCTAGAGCCAGACATCCTAGAATGTGAAGTCAAGTAGGCCTTAGGAACCATCACTACAAGCAAAGTTAGAGGAGGTGCTGGAATCCACTTGAGCTATTTCAAATCCTAAAGGATGATGCTGTGAAAGTGCTGCACTCAATATGTCACCAATTTGGAAAACTCAGCAGTGACCACAGGACTGGAAAAAGTCAGCTTTCATTCTAATCCCTAAGGAAAGGCAATGTCAAAGAATGCTCAAACTACTGCACAATTGCACTCATCTCACACACTAGCAAAGTAATGCTCAAAATTCTCCAAGCCAGGCTTCAGCAATATGTGAACTGTGAACTTCCAGATGTTCAAGCTGGTTTTAGAAAAGGCAGAGGAACAAGAGATCAAATTGCCAACATCTGCTGGATCATCAAAAAAGCAAGTTTCAGAAAAAAAAAAAAACAAACATTTATTTCTGCTTTATTGACTATGCCAAAGCCTTTGACTGTGTGGATCACAATAAACTGTGGAAAATTCTGAAGGAGATTGAAATAACAGACCACCTGACCTGCCTCTTGAGAAACCTATATGCAGGTCAGGAAACAACAGTTAGAACAGGACATGGAACAGACTGGTTCCAAATAGGAAAAGGAGTATATCAAGACTGTATATTGTCACCCTGCTTATTTAACTTATATGCAGAGTACATCATGAGAAATGCTGGATTGGATGAAGCACAAGCTGGAATGAAGATTGGCGGGAGAAATATCAATAACATCAGATATGCAGATGACACCACCCTTATGGCAGAAAGTGAAGAACTAAAGAGCCTCTTGATGAAAGTGAAAGAGGAGAGTGAAACAGTTGGCTTAAAGCTCAATGTTCAAAAAACTAAGATCATGGCATCCAGCCCCATCACTTCATGGAAAATAGATGGGGAAACAGTGGAAACAGTAACAGACTTTATTTTGGGGGCTCCAAAATCACTGCAGATGGTGATTGCAGCCATGAAATTTAAACAGTCTTACTTCTTAGAAAGAAGGTTATGACCAACCTAGACAGCAAATTAAAAAGCACAGACATTACTTTGTCAACACTACTTTGTCAACATTACTTTGTCAACAAAGGTCCATCTAGTCAAGGCTATAGTTTTTCCAGTAGTCATGTATGGATGTGAGAGTTGGAGTATAAAGAAAGCTGAATGCTGAAGAATTAATGATTTTGAACTGTGGTGTTGGAGAAGACTCTTGAGAATCCCTTGGACTGCAAGGAGGTCCAACCTAAAAGAGATCAGTCCTGAATATTCACTGGAAGGACTGATGCTGAAGCTGAAACTCCAGTACTTTGGCCACTGGATGTGAAGAACTGATTCATTTGAAAAGACCCTGATGCTGGGAATGATTGAAGGCAGGAGGTGACGGGGACCTCAGAGGATGAGATGATTGGATGGCATCACTGACTCAATGGATATGAGTTTTAATTAACTCTGGGAGTTGGTGATGGACAGGGAAGCCTGGCGTGTTGCAGTCCATGGGGTCACAAAGAGTCGGACACAACTGAGCGACTGAACTGACTGACTGACTGAGATCTCCAACTCTCACTAGAAAGTGTGTCAAGTACCAATCCTTTGTTCAGATGTTCTCATCCTTAGGGTAAATTTCCTTTCACAACTTTCTGGGATTTTCTCTTGATCGTTGATCTCTGTCAGGGCCACTTCCTTGCCAGAGAAACACTGAGCCTCAGAACAGAAGGCATCAGAATTGCAATCCCTCTCCTCCAAGGAGATTCCTTGGCTCCCTTGTAATGTCTCCTGTCCCCACCTCCTGAGTATTTGATTTCCACAACCAACAAGGGTGGGCAAACAGGGCCTCCATCAGGCCAACAGATCTCCAGTTACCGTCTTCCTCAAAGCAGTACCACTTGCCTTACATGTCTGATCCAAGAGGAGTTACTTAAAGGTGTTTTCCAACAGAGACCTCTGCCCCAAGGTAGTGTTAATAAACAAATGAGTGGAGTGTCCCTGCCATTAAATGATTAAGATTCCACACTTCCAATGCAAAGTGTTCAATCCCTGGATGGGGAACTAAGATCCTACACGCTACATGGCATAAAGAAGTAAATAAATAAATAACAGCAACAACAACAAACAAAAACAATGACTAAATGACCAAACAGACTCTCTCAGCTGTGTGTATGTGTGCATTTAATGCTGGAAATTCCCACTGAGTTGAACTGTTCATTACTGCATGCTCTTTAGTAAACTCATTTTATAAAACTGTTAGAAACCTCATTTTAGACCTAAAGTATTGACTTCTATAATAAAGAATTGTTGACAGGACAAGAAGAGCTTGAGTTTAGGTATGGCCAGTTGTTGTCCACCTTAAATGGAGCAGAAAACCTATTATATTAATGCACATTTGGAGTAAGCAGGTTTTTTAATAAATTGTTTGTGAATTAAGTGGGTTTTAATTGGAGAGGGGGAGTGATGTCCAGTATGATCGATCTTATTAAAAGGATAAATCTCTCATGCGTGAAGTTTTAATATTTCAGCCATGAGATTAGCACTGTTACATTGCAAATCTCATTTAAACTCTTTGCCGAAGGCTTGAATTAAAAATAATTTATGGTAATATAAAGTCATCATGGCCCCAAACCGATGATAGATAACTTTTAGTGGGTTTCAGATAATTGTTCTGAACCAACAAAATGGTTTCCAAGTCAAATTTGATACATTTGTTCAAGAAAATGTTTAGTGATGTGCTAATTACCTTCAGTAGTTTATTACTTTTAAAAAGTGTTAAAGTTAGTTATATGTAGAGAAGGAACTCCGATTCCTTTGTTGCAATGAATAATGTAAGGGTTTGTTTAAATTCATGCAGTCCTATTTATAAAAGAACACCTGGGTAGCTTTATTTTGAGCTTAGAACAAAACATAAAATTGTTGAGAACATGATATTTAAATTTACTCATTTACATTCTTAGGCAGATCAGCAGCAGTAAAATAATCTTGCCGAGGATGTAGAAACCTAGATCAGTGATGCTATAGCAAACCAGGAGCCTTCAATGCGGGGAAAGAGGAGACTGATAAGACATCAAGATATTCCTACTGATCCTGCTCCCCCCATGGAAATAAGGAGGGTCAGGTACTGACCTCCCTGTTAGCGATGGCAGGAAGGGAAGGACTGCTGACCGTGGGGACACGATTGTTACCCTGTTCTTTCTCTGTCACCCTCCTTTCATCCACTTCTAGCTCTTCCACACACATACACACACACACACATGCACACACAAACCTCTCTCTGTCGAAATCTCCTCCCAATGTTCTCTTTCCATATCTCTGGGAACAGTTGGTTTCATGGGCCACACCAGTCACAGAAGGCTCCCATCCACAGACCTGAATCAAGGAGAGGGTGGCTGAGAAGCTGCCTGGATAGCACTGGATAGCATTCCATTACCCACAGTGGAAAAGAGATGGATCACCACAGGAGGAAATCTGACATGTCCTCACACAAGGCTTCTTAACCCACAATATAATTTGGTCCTGCTCCTAGAGAAGCAGAGAAAATCCATGGGTAAAAAGTGGAAACCTAAATAAAAATCCTCACCAGAACATTCCAACTTCTGTTAAGTAATTTTTCTATGCACACACAACAATGTCTATATTTGGAGCAGATCACCAACCCAGCACTGACTACCCGACAGCCTCTGATGTCAGCTGTCAGAGTCAATTAAAATGCAGAAACTAAATATTGCTGTTCACTAGTAATGAGTCTTAGTACCCAAATCCATGTATATTTCTGCTGTTGTTACAAGATGTGGATGCCCAACGCTACCCATGTGTGTATGATGGAAAAACTAGAAGTAAAGGGAAATTCAAGTGAGTGAAAATAGGGGTAACTAAGGGCCCATCAGTTCTTTATTACCTGCATATACTACTTTTATTAATAAAAAAAAATCACTTCCTCTCCTCCTTAACTAAATAAATTTTTTAACAAATGCTGAATAAATTTTAGATTGAAGGACGACCAAATCACTGGCCAGGGTGGTAGCCCAAGGTGTAGTCAGAAACTAGGCTAGAAGTAAGGATGTGATGAGACTGAAAAAACCACCTTCCTTTGCTGACATCCACCTACTCTCTGGGATTTCCCCAGGGGTTCAGATGGTAACAAATCTGCCTGCAATGCAGGAGACCCAGGTTCGATCCCTGAGTTAGGAAGATCCTCTCCTGGAGAAGGAAATGGCAACCTACTTCGGTATTCTTGACTGGAGAGGTCCATGGACAGAGGAGCCTGGCGGGCTACAGTCCATGGGGTTACAAAGAGATATGACTGAGCATCTAACACTTTCAACTACTCTCTTGGTCTTTCAGGCTAGTGGCCACTCCCAAGTCATCTGAGGTCACAGCAACCTTACGTTACCTCGGACTCTCCCTCCACAACACTGGAGCCTCAAATCCAGGCCTGAGAGAGAGCTGCTGAAGGAGCTCGTGTTGGCTGGACAGCCATCTGGGGCCTGGCACATCACCATTTTCCCACCCCACCCTCATTCAAAGTTGGGGTGTCAGGCCGTCTTCCCCCTTCCCCAAACCCTAGAAAATGACTTGCCTTTTCCCTACTTCTACAGTCTCACTCACCACCAGTCATCCTACTTCCTAGGAATATTCATCTCTCCCCACTTAGGCTGCCACTTCCCCATGGTGTACCCTGAGAAGATTCACCTTTGGGTTTCACTTTGAACGTCACTATGCTCTGGGTCCTTGGAGGGCTACCATGAACACCCACCATGGACGTACAAGCAATGAGTTGGCAGCAGGCATTAAAAAAACCCATTCCCTGCTTCCTCAAACACATCTAGCCCACATAGGAGACAGGACCTCACACTGCCCCTCCATGTGTCCAGCCTGACACAGGGACCCGTACTGTTTCTGTCCCTGCCTCATATGGGCATTGACTTGCCCAGAATAATATCAGATCTGCTCATAAGAAACCATGAGGTTGAAACCCACATGCAAATGGCCATGAGTATCCTTCTGTGTCACCCAGGAAATGATGATTTTTAGCAGGGTAACTGGAGAAGGCAATGGCTCCCCACTCCAGTACTCTTGCCTGGAAAATCCCATGGACGGAGGGGCCTGGTAGGCTGCAGTCCATGGGGTCGCTAAGAGTCAGACATGACTGAGCGACTTCACTTTCACTTTTCACTTTCATGCATTGCAGAAGGAAATGGCAACCCACTCCAGGGTTCTTGCCTGGAGAATCCCAGGGACAGGGGAGCCTGGTGGGCAGCCGTCTATGGGGTTGCATAGAGTCGGACACGACTGAAGCGACTTAGCAGCAGTAGCATCAGCAGGGTAACAACAGCCACATTTCTGCTTCTGGAAATCCCCAGAAGTAAAACCCTCTTCTGACAGTTTACTGCCCTCATACAGAGCCTCACCAAAATTGAACCTACATAATGGTGTGTGGTTTGTAGTATTTAGATTTACCCCAAGAGACCCTAAAAGATTTTAAGATCATATTATACTAAAGGTTGATGATTTTTAATTAATGAAAACTCTATGGAATAATTTTTAACTAACACTCATGAGAATCAGACTCTACTTATGATGATAAATTATCATTTAAAATGCAAAGTGTGCAGACATACTAGGAAGTAACCACATTAATTACTCACTACAGCCATTAAAATGTTTCCTAGAGACGCTTCATGTGGTCTCCACCACCTGGGATGCCCTTCTGCTTTCTCCCTGATAATGAAGCCATCATTCCCTTCAAGTCCCAACTGAAGTTTTATTATTTACTAGAAGCCTTCTCTTTTTAGTCCCACATACCTGTGTAATAGTTGCTTCATAATTGTTTAAGTTCTTCTGGGGTTAATAGTATCTCCTTTTTGTTTTCTTTGTGGAACTTAGTAAAACAGCATGTATACAAAAGACCAAATACCCCACAGAATATGGGATACCATACCTACAAAAACTGATGGGCCAATGGGTAAATGACCAAGAAAGTCAATTCATAAATTAATCAGTCAGTGCATAAATACATAAATTTGGAAACCTGATCCAGAAAGTCATACCCTGAGGCTTAAGTTTGCCAAATAGTGTTATCCTTGCTAAAAGTATAGATTCGGATTTGGAGTAATGAGGTTTGAGTTCAGGCTATGTTTGGACATTTAACCGAACATTAGACAAATGATTTTACATGTCTTGGAAATAGTTTTTCTCATATTTTTTTTTAAAAGCACAGTACTAAATCAAATGAGAGAATGAATGAGTAAAGGCTTCATAAGTGATGTAAATGTGGGTAATCACCAACATTATATAAATAAAGAAGGAGGAAATTAAGCACAGAAAAAAATATCTGTGCAGCAAACTGGGTCAATCTAAAGATTCTGAAATATGCCATTAGAAATATAGTATTTGAACCGAACAAAGATATTGTTTAATATTCAGCATGTTTATATTCCCTAGCTTTATTTTATAATTGATAGCAAAGCTGTAAGTGGCCTGGGGATTGTTACATATCTCCCATTATTGCCTTGCTGTGGAGTAGCATAATCAAGTGGATACGGGGAAAATTTTTGGTCAAATATTTCTTTCTGTAGGAAAGATGCTGCTTTTTTCTAAGTACCTTTTAGCCATTGACTATTTTATAATCATTGGCATAAATATAAAAATGGTAAGCAATGTTTATTATTTGCACACAAGTGAGTCTGAATTGGGGGCTTTTACTGCCAGTCATTCCCAATGCAATCTCAAGAATGTAATAGGCAATCAGACAGTGATTTATCTGACCCATTATTGAGAAAGAACCAAGAAAAATCTAAACATCATTTGGCTCACTCGTGTGCACACTGCAAATGCAAAGCAGTGAATTATCTGAGCTTTGTCATGATTTTCTATGCTATAAACATATATAGTATTGGAGAATTTGCTTTTATTGCTGCCCTTAATTTTTCTTTGTTCAACCACAGGAAGAAATATCAAAGCAAAGCAAATATAATGGGGTTTCATAAAGAAAAGGTATCTAAAAATCAAGCCAATGGCTGCACTGGAAAAATAATTTTCTAGACTTTCTTAGGGTGAGATGTGTTGTTTCAATGTCACGACCGAATTCCAGCTAGGGTAATTACTTCAGTCTACACTGCCTGCAGGAAATGCCTCCTGTGGTTTGGGGTGGCCACTGGACTCTGTCACGTTGCTGAAACTATTGCTTAGTGGTCTTCTAAGCAGCTGCCACATGGTTACGTTTCAAGCGAAGATGAAGCAGGCTTGTGCATTGAGTGAGTTCTAAGTCCCAAAACAAACTCCAGATCACAAAATGTACTTATAATCATTTATTTTTATGGCCAACAGTTATGAAGTTCATTTGCCAAAAAAAAAAAAACAAGGCAGTGTTACACCATGAAAAAAATAAGCCACAAATGAATTGCTTTATTAGTTAGTATAGTAACTAAAATGCTTCTGGGCCTGTCTCATGGATTCATAACCTGGTGAGCAAAATGGACATATCTAAATAATGACACAAATAAATGCATAAAATATACACTGAGAAACTGATGAAAAGAGAAAGAGCAGAGATCAGTGAGAGCCCATGGTCGAAGGAGCTGACCAGGACTGGAGGGTCAGAGGAGTTTGAGTCAACACTGGAGAGTGAGAGAGAGTGGGGCCAAGGTAAGGGATGAAAAAAAGGGCAGGGAGGAACAGCATGTATAAAATCTTGCCAGTGAGTGCAAATGCTGTGCATTAAAGGCAACTGGGGCAGGCTCTGGGCAGAGGTGAAGGTGAGGGGTAGGAGAAGACCATCCCAAGCCTTGTAGAGTTAACACTGTTCCTGGGTTTTACCCTTAATTTTTAACGGGGAAGATTTCATAAATCAATTGTAAAATCAACTTTGTAGAATTCATATAATTTGTTCCATAATAACCATATATTTTATTACCTTACTTTTCATAGTTAAAGATTATTAATATTTAAGTAATTAAATCTCAGGCACTTAAATATTTAAATGATTAAATATTGACTCGCTAAAGATTGGGCGTTACATTGGGCACTTGGGTACATCATTTTGTTTTCTTCTCACAGCAACCACTGAGGCAGACATTTTTCCAATATGAGTATTGAGGAAACAGAGTGTGTAACCTGTCCAAGGCTCACAAGTAATAAGTGGCAGAGGAATAATTCATGCCATAGCCAGCCTGACTCCAGAGCCTTTTTATTGATCTGTTGGCCCACATTTGTACTCTGGCCCTGAATACTGAAGTAGTCTGTGGAACTATTTGATCATGGCTCCAAGGAAATATTAAAGAGTATCCCTCAGATCAGTGAGGGACTGTTAATGCTGCAATTTTAATTTTATAGTTTTCAGTGGGCATTGTTGTTGTTGTTTAGTCACTAAGTCATGTCCAATCTTTCTGACCCCATGGACTGCAGCACACCAGGCTTCCCTGTCCTTCACTATCTCCCCGAGTTTGCCCAGATTCATGTCAATTAAGTCAGTGATGTTATCTAACCATCTCATCCTCTGCCACCCTCTTCTCCTTTTGCCTTCAGTCTTTCCTAGCATCACAGACTTTTCCAAAGAGTTGGCTCTTCGCATCAGGTGGTCAAAGTATTGGAGCTTCAGCTTCAGCATCAGTCCTTCCAGTGATTTCCTTTAGGATTGACTGGTTTTATCTCCTTGCTGTCCAAGGGACTCTCAAGAGTCTTCTCCAACACCACAGTTCAAAAGCATCAATTCTTCAACACTAAGCCTTCTTTATGGTCTAACTCTTATATCGATACATGACTACTGGAGAAACCATAGCCTTGACTAGATGGACCTTTGTTGACAAAGTAATGTGTCTGCTTTTTAATATGCTGTCTAGGTTGGTCATAACTTTCCTTCCAAGGAGCAAACTTTTTTAAATTTCATGGCTGCAGTCACCATCCACAGTGACTTTGGAGCCCAAGAAAGCAAAATCTGTCACTGCTTCCATTGTTTCCCCATCTATTTGCCATGAAGTGATGAGACTAGATGCCATGATCTTTGGTTTTGAATGTTGAGTTTTAAGCCAGCATTTTCACTCTCCTCTTTCACCCTCATCAAGAGACTCTTTAGTTCCTCTTCACTTTCTGTCATTAGAGTGGTATCATCTGCATAACTGAGTTTCCCGATATTTAGTTATGCAAGCCCCTTTGCCACAACAAGCCTGTGATCCATGAAGGGTACAGTGGGCATCAGTTCAGCTCAGTTCAGTTCAGTCACTCAGTCGTGTCTGACTCTTTGCAACCCCATGAATCACAGCACGCCAGGCCTCCCTGTCCATCACCATCTCCCAGAGTTCACTCAAACTCACATCCATTGAATCAGTGGTGTCATCCAGCCATCTCATCCTCTGTCATCCCCTTTTCCTCCTGCCCCCAATCCCTCCCAGCATCAGAGTCTTTTCCAATGAGTCAACTCTTCGCATGAGGTGGCCAAAGTACTGGAGTTTCAGCTTTAGCATCATTCCTTCCAAAGAACACCCAGGGCTGTCAAGGCCAATTAAAATGTATCCCTAATTCTGGAGTTTTCTAGGAGGTAATTTTAGTGTTTAGGACCTAGTATAATTCAAGGATTGACCAGTGATATATGCATATCAAATCACCATGATGTGCATCAAATATGTATTTTAAATATATCTCATTTGTTAATTGTACCCCCAATAAAGCTGAAAAAAAGAGAATTGACCAGAGAAAATAAATTGGAATACCTTGAAATAAAACCCTGCAATTAGCAATAGTGGTAAACCTAGGATAGTTCAAACTTAGCTTCACGCACAGAAGCCAACCCTGATGCTCTCTATGACTGAAAATAGTTTGGTCATCTTCATTCTTTGGCTACCATATTGGACAACAAAGACATAGGGCACTTCCATCATCACAGAGAACTCAAGTGGGTCAGCACTGGTCTAGAGCCTGGTTCAAACTAGTAAGTTATTTAGAGTGTTTTCTTTAGACGAATTCCCTCTATACATCTGTTCCATTTCCCCCCTAGTTAACTCATCCCCATCATCATAGTAGTCTACAATATAGACTCTACATGATTCCCTCATCAACAGTAGGGGCTTTAATTCAGAGAAGTGAACCAGCAAGCTGGAAAACTCGACTTTCACCACAAGTTCTTTGTTTTGTAATGATCTGGGATTTTCATAGAAATTAGCCAATCAACCTTTGAAACCTCCCTTCTCATTCAGAGTTTTGTATTTCTTGATGCTATCCATGCTCTTTCCAACTTTACCATCAACCTAAAGGGCAAACACCAAGATGCCCTGGATCCCCCCACAGCAAATAGATGAACAGTGAGGAATCCTAGCTCTGACTGTCTATTTTTACTCCAATCACAGAAAAGAATGGAAACAGGGAGAGCAGTCTATAATAGAAGACATTATCCCTCCTAAAGGCATCACCTAAGGTCAAGAGGGAAGAGAAGGCAGAAAAATTAGGGAGGGCAGTTTATGGGAAGCCAGAGCCAGCTCCTACTGGCACGAGAGAGCCCACAGTTGAGTTGTCAGGAATTTTGCAAGCCCATTGTTAAACATAGCTGCTTTTTAAAAATAAATTGTATAAACTTACAATTAAGAAAATTACATTAAAAACAAAGTAATAAATGCATAAATTCATTCCTTTCTAATTATTTGGCTACATTTTTACTATCACTGATGCTCTCAAGGGGATTCCCTCATAGCTCAGTTGGTAAAGAATCTGCCTGCAGTGAAGGAGACGCCGCTTTGATTCCTGGGTCAGGAAGATCCCTTGGAGAAAGGATAGGCTACCCACTCCAGTATTCTTGGGCTTCCCTTGCGGCTCAGCTGGTAAAGAATCCACCTGCAGTGTGGGAGATCTGGGTTCAATCCCTGGTTGGGAAGATCCCCTGGAGAAGGGAAAGGCTACCCACTCCAGTATTCTACCTGGAGAATTCCATGGACTGTATAGTCTATGTACTCACAAAGAGTTGGACAAACTGAGCGATTTTCACTTTCACATGTTCTTGAGGTTATTTGTGCCTATTGCACATGTTTGATAGAAATATTATATAATACTTTGTTTCTGTACCTTTTCCCTCAATTCTGTGTCTAGTGATGTCATGTTGGTAGTTTGAAATTTTTCATAGTAGAAATTTATACCACAGAAGAAGGCAAATACAGTTAGTTGTTTGTTTGCTTTTTAACCTGGAAAGCCAATTGTTAAACATCCTGCAGACCAACATGCTCCTGCACAAGCCAAAACATAAAAATAAAAAAATAATGTGGACTATTAGAGATGTAAGACACTATCAAGGAAGAGCAAGAGAAAGGAATCAGACCAAAGAGGTATGAAGTTTCTGCTAACTATGGACCTCTACTCCTGAAGCTGCATTCTGACTAGTTCAGTTCAGTAACTCAGTTGTGTCCAATTATTTGAGACCCCATTGATCCCAGGCTTCCCTGTCCATCGCCAACTCCTAGAACTCACTCAAACTCCTGTCCATTGAGTTGATGATGCCATCCAACCATCTCATCTTCTGTCATCCCCTTCTCCTCCTGCCTTCAATCTTTCCCAGCATCAGAGTCTTTTCCAGTGAGCCAGTTATTTGCATCAGGTGGCCAAAGTATTGGAGCTTCAACTTCAGCATCAGTCCTTCCAATGAATATTTAGGCCACTTCTGAAGGAGCATCCCCCCGCCGCTCCCCAGTTAGAACTTCCCCTAAACCTTGAACCAGTCTGCTTCAGTGCTTTTCAAGGAGGAGATCTATCACTGGGCCTCCTTACAGCCAAACACCTGGCTTTTGGGGTCTCTGCCAATTACCTGCCATTTTGACTTGCCTTGACATGCTACCGCATCATTACTTAGCACAGTTGTGAACCCTGTTTCTGGCACAGCTACAGTGGTTGTTTTCCTCTACTATTTCATCCCTGGTTTAATCTCAGATTTTTTTTCTGATAATAAATTCTTGCTATTCCTATCCTGATCTTTCCAGGTGGTTCAGCAGTAAAGAAATCGCCTGCCTTGCAGAAGACTCAGGAGATGTGGATTCCATCCCTGGGTTGGGAATCCCCTAGAGTAGGAAATGGCAACCCACTCCAGTGTTCTTGCCTGGAAAATTCCATGGACAGAGGAGCCTAGCAGGCTACAGTACATGGGGTGGCAAGGACTGGACACAAACGAGGTGACCGAGCACATCCCTAGGCCAGTGGGAGCTTTGTCTTGCTGCACTCAGGTCCTGACAGACTGAGTGTCTGACCCTAACCTTTACTGTTTTGGATAGTCCTCTTGAGGCCCTTTCCTAATCTCTTTCCATTGCAGCTACCAAATTATAAAGTTTTTATGGAAGGCAAAGGAAGGTTGGCCTCAAAACAAAAACAAAATAAAACAAAACACCTTTAATGGCAGCTTACCAAAAGATTAACTTTCATGGTTACATTTAAGTTTGAAGAAAGTATTTTTATGAAAATAGAATGACATTTTCAAAGGGCTTAGAAGAAATTAACTGTTATAAGTTTTAAACAACTTAGTCTAAGCATAAACAGCGGAAATGAATATATGTATTGTATTAAAGGCAATTCACAAAAGATTAAATTAAAGAGATGCATAATACAGAAGCCAACAGGAACAAACTCACTTAGCTCTTGACACAAATTATTAAGCATCATCTCTTTCTTGTGACCTGATCTGTACACTGTCATGGATCAAGGGAGATTAGCCACGTGGCTAGAGTGAGGAATTAGATGTTCTTGTTCTGAAGGATACCACCAAAGCAGAGCACATCACTCACATGTAATTATAATGGTTACAATGAGAAGCCCTTGGACTAACAAGGAAAATCAGGTAATATAAGAAGTCACTATTTTAAATCAATATCCCAAGTTGAGAAAAGGGAGGAAAATTTTAGGAAAACAACTGTAAATAATTCAAGTACAGAAAACAATTAAGCAATTGCATTAACAGCTTATTGATGAGAAAATAATATTGGACTAAAGTTTTATTATTTTTCCCCATTGTATGATCCAAAAAATTGACTTTTATTTCTCTTCTTATTTTCCTTACTTATAAACTGTTTATAAAATAATAAATTAGCTAAATAAAAAGATATTTTTCTGCAGTCTTTCAAATTATTTATATTAGAATTTCTATAGAACTAGGACTTGGGAACTTTTTAAGGTACACTTTTTGATTCTAAACACTTAACACTTCCTGTTGTGTGACAGTAGCAATAATTTACTGTATATAATACCTTGCATTAGCCAACAAGCTAAAGAAATATGTCATAGCTTCAGCCTTGACATAGTGAAAGCACAGTCATAAAAAGATAAAAGGAGTATTGCAGTAGCCTTAAGTATTTAACTTTTAGAAAGCATTGGTTTTGTATGTCTGTACCTGCCAAGTGATGCTGCTGTCTTTCAATATTGATTGGAGCCATAACATTGATAACAGTCATTATGTATAGCTGCCTACAGTATGTATTGCATATTATTAAATAAAAAGTCAATATTGTTTTTATTCTTGTTGGGTTCCCTTTGCCTAACTTGGAGCACCATCCAAAGAACAGATATTTCATGCTTTGCAATATTTTTGTCTTCATTTTAAAATAATCCCTTGCACATATGCTATCTATGCCTCTATAAGAATGTGCTTTAACCAAAGTAACTTCATGGACAGGACCCCCATCTGCCTTCAGTCTGGTATGTTGATAACACTCCGCCTCTTCCATGGATGGTTATACATGTGGATCTCCACTCCCTCCAAACTGTGTACATTCTTACAAATATCTGAAACTAAGAATAATCTTGAATTTAAGCTTCAAGATATAATTTAATATTGATCCATAAAGATAATAAATGAGAAAAGGCAGTGCCCATTGAAAATTAAGATATTAAGATTTATGTGAGTCTATCTACACACTAAAAGAAACTTTTTTCCTCCCTTTTTCTCACAGTCTGTAACACTAATCAATTTTTCAAAGATCAGCAATTAACTTAGTGTAATTGTTTTTTATTTATAACATTCTTTGTTTCAAAGGGGGTTTAGAAAGCATACAAAGATGTGTAGACAGCAATAATGATATTAGAACAAAGGTTAAGTTAAAGTTAAGACTTCTTGTTGGGAGACTTCCCTATAGCTCAGATGGTAAAGAATCTGCCTGCAATGCAGGAGACCTGGGTATGATCCTTCGGTCAGGAAGATCCCCTGAAGAAGGAAATGGCAACCCACTCCAGTGTTCTTGCCTGGAGAATTCCATGAACAGAGGAGCCTGGTAGGCTACAGTCAGTCCATGGGGTCTCAAAGAGTCAGACACAACTGAGTGACTAGCACACAAAGTAAGTTAATAAATAAAGGGGAAAACAAGAATAAGAAAATAGTACATATGTCATAATCAATTTAGTGCATCAGAGTTTAATAATCTGGAATAGACTTGAGATGACGTTAAGGTAAGAAGGGTCAGGGAAGCAATGGGTGAATGAGTCACTGTGTGTGCAGAATGTGGTGAGTATGTTTGGTGTTCGATTTTCTGCTCCTTCCCCCTTCATAAATCTTCTCTACAATGGCAGATCCTCAAGGCTAGACATATAGTCAGTCCTTCGATATCTGCAGAATGTCTATACTGTGCCCCAGGACCATGTAAGAGTGACTCAGTAACGATGCAACACGATTTCACTTTCCATTCTGGCTGTTTCTGTTTCCTTTTGTTTCTTTTCTCCTCTGGATGGTTTCTGCCCATTTTACCTAATCATTATTATGTGAACTAGAATCAGCGATCCCCGGCCTCTTTGGCACCAGGGACTGGTTTTATGGAAGACAATTTTTGCGTGGACTTGGGGGCGGGGATGGTTTCGGGATGATTCAAGTGTGTTACATTTATCATGCAGTTTATTTCTATGATTATTACATCAGATTCACCTCAGATCACCAGGCATTAGATCCTGGAGGTTGGGGACCCCTGAAAAGGACAAAATCCACTATTATCACAGCACATACATTACATCAGATAGAAAACAAACCAAAAAAAAGTTTGCTGTAAATCTTACAGTGAAACCACTGAAGAAATAGTTCCCTCTCTAGAACACCCTGCCATTGCATATCACTCTAAAGAGATAGCATTTTCTTAATATTAGGAAAGTCATGTAGATTTCTACTCTCTCCCCTTTAAGTTCAAAAGGAACTCTCTCCTATAAGTTTATATTTTATGTATAAATAAATACATAAGTGTTTATATACATATGTACATATATTTTTGTTTTCTTTTTCTCATTTCCCCATCAGGACTTCTGAAGTATAAAAATCAAATACTATTTCAAAGAAAGAATTCTTGACAGCAGCATATTCACTAGCTTTCTTAATGTCACCTCTAGCTTTTCCATTTCTTGAATTTTAATGGTGTCTGTGCTATAAAATATGGGATTTTTCAAAAGAGTACAAAATAATGCATTACTCTCCAAGAATTGTCACTGCCTTGGCCATTTTTCTTTCCATCATCTTAGGAATGCATGAGAAGTCTTTTTACCCACAGGAATTTCCCTACCTGCTACCTGAAATAAGGTAATTAAGGGTTAGGTTCTCCTAGGAGCACATTGAAGGATTTTTAAATTCTTTGAAAATTGGTTTCACACTCAGTCCTCAGATTTAGTCCCTCTTTCCTTTTGCCCCCTTCAGGAGGCTATCTTGAGTTCATTTCAATGAAGTCCCTGAAATCTTGGGCCATTTTTAAAATTACATTCAGGGGAGCTGGTCAGAGTCCTATTTTAAGAAACTTTTATAAGAGGAAAAAAAAACACTGTATTATCTTTACCAAGAAGAGATTTAAAAATGAGCTACTTTTCAATGAAATAATAGGGGAGGAAGGCCTAGAATATAAAATGGTTTTTGTTGCGTTGCCTGGACGTAAATAGCCTGAGCATCCAGTTTTGTTTGTTTATAATATAGTGAGTGGCCAGAAGATGTATGAGCATCTTTCAGGATAGATGGAAACACAATAAAGAAACTCATTAAGCTGTTTTAGCCATTTTCTGGTGTTAGCTGAACAGATTCTCAAAGATCAAACTAGAGAAACCATTTTATTTGTTCTTAGTTCCTAAAAAAAGCTTTCCATAGCCCTGCCAGTGACTCTAGCTGTGTCTGTGTCTGCAAACTGGTTTTGTTGTTTTATCTCAGTTTGGTTACTTAAAAAAAAAACAAAAACAAAACCTTAAAATCCTTTCTAAACTTTCCTGTTTGCTTTGCATGACCTAACATCACAAAAAGGCAGCCACTCATACGTCCAACTACTGAGCTTCAAAATGCATTCTTAGATAATAAAAAACTTTAAAAAGATAATTGAAAAGTGGGGGAAAAAAACAATTTTATAGATCCAAAATAGCTTAAAAAACTGGAAATATGAAAATAGCCATATGAGGTAGTTCACATCAGATTAAATAGCTGTGAGTCAAAGTTCAATTCATACAACATATTGTAACCATATCAGAGAGGACATAGTTTTCATTCAAAAACTGCTCAAATCTTCTTGTTATAGGTTTTATTAAGACAAGGTAGTAGTGTTTCGTTTTGTAAAAAATGCTGTGAATTGTAGCATTAAAAATTTTTTGTCCTTGCTTTTATTTTTCTTCTCCTTCTTTACATCTCCCTTCCTCCCTCTTTCCTTGCATCCCTTCCACCTTTTACATCTCTGACTATTTCAATGCATCTGCAGGATTCCATCCCAACCTTTCTTCAGAGAGGGGAAGAGGTCCACTTTTGAACAGTACACAGGCTTAATGTTTTAAGAAAAAGGCCCAATCATTGGTGATGGCCTCAAAATGTACTTTCTCCCCTCAGGCCTGTGCATTCTCACTGCAGGAACAGCTGTTACACAGAGCACTTTTCCAGTAAGGTACCTAAAAGATGCCAGTGCC
Organism: Oryx dammah; assembly: GCF_014754425.2. NCBI lineage: Eukaryota > Metazoa > Chordata > Mammalia > Artiodactyla > Bovidae > Oryx > Oryx dammah. The sequence continues at coordinate 49,230,693 of NW_024070186.1, forward strand.
TTTTTAACCAGCACCTGTACAAATGAGCAAAATTTGGAGCTGAAGACTGGTGACCTGATGAAAATATTTTTGACATATTTACAGTATACTTAACCCCATATGGGTCCAGGAGAAGCAGATTTTCTAAATGGCCTACCTTATTTTCAGAAAACACAGACAGCACCCAAGTGACTTAGCATGACCACCGTGGCGCCATTTTGGCCTCAGCAATATCTCCAGTCTGGATAGGGGGGAAATAAAATTCTTTTAGTTTCTGGCAACATGCCCCATAGAGAGTTAGAAGAGAATTTTTGCGTTAACCTTTTCTTTTACTTACATATAAGGTGCAGGTGTAGATGATTTGATGAAAAGAAAAGGGAAATACGGTCTGGGTAAACATTTACATTTTAATTTTCTCTTAATTTCTTGAGGCCCATTATGTGTTTATCAAGGCGTGTAACAGCTTTAAGTTAACAATGCAACAATGCATCGTTAAATGTACACCAGATGTTCCTTTTCTGGCACCTATTACTGAAAGCCCTCAACTTGCCTGTCAAGGAGAGGGAAAAAAATGTGTGTTCTCCTTTAATAACGAACACTAACCCATCAAAACAAGAAGCAATAACAGAAAGGCTCTGACACATTGCTTTGATAAAATACTGCCTGGAAACTCATTAGTGTAACAGACTGCAGATGAACCAGCATACCCACTCCTCAGCCATATTCTTGAGGAGCTGAGTAATAAAGACGCTCAGCAGAAGGTTAAGCCTAAGAATTGAACCGCTGATGGGGTTTCAAATGATGGGCACATGGTGCCCTTGTGAATTACAAATAGAGAGGACTTAGGAGCTAGATGCAATTGACAGCGATGAGTATGCACAAGCCCATTCAGAAAATGGGTAATGTGTGTTTTAGAGATCATAAAGTACAATGTTACGAAGAAAGTTGGAGCAGATGGCTAGAGGGGCATAAATGTTCTAAAATGTGGAGGTTTTTTTAAGGATCTTTTTATGGAAGATATGCAGTTGGATCTTGGAATGCATTGAAAGTGGGGGAGTTATAACTAGTTCTTTGCTTTTTCATGTCTGATTAATTTACCTCCCGGAGAGAAGTTACTTAAGTGGGCTTTCATAGATCCACCGTAGCAAACCTTGTGAAAAGATGGCACATTTCCCCTGTGGTTGATAGATTTGTGGATATTTCTATATATCAAATCTCAGCCTGGAAAACTGGGGTAAGGGGGAGGTGGAGAAGGGAAGTGGATGGAAATAAATGCACAAGTGAAACGTGCTGTTCTTTCATTGAACCAAATTAATTGAGACACATTGGCTTTCCTGTTTTGTAGGCAATTATAATGAATTTTGGATTGCAAATGTCTTCTAAGTAAAGTAGAACTGAAATCTCTTAAAATGCTGAAATATTCCATACAGCTTGCTTTCTATGAGGGAAAGCATTCCCTTTTACCCAAACTGAAAAACTTGGAGTTTATTCAGGGAGAAAGAAAATCAGAAATAATAAAGTTAAAAGGAGCTGTAAAATTGCTTTGAAATATGTAAAGCACTCATTTCAAGGCTGAAGGTTTGCCCAGCTACAATTTATGGATAAAGTTCAGAGCTCTAAGATGTTACAGCATGAAAGTGGTACTGGCAGTGGAATATTTGGGATTTCACTTCTCTTCTTCTTTAGTTCTGTCCTCCTCTTTTCCTCTATAAATGAAAACAAAGTGCATCAAAGTTCCTTTAACATTGTATTAGTGAATCGAAACTCTGAGCTCCACAATGAAATGCAGAAATCCTCTGTTGGGCAATATCCAAAGGTCGTTTATCCAGCCTTTCAAAGTGCTATTTAGTTTGTGCCAGGTAATGCTGGGCCCTCTATGAAAGGAATCCAGGAATTGAGTTGGTGATAACAGGAATCGTGCCACCCACAGGACCATTGGGCATGAGGCATGATGGCATGCTTAATGATAAGTTATATCCTCCCACAAAGGAATTTCTGAACCTGCCATTTGAGAGCCATCCTTTTGAGCTATGATTCCTGTAATTGAGAAAATGAAGCTCTGCCTCCCACTGAGTGATCTGTTGAGTCTTTCAGTGCTGAGGTGAAAATAAAGAAATGAATACAAATAGTGCAGGTTACAAGTATAGCTGTTTCTGTAAAAAAATTAATAAAAGCAGCTGACCCAGGTGTTTCGAATCATTTCCAAATTCTGTTGGTCTGAATGAAGTTGAAGGACTATTATTCTGAGCACTAGGAACTAGAATGCTAAAAGAATTGCCTTGAATAAAATTGAATCCTGAGTATGATATATGTGTGTATGTGTGTGTGTGTGTATTCCTCTGTAGGAATATATATAGCTCACATACATACAGAAGAAGCATAAGTGAACAAATTGATGAATAAACTGAACACATCCAAGAAACCACCAACTAGATCTAGAAAGAGAACACTACTAAGGTATCCATTACTCTGACTTATATCATCACAATAGATTAGTTTTGGTTTTGAGTTTTATATTACTAACATCATGCATTGTATTTTGATGTACATGTATCTGAACTCTTTGACTCCATGTTATGTTCAAGAGATTCCTCCAGGTAATAGCTTTTATTTTCATTGCTGTAAAGTTCCCATCAAATGAATATATTATAATCTATCTATTCTAATATTTAAGGATATTTGGGCTGGCCTTAGTATTAAGGTATTATGAACAATGCTTCAAGAGCACTCTTACATATACTGGAATTGCTAGGAGTAGAAGGGCTCAGTGACAGAATACGCACACGCTCAGCTTTAGTAGATAACACTATACCATTTTCCCATGTGTGCAGCAGTACACAGTTCCACCATCAGTATATGAATATCTGTTACTCAACATCAGTGTATGATCCATCTGCTTAAGTTTTAGCTATTCTGATAGGTAGGTGTGTAACATTGCTCATTGACTTAATCTGCTTATGATTGATGCAGTTGAGTATCATTTTTTGTGTTTACTGGCAATTTGAATATTCTCTCTTATGTAATCCCTCTTTAATTTTCTGACCAATTTTAAAAATTGCATTGTCTTTTTCTTACTGACATATAGGAATTCATTATACTAAATATATTCTACATGTGTGTCCTTATTTATATGTACTACAAATACCTTTTCTTATTATGTAGGTTGCTATTTAACTTTTTAAATGTGTCTCTGATGAAAAAACATTACTAATTTTAACAAGGTCATTTTTTCACATATAGTGTTTTTGGTGTCCTTTTCAAGAAATCTTTGCCTCCTCAAGATCATAAAGATATCCTCCTGTCTTATTATCCTGCTTGATAATATGTTTATATTATAAATGCTTGATAATATGTTTATATGTGATATAAAGCTTTAACATTTTACTTTCATATTTAAACTAGTAATCCATCTGGAATTGATATTTGTAGACGACAGAGACATTTTTCTCGTATAGATATTCAATGTGCCCAATATTGCTGACAAGATTATGTTTTGTATACTGCTAGGCAGTACTTCTCTAAATGCTTGTATATGATTAATTACAGAGTGTTGTGTATGAAAAATTTTAGTGATAATTTATTGTCCTTCAATAAGGATTTACTTTTCTTCTGGGAGTTATTTGAAGAGGAGTCATTTACTTTTCAAACAAGGACTGAGCCTACTTAAAGCTGAGCTCCATCCTTTGATCAATTTCCATTTGACCCTTAATCATGGGGGATAGCCCCTTCAAGCGTCCAGCTGGATGTCTGCAGTGCTTAGCAGGGTTCCTCATTCTTGGTTAGGCCTGAACTGCAAATTTCTGTGCCCTCAGTCTCATTAGCCTTCCAAAATTCTGCTTGCCTTCTCCACCTCTCGGCTGTCACATTAAAATTGCCAAATGCTTTGCCAAACATCACACTCATCTCTCTAATCTTTCTTTCTCTCTGGGATCATAGCCTCTCCAATTCTTTTTTTCCAAATCAATTTTTCAATCTTTATTTTTCCTTCAATTTTTCTACTTTATCACACTGGTAGGGCTCAACTTTTGCAAATCAGCCTGCCAGAAGTCTCCAACATATTTTAATTAAAAAATGTTTTTTAAACCTTCAGATTTTATCAGGCTTAACCAAATCAAAAACTAAAAATTATACTTTGATTTGTATTAAAGAATTAAATGCTAATCTTTCTCTGAATTTTGACAAAATTTGTCTAAATACAACCAGTAAAAAGTTAAAGCAATGACCTTTATTTTTTTAATAACTTCAGCAGATGTACTTTGGTTATTAACATGTGACAAATATTCCTCCAGGAATTGTGGCTGCAGTAGTGCACAAGAGGGTTCCATCTCTCACATAGCTTAAGATTTTCCAACTCTAGTGAGCTGAAAAGTCCATATGGTTTTAGCAGAGAAATGGCTGTTGCTGCAGCTGCTGCTGCTGCTAGGTCACTTCAGTCGTGTCTGACTCTGTGTGACCCCATAGACGGCAGCCCACCAGACTCCCCCATCCCTGGGATTCTCCAGGCAAGAACACTGGAGTGGGTTGCCATTTCCTTCTCCAATGCATGGAAGTGAAAAGTGAAAGTGAAGTCGCTCAGCCGTGTCCAACTCTTAGCGACCCCGTGGACTTCAGCCCACCAGGCTCCTCTGTCCATGGGATTTTCCAGGCAAGAGTACTGGAGTGGGGTGCCATTGCCTTCTCCGGAAATGGCTGTTACAAGGAGGGAAATATAACGGAATCCATCTTTCCTTCATTGTGTTAGTCAGTCTCAGCTTGGAACCAACTACTAGTAACTGTAAAATCACCCTCCCATCTTTTCAGAATAGGCATAGTGTGGAGGTGCCTAAATGGGTCACATACAGGCCCAAAGCAGAAAGGTGATGACCCCATTTGCAGTGAAAAACTCTGACTTGATTAGAAGGGGAGGAAAAAAAGATGGAAAAAAAAATAGAACATTTTGTTGACCATATTATCAAGCAGAAAAATTTAACAAAATCAATTGAACCTAATTCTATACTTAGGGTGAACTTTAAATAATTAAACCTATAGAAGCAGGCTTACTATTATAAGAAAAACTACATCAAGAGGAAATGATGCCCTGACAGGCAACATGCAAAAAGACTAGTATGTGCCCCACATTAAAGGTTAAGCCAAAACTTAATACAGCAGCTAAAGAAATCTGGGCCAGACCAGGAAACCATTAGAAATTAACATCACCCCCACCATACAACTGGGGGCTTCCCTGTTGGCTCAGGGCTTCCCTGGTGGCTCAGATGGTAAAGCATCTGCCTGCAATGCGGGAGACCTGGGTTCGATTCCTGGGTCAGGAAGATCCCCTGGAGAATGGCTCAGACAGTAAAGAATCTGCCTACAAGGCAGGGGACCCGGGTTTGAACCCTGGGTCAAGAAGATGCCCTGGCAGAGGACATGACTACCCACTCCAGTATTCTTGCCTGGAGAAGTCCATGGACAGAGGAGCCTGGTGGGCTGCAGTCCATGGAGCTGCAAAGAGTTGAACAAAACTGAGCAACAAACACTTTCACTTTCACACCATACAATTATGGTGTGAAATATTGACAAGGAAAGCCCGATACAATTATACTTACTTAAATCAGTTCGGTTCAGTCGCTCAGTAATGTCCACCTCTTTGCGACCCCATGGACTGCAGCATGCCATGCCAGACTTCTCTGTCCATCACCAACATCCAGAGCTCACTCAAACTCATGTCCATTGAGTCGGTGATGCCATCCAACCATCTCATCCTCTGTCATCCCCTCTCCTCCCACCTTCAGTCATTCCCAGCATCAGGGTCTTTTCAAATGAGTCAGTTCTTTGCATCACGTGACCAAAGTATTAGAGTTTCAGCTTCAGCATCAGTCCTTCCAATGAATATACAGGACTGATTTCCTTTGGGATGGACTGGTTTGATCTCCTTGCAGTCCAAGGGACTCTCAAGAGTTTTTTCCAACACCACAGTTCAAAAGCATCAATTATTCAGTGCTCAGCTTTCTTTATAGTCCAACTCTCACATCCATGCTAGACAGAACTTTGTTGGCAAGGTAATGTCTCTACTTTTTAATATGCTCTCTAGATTTGTCATAGCTTTTCTTCCAAGGAACAAGCGTTCTTTAATTTCATGGCTACAGTCACCATCTGCAGTGATTTGGGAGCCTAAAAAAATAAAGTCTCTCACTGTTTCCATTATTTCCCCATCTATTTTTCGTGTAGTGATGGGACCAGATGCCATGATCTTAATTTTCTGAATGTTGAGCTTTAAGTCAATGTTTTCAGTCTCCTCTTTCACTTTCATTAAGAGGCTCTTTAGTTCCTCTTCACTTTCTGCCATAAGGGTGGTGTCATCTGCATATCTGAGGTTATTGATATTTCTCCTGGCAATCTTGATTCCAGCTTGCACTTCATCCAGTCCAGCATTTCACATGATGTACTCTGTATATAAGTTAAATAAGCAGAGTGACATTATACAGCTTTGACGTACTCCATTCCCAATTTGGAACCAGTCTGTTGTTCCATGTCCAGTTCTAACTGTTGCTTCCTGACCTGCATACAGATTTCTCAGGAGGCAGGTCAGGTGGTCTGGTATTCCTATCTCTAAGAATTTTCCACAGTTTGTTGTGATCCACACAAAGGCTTTGACATAGTCAATAAAGCAGAAGTAGATTTTTTTCTGGAACTCTCTTGCTTTTTCTATGATCCAACAGATGTTGGCAATTTGATCTCTGGTTCCTCTGCCTTTTCTAAATCCAGTTTGAACATCTGGAAGTTCACAGTTCATGTACTGTTGAAGCCTGGCTTAGAGAATTTTATGCATTTCTTTGTTAGCATGTGCTACTGCTGCTGCTGCTGCTAAGTCGCTTCAGTTGTGTCTGACTCTGTGCGACCCCGTAGACAGCAGCCCACCAGGCTCCCCCATCCCTGGGATTCTCCAGGCAAGAACACTGGAGTGGGTTGCCATTTCCTTCTCCAATGCATGAAGGTGAAAAGAGAAAGTGAAGATGCTCAGCCGTGTCTGACTCTTAGCGACCCCATGGACTGCAGCCTACCAGGCTCCTCCGTCCATGGGATTTTCCAGGCAAGAGTACTGGAGTGGGGTGCCATTGCCTTTTGAATGCAATTGTGCAGTAGTTTGAACATTCTTTGGCATTGCCTTTCTTTGGGATTGGAATGAAAATTGACCGTTTGCAGTCCTGTAGCCACTGCTGAGTTTTCCAAATTTGCTGGCATATTGAGTGCAATGCTTTCACAGCATCATCTTTTAGGATTTCAAATAGGTCATCTAGAATTCCATCACCTCCACTGGCTTTATTCATAGTGATACTTCCTAAGGCCCCCTTGACTTTGCATTCCAGGATGTCTGGCTCTAAGTTTGTGATCACACCATTGTGGTTATGAAACATTTAAGAAGGTGGCAGAGTAGAAGGGCATGCATTCATCTCCTGCAAGAACTCCAAAATTACAGCTCGCTGCAGAACAACCATGGACAGCAGAACGTTGGATTCCACCAAAAAAAGATACTGCATGTCCAAGGACAAAGGAGAAGCCCCAGCAAGATGGTAGGAGGGGCAAAATCTCATTTAGAATCAAAACCCATACATGCCAGAGACACTCAGAGGGCTCAAACAAAACCTTGTGCACACCAGGAAACCCCACAGAGACTGAGCCAGCCCTGCCTTTGAGTGCTTGGGTGTCTCCTGCGGAGGTACGGGTCAGCAGTGGCCTGCTGCAGGGGCAGGGGCTCTGGGTGCAGCAGACCTGGGTATGGCATAAGCCCTCTTGAAGGAGGTCACCATTAACCCACCATGGAGCCACCAGGGCTGGCTTATACAGGACTGGGGAAACAGACTCGTGGAGGGCACAAACAAAACCTTCTGCACACCAGGACTCAGGAGAAAGGAGCAGTGACCCTACAAGAAACTGACCCAGACTTGCACGTAACTGTCCAGGAGTCCCCGGCAGAGGTGGTGGGTTGATGGTGGCCTGCTGCAGGGTCAAGGGCACTGAGTGCCCTTTTGAAGGAGGTTGCCATTATCTTCATTTCCTCCACCACAGTTTGGCCTCGGGTCAAACAACAGGGAGGGAACACAGCTCTGCCCATCAACAGAAAATTGGATTAAAGATTTACTGAGCACCACCCATCAGAACAAGACCCAGCTGTCATAAATAATTTACTTATGTAAATAATTCTACTTATATCTACTTGTAAATAATTATTGTGTTGGGAGTTAACTTTGTATTTTTTTCTTCCATAAATTATTTTTTATTCTCAATGACATCTTTTTATTCTGTTCATAAAATCTCAAGTTAAAGAACCACTCCAACACATTATTATTAACTAACACACCAGCAGTTGTTAACTTGAAATCTGCAGACCCCCTTTAATAGCTATGGGGTTCCCTTGTGTCTCAGATGGTAAAGAATCTGCCTGCAATGTTCAATCCCTGGGTTGGGAAGATCCCCTAGAGAAGGGAAAGGCTACCCATCCCAGTATTCTGGCCTGGAGAACTCCATGGGCTGTATAGTCCATGGGGTTGCAAAGAGTCAGACACAACTGAGTGACTTTCACTTAATAGCCATGGCAAGTTAAAATCTTATATTAAATTTTGTGTAGATATGTGATTAAGTATTTTCCTGGGGAGAAGGTTTAAAGCTTTTACGTGTTTCTTGGATGAGTCCATAATCCCCCAAAATTTAAGGACCACTATTATTCCATCAGTATGTGAATTGAGTTGCCCACAGTGAATGAAACAGGGAAAGTAATTTCTTTACAGAACCCTGCATTCACAAGGTTTACATTTAAGAGATTGCACAGAGCTTTACCATGGAATATGATAACATACACCATACTAAATCTCACTGGAACTATTATTTCAATCAAGCCACCTCAAATAGCCTGCTATTGTGGCAGTTTTTTGTTTTTGTTTTGTTTTAATAAACTTGGGTTCTTTTCCTGTCTTATATCAGCAACTTTGGTTTACTGAAAAAAAAAAATCAAGATTGGGATACTGTTATTATAAAGGAAAATTAAGACTTCTTCCAGTAGAATTGTTACCTATAAAAATTGTTCTTTCACTGAATTAATATTGTAAAATGGTCATACTACCCAAAGCAATCTACAGATTTAATGTGATCTCTATCAAATTACCCATGAGATTTTTCACAGAACTAGAACAAATAATCCTAAAATTTGTATGGAATCATAAACAACCCAGAATTGCCAAAGCAATCCTGAGGGAAAAAGAACAAAGCTGGAGACATAATCCTCCCAGTTTTCAGACAATAATACAAAGGTACAATAATCAAAACCATGTGTTATTGTCTTAAAGACAGACATATGGATCAATGGAACAGAACAGAGAGCTCAGAAATAAACCCACACACCTATGGTCAATTAACCTTTGACAATGCAAGCAAAAATACACAATAGAGAAAAGACAATCTCTTCAGCAGATGTGCTGGGAAAGCTGGACAGCCATGTGTAAATCAATGAAGTTAGAACACACCCTCACACTGCACACAAAAATAAAATCAAAATGGCTTCAAGACTTAAATATAAGACATGACACCCTAAATATAAGACATGACACCCTAAAAATCCTAGAAGAGAACATGGGCAAAACATTCTCTGACATAAATCATACCAATTACTTTTAGGTCAGTCTCCCAAAGCAATAGAAATAAAAGCAAAAATAAACAGATGGGACCTAATTAAACTTATAAACTTTTTCAGAGCAAAGGAAACCATAAACAAAACAAAAAGACAACTTATAGATGGGGAGGAAAATTTGCAAATGATGTGAATGACTAGGGCTTAATTTCCAAAATATACAAACATCTCATATAACTCAATTTTAAAAACCCAAACAACCCAACTGAAAAATAAGCAGAAGACCTAAATAGACATTTCTCCAAAGAAGACATACAGGTGACCAACAGGCATATGCAAAGATCTCAACATTGCCAAATATTTGAGAAATGCAAGTTAAAACGACTATGGGATATCACCTCACACTGGTCAGAATGGCCATCATTAAAAAGGATGGAGAAGATGTGGAGAAAAGGGAACCCCTGCTACACTATTGGTGGGAATGTAAATTGGTGCAGCTTCTATGAAAAACAGCATGGAGGTTCCTTAAAAAACAAGAGTTGCCATATTATCCAGAAATCCTGGGGAAACTACTATTCAAAAAAATACATGCACCCCAGTGTTTATAGCTGCACTATTTGCAATAGCCAAGACATGAAAGTAACCTAAATGTCTACTGAGAGATAAATGGATAAAGAAGATGCAGTATACATACATACTGGAAGAGCCATAAAACAGAATGAAATAATGCCATTTGCAGTAACATGGATAGACCTAAAGATTATCATAATAAGTGAACTAAGTGAGAAAGATAAAGACAAATACCATAAAGTGTCACTTACATGTGAAATCTAAAATATGACACAAATTAACCTATTTATGAAACAGAATCAGGCTCACATAGACATAGAAAACAAGCTTACTGTTACCAAAGGGGGAAGGGGATGGAGAAGAGATAAATTACAAGATTAGCAGATACAAGCTACTATATATAAAATAAATAAACATAGTGTTCTTTTGTGTAGCACAAAGTATATTCAGTATCTTATAATAACCATAAATGGAAAAGAATATGAAAAAGAATGTGTACATATATGTATAACTAAATCACGGTGCTGTACACCAGAAACTAACACAACATTGTAAATCAACTATACATAAATTTAAAAAAAAATTCTAATACACAACTTTAAAAAATTGTTCTCCACTAATAATTTTTAAAATAATAATGAACTGTAGTCTTATTTTTAATTTTTATTGGAGTATAGTTGCTTTACAATGTTATGTTAGTTTCTATTGTACAGCAAAGTAGATCAGCTATACATGTACATATATCCCCTCTTTTGGGGGCTTCCTTCCCATTTAGGTCATCACAGAACACTGAATAGAATTCCCTGAGCTATACAGTAGGTTCTCATTAGTTACCTGTTTTATACACAGTATCAGTGTGTGTGTGTATATATATATATATATATATATATACACTGTGTACACATATATATATATCAATATCAATCTCCCAATTCATCCCATCTCCCCCTTTGCCCTTTAGTATCCATACATTCTCTATATCTGTGTCCCTATTTCTGCTTTGTAAACAAGATCATCTATACCAATATTTTGGTATTCTGTATATATGTGTTAATATATGCTATTTGTTTTTCTCTTTCTAACTCACTTCACTCAGTATGACAGTCTCTAGACCCACTCATGACTCTATGAATGAGCCAGTTTTGCTCCCTTTTGTGGCTGAGTAATATTCTGTTGTATATATGTTCCACATCTTCTTTAGGCATTCCTCTGTTGATGGGCATTTAGGTTATTGCCACACTCTGGCCATTGTACATAGTACTGCAGTGAATGTTGGGGCACATGTGTCCTTTTGAATTATGATTTTCCCTGGGTGGGATTCTGGGTCACATAGTAGTTCTATTTTTAGCTTTTTAAAGAATCTCCATACTATTCTCCATAGTGACTGTACCAATTTACATTCCCACCAACAGTGGGAATGTACAATGTACACCATCTCCAGTATTTATTATTTGTAGATGTTGTGTCGATAGCCATTCTGACTGATGTGAGGTGATACCTCACTGTAGTTTTGATTTGCATTTCTCTAATAATTAGTGATGTTTGAATATTTTTTCCTGTGTTTTTTGGCCATCTAGAATAGTTTTATTTTAAAGCCTATAGTCTACTCAATAGAAGTGTTTAAAGTTCATGTTTTTTTCAAATATGGCATCTGTTAAATTTTACCACCATTGAGATTTTATCATTACTCTCCCTGCTATTAAAATGTTGTTTATAGTTTTCCAATTCTTTTCCATTAAAAAAAAAATAAATTTGAGTAAAACTGGTGAAAAAGTAATTATGAGGTCAAATTAATTTGCATTCTGTTGGTACATGAAGCCACATTATGGATACCAAAATTCAGATTAGAGGACAGTTATCCCCAGCTGATACTACTATAATATGGCATTAAATTATTTACAAAATTAGCTGTTGGCTAGACATCTTGTGATACTTATGAAAGGAGAAATGTGAAATTACCTAATTGTACTTGCTTCTGGTGTAGTAATTTCACTTGAACAGATATTCCTTTAGGCTGCCACACTGCATTTTAATTAGAATCCTTCATTTTTGGACAATGGCTGTGGAATAACTCTGCCAACCTTGAGTTTCTTAATCATCACTTCCTGATAATGAACAAATCAACAAAAGGGAGTAGTTTTCGTTTCCAAGCCTGAATCTAAATGTGACATTACTTCCATGTTTAATTGCAGTCCATTCAGTTTTAAAAGACCATTCTGCAGAATAGCTCAGGCTGAATAGAGGCAATTTCTGAAAACATTCTTTACATAGAGTCAACATGTCCCTGAAAACGAATGGCAAAGCATAGGATTATGTGATTGGTATTTTGAAAAGCACTTAATCCATCCATCTTGCCTTTCAATTATTTTTTAATGGAAAATTACTTTCATAAATATAAACAGATATACTCTGGAAATATTTAAGATAAAATTATAAAATAGCATTAAAATTATACCTATAATCAAGTCTCAGCCCCTTATGTAACCTTACCATTGATTTGAAGAACTTCCTTTATTACCTGACAAGCTTGTTCATTCTGTACATTTATTTCGATTTTGTTGGGCTTTCAGCCATGCCTGTAATGTTGCTGAGGAGTAAAATATCTTTCATAACCAGAATCATAAATCTTTCTTATAACCATGAGACTATATCTTTATGGCCATAGATCATTTTAGTTACTGTCAAAAAGTGCCATCATATCACATTACAAATTAGAAAACTGAAAGACAGTGCGTGGCTGACAATACCTATTATGTGTAGACAAGAAAAATAATTTCCCTTGCTCATAACCAACATTTCTAATTACAAATACTTTTTAGACACACAGAACCTAGATATGTGCTTTAGCCAAATTTGGAAAGCATAACTAGATTAATGTGAGGAAAACTGATATTTATGAAAGAGTTCTCAAATGGAGAAGGTTAAAAAAAATGTGAAAAAAATGAGAATTCGCCCTTTTATTTTATAAGGGATGAGAGGCAAGGATTGCCTTTCTGAATTCAGCCTTCCATACTAAGGTTGGAGCACAGATTCAGCAATGAGATAACTCTTGTTTCTTCTTGGCAAGAACCAATGATTATCTAGATGTCCAATATATGACCTTTATGGATAGTTTGAAAGTATGGTCAATATTAAGTTCCTCTTCCTAGGAAAAGAAAATAGAAATTTGGATAAATGTTTTATGTTGATTAATAAAATGTTTAACTTTTTGGTCGCTTTATATAAACTCTCCTCTGCACTCAACCTTATAGGATAGTAGTTATACTTTTAAAGTACCTTACTTCCTTAGAATTCATAGTACCTTCTATATCCTAATTTGCCATTCGAAGTGAAAACTGATTGTCATAAAACCACAGAAAAGAGTGAGCCATGGCTTTTCATATGTGCCCATTTCCCCTAAGATACGTCTGCATGGAAGGGTTTTACATAACTGAGGACTTGGAGGGAGGGCAATGGAAAGAGAAGGCAGACTTGGGATGAGTTTTCATGCCCTTTGTCTTTTCATCTTTGAATATGTTTCCCACCTTCCCTGGCTTTGCCCTGTGCTGCAGGGACACTGACCTGGGAAATCGTGTTAGGAAGGCTCCTTTGCAAATGGCTTCCAGCTAGACTTAGGCAGTGGGAGATACCTGAAGGAGACAGGATGCAAAAGAAAGTGAGAAGCCAGGGCATGCCATCTCCTCTCCCATGCCTTGGTGGCTCCTGGAGCAGCAGCTGCTCCTGCTACATGGTTCCTGCTTCCTGTGGGCAGATCCACTGTGATTCCAGCTTCCTGGGTGGCCCTTGCTCTGGGCTTTGATGCCCCATCTCTTTGCTTTGTCTCTCCAGCACTAGGAGAGCTGGCCACACCCTGAAGCTGCTTACCTCTAGGTCACCTCACCCTTCTCTGCTTGCTCTTTCAGTTCCTCTAACACCTTTGATACTAGGACATCTCCTTTTATTTCCCAGGCTGCTGTTACAAATATTAAGTCTGCTTCCCTCTATGTGCTCCCACCTTTACTATCTTTATTGAATCAAAAGGACTTTGCAAACCTAGACGAGAGAGAGAAAAAGGAAGAGACCCAAATTTGATATGGATACATACCAGTTTTAAGGAAAAAGATAGTAAAACTAACACTTAACCAGCACCACACACACGCACACACACACATACATGCACACACCACATTAATGGGGGGAAAAAAAATAGCCACTTAATCTTCTCTGCACAACTGATCCCTCCTGACCTCTGCTTTCTTTTAATTCAGAAGCTCATCTAGATGGATTCTGAATAGTTCTAGTATCGCCATTTATCCATCTAGGTCCCTCAGTCCATGCATAAGTGAATTCCTCTCTCTGGCTGCCGCAAGACAGAAGGAAGATCCAATGTCGATAGTGACTCTGGCCCTGGTTGGTGTAGGAGGTTAATGAAGCCCGGGGACATGTGCTCGGAGAGCCTGAAATTCCCACTGAGAGTTAATTTTGTTTGCCCATTTCCTAATGGTCTTTGTGGTCATTAGGCTTACTGCTGTTTGGCACTTGATGCATTTTCTTTTTACTTTTGGCTTTTGTTATACAGGGTTTAGAGCTGAAAGCATCTACTTCTTAAAACTACTGAGTTATTTTCTAATGGTCACAGTATGTGGGAACTGGACACTCTGCAAATCTTAATGTCATTCGGCGCAAATCATACTCAGTAATTTATAACCAATCTTGCTGTTCTTTCTTGATGTTCTTTTTGTGTGTGTGTGTGTGTGTGTACATGTATGTATATGCTGAGAATGAGAGTCAAGTCTGGTGTCTAAAATTAGACTTTCATTCTCTATTAAAGGACACACATTGACCTGAAATTCATAACCATCATTATGATGCAAAATAAGCATTATTTTGATTTTGCATTTTGATTCAAATTAGAAAACCAAGAACTTGTAATCTGGACCCCATGTTTCTATCTCTATGGTGACTGTATTTCCCAAACCAAGATCTAGCACATGTGTTATGGTAATGAACTGCCTTTAAAAATGTTATTAACTCTTCCCTATACAATCATTTATATAAGAGTATAAATATTCAATCATGTTTTATGCACATTTTATAATCTTTAAAAAGAATAATGTTTCATAAATAAAAATAAGTCTAGAAAGCCATGGCTCACTCTTTTCTGTGGTTTTATGACAACCAGTTTTCACTCCAAATGGCAAATTAGGATATAGAGAAGGTACTATGAATTCTAAGGAAGTAAGGTACTTTAAAAGTATAATTACTATCATATAAGGTTGAGTGCAGAGGAGAGTTTATATAAAGTGACCAAAAAGTTAAACATTTTATTAATCAAAATAAAACATTTATCCAAATTCTATCCAAATGTATTCTATTTATCCAAATTTCTATTTGCTTTGACTTACACTATGTCTTCTCCTTGTTCCTCCAAGGAATGATTCTATTTCTTGGCCCTGTTTAATCTGTAGATGAATTAGGCAAGAATAGAATGGTCAGTGGTTCATTCAGAAAACAATAAAATTCTTTGCTCATAACACTAGGTTAGTAGGCATTTAAGAATCTAAATTCAAATGCAATGAAACTGGAAGCTGGAGTTGGATTCCATAAAATATCCTCCTTGGGCTGAACTGCACTAATAAGCTCTCAAGAGTTAAAAAGAAGAAATCACAGTACATAGTCTTTCCCCCTACCTAGTTATAAACCAGCATTTCCTCAAACCAGATTAAAATCAGTCTAGTAAAAATAGGGCAAATGCAATCTACATCTTTTGTGCAAACAAGCTCTTCAGCTGAGTTAAAATGGAAGGAGGCAGTTCCTGGGTAGGACACGAAGGCTGTTGAGAAAGGAGTCAGTGACCAGGGGGAGCGCCAAGATGTAATAACCCATTTAGGATTCACCCATTTAGTGTGAATCTAAATAGAATGTGCCTTGTAAGCACCCTGTTCGGCTTCATCTGGGATATTTGTGTGAGAAAGAGCCAGATCCCAGAGGTCAGAAGAAGGCAAGCGTCAAAAACCATAGGGAGGTGTGAGGAACTTGCTTTCAGGAGTAAAACTTGAAGATGGTTCTCTCTGGTTCCTCAGTCCCAGCTAGAAAGAAAAATAGAAACTATGCCTCAGGAACTTCGACCCTGGTAAGTGGGATGACTTTTAAAACTCTGTCATTTCTCCAGGTCTGTTCCCTGTTAATCTGTTCTTCTGATAATAAATCTTTGAAAGGAAATCCTGCTTCTTTTTTCCTAGGACAATAGGAAAGAGAATCTGGGGAGATTGCATCTAACTTGGTATCCTAGTTTGGGGGTAAAGGAATTCTAAGGATAAAAGAGGAAAGAAATATGGCAAATCCTTGGCAGTTGGGCCTCCCTGATGGCTCAGTTGGTAAAGAATCCATCTGTAATGCAGGAGATGGGGGTTCGATCCCTGGGTTGGGAAGATCCCCTGGAGAAGGGAAAGGCTACCTACTCCAGTATTCTGGCCTGCAGAATTCCATGGACTATGGGGTCGCAAAGTGTCGGACGCGACTGACCATCTTTCACTTTCACTTTGGCAGTTGAGGAAAGGTGCTAAGGAGGGAGGGTTTCCCAGGTGGCGCTAGTCGTAAAGAACCTGCCTGCCAATGCAGGAGATACAAGAGACACGGGGTTCGATGGATCAGCAAGATCCCCTGGAGGAGGGCTTGGCAACCCACTCCAGTGGAGAATGCCATGGACAGAAGAGCTTGGAGGGCTACAGTTCATAGCGTGGCAAAGAGACAGACACAGCTGAAGCAACTTAGCATGCAGGCACACACACATGCTGAGCAAGAAAGGTACAGACTGAAGACAAGGCAAAGAGAAGAGCCCAGGGGTTGAACTTTGGGAAGCTTGCCTTCCCCGTACAGGAGTCTCATCAGTAGCCCCTCAGAGCTCACTTTCCAAGGTCCCTGACTCCACAAATGCAACAATGCCAACACAGTCTATAGAGAAAATATCTTCTGTTAGCAATTTGGTTATTAGGTCATTCAATTTTACTTTTGAATCTACCTCCCCTGCCCCATTATAATCCCATTAAGAGCAGAAACTGCCCCATTCTTTTCCTTTAGAACTCTGTGCTTTCTGTAACTGTGGTGCTCACATACTTTTCATAAATATAGAAAGGATACTTCTCATCTACCCTTACAGCTCAACGCCATTTCCAAAAGTAATGGACAAAAGAATGTCCCCAAAGGAATGGAATTCGAGCAAGATTTGGAATAGCAAATGCTTGGTACATTATGTTAAAAAAGAATTTCTCTCTCATCACTGAAAGTAACTTCCCAAGAGTTGGAGACACACTTTACTCAGATACGGGCTTCCCTGGTAAATCAGATGGTAAAGAATCTACCTGCAATGTGGGAGACCCTGCTTTGATCCCTAGGTGGGGAAGATCCCCTGGAGAAGGGAATGGCAACCCACTCCAATATTCTTGCCTGAGGATTTCCATGGACAGAGGAGCTTGGCGGGCTGCAGTCCATGGGGTCACAAAGTTGGATACAACTGAGCAACTACACTTTCACTTTTCTTTTTGCTCAGATGGAGAATTTCTGCTTGAATCTCTAATTTGCATTGAAGGCTCTAGTCTCTGCTTAAATTTTTTCATGTTAGAGTCTTCAGTACAGAGTCATTTTCAAAGAGATGACTTTTTTCTTTTGTTATCCCAACATTAATATTATGAAATTTTTCAAACAGAAACATTGTAAAGTGAATACTCATTTACACACCATCTGGATTATCCATTATTATTTTACCGTGCTTTCTTTGTCACATACCTGTCTATGTTTCCTTCCAGCCATCAATACAACCACTGCTTTATGCATTTCAAGATGCAAACATCAAAACTCCCCCCCAATACTTCAGCCTGTATATCATTAACTAAAATGGAATGTTTATTTACAGATTTTAATGTAAAATTTGCACATTATAAGATGTATAAATTTTAGAAAAATCTGATTTTTTAATCTGCTGAGTTTTAATAAATGTCTCTATATATGTGATCCTAATTTCTATTAAGATATAGTATTCCATGTTATATTAAATTCTGTCCAGCATTACCATCATCCCAGATAGTTCCCTCATGCCTTTGCCAATCAACCCCTACCCACCAGTCTCCCCCAGAGTCATCAACTCTTTCGATTTTTGTTCTTCCAGTTCAGTTCAGTCCCTCAGTCATGTCCAACTCTTTGCAACCCCATGAACCACAGCACGCCAGGCTTCCCTGTCCATCACCAACTCCCGGAGCTTATTCAAACTCATGTCCATTGAGTCAGTGATGTCATCCAACCATCTCATCCTCTGTTGTCCCCTTCTCCTCCTGCCTTCAATCTTTCCCAGCATCAAAGTCTTTTCCAATGAGTCACTTCTTCGCATCAGGTGGCCAAAGTATTGGAGTTTCAGCTTCAACATCAATCCTTCCAATGAATATTCAGGACTGATTTCCTTTAGGATGGACTGGTTGGATCTCCTTGCAGTCCAAGGGACTCTTGAGAGTCTTCTCCAATACCACAGCTCAAAAGCACCAATTCTTTGGCACTCAGCTTTCTTTATAGTCCAACTCTCACATCCATACATGAGTACTTGGAAAATCATAGCTTTGACTAGACAGAACTTGTTGGCAAAGTAATGTCTCTGCTTTTTAATATGCTGTCTAGATTGGTCAGAGCTTTTCTTCCAAGGATCAAGCATCTTTTAATTTCATGGCTGCAGTTACCATCTGCAGTGATTTTGGATCTTTCTTAGGTAAGAATATTTGTCACACTTGCCAAAGAATCATGCAAAATCTGGTTTTAGTGATGAACCTTTGTGGCTAAACTTTAGGGACATTTGGCTTCGACACAAGAGAAACTTAACGTTTCTAAATGACTAATTATTGTAGATAAATGAGTAAAACAATGAAAGGAAATCATCCTACTGCTTAAGTCATCCTCACCTCCTGCCCATTCATATCTAATAGCCTGGATAAAAAATACAGTACCCACTATCTCTGCTTGATAAATCAGTGATCTCATTTGTCTCATAATGAAGGGTCAAGGAAGCAGGTCTTCAGTTTTTTAATATGGTCCCCCTGTGATTACAGGTCTCGGAACACAGGACAAAAGAGAACAGGTTTTGATATTACCCATGAGCTCTTTTCAGCTTAGTCCCTCATACTCACTTCTTAGTAATATCTTGGTGCCCTACATAATATTATGTAGAAAAAAATGTAACTACAAGAACAACATCTTGCCAAGGGGTCACCCCTACTGGATGGATAGAAGGTAAGAACCAAGGAAGGAGCATTTTCTTCTTCCAGGCTGGGCAGGAAGTTGCTGTTATCCTGTTCTCAGTAATGGATCCCTAAGAGCTTAAGAAACTGAACTGTACTCCTAAAATGGCAGCTGCCTATAGGAAGTAGCTTTCTGGCTCATTGTTTTGAAAATTAAATGGAAAGTTTCTGACCTCTGTGGCATTTTTACACCCATTCTTTTCTCTGGTGTTTTCTCTGATGTTTATTGGGTTTTTTTCTGTTAGCAATTATCTTTCTTTCTCTTTATCCTATTGAATCACTCTAGTTTCTCTTTACCAAGTCCTTCCACACACACTCCTACCCCCATGTCGCTTTCCCTCACATCATTGCAAGATTTACACCCAACATTGAACTTGTTGCTTCTTTATGTAAATCCCCACCCCTCCCATTCTCCCTCTCTCTCCAGTTACCCCCTTCACGTCTTATGCTTTTTGTTTCTCTTTCCTGCTGTTTAATGATTTTTTTTTTTTTCTGCTGATAAGCTGTGCTCAAAAGACTGAGAGGCCTGAAGCATTTACAGAACTGCTCACTGGGCTCATTGCTCATCGTTTGTGTTCCAGAGCAGATGGAACTAGGACTTCAGTCATGCGCACACAGGGCAGCTCCACCATGATGTGCAATTCGTACCACATACCCTCAGCTCTTTGGTTTATGAACCTATATGTTTCCTATTTTTATTTCCCTTTTGTAAAGTTTGAATTTCATATTTTAGAAAATATTTTCTGTTGGGAATAGAAAGCAACAGAAAAGGCAGAAGTAAATCCAGTGGTTATTCACTTTACACAGCAAAATCAAATTTTTTTGTGATTAATGCTGGGGGAGTGGAATAATAATGATTACTGACATTTTTTAAAGCATGCTTCTTTGTATCAATAAATGCCATCTTGTGCATTGGCCCATTTGATCTCATAGCATCCCTAGCCGTTATTTCAATGGTTCTCACGTTAAGTCAAAAATGTCTGTAGGTATTAGTGAGGGAGTGCCTCAGGACAGCTACCTGCAGTCGAAAGAGAAGCTCAGCAGGAGAATACTTTTTTTTTTTTTGGCTTACGCAAAATTTGCCACGTTCTTTCTCCACTGAATTTTCTCCCTGGGATCAATAATAAGAATATAAAGCTTTCTACGAGGCTGGGATCTTTTTTAAATACCCTGCAGTGGTCAGGAAGTTGCTACTACAATAATTCATCAGATACCAATACTTGGTATGCTGAGACTTTTAGCCACATCCACGGCCATCATGAATATACAGGCATTCCGCTCTTGACCCTGAACGTGTGCTCCTAGAAAAATTGTATGTAGATCAAATTATTGCACTTGAAATCATATTGTAAAACACACCAGGGTAATTTGCTCTTTAAAGAAACCCTGTAGTTTATTTTTGTGTAAAGAATTCTTCCATGATGCAAATAATCCATATTTTATTTGTAAATTTAGAACTTTAGGTATGAGTTTACATAAAGTGAAGGACATATCAATTTTAATGGACTTAAGTAGATGGTGATCTGAGACACACTTTTCTCTACCACCCAGGGGACCCAAGCAAATGTTCAGTGAAACAAAGGGACAAATTAGTCCCTCTGGAACAATCGAACTCTGCCATTATCCTTAATATGAGTTGATATGAGAACAGGAGGTCCTTTTCCCTCTCCCATGGTGATTTTACCTTGCCCAGTAATTGTTTCCTCAGAGTAAACTTGAGTTTTATATTTGTGAAAAGCACAAGGAATTCTTTTCTAACAAACCACACGAGCATAAGATACCCTTGAACTAAGCATACAAGGGTACACAAGTGCTTTCCCTGCATTTCCTGAAACGAGCTTCAAAATGTTACCTCTAGTCTCTGAATGCTCCTTAAGCAGGCTGTACCTTTTTTAATTTATGACCTTGGAATCAACTCTAAATTCCCTCAATCCTTTGCTCCCATTTTCAGTTTGTGGACAAACAACCACCACACCCTTGGATTATTTATTCCCTTTCGGTTTTCATCAATTTATACCACATCCCACTTTCACTGAAGCCCATTTTCTGTCTAAATACTAATAAACATTCAGCATCCTTGCTGAGAAAGGTATTTATAAAATGCTCACTGCTGAGGAAAGTGTAGGGTAAGGCAACATTTTGTGTTAGGGGTTATCTCATCTCCAGTGTAGGTGAGTGTCCTTCCCAAGGAGCCAACCTCAAGAACTTTAGAGCCACTGTTCTTAGCAAAGGGAGGAACTCCCCAATTATCCACAATTGTGTATAGAAACAGCTGAGGAAGGAGTAAATGTGTCTCAGCTCCCAGGCTCCTTTGGAGCTATGCTGATTCTTATGGGAAAATCAATCAAGACAGAGACCTCAAGTGTCCTGCTATTAGGAGATACTGTTGGCTACATTGAATTGTTTCCCAAGCCATGAGAGTTAAATACTACCTTAGTCCATGGTCAGAGATGACTTCCATGAAGATTTTATAAATTCCCAACTTCCAGTAATTTCACAAGTTTGCTCCCAATTCCTCCCCTTCCAAACACAATTACGAAGGCAGAGATGTGGAAATAATACAAAACAGAGACAAAATTAATGAATTTGGTCAACAAATGTTGTACTTTTTACCTTTTTTCTTAGCAGGTCTCTCACCCTATCTTGTTCTATGAACTCAGCCTATCCTTTGCTATTATAGCTAGACCATGGCCAAAATCTTTTGCCCCCCAAGCCACACCTCTAAAATTTGAAATTCTAGACTTGATAAAATGTATAGAATAAGACATTGTTCACCTTTTCCATGGATACCTTTATTTGGGAGGGATGTGGTTTGTAACTGGTTATAGACCATGAGAAATCTTAGATATGTTTTTTTTTATAAAAACATTGTAACTCAGTTTGGAAGGAAAAGGAAAAGGTACTAAATCAGTTCAGTTCAGTCACTCATTCATGTCCGACTCTTTGTGACCCCATGACTTGCAGCACACCAGGCCTCCCTGTCCATCACCATCTCCCAGAGTTCACGCAGACTCATGTCCATCGAGTCGCTGATGCCATCCAGCCATCTCATCCTCGATCGTCCCCTTCTCCTTCTGCCCCCAATCCCTCCCAGCATCAGAGTCTTTTCCAATGAGTCAGCTCTTCGCATGAGGTGGCCAAAGTACTAGAGTTTCAGCTTTAGCATCATTCCTTCCAAAGAACACCCAGGACTGATCTCCTTTAGGATGGAATAGTTGGATCTCTTTGCAGTCCAAGGGACTCTCAAGAATCTTCAACACCACAGTTCAAAAGCATCAATTCTTCGGCGCTCAGCCTTCTTCACAGTCCAACTCCCACATCCATAATGACTACTGGAAAAATCATAGCCTTGACTAGACGGAACTTTGTTGGCAAAATAATGTCTCTGCTTTTGAATATGTTCTCTAGATTGGTCATAACTTTCCTTCCAAGGAGTAAGCATCTTTTAATTTCATGACTGCAATCACCATCTGCAGTGATTTTGGAGCCCCAAAAAATAAAGTCTGACACTGTTTCCACTGTTTCCCCATTGATTTGCCATGAAGTGATGGGACCAGATGCCATGATCTTTGTTTTCTGAATGTTGAGCTTTAAGCCAACTTTTTCACTCTCCTCTTTCACTTTCATCAAGAGGCTTTTTAGTTCCTCTTCACTTTCTGCCACAAGAGTGGTGTCATCTGCATATCTGAGGTTATTGATATTTCTCCCAGCAATCTTGACAGTCCCTTGGACTGCAAGGAGATCCAAACAGTCCATTCTGAAGGAGATCAACCCAGGGATTTCTTTGGAAGGAATGATGCTGAAGCTGTAACTCCAGTACTTTGACCACCTCATGAGAAAAGTTGACTCATTGGAAAAGACTCTGATGCTGGGAGAGATTGGAGGCAGGAGGAGAAAGGGACGACCGAGGAGGAGATGGCTGGATGGCATCACGGACTCGATGGATATGAGTCTGAGTGAACTCTGGGAGATGGTGATGAACAGGGAGGCCTGGCGTGCTGTGATTCATGGGGTCGCAAAGAGTCGGACACAACTGAGCGACTGAACTGAACTGAACTGAACTGAATCTTGATTCTAGCTTGTGCTTCTTCCAGCCCAGCATTTCTCATGATGTACTCTGCATATGTACTCTCCTTGACATACTCCTTTACCTATTTGGAACCAGCCTGTTATTCTATGTCCAGTTCTAACTGTTGCTTCCTGACCTGCATATAGGTTTCTCAAGAGGCAGGTCAGGTGATCTGGTATTCCCATCTCTTGAAGAATTTTCCACGGTTTATTGGGATCCACACAGTCAAAGACTTTGGCATAGTCAATAAAGCAGAAATAGATGTTTTTCTGGAACTCTCTTGCTTTTTCCATGATCCAGCAGATGTTGGCAATTTGATCTCTGGTTCCTCTGCCTTTTCTAAAACCAGCTTGAACATCAGGAAGTTCATGGTTCATGTATTGCTGAAGCCTGGCTTGGAGAATTTTGAGCATCACTTTACTAGCATGTGAGATGAGTGCAACTGAGCAGTAGTTTGAGCATTCTTTGGCATTGGCTTTCTTAGGGATTGGAATGAAAACTGACCTTTTCCAGTCCTGTGGCCCCTGCTGAGTTTTCCAAACTTGCTGGCATATTAAGTGCAGCACTTTCACAGCATCATCGTTCAGGATTTGAAGCAGCTCAACTGGAATTCCATCACCTCCACTAGCTTTGTTCATAGTGATGCTTTCTAAGGCTCACTTGACTTCACATTCCAGGATGTCTGGCTCTAGATGAGTGATCAAACCATCGTGATTATCTGGGTCATGAAGATCTTTTTTGTACAGTTCTTCTGTGTATTCTTGCCACCTCTTCTTAATATTTTCTGCTTCTGTTAGGCCCATACCATTTCTGTCCTTATCAAGCCCATCTTTGCATGAAATTTTCCCTTGGTATCTCTAATTTTCTTGAAGAGATCTCTAGTCTTTCCCATTCTGTTGTTTTCCTCTATTTCTTTGCATTGATCGCTGAAGAAAGCTTTTTATCTCTCCTTGCTATTCTTTGGAACTCTGCATTCAGATGTTTATATCTTTCCTTTTCTCCTTGGTTTTTCACCTCTCTTCTTTTCACAGCAATTTGTAAGTCCTCCGCAGACAGCCATTTTGCTTTTTTGCATTTCTTTTCCATGGGGATGGTCTTGATCCCTGTCTCCTGTACAGTGTCACAAACCTCCATCCATAGTTCATCAGGCACTCTATCTGTCAGATATAGGCCCTTAAATCTATTTCTCACTTCCACTATGTAATAATAAGGTATTTGATTTAGGTCATACCTGAATGGTCTAGTGGTTTTCCCTACTTTCTTCAATTTAATCCTGAATTTGGCAATAAGGGGTTCATGATCTGAGCCACAGTCAGCTCCCAGTCTTGTTTTTGCTGACTGTATAGAGCTTCTCCATCTTGGCTGCAAAGAATATAATCAATCTGAGTTTGGTGTTGACCACCTGGTGATGTCCATGTGTAGAATCTTCTCTTGCGTTTTTGGAAGAGGGTGTTTGCTATGACCAGTGCATTCTCTTGGCAAAACTCTATTAGCCTTTGCCCTGCTTCATTCTGTACTGCAAGGCCAAATTTGCCTGTCACTCCAGGTGTTTCTTGACTTCCTACCCTTGCATTCCAGTCCCTTATAATGAAAAGGACATCTTTTTTGGATGTTAGTTCTAAAAAGTCTTGTAAGTCTTCATAGCACTGTTCTACTTCAGCTTCTTCAGCATTACTGTTTGAGGCATAGACTTGGATTACTGTGATATTGAATGGTTTGCCTTGGAAATGAATGGAGATCATTCTGTCATTTTTGAGATTGCATCCAAATACTGCATTTCAGACTCTTTTGTTGACCATGATGGCTACTTCATTTCTTCTAAGGGATTCCTGCCCACAGTAGTAGATATAATGGTCATCTGAGTTAAATGTACCCATTCCAGTCCATTTTAGTTTGCTGATTGCTAGAATGTCAACGTTCACTCTTGCCATCTCCTGTTTGACCACTTCCAATTTGCCTTGATTCATGGACCTGACCTTCCTGGTTCCTATGCAATATTGCTCTTTACAGACCTTGCTTGTATCAGCAGTCACATCCACAACTGGATATTGTTTTTGCTTTGGCTCCATCCCTTTATTCTTTCTAGAGTTATTTCTCCACTGATCTCCAGTAGCATATTGGGCACCTACTCACCTGGAAAGTTCCTCTTTCAGTATCCTATCATACTGAATCACACAGATGCAATTCTTAAGATAATGTCAGCTCTCTGGCAGCAAGTTAGAACCAGGGATTGTGCAAAGCTTAAAGGTCTTCAGTTTATTGCATAAATTCCTTTAATATTAAACTTCTATATGAGTGATATTAACCCTCAAATCATCTCTCCACATTTCTCAATATAGGAACTTGGGGGCTGCCAAAATGTTGTATTAGGAGAATGGAGTTATAAGTTAATTTCTTTCTTTATATTTCTCTATTTTTTTCAATCTCCACAAGTAGGTAGCATATGTAGCTATATGATTATATGCAATTATATCTACATTTATAAGTAAATGTTTATTATACTTATATTTGTAAATAAATATAGATAGTATATACTTATTTTTGAAAAAAGTAAAAGTTGTGAAAGGAAAAAGTGTTTCTTTATTGCATATCAAAATCTAAATTTCCTCCTCATTGTATCTCGTCATATACACGTCTCTTTATGTATCACTATTGGATTTTTGCCTCCTGTCTGCTGCATCTCGACCCCTCCTTCATATATAACATTTATTCCTATCTCCTATAAGCCACCCACATTCTGCAGCTGAATCTCAAAATTCACCGTCTCCAACCAATCTTCCTCTATTAGTCGCATTCCAATATTCACTTTGACAAACTTCTGTACTTTGCACTCACATATACTAGCCCATATGTTGCTTTTTTGATATAAAGACTTCACTAAGGTATAATGAATGGACTTTCCTGGTGGCTCTGATGGTAAAGAATATGCCTGCAGTGTGGGGGACCCAGATTCAATCCCTGAGTTGAGAAGATCCCCTGGAGAAGGAAATGGTAACCCACTCCGATATTCTTACCTGGAGAATTCCTTGGACAGAGAATCCTTGAGAACTACCGTCCATGGAGTCACAAAGAGTCAGACACGCAGAGTCGGACATGGCTGAGCCACTAATACACATATAATGCACAAATAGACAAGCACATAAATCCTAAGTGCACAGCTGGACAAAATTTCACAAAATGAAACTCAGGTCAAGAAACAAAGCACTGTCAGCAAGCCGGAAGCTCTCATCATGGTCCATTCCCCTGACTTCCCTCCCACCCCCACCAGGAGGAATCACTCTTTTGAATTGAAATTCAAATAATCACCACAGATTATTTTCCCCTGTACAGTGTGTACTCTTTTTATGTCTGGCTTCTTTCACCCAACATTATCATTTTAAGATGAATTCTTGTTGTTCCATATGGCAGTACTTTGTTCATTTTTGTTGCTCTATAGTATTTCATTGAACAATGATTCCTAGTTTTGAAGTTTGATGGACCTTTGGTTTACTTCAGTTTGGAGCTCCTATGAATAGTACTGACATGAGTGCTCTTATACATGTGCTGTGGAGACCAAAAGAACTTTTAAGTATATCTAGGAGTTGAATTGCCAGATTGTGTAAGTACATGGGCTCAGCTTTAGTAGATAATTTCAAAGAATTTTCCAAACATGCTATGTTGCTTTTTATATTCTCTCAAGCTGCAGTTCCCTGCTGGTCAGCCATGATTAGGCAGTCAGTGTTGACAACGAGCCTGGTGGACAACCATGTCACACCTGACTCCCCGTGTGTAGCCTGTGGAGGTACCACCTGCTTGAGTCTCTATGAGTGCATCTGCGAGTGTGTCTTCAGGGTATATACCCCCCCACACACATCTAAGGGCCAGCATAGCCCTACTCATGAGAAGGCACCTCTTTTTTGTCCAGGGGATGTACTCCTGAAAGTGAAATTGTTAGTCGCTCAGCCATGTCTGACTCTTTGTGATCCCATGGATGAAACCCACCAGGCTCCTCTGTCCACGGGATTTTCCAGGCGAGGATACTGGAGTTGTTTGCCATTTCCTTCTCCAGGGGATCTTCTTGACCCAGGGATTGAACCCAGGTCTCTAGCACAGCAGGCAGATTCTTTACCAACTGAACTACCAGGAAAGGCTAACCCGCCATAAACTTCTTGAGAGAAAGAATCTTATACTATGGAAGCTTTCAGAATTTCTCCACAACTCAACCACCCCACCTTCCACTTCCCTTTAGTTTAGATGTTAATAATGTTATATTAACACCTGACTATGGTTAGTTCAGTTCAGTTTCTCAGTCGTGTCCAAATCTTTGCGACCTCATGAATCGCAGCACGCCAGGAATTCCTGTCCATCACCAACTCCCAGAGTTCACTCAGACTCACGTCCATCAAGTCCGTGATGCCATCCAGCCATCTCATCCTCTGTCATTCCCTTCTCCTCCTGCCCCTGATCCCTCCCAGAATCAGAGTCTTTTCCAATGAGTCAACTCTTCGCATGAGATGGCCAAAGTACTGGAGTTTCAGCTTTAGCATCATTCCTTCCAAAGAAATCCCAGGACTGATCTCCTTCAGAATGGACTGGTTGGATCTCTTTGCAGTCCAAGGGACTTTCAAGAGTCTTCTCCAACACCACACTTCAAAAGCATCAATTCTTCGGCGCTCTGCCTTCTTCACAGTCCAACTCTCACATCCATTCATGACCACAGGAAAAACCATAGTCTTGACTAGATGGACCTTAGTCGACAAAGTAATGTCTCTGCTTTTGAATAGGCTATCTAGGTTGGTCATAACTTTTCTTCCAAGGAGTAAGCGTCTTTTAATTTCATGGCTGCAGTCACCATCAGCAGTGATTTTGGAGCCCCCAAAAATAAAGTCTGGCACTGTTTCCACTGTTTCCCCATCTATTTCCCATGAAGTGGTGGGACCGGATGCCATGATCTTCATTTTCTAAAGTTGAGCTTTAAGCCAACTTTTTCACTCTCCACTTTCACTTTCATCAAGAGGCTTTTTAGCTCCTCTTCACTTTCTGCCACAAGAGTGGTGTCATCTGCATATATGAGGTTATTGATATTTCTCCCAGCAATCTTGATTCCAGCTTGTGTTTCTTCCAGTCCAGCATTTCTCATGATGTACTCTGCATAGAAGTTAAATAAGCAGGGTGACAATATACAGCCTTGATGTACTCCTTTTCCTATTTGAAACCAGTCTGTTGTTCCATGTCCAGTTTTAACTGTTGCTTCCTGACCTGCATACAGATTTCTCAAGAGGCAGGTCAGGTGGTCTGGTATTCCCATCTCTTTCAGAATTTTCCACAGTTTATTGGGATCCCCACAGTCAAAGGCTTTGGCATAGTCAATAAAACAGAAATAGATGTTTTTCTGGAACTCTCTTGCTTTTTCCATGATCCAGCAATTTGATCTCTGCTTCCTCTGCCTTTTCTAAAACCAGCTTGAACATCAGGAAGTTCATGGTTCATGTATTGCTGAAGCCTGGCTTGAAGAATTTTGAGCATCACTTTACTAGCATGTGAGATGAGTGCAATTGTGCGGTAGTTTGAGCATTCTTTGGCATTGGCTTTTTAGGGATTGGAATGAAAACTGACCTTTTCCAGTCCTGTGGCCACTGCTGAGCTTTCAATATTTGCTGGCATATTGAGTGCAGCAGTTTCACACCATCATCGTTCAGGATTTGAAACAGCTCAACTGGAATTCCATCACCTCCACTAGCTTTGTTCGTAGTGATGCTTTCTAAGGCCCACTTGACTTCATATTCCAGGATGTCTGGCTCTAGGTGAGTGATCACACCATCGTGATTATCTGGGTCGTGAAGATCTTTTTTTGTGCCGTTCTTCTGTGTATTCTTGCCACCTATTCTTAATATCTTCTGCTTCCATTAGGTCCATACCATTTTGTCCATTATCGAACCCATCTTTGTGTGAAATGTTCCCTTGGTATCTTTAATTTTCTTGAAGAGATCTCTAGTCTTTCCCATTCTGTTGTTTTCTTCTATTTCTTTGCATTGATCACTGAAGAAGGCTTTCTTATCTCTTCTTGCTATTCTTTGGAACTCTGCATTCAGATGCTTATATCTTTCCTTTTCTCCTTGGTTTTTCACCTCTCTTCTTTTCACAGCAATTTGTAAGTCCTCCGCAGACAGCCATTTTGCTTTTTTGCATTTCTTTTCCATGGGGATGGTCTTGATCCCTGTCTCTTGTACAATGTCATAACCCTCCATCCATAGTTTATCAGCCACTCTATCTATCAGATCTAGGCCCTTAAATCTATTTCTCACTTCCACTGTATAATCATAAGGGATTTGATTTAGGTCATACCTGAATGGTCTAGTGGTTTTCCCTACTTTCTTCAATTTGAGTCTGAATTTGGTAATAAGGAGCTCATGATCTGAGCCACAGTCAGCTCCCGGTCTTGTTTTTGTTGACTGTATAGAGCTTCTCCATCTTTGGCTGCAAAGAATATAATCAATCTGATTTTGGTGTTGACCATCTGGTGATGTCCATGTGTAGAGTCTTCTCTTGTGTTGTTGGAAGAGGGTGTTTGCTATGACCAGTGCATTTTCTTGGCAAAACTCTATTAGTCTTTGCCCTGCTTGATTCCGCATTCCAAGGCCAAATTTGCCTGTTACTCCAGGTGTTTGTTGACTTCCTACTTTTGCATTCCAGTCCCCTATAATGGAAAGGATATCTTTTGGGGATGTTAGTTCTAAAAGTTCTTGTAGGTCTTCATACAACTGTTCAACTTCAGCTTCTTCAGCGTAACTGGTTGGGGCATAGACTTGGGTTACTGTGATATTGAATGGTTTGCCTTGGAAACGGCCAGAGATCATTCTGTTGTTTTTGAGATTGCATCCAAGTACTGCATTTCAGACTCTTTTGTTGACCATGTTGGCTACTCCATTTCTTCTGAGGGATTCCTGCCTGCAGTAGTAGATATAATGGTCATCTGAGTTAAATTCACCCATTCCAGTCCATTTTAGTTCACTGATTCCTAGAATGTCGACGTTCACTCTTACCATCTCTTGTTTGACCACTTCCAATGGCATCACTGACTCAATGGACGTGAATCTGGGTGAACTCCGGGAGTCGGTGATGGACAGGGAGGCCTGGGGTGCTGCGATTCATGGGGTCACAAAGAGTTGGATACGACTGAGCTATTGAACTGAACTGAACTGAATTTGCCTTGATTCATGGATCTGACTTTCCAGGTTCCTATGCAATATTGCTCTTTACAGCATCGGACCTTGCTTCTATCTCCAGTCACATCCACAGCTGGGTGTTGTTTTTGCTTTGGCTCCATTCCTTCATTCTTTCTGGAGTTATTTCTCTGCTGATCTCCAGTAGCGTGTTGGGTACCGACTGACTTGGGGAGTTCCTCTTTCTGTATCCTATCATGTTGCCTTTTCATACTGTTCATGGGGTTCTCAAGGCAAGAATACTGAAGTGATTTGCCATTCCCTTCTCCAGTGGACCACATTCTGTCAGACCTCTCCATGATGACCCGCCCGTCTTGGGTTGCCCCGCGGACATGGCTTAGTTTCATTGAGTTAGACAAGGCTGTGGTCCTAGTGTGATTAGACTGACTAGTTTTCACAGATAGGCTGTACTGGTTAAATGTCTTTCACTAGTGGACCTCTTCATCCTTACCTGGGCTCATAAGTTTTATTGACACCAATAGTTGTTCGGTGTTTTTATGGAGAATACAAGCCTCTATATTTTACAGAAAGTGAAAGTTGCTATCATGTCCAACTCTTTGTGACCCCATAAACTATACAGTTTACGGAATTCTCCAGGCCAGAATACTGGAGTGGGTAGCCTTTCCCTTCTCCATGGGATCTTCCCCACCCTGGGATAGGACCCAGGTCTCCCAGATTGCAGGAAGATTCTTTATCTGCTGAGACACAAGGGAAGGCCTGCATCCTCCTTAAAAGTGCATTTTTTTTCTTTCCTTCACTTTAGGCTTTAAACAAGTGGAATGGAAGGTCCTGTTTGATGAAATGATACCATATTATGTGGTTACAGTAAGTGCATGTAATGTACATTTATATTCCCAACATTCTTCACATGCCTCGTATAATGAGCATCTCAGTATTAAAATTCTGGTAAAATTCACAGTGGGGTAACCACTTCCCTTATATATATATCAGGGCAAGCATGATTGAGAGGCTTTTGCATTCTATTCTGCTTGAAGTAATTTTTATTTACGAAATAAATAGAAAGATTCTCCTCAAAGTAATAGATTTTCTAGAGATTACATAATATTTAAGGGAATAAACTAATTTGCCATTCTAATATTTTGCTTCCCAGAAGAACATATTGGAATGTGGAATTTATTCAAGGCAGAGAAAGGGCAGCCTCACACACTTGGGACTGTGCTGGACGTTTGTGCTTGACTCTGGGCAAGCTCCTTAACCTGTCTGTATCTCAGATTCCTCCCAGGGCACAGATCGGGGTGTTATTCATCCTACTCTTTCTCACAAAGTGTTGGATGAATTACAAACAATGCTGTAATGAACATTCTTAGGCACATTTATTCATATAATAAGTATTTATTGAGAACTTAACCATGGACCATGTATGTACTAGGTCCTAAGGAAACTGTAGAGAAGAAAAACAACCAAAAAGCCTGGCTTTGTGAACTTACATTCCATAAGTAAGTAAATAAATTAAATGTGTGTTATGTGCTCAGTCATTCAGTCATGTCTGACTCTTTGCAATCCCATGGACTGTATGTAGCCTGCCAGGCTCCTCTGTCCATGGGATTCTCAGGGCAAGAATACTGGAGTAGGTTGTCATTTCCTACTTCAGGGGAATCTTCCTCACCAGGGATTGAACCCATGTCTCCTGTGTCTCCTGCACTGGAGGATTCTTTACCACTTGAGCCACCTGAGAAGCCCCAAAATAAATTAAATGTACATTATGTTAGTGATAAGTGCTAAGGTTAAAATAAATTTAAAAAAAAAAGGATGGAAAAGGAGGTAGAGAATAGAGGAGCCAGAAAGACCTCCTTGAGATGTTGACATTCAAGTAAGGGCTGGAGGGAAATGAAGAAGGAGTCATGGCAATACCTTGAGGAAGAACAGTTCGGGCAGACAAAGCAGCAGGTGCTAAGGCCCTGAGCTAGGAATGTGCCCAGTGTGTTCTAGGAACAAGGAGGCCAGCACAGCGGAAGTGGACAGAGTAAAAGGAAGAATAGGAGAAAATGGAATCAGAGAGGGAAGCAGGAGCAGACCGCAGAGGCCACGTGACCATGAGCACAGGTGTGAGGGTTTCTCCAGGGTATATAACCCTGGAGTGGTATTACTGGAATATAGATATGACCAGTATCCACAGCGTCTGCAGTTTTCCTAGATATTGTCAAATAGTTCCTAAGCACACAATTTTACACTTTC
Source organism: Oryx dammah (assembly GCF_014754425.2). Classification (NCBI taxonomy): domain Eukaryota; kingdom Metazoa; phylum Chordata; class Mammalia; order Artiodactyla; family Bovidae; genus Oryx; species Oryx dammah. The sequence continues at coordinate 49,263,567 of NW_024070186.1, forward strand.
ATAAGCTTGAATTCCTGCTTTGCATCTTTCCAGTTCTTATTTTCAGACTTTTAAATCTTTGGTCATTTGACAGATATGAAATGCTGCTACTGCTACTGCTGCTAAGCCACTTCAGTCGTGTCCGACTCTGTGCTACCTATTGTCATTTCAATACGTGTTTCCTTAACTGCTAATGAGTGTGATGATCTTTCCATGTGCTTATTGGTCATTCCAGATTTCTCCTTTTTTATACTTTTATATATATTTATTGGCTGTGCTGGGTCTTCGTTGCTGCACAGGCTTTTCTCTGTGAAAAGAGAGCGGAGGCCACTCTGGTTGCAGTGTGCAGGCTTCTCACTGTGGAGGCTTCTCTTGTCACGGAACACAGGCTCTAGAGTGTGTGGACTTCAGTAGCTGCAGCACGTGGGCTCAGTTTGCGGCTCCCCGGCTCTAGGGCACCGGCTCAAGAATTGCGGTGAACAGGCTTAGTTACTCTACAGCATGTGGGGTCTTCCCGGACCGGGGTCAAACCTGTGTCTCCTACGTTGGCAGATGAATTCTTTATCACTGAGCCTCCAGGGAAGCCACAGATTTCTCCTTTTGTAAAGTTTGTTCACATTTTAATTTTCTATTATGTTGTTTGCTTTTTCCTAACCACATGAAACTTTTTTATATGTCTGAGCAGTCATTCTTGTCAGGTAGATATACTGCTTCTCTATTCTCCATGCCTGTGACTTCTCTGCGTTTGTTCTTATGGTGTGTGTTAATGCACAGAATTAAATTTTAATGTATTCAAATTTGCCAGTCTTTTCATTTATGGTTTTTGTTTTTATCTTCTTTAAGGATTTCTTTCCTACATAGAAGATATTTGTTACCTCTATAGTTTCTCCTAATGATCTAAAATTTTAGTTTTTACATACGAGAATTGTGTCTCCCTGGAAGGGTTTGAGGTGAAGGTTTATTTTTCTTTTGCCATGTGGCTCACCAACTCTCAGACCCATTTTCCTCTTTAGATGAAGTGGCAGCTTTATTATTTATTAAGTTTCCGTATAGTTGTGAGTACCTTCCTGGATTTTTCAACCTTTCCATTGGTCAAAATTGTCTTTCTCTACAACAGTACCATATTATCTTAGTTGCTACAACTTTTTAATAAATCTTGGGCAAGTGAACGGTTTTCCCCACCTTTGTCAAAATTGTCTTGGATATCATTGACACTTTGCTCTCTCAAGAAAATTTTAAATGATTTTGTCATGTTCTACAAATTATTTTGTCATTTTGTCAGGAAAATCTCTTGGGATTTTTATTGGAATTGCATTGAATTTAAGGGCATCGATATCTTTATGATGTTGAGTCAATTTATTATAAATGTGACATATCTTTTCATTTACTTAGGGTTTTTTTTGTTTTATTCATTAAAATTTTGTAGTTTTCACAGTATACTTAATATACATATTTTGTTGGTTTTATTCTTAGGAGCCATTTTTGCTGATGATTGTAAATGGCACTTCTTTTTATATTTTTGTATTTTGTCACTGTTGGTTCCTGGTGAATAAGGAGTACAATTTTGTTACATTGATCTGATATCCAGTAAGCCTATTGAACTCCCTTATTAATCCTAGTAATTTTACTAAAGGTACTCTTGGGTTTTCTATGTACAAAATTATATTTCCTGAGAATAAGAACAATTTTCTTTCTTCCTCTGTAACTCCTATTGATTTTATTTCTTTACCTCATTCTAATCCTTTGACTCAGTATAATTTTGAAGCAGAGGTGACAGTATTTTTGTTCCATTCCTAATATTAAAAGAATGAGTCTAACATTTCACTACTATGTACTTACTATGGAGGCATTTTATTGACTCCTTTCGTAAGCTTAATGAAACTCCTTTCTATTTTTAGTTCACTAAGAATCTTTATCATGAATAGATAATGAATTTTATCACATGGCCTCTTCAGCTTTTATTGAGATGATCATATAATTTTTTTAAATTGGGTTATAGTTGCTTTACAATGTTGTGTTAGTTTCTGCTGTACAATGAAGTGAATCAACTATATGTATATATATGTATATATATATATATATATATATATAGCCCATATCCCTTTGGACCTCCCTCCCACCCCACCCCATCCCACTCCTCTAGGCCATCACAGAACACTGAACTGAACTTCCTGTGCTATACAGCAGCTTCCCACTAGCTAGCTGTTTTATACATGGTAGTGTATATGTGCTAATTCCAGTCTTCCAATTTATCCTACCCGCTTTACCCCTCCATGTCCACATGATTTTACTTCTAAATTTGATAAGGTAAATTTTACTGGTGAATTTTTTCATTGTCATAATGCTCTTTCTAATTGACTAATGGATTGATTTGTTAATATTTTAGGTCAATTTTCTTCTTAATATTCCATGCTGTTTGAGGGGAAAAAATGTATTTTTTAATTGGTGGGGACAAGTCTATGTATGTGTGTGTGTGTCTGAAATATCAAGGCTATTAACCATATTGTTAAGTTTTTCTATATCCTCTCCAAATTTTTATCTGCTTCATCTATCAATTACTGAGTAATATATTCAGATCTCCCTCAATAATTGTGGATTTGTCATTTTTTTCCTGTAAATATGTAAATTTCATCTATGAATATTTTATTAGGCATATACAAGTTAGAAGTGTTATGTCTTTTTAGTGGAATGAGGCTTTATGTGTGATTCTCTTTAGCTATAAGATTTTTTGCCTTAAAAACTATTTTATCTAATATTAATTTAGCAGCAAAATTTCCTTTTGGGTTAGAATTTACACTGTGTATTCTCTTGCATCTTTTTCCATTCAGCATCCCAGTGTCCCAGTGTTTTAGATGCCTCCCTCAGACCTTTGGTGGATTTCTTATAAACTAATCTAACTCTCGACCAGCAAGTTTAGACTACACAGATTCATTGTAGTTATCATTAAATTTAAGTTCTACCATATTACTTTGTGTTAGTTTTCCTGAAATTCTCTGTATTTTTCTCTCCTTATTATTTAGATTGAATTTTCTTAATTCTATTTTTTCTTCTTTCCTCATAATGTTTACTTTAAGAGTCCAAATTATTCAAAAATTTTATACTTATCTTAACAATGATAAATTTTGATCATCTTCTTTCCTCAGTATTTTATTGATTTTTAATATTTGCCCCCATTTTTCTGTACCAGAAGCTGATCATTAATATCATTTTGTTACTGTTTTATACAGTCAGTGTTTACATATATTTAACTTTATGTTTTCCAATTACCAAATTCATTTGTCCTTCCTATACCTCTGTTTGTTCTTCTGGGCTCAATTTCATTTTTCAGATGGCTCATTCTCTGAAAGTTCATTTAGTGATTGCCTCTCAGATTTTTTGTTTTCTTTTTCTTGAATGATAGGTTGATAGATATCTTATCTTAGTGTTCCAAGCCATCCTCTGGCTCCTGTGTTTTCTATAGAAAATTCTGCTATCACTCTAATGCTATGCTTTTGAAATAATTCATCTTTTCTCCTTGCTGCTTTTATCTTTTCTTTTGTCTTTTATTTCTGCAGTTGCATTTTCACACTTTGATGTGTCTACATGTGGATTCATCATTATTTATCTGTTTGGGATTTGTTGCATTTCATACCTTTGAGTGTCCAATTTGTTTATCAGTTACGTAAAACTGTCAGTATCTTTTTGAATGTCAGTTGTCCCCCATTTTTTCTACTTTCTCCATCTGGCACTCCAGGTAGAGATTTTGTTACCTCCTTTTCCTTACAGACAAAATTTTTCAGTCTAGCCTTTTATGATCCTGGCTTTTTGAAAGGATCTCAATTTCAGCTCCTAATTTTGGGTGGACCCAAGGCTTTGCCTCCTTTTTCTTACCTACCCCCACCTTCTGCATGGTATGGTATGCCTGCATGCTCAGTCACGTCCGATTCTTTGTGACCCTATGGACCGTAGCCCCCCAGGCTTCTCTGTCCATGAGATTATCCTGGCAAGAATACTGTAGCAGGTTGTTAGTTTCTCCTCCAGGGGATTCTCCCAACCCAAGGATCCAACCTGCATCTGCTGCATCTCCTGCGTTGGCAGGTGGACTCTTTGTCACTGAGCCACCTGGGCAGCCCCACCTCGTGCATACATTTGTTGAATTACATGATCTCCTTGACAAACATTGGCAGATACCCTGAGAACAGCCTCATCTAACCACTGCCATTTTGCTTATTTTTGCCCCTGAGATTTTTCCCTACGAAGATGTTTCTTGCATTTAATACAGCACGTCTATGTGCTTTGTAGCTGAAAGGTTCACTTATAAAATCTAGACTATGATATCACTGGAAACGAAGCTCTAGCCTTTTTAATTCAGAGAAGGCGATGGCACCCCACTCCAGTACTCTTACCTGGAAAATCCCATGGACAGAGGAGCCTGGTGGGCTGCAGTCCATGGGATTGCAAAGAGTCGGACACGACTAAAGTGACTTAGCAGCAGCAGCAGCCTTTTTAGTTATAGTTTTAAAGTTTCTCAGCTCTTTCCATTCTTGGTGCATGATAAAATAACAAAATTTTCATGATTCTAAAGCACCTTTCAGATCTACAAAATGTTATTAGAAATTGCTCTCCCCTATCATCAGCTAAGGATTCATCTGCAAACTCCCCTCAACAGAAGGAGTTGGGTAAATAAAAGACAAACTATCAGGTGAGGCCTGTGTGATTACCCTCTGCTCCCTCACTTGCCCTGTTGCTGAAGTTCACCCTAAGTGTTGAATGCCATTCATTTTGTCAAATAATTCCACTAACATTTCTGAGCACCCACATTTATTGTGCTTAATTTGCTGAAGAGTCACCCATCTCAAAGAGTGAATATCATAAAATACCAGAGAAAAGATGTTTCTTACTCTAAGGAATTTAGAAAGAGTATAGCTATCTAAGCCTTCACATTACTGACAATCACTTTCCTGTATATGAATGAACAGTAGAATTGGAATGAAGCAGCTGTACCAGAGATTTCTCTTGGACAACCTATCCACATCTTTATGGAAAAGAATCAGGTGATTTGTCCTTGAATTCTCTCTCAGGACTGCTGGTCTGTTTCATTCACTGTCCTACCTTGAAGGCAGCTAGAAGGGAGACAAGATCTCATCCCTTTGCAGGTAATTATTGTGTTAGCTCTTCTTCACTGGGAAGGGCCAGATGAACAGCAGATTTCTCCACAGAAAATCCTGGATTGTCCCAACAACAGTTAAAATTTTGGTAAAAAGTCACCAGTACGTACTGATCATTTGAGAAAGAAGTGTTTAAGACAAAATATTTAAGCAACTTTTCATATGGAATAGAAAGTGAAAAAAAAAAAAAGTTTTACCCAATATCTAGAGCAGTGCTCCTCAGTATTTAATGAGCATATAAATCACAAAGGGTTCTTGTTAAAATGAACGTGCTACTTCTGGAGATGAGTTGGGGAGGGGAAGCATTGAGATCCCACCCAACAAATTCACAAGTGATACAGATGCTGTAAGTGAACCTCACTTTAAGAGACACAGACCTAAATGACTGAAGCATATCGGTTATATTTGAATCATCTAGATCTGAGCTATTTATATTTAATACAGCAGCCACCAGCCACAAGTAGCACCTGAGCACTTGAAAATGGCCAGTCTAACTTGAGATGCACGGTAACTATAAATATACACTGAGTTTTGATGATGATAAGAAAGAAAGATATGAATTAGTTTTAAAATTTTGGTTTCATGTTGAAATAATACTTTGAACATATTGGGCTAACTAAACAAAAGACACTTACTCCTTGGAAGAAAAGTTATGACCAACCTAGATAGTATATTCAAAAGCAGAGACATTACTTTGCCGACTAAGGTCCGTCTAGTCAAGGCTATGGTTTTTCCTGTGGTCATGTATGGATGTGAGAGTTGGACTGTGAAGAAGTCTGAGTGCCGAAGAATTGATGCTTTTGAACTGTGGTGTTGGAGAAGACTCTTGAGGGTCCCTTGGACTGCAAGGAGATCCAACCAGTCCATTCTGAAGGAGATCAGCCCTGGGATTTCTTTGAAGGAATGATGCTAAAGCTGAAGCTCTAGTACTTTGGCCACCTCATGCGAAGAGTTGACTCATTGGAAAAGACTCTGATGCTGGGAGAGATTGGGGGCAGGAGGAGAAGGGGACGACAGAGGATGAGATGGCTGGATGGCATCAGCGACTCGATGGACATGAGTCTGAGTGAACTCCAGGAGTTGGTGATGGACAGGGAGGCCTGGCGTGCTGCGATTCATGGGGTCACAAAGAGTCAGACACAACTGAGCGACTGAACTGAACTGAACTGAACTGAAAATACATTAATAAAATTAATTTTGTTTACTTTGTTTGATGTGACCATTATAAAATTTTAAATTCAACATATGAGTCATATATGTGGCTCATATTTGTGGCTCACATTGTTTCTATATTCGTTTCCTACTGCTGCTATAACAAATTATCACAAATGTAGTGGCTTAAAACAAAACAAATTTGCTAGTTTTCAGTTATGAAGCTTAGAACCCCTAAAATCAAGGGGTAAGCAGGGATCTAAGAAATGCTTTGTTTCCTTGCCATTTCCAGCTTTTGAAGGTCTCTCACATTCCTTGGCTTGTGGTCCCTGCCTCCATCTCCTAAATCAGCGGCACAGTATCTTTGTGTGTGTCTTTCATCCTTTTATTCTCTCCCAGAAATTTGACTTATAGGACAAAATACCAAATGAAAAATTCTCATCAAAACAAAAATAAAGACCAGAGTTTAAAAAGCAAAAATGGACCCTCAACTTCACCACCATGACTTAAATATTTTTTCTGCTACTTGATTTCTTGTTTATACATGTAAATACATTAATAGAAATGAAACTGTAGGAGAGCCACATTATGATCTTTCATCTACCATCTGTTTGTTTCCAGCTGCATTTCAGATGCACAGAGTTGGATTGATATAATCAATCATCTACGGCTGCTTTGGGGAACATCACCTTCATCAATTAATCCGTGGTCCCTCCTTATGAAGTTTAGGATCTTGGTTAGTTCCCTTCCTTTCAGATCCTTGTGCTGTGCTCCACCATAGACACCCAGGCTTGTAGATTTAGGGTGTTTCCTCCCAATATAGATTCTCTGCCTTTATTGATAGCACAGCATCTTTTAAACCTCTCTTTCTCTCTCTCCCTCCCTACCTTCCTCTTTTCTCCTTCCGGTGCTCTCTCACATACATACGCTTCTGCTTCTGTCATCACATCTCCTTCTCGCATTCTGATTCTCCTACCTCCTTTTTTTATTTTAATTTTTCTTTTATATTGGAGTATAGTTGATTTACAATGTTATGTTAGTTTCAGGTGTACAGCAAAGTGATTTTATACATATACATATATTTATTCCTTTTCAAACTATTTTTCCCATTTAGCTTAATAGAACATATTATTGAGCAGAGTTCCCTGTGCTATACAATAGGTCCTTATTGATTGTCTATTTTAAATATAGCAGTATGTAAATGTCAATCCTAACCTCCCAATTTATAAGGATGTTTGTGATGACAGTGGGCCCACCTAGATAATCCAGGATAATCTCCCTTCTCAAGCTCCTTGGCTTCAATTCATCACATTTACAGTGGGGCTCCTTTTGCTGAGTAAAATACTCAGACTCCAGAGATTAGGATGTGACTGTCTTGATGGGGAAATGTCATTTTGTCTACCACAGTTTCCAGTGAAGAGCACTGATCTAGATTTAGTTTTGCATTAAACAACAGCCAGTTGTATTCCTTAGTCACTATGCAAACAGAAGCAGGAATATAAGATGAGGAATTTAATTATTTTGGTATCACAATTCCAAACATCAGGTTAAAAAACCCTAGATTTATTTTGGGGTGAAGTACTTCCAATTTTTGCACAGATTCAAACTCAAATAAGGTTTTGTGGTTGGAAATACAGGCAAAAAATGCAGACTCCTAGATTTTCCTTCTAATTCAAGAGATTTCTGCGGCCGTTACTTAATTCAGCCTATTAACTGACAGATGAAGATTGATGAATGTAAAGGATAAACTCTGGAGAGATGAGCTAAAATCCAGTTATATCATAATATGTCTGAAAAACTTTGAATATTTGGGGGAGCTCATCTGCCTTGTAAATTATTCATAAATATATTTTACAAGTACTTGCTATATGTGAGGCCTTATGGGAGACTAGAATATATCTGGACTCTATGAGCTCATAAGCTAGCGAGGAAATAAGACATGAATCACTAATGGTCAATATCCCAAATAGGAAATAAATATCACTTGCATGGTGGTAATAATAAGGCTTCAAGAAAATGGAAGAACTGCTGGCAAGGTCTTCTTAGCTCAAAAGGATCAGGGAAAATTCACTGGAACAAGTAGAATATGGCTTGGGTCTTTAAGAACGGAAATTGATCTGGATCCCTTAAGCACAGGATTCCAAACAATCCTATGGCTCTTCTGTTAAGAGGCACATTTTTAAATACTGGGGTTGATAGCATTGAGTTTCCTTTTTTTTTCTTTCTTTTTCTTTCACTTCTTAAACATTAACCTTGAAGGTTAAATCAATGGAGGAAGTGAAGGACACATAAAATGAGGGCAAGGGAAAAAAAGAAAAAATGGAAATTATTGCAGTATTTTACCCGCATACTTCTTGTCTACAATACAAAATAATCCGTGCTTAGATTTGAGGAATACATTCACAAACTAGCTTGTCAGAATTACATAAAATGGCCAATTTTCAGGATAGTGAAGGCATATAGTCTAACTTACTATACATTTCAAAGCATTTAAGATTTCTGCTGTGTTCTAAGTGTACATTCTTGCAGCAAATTTCCATATTCATAAATTATACATAGATCCACATTATCATCTTATCTATGTATTCATCCATCCATCTATTAAATAGCAACTTTATCCTGAGGGCCCTACCAGGATTCCAATTTGAGGAACCGGTGGGGAGCAACCTGATAATCCAAAGCCCTGTTTTGTCATGATTATTAGTTAAGCATCCGTAAATGCCAGGTGGTTATGAGGCCTCTTGCTTTGGCTTGTACTGGAGCTCATGTGCCTGGACAGCAGTTTGTCCCCACCCAAAGGAGCAGATGTGGACAACGTCTGTGCTAAGCTATGACAATGAGGGCGTGCCCACAGAGCGAGAACTGCTTTAGACACTCCAGAATAGAATTACAACTGCTGTCTCTTTACAAGGCTATTGAGAGGGCTCATAAAATATTTATTGGGTGAAATATAGAATGTCTCACAAATGTTCTCAAATATTTTCAGCGACAACAACAAAAGTAAAATAAGGCTACAGTGAAGTGAGAGTGTTAGTCTCTCAGTCGTGTCTGACTCTTCGGAATCTCATGGACTGGGTAGCCCACCAGGCTCCTCTGTCCGTGGGATTTCCCAGGCAAGAATACTGGAGTGGATTGCCATTTCCTCCCCCAGGGGATCTTCCCAACCCAGGAATTGCACCCAAGTCTCTTGCGCCTCCTGTATCGGCAGGCGGCTTCTTTACTACTAGTGCCACTTGGAAAGCCTGTGGTAGTAGCGCACCTCTCTGAAAACCTGTTTCTTTTGAGAACTTCATCCTGCTACTCTGAAAAACTTGCCTTGGAGTATGTCTCATGCCTCTTCATTGCCTTCATTCTACAGTTCACATCAACAACTGAGCAATGTTCATAGCCTTTCCTTGTAGATAAATGTTAAAAACTATTTGGGGAGAGCTTTTGCTTCTGGGAATATGGGATAGATGTTCTTTTCCCTATTCCTCCCCATAGGTGCAACTACAAATCCTGGACCTTATATATAAAATAAATATAAGAAGACACTGAAAGGAGGAGAAAAGAAGGCAGAATAGCTAGGGACCCAGGGAGCCACAGTGCTGAGTTTCCTGGATTTTCTGTTTCATATATCCCATACTTAGAGCTGAAGAAACCAGCCAACCAGAAACACTATTGGGTGCAGGGGGGGAAAAAGTTTCACTGAAAAGCCTGGTCTGTCTGGCCAAAAGGACAGTGAGGCTGAATCTGTCCTCCACTCGGAGTTAGCAAAGAACACCACATTATGGAGAAGCTGGGGCTTCCACTCCACCTCCTAAAGAATCAGTCTAAAATTTATATGCAAAGGAATTCAAATATCTAAAACATTTTTTTAAAAGAAAAGCAAACTGGGAAGAAACAGTCTACCCAGTATTATCTAGCTATGGTAATCAAGACTTTATGGTATTGTCAGAATGAGAGGCATATACATCAATGAATATGACTCTACACTTATCTCAAAATGAAAGGTTTAACAAAAAAAATTATTTGTGCTACAGTCAACTTGTTCCTATAAGGCTCTTTTTTTTTTTTTTTTTTGTCTTTTTATGAACTTGTATGTTATGGAAAATATTGCAGAGAAGTTGGGTTTTCTCCCTGTACAAAAAATCTTCACCAGTTGAAGAAACCATTATTTAAATACACAAATTGTGAATCATGCTTATGTAACACAGCCTCATATTTTAAAATGTTTTGAATATTATTGGTGAGGTCAAAGTCCAGATGCAAAGCCAAAATTGTCAACTATCTGGTTTTAACTTGGCTTGGTTATTTAGATTTTGCTATATGACAAAATAAGAACAATTTGTAAATTCAGAAATGTGTTCTATTTATAGTTGTACTCTGAAAATTAATCAGAAATTAAGTGAGAACCAGAGTCAACATTACCTGTGTCAACAAATAATGAAATTGAGATGGTCAGGGCTACATTATAAAATGTACATATGATACATATGGCAAACTTTTATTTTAAGAGAAAAAAAGCATACTCTCAAAATTCATGGCCATTATTCTTTTTAAAAGTTTTTATTTATTTATTTATTTATTTATTTATTTATTTTTTGTTGTGCTGGGTCTGTTTTGCTGCTCTTGAGTTTCCTCTAGTTGTGGCGATTGGGAGCTACTCTCTAGTTGCAGTCCTTGGGCTGGGCTTCTCATTGCAGTGGCTTCTCTTGTTGCAGAGCACAGACTCTAAGGCAGGGGGCTCAGCAGTTGCAGTGCACAGGCTTAGTTGTTCTGTGGTGAGTGGAATCTTCCTGGGCCAGGGGTCGAATCCACGTCCCTTGCATTGGCAGGTGGATTCTTGACTGCTGAGCCACCAGGGAAGTCCCATGGCCATTATTCTTAACTGATGGGAACTAATTGTAATTCAAGAGAGCTCACTAAAGACAGCTCATTAAATGCAAATTAGCATTCATTAATATAGTTGGTGATTGTTCCTTTCTGATCAATGCCCTATATTCAGCATTAATCAGTAAGCACACTATCCAGTTGGTTACCTCAGTTTTTACTTTTAATGTGTTATTTCCTTGATATGGAAAACAGTCAATTTATTTAAAAGCTGTGCATCTTCCAGCCACATTCCTGTTAAAATTGTGTTGATTTTGACCTTCATATATCAAAGTGAAAGTGTTAGTTGTTCAGTCAAGTCTAACTCTTTGTGACCCCATGGATTGTAGCCCACCAGGCTCCTCTGTCCATGGAATTCTCCAGACAAGAATACTGGAGTGGGTTGCCTTGCCCTTCTCCAAAGGATCTTCCCACCCAGCGGTTGAACCCAGGCCTCCTGCATTGCAGGTAGATTCTTTACTATCTGTGCCACGGGAAAGCCCTCATATGTAGATTATACTAAAATCAAACTTGTGTGCAGCACTTTAGGATTTAAAAGCACAGTCACATAAGCTATCACGTGTCCCTCCAACAAGCCCCTTAACTGGAATCATTGTACAGATTTTCCAAGGAGTATAAGTGACTTTCCAAAGCTTATACAGCAATGAGACCCAGCAAAAACTCTTAAAGTAGACATCATGGTCCCAAACTGAGCAACTTTTCCCAATCACCAAACTGACTATCAAATTCACAAAGCAGTCCCACTGATTGAATAATGCTTTCATTAGCAATGGATACTCCTCTGGGAATACCTTCACAAAATGTAAAAAATAATATTTTAAAACCAGTGATCACTATTTCTTTTGATGAGTACAATATCAGCTAAACATTATGGATATATATTTATTTGAAACATGAGCTTCGCCAAAATGAGTATAGTTGCTGACTTCAGCTGGCAAAAGGGAACTATCTCCAAACTGAAAACAAAACAAAGCAGAGAAAACAGAAGAGAAATGCGTAACTGAAAGTGACTTGGTAATTGCTCCAAAATATGAGACACTGCTTTATAATTTATATCTCCCCAAGGCTTGATATTCCTTAATCAGGCACACTCAGAAATCAGCATCTCTGAGTCAATGAACACTTTGGGCTGCTCTCGATTCTCCCTGGTAGGAACGACCAGCAAGTGCTTGTCAAAATGAAATGATTACCTTAGTTTTATGCGTGTTTTTAATCATTCCCCAGTTGTCCTCTCTTGCCCATTGGAGCATGTCTGTGTCCTCATTATTTGCATCTTTCACATGTCAATTGCCTCTTTATTCTCTTGCTGAGTACCTCTTCTCTGAGGTGTCCCAGTAATGCATAATTGCCCATGTCCAGCCTATAGATCAAACTCCAATCTAATTTGCAAAACCAAGTAAATACAAAGTAGGTTGCACATAATTCAGACCTCATCTTGCAATGATTAAGTTATCTGATTCCAGTTTGCACAAGTTTCTGCTTTCCACTTAATATTCTCCCCACCATCTCTTCACAACAAATACTTGCCAGGTCATTTTGGTTTTTCAAGTACTGCTTCAGCTTCTCTTTAACAATAGTCACAAAAATATTTTATTATTTAGAAGTCTAGGGGATTAGTTGCCTCTTTTTCTTAAACTGAGTGCCAGCCTGATGAGAAGATGCTATAGCACTCCACATCTTTAATCTTCCCCTCTTGAAACGAGTAGAGCCGTGTTCTATGTTAGACTGTAATAAGTAGGGCCAATTTTGTACCCTGTGGAAAGGCTTTTAGTGATACTTAACATTATCTTTTTAGAGGCCCAAATCTGTGTTTGTATCAGAGTTGTTCACAAATTCTTATTCAGTGAGGAGAGAAAAATGTGATTATAGCAGAGCTAAGGAGCCACCATTGTGGCTGAGAAGTTAATCAGAAACATGCTCTGTTTTTCTGGCCTAACCTGAGCTAGAAGGCAAGGCTCATGCTCTTCGCCTGACTGGAAAGGTGAAGTTGAGGCTGGACCTTCAGAGGAATCCAGTCTGGAGTTCCCTAGGGCCAGGATTCCTAAACTGTGGTCTCAGACGCGAATTTTTCAGGCATTGCCATTTTCTATTTCAGGGGATCTTCCTAACCCAGAGATTGAACCCACATCTCTTGAGTCTCCTGCATTGGCAGACAGGTTCTTTACCACAAGTGCCACCTGGAAAGCCCCTTAGAAGCCCAGGAATACTATTCAGTTCAATTCAGTTCAGTCACTCAGTCATGTCCAACTTTTTGCGATCCCATGAACTGCCGCATGCCAGGCTTCCCTGTCCATCACCAACTCCCGGAGCTTGCTCAAACTCATGTCCATTGAGTCGGTGATGCCATCCAACTATCTCATCCTCTGCCGTCCCCTTCTCCTCCCACCTTCAATCTTTCCCAGCATCAGGGTCTTTTCAAGTGAGTCAATTTTTTGCATCAGGAGGCCAAAGTACTGGAGCTTCAGCTTCAGCATCAGTCCTTCCAATGAATATTCGGGACTGATTTCCTTGAGGATTGACTGATTTGATCTCCTTGCAGTCCAAGGGACTCTCAAGAGTCTTCTCCAACACCACAGTTCAAAAGCAGCAATTCTTTGGTGCTCATCTTTCTTTATGGTCCAACTCTCACATCCATACATGACTGCTGAAAAAATCATAATGTTAACTAGATGGACCTTTGTTGGCAAAGTGATGTCTCTGCTTTTTAACATGCTTTCTAGGTTGGCCAGAGCTTTTCTTCCAAGGTGCAAGCGTCTTTTAATTTCATGGCTGCAATCACCATCTGCAGTGATTTTGGAGCCCAAAATATAAAGTCTGTCACTGTTTCCATTGTTTCCCCATCTATTTACCATGAAGTGATAAGACCAGATGCCATGATCTTAGTTTTCTGAATGTTTAGTTTTAAGCTGGCTTTTTCATTCTCCTCTTCCACTTTCATCAAGAGGCTCTTTAGTTCCTCTTCACTTTCTGCCATAAGGGTGGTATCATTTGCTTATTTGAGGTTATTGATATTTCTCTCTGAAATCTTGATTCCAGCTTGTGCTTCATCCAGCCTGGCATTTCTCATGATGTACTCTGAATATAAGTTAAATAGGCAGGGTGACAATATACAGCCTTTATTAAAATATGTGTGAAGAGGGTAACTATCTTCTGGGTGACATGTTCTCAAAGTGTGGTCCCCAGACCAGTAGTATCAACATCACATTCCCATATGTTAGAACTGTTGGAAATTCTGAAGGTGGGGTCATCAAGATCTCAGTTCTCACTGGCTGCAATATATGATGAAGTGTGCGGATCATAGCTCCGGAGAAAGGGTGGATAGCTTTCCTCAGTCTGACCTCATTGCCTTCTATTCCCTAGCTCTCTCAGATCAGCCACACTGACCACCTTGTAACACCCTAGGCATGCTCTGCCCTGGGACCTTGGCACAAGCTATTCCCTCTGCTTCAAAACCTTTCCCTCACACATTTGTGCAGCCAACTCCCTTACCTTCTTCACAGCCTTGCTCAAATTTTACTACTCAGTGAGGACTACTCTAGTAACTCTATTTTAAATTACATCTTGTTCCTCTCCACACCCACCAGTACTTCTTTCTCCCTTTCACCTGCTCTTTTCATTTTTCTGAAGCATGTCACATGTCTTTTCTGTTTCTTTGTAGGTACTTTTTGTTCTTTTTTTTTTTAAATTTTCTTAAAAACACCAAAAGCATTTTGTATTGGGGTATAGCCAATTAACAATGTTGCGATAGTTTCAGGTGAATAGTGAAAGGACTCAGCCATACATATACATGTATCCATTCTCCCCCAAACTCCCTCTCATCCAGGCTGCCACATGACATTGAGCAAGGTTCCATGTGCTATACAATAGGTTTTTCTAGGTTATCCACTTTAAATATGGCATTGTGTAAATAAACTCAGACGATCATTATATCTGCTACTACTGTGGTAAGAATCCCTTAGAAGAAATAGAGTAGCCATCATAGTCAACAAAAGAGTCCAAAATGCAGTACTTGGATGCAATCGCAAAAATGACAAAATGATTTCTGTTCATTTACAAGGCAAACCATTCAATATCAGTAATCCAAGTCTATGCCTCACCCAGTAATGTTGAAGAAGCTGAAGTTGAATGGTTCTATGAAAACCTACAAGACCTTCTAGAACTAACACCCCAAAAAGATGTCCTTTTCATCATAGGGGACTGAATTGCAAAAGTAGGAACTCAAGAAATACCTGGAGTAACAGGAAAATTTGGCCTTGGTGTACAGAATGAAGCAGGTCAAAGGCTAATAGAGATTTGCCAAGAGAACGCACTGGTCATAGCAAACACCCTCTTCCAAGAGCACAAGAGAAGCCTCTACACATGGACATCACCAGATGGTCAATACTGAAATCAAATTGATTGTATTCTTTGCAGCCAAAGATGGAGAAGCTCTATAAGTCAGCAAAAACAAGACTGGGAGCTGACTATGGCTCAGATCATGGACTCCTTATTGCCAAATTCAGACTTAAATTGGAGAAAGTAGGAAAACCACTAGACCATTCAGGTATGACCTAAATCAAACCCCTTATGTTTATACTGTGGAAGTGAGAAATAGATTTAAGGGATTAGATCTGATAGACGGCGTGCCTGATGAAATATGGATGGAGGTTCATGACATTGTACAGGAGACAGGGATCAGTTCAGTTCAGCTCAGTTCAGTAGCTCAGTCGTGTCCGACTCTGTGACCCCATGAATCGCAGCACGCCAGGCCTCGCTGTGCATCACCAACTCCCGGAGTTGACTCAGATTCATGTCCATTGAGTCAGTGATGCCATCCAGCCATCTCATCCTCTGTCGTCCCCTTCTCCTCCTGCCCCCAATCCCTCCCAGCATGAGAGTCTTTTCCAATGAGTCAACTCTTTGCATGAGGTGGCCAAAGTACTGGAGTTTCAGCTTTAGCATCATTCCTTCCAAAGAAATCCCAGGGTTGATCTCCTTCAGTCCAAGGGACTCTCAAGAGTCTTCTCCAACACCACAGTTCAAAAGCATCAATTCTTCGGTGCTCAGCCTTCTTTACAGTCCAGCTCTCACATCCATACATGACTACTGGAAAAACCATAGCCTTGACGAGACAGACCTTAATCAGCAAAGTAATGTCTCTGCTTTTGAATATACTATCTAGGTTGGTCATAACTTTTCTTCTAAGGAGTAAGCGTCTTTTAATTTCATGGTTACAGTGATCAAGACCATCCCTAAGAAAAAGAAATGCCAAAAGGCAAAATGGCTGTCTGAGGAGGCCTTACAAATAGCTGTGAAAAGAACAGAAGCTAAAGAAAGGCAAAGGAGAAAAGGAAAGATAAGGTATACCCATTTGAATGCAGAGTTCCAAAGAATAGCAAGGAGAGATAAGAAAGCCTTCCTCAGCAATCAATGCAAAGAAATAGAGGGAAACAATAGAATGGGAAAGACTAGGGATCTCTTCAAGAAAATTAGAGATACCAAGGGAAAATTTCATGCAAAGGCAGGCACAATAAAGGACAGAAATGGTCTGGACCTAACAGAAGCAGAAGACATTAAGAAGAGGTGGCAAGAATACACAGAAGAACTATACAAAAGAGATCTTCACAGCCAAGATAATCACGATGGTGTGATCACTCACCTAGAGCCAGACATCCTAAAACGCGAAGTCAAGTGAACCTTAGAAACCATCACTATGAACAAAGCTAGTGGAGGTGATGGAATTCCAGTTGATCTATTTCAAATCCTAAAAGGTGATGCTGTGAAAGTGCTGCACTCAATATGCCAGCAAATTTGGAAAACTCAGCAGTGGCCACAGGACTGGAAAAGGTCAGTTTTCATTCCAATCCCTAAGAAAGCCAAGCCAAAGAATGCTCAAACCACCACACAATTGCATTCATCCCTCTGGCTAGCAAAGTAATGCTCAAAGTTTTCCAAGCCAGGCTTCAGCAGTACATGAACCGTGAACTTCCAGATGTTCAAGGTGGATTTAGAAAAGGCAGAGGAACCCGAGATCAAATTGCCAACATCTACTGGATCATCGAAAAAGCAAGAGAGTTCCAGAAAAATATCTATTTCTGCTTTATTGACTATGCCAAAGCCTTTGACTATGTGGATCACAACAAACTGTGGAGAATTCTTAAAGAAATGGGAATACCAGACCACCTGATCTGCCTCCTGAGAAATCTGTGTGCAGGTCAGGAAGCAACAGTTAAACTGGACATGGAACAACAGACTGCTTCCAGATTGGGAATGGAGTACATCAAGGCTGTATATTGTCACCCTGCTTACTTAACTTATATACAGAGTACCTCATGAAAAACTCTGGGCTGGATGAAGCACAAGCTGATATCAAGATTGCTGGGAGAAATATCAATAACCTCAGATATGCAGATGACACCACACTTATGGCAGAAATCAAAGAAGAACTAAAGAGCCTCTTGATGAAAGTGAAAGAGGAGAGTGAAAAAGCCAGCTTAAAACTCAACATTCAGAAAACTAAGATCATGGCATCTGGTCCCACCACTTCATGGCAAATAGATGGGGAAGCAATGGAAACAGTGACAAACTATTTTGAGGGGTTCCAAAATCACTGCAGATGATGACTACAGCCATGAAGTTAAAAGATGCTTGGTCCTTGGAAGAAAAGTTATGACCTACCTAGACAGCATATTATAAAACAGAGATATTACTTTGCCAACAAAGGTCTGTCTAGTCAAAGCTATGGTTTTTCCAGTAGTTATGTTTGCAGTCTCTTGGACTGCAAGGAGATCAAACCAGTCCATCCTAAAGGAAATCAGTCCTGAATATTCATTGGAAGGACTGATGCTGAAGCTGAAACTTTAGTACTTTGGCCAAGAACTGACTCATTTGAAAAGGCCCTGATCCTAGGAAACATTAAAGGTGGGAGAAGGGGACAACAGAGGATGAGATGGTTGGATGGCATCACCGACTTGATGGACATGAGTTTGAGTAAACTCCAGGAGTTGTTGATGAACAGGGAGGCCTGGTGTGCTGCAGTCCATGAGGTCGCAAAGAGTGGGACACAACTGAGCAACTGAATTGAACATGACCTTCCCCAAAAGTTCTTAACTATCCCTTCCCCCGGCAACCATGAGTTTGTTTTCTAAGTCTGTGAGTTTTTTTCTGTTCTGTAAGTTCATTTGCATTATTTCCTTTTAGATTCCATGCATAAGGGGTGTCAAATGCTATTTCTCCTCTGTCTGATTTACTTCTCTCAGTTTGACAGTTTCTAGGTCCATCCATCTTGCCGCAAATGGCCTTATTTCATTCTTTCTAATGGCTGAGTATATATACCACATCTTCTTTCTCCATTTCCCTGTCGAGGGGCATTTAGGTTGTTTCCATGTCTCGGCCATTGTAAACAGTGCTGCAATGAACGTGAAATAAGACAATGTATCACATCTTACATGTTAGATAATTCACTTGTTCATTGTTCTTCTTTCTTGTTGTCTATCCACTTGTACAGAGTGTAACCTCCACAAGGGCAATCTTCGCTTTATTGCCTGACTGCCTATGTCAACTAAAAAATATAGTCATGGCCTGAAAGTAGAGTTATTTATTGGGTGGGAATATTTAGGACTTTGAGCCCAGGAGACTGAATCTCAGTAGCTCTGAGAAAACTGCTCCAAGGAGGCAAGAAGGGAAGTCAGGCTATATACAAGTTTGTATCAAGGGAGCAGGAAGTCTGAACATCAAAGATCAGGTATCAAGTTAAGGAATTTAGCATTTTACTTATGGAAAGATGCAAGCCTCTGGGCTCACTGAATTTATTCCTTTCATATGAACCTCAGCTATCTGGGGCCAGTTCTGTTTCCTTGCTCACCTTGAAGAGTGGCAGCTAGCTTCTTCTTGCCATCCCCCCAGCTCCTCAGCAATCACTGTTGATGGGGGTGGCATCATCTGTTGGATCACAGTTTGGGGAGTCCTCATTCACATTTAGAGGCCAGGAAGCACTGATAACTTTGACATTTATTGTCTATTGATATGGCAGGAGATATTTTCATCCCATACCTAGAATAATGTTTAGCACATAATAGGTACTCACAAAGTAATTATTAAGTCAGTGTATGAAAGACCCAGAAAAATCCATGACCCAGAAAGAGAGAGGAAAACATTGTTCCAGAGGCAAACTGGTAATGTTCTTTCATGAAAGAATCTCTTCTTATAGCCTGTGTGCTTACCACTATCATTGTGCTGTTGCTTGAATCTCAGAGTGTGCCACTTGGGAAAGGCGGAAGTAAAATTATAGCAGAGGTCCAAGAATAAAGGTGTGCAGAAGTTAGAAATATTTGTGCAATTTCTTTGTCTGATTATTTGCTTTTCAGATTATGATTTCTGAAATTTTAAAAATAAGTGTATATTAATTCACTTAATCCTCCTAAGAAGCTTATAAGGTAGATACCTCACTTAATCCTCCTTTTATATATAGAAACTTGGGCATAGAAAGGTTAATATTTTGCCTAAGTTTACACAAAAAATAGATGGAAGAAATAGGATTTTGTTTCTGAACCAAACTTGGGTCTACCCCCCTGTTGTGCAGCAAAGCCACTTTACTGACACCAAGTTGTGGTAAAGTACAGCACTTATTTCAGGGCCCAACAAGAACAGGGAGCTCCTGCTCAGAAGAACGGAACTCTCAGATAGTTTTCAGGGAAACGTTTTTGAAGGCAAGGTTTGAGATGAGGACTGCAGGGTGCATGACTTTCTTCTGATTGATTGTGGGTGAGGTAACAGGTTGGTATTTCGGACATTTCAATTATCAACCTTCTGGTTCCAACCTGCCCGGGGTCTGTGTAGCCACCATCCTCCGCCTGGGGAGGGGTCTTATTTTTCCTGCAGAACAACTCAAAAAAATACGTCAGATTGTTATGTATATCCCTTAAGAAAAACTAAGACTCAGGTTTATCGCTGAACTAAGGGGACAATAGAGGATAAGATGGCTGGATGGCATCACCGATTCAATGGATATGAGTTTGAGCAAACTGCGGGAGACAGTAGGGGGCAGAGAAGCCTGACATGCCACAGTCCATGGGGTCACAAAGAGTAGAACACGGCTGAGCAATTGAACAACAACATTTGTTTCTTAACTGCTTTTCCTTTGTTTTTGCATTCTGTCACTTCCTACTTAGGAACTGCTTGAGTCTACTCTTTGGAACTCAGAGAAGGACTAAGAGACTAAATCCTTTTTATAGAATCAAGAACAGAGGGGTACACAGGGGCTTTTATATCCTAGGAGAGCTCTGCAGGGTCCTTTTCTGTTTCAATCCCTCCTCTTTGATACTCCTCAATTCTGAGAAGAATAGAGGGAAGGACAAGAAAGAGAATAATCAAAAACTTGGCAAGGATAATTTGGTTTTAGGGGGACTCGATTTCAATTTGAACCAGAAGTTTTGGTTAATAGTTAGGCTTCCCAGGTGGCTCAGATGGTAAAAAGAAGAAAAAAAAAATCTGCCTGCAATGTGGGAGACCCGGGACAATTCCTGGGTCAGGAAGGTCCCCTGGAGAAGGATATGGCAACCCACTCCAGTATTCTTGCCTGGAGAATTTCTTGGACAGGGGAGCCTGGCGGGCTGCAGTTCATGGGATTACAAAGAGTCAGACGTGCCCAAGTGAGTAACATTTTCACTTTTCTTTCATAACTCTTACAGTTATACTATATCAACGTAACCTCTTAAAGATAATGAGTTATACCTACGTGTTAGCATTTAAAATGTTTTTTTTTTTATATATATAATTCTATCTTCCCTGCCAAGCTGAAAAATCTTAAAAGGGGGCACTATTTCTTATTTATCATCTCTACCTACCCAGTGCTTAGCATAATGTTATTGGATGGATGGAAGGATGGATAGATAGACGGGTAAGTGAACAGATGGAAGAATGGAAAAGGATACAAGTTCCAGGCTGGCTGCTCCATTCAGCCCTAAGATAAACAGTTCCTTGAAACCCCAGAAATGAATTAATCAGCTTTGATTTTTTTCCTCAACTTAAATCTGTCAAGTAAGCCTGAGGGTTTGTAATTGAAAAAAAAAATGTGTAGGTGATCAGATAAGGGAAACTGAATGATAAGGACATTTGTCTCCTGGTACTTTTGGCCGCAGAATGTCTATTCCCTCAACCATCCTGCTTCCTTCCCCAGAAGATAAAGAGCAGCAACAGCAGGGGAAGCAAAAGTTTGCTGGATTGTGTCCTTTTCCTCTCTGTGGGAGTTTGGAGGATGAGCCAGCTTAGCTCCACGACTGGACCCCAATTTCCATATGTAATCAGGATCTGATAATAAAAGTAAATTATACAAACTATGCCTTGAATTGAAAGAATGCAAAAGAAATGCAAATTGCACGTGGCTGCCTGACCAACCTAGTGAGTCCTCTAATCAATTCTTCCTTCCTGCCTCAGTCTCAACTCATAAAGTGCTGTTTTCAGTGGGCATTCATTAACATTTCAATCTAAGTTCTTGCAAATAGATAGCATCTCAGCAAAGCCCCTGAGGATGCTGTCAAACTCAGCCTTCTGCTCACCAGGACAGACAGTTCCCACGGCTGGCCTCAGCTCCTGCCTCTCTCTGCTCCTGGGTCGAGAGAACAAGAACTGTTCCCATTTCCACCTTGGTCCTGAGGCTGGTCCAAGGCCCTCATCTGCAGACCCCAGGACTGCTCCCCGCCGCTGGAATGATGAGGCCCTTCTATCACAAATTCCACATATCCTTTTCAAAAGACTTCAGTAACTCTTCTCAAAATAAACAGAGCAGCACTGGCATTTAGGAAATTTACTGGGCAGCAGCTAACTTTAGAAAGGTGGTTATTTATCCTCATTAGAGTGGCCGCCCGCACATCAGCAGAGAGCGAGCATCTCTCCACACCTGGGGAATCTAAGCCCACACGTGCTGTTTCTAAGTCACCAGTTTCTGAATGCCAGTCCAAGGGCAAAGGCCACTCAGCTCCATCAGAACCATGGGGGAAGCTCTTCTAAAATATAGATGCCTGAGCCAGCCTCTGGAGATGCTGATTTATTAGGTGAGAGGTGAAATCCAGGAGGCCATCTGCATTCTAAAACACTGCTCTGGTGAAACTACCACAGGACCCAGTTAAAGGACTGCTTGCAAGACTTTTGAGGCATGTATCATCTTAAAAAATAGCTGACTTTTTAAAATGAAAGTATCTTTATTATGAAATGTGTTACACCCTCATGTTAACACTTCAAAAATCCAGAAAACATAAATAAGCCACTAAATATCACTCAAAAAATGTTATTACCCAGAGGTAATTGCTGTAAAGATTTTGGAGAACATTTTTTCCAAACAACTTGATATGCAAATATGTATAATTTTAAATAAGTGTTGTTTTTCTTAGATGCATTCTACACATGTGTAATAATTATTCTATTAACCAGAATTATGTATTCTAACACCAGGCTTTGGTAAAAGTTTTCTTAGAAGAATTAGAAATAATGTAGGCGCTTGCATGAGACTTCAGACCAAAGGGTGTACACTATGAAAAACCGTTAATGGTAAAAGTTTACTAGTATTCTCTCTTGTTCCATGTCAGCATTTTTCAAATAAGTATAGTCAAAGTATCAGTAAGTGAACCAGAAACCTTCAAATATTTATAAGAGTCTTAGGGCAGAGGAAAGAGGAAATAAATGTTAGTGCTGGTGAAGGAGGTTTTGTTGCCACATAAAATAATCGGATTTCAAATTTGAATTCCAGATAAAATACTTTTTGGTGTAAGAATACTGCAATTTGTTTATCTGAAGTTCAAGTTTAACTAGGCATCCTATATTTGGATTGGCTAAATCTGGTTACCCTAGGAGGAGGGGACCCAAGCTTTGCTGGGGCAGAGTTGGCCCATGGTACGGGCAGAAGGTGAACAGGTACAGGACCAGATTCCAAGTCCAAAAGCAAGGTCACGGCAAAATCCCACTAGGTCTGACATGTCTTAGAGTCTGGCTCAGCTCTGCCACATTGAGAAGTCAAGCAAGAGCCCACCCCTTACCCCACCTCCTGCTCAGTGTACAGTAGGATCCAGCATGGTAGGAGCTGAGCCACCAAAATGTACCATTCGTCTACCCCAAGTCGGCATCCTAACCCATGCTCACTCCTTCTCTTTTTATTGTGTCATATCTCCCTCTCCCATGCACCCTCTCCAGCTGCATAATTATTTACTTCAGGAAAGTTTCCCTTATCAACAACTTGTTTGGTTCTAATTCTTGTAGTTTCTTTCCTCTAGAAAACATAATTTTAGGTGAGAAATCATTTCTTTCCCACATTTATCATTGTCTCTCTCATCAATTTTCCTTCCTTTTTTTCCTTTCCCCCTGCATCCAAATTTGCCCTGGACTTGACTTTGTAATTTCAGTTCTGTCTCCAGGATGGATTCCATTCTGCTATTGGTACTTAGCATCCTTACAATCTTGAATTATCTTACCCATAACTCTTTTTTATCTCATCCTGTTTTCTTTGTTTTCTGTTCTGGTTTCTTAGAGACTATATCTTTCGGTATCCTTCTGAAGACCCCAAATGTTATTCCAAAATTTTCTTCTGGGTCCAAGAGCCTGGCAAAGTACTGGTCAGTAGAAACTGAATGTAGATTACTCTTGGCCCAGCTTTCCATCTGTTTGGGAACTGGACAAACCCCTTTCTCACAAACAGTAAAAGCAGGTAGTTGTGCCTATCTGCTGTCCCTCTAGATCCACTGTGGCCGATTCCTCTGGTCTGAAATGGGAAGTTTCAGGGATAAATTCTTATCCCTCCACTTCCTGTTTCTTGACTTGCTGAAAAGAAGGAATCCATAAAAATCTGTAATCCCCAATGTGCTATGTTACTAGGACTCTTCTCTCTGCTTTTCTGGTGGGTAAAGTATTTCCCAACATGTGTTTGCTGCAGTCTTTCCGTCACCGTCTTTTCTCTGCCCTGCACACCACCCATGGAGATTCTAATTCAGTAGGTCTGAGAACACAGATGTAGAAAGACCCAGTTGTTAGCATATAGATTGGTATAGACCTTCATATCTAAAACAGAATACCCCAAAGACAAAAGAGTTGAAAGCACTTCCCCTCACCTTTCAGATGACAAGTCATAAGTAAGACCTCAGTCTAGTTCTCTGAGCTTTATGGTTGGATTCTGGTTGTCTAATCAATGATGGCTTTCTCTGATGGGCTTGGCTGGTGGCTCAGATGGTAAAGAATCTGCCTGCCATGCAGGAAACCTGGGTTCCATCCCTGGGTCAGGAAGATCTCCTGGGGAAGGGAATGGCTGCCTACTCCAGTATTCTTGCCTGGAGAATTCCATGGATAGAGGAGCCTGGAAGGCTACAGTCCATGGGGTCACAAAGAGTCAGACACAACTGAGCAACTAACACTTTCCTTTTTTTATTTTGCTAACAGAACAGTTTTCCATCTTTTGATGAGTTTTCTGTCTTCATGGGCATTTTCAACCTGAGGAAGTTAACCAGATTCCATTTGAATGCAGAACTCTGAGGATATTTTAGCTTGTTTTATTTTAAGAGAGTCAACTTCATATAATGAAATTTCACTGATTGGAGTATTATTAATTTGACCATTGTCAGAAACAACAGAAGCATCCCCTGCCTTGGTAAATAAGTCAGAAAGATGATAGAGACAAAGATGCTTGGCTGTGCTCTGTTAGATAGTAGTACCATCTTTAAACTGATCCTGCCCTCATGCACTGTAACATAAAAGCCCAGAGCATAATAGAAAAAGACAACTGGGGAAGCTGAGGACTCAGGATGCAGCTATCAATGTGAAAACATCTAGGTTTCAGTGGTTTTGTGCTATATCCAAATGCCCTCAAGTTAGAAGTGTTTTTAAATCTCAAATACTTAATAATTCTATCCTGAACTATAAATCATAGTTTGGATAAGTCTTGCAAATGTCTTAACACAGTTTAAGACCCTTTCACGCCTGGATTTTTCCTTTCCTCCCCTTCCCTGTCCTCAGAATCCCTACCACGTGCCACTTCCCCACAGTAGCCCCAAGTCTCTCCTCTCTGCGATGGCATCAGTCCCTTTCCAACCCCTGTATGTTTGCACAAGCTGTTTCTCTCTGTGCATGCCCTGTGCCCTCCTGTACCCGGAGGCGCCCCATGCATCTTTCGGGGCCCAGGTCCCTAGTTTGTGTCTCTATGAAATCTCCCTTGCTCCCCAGGCAGTTTGGGGTTCCCTCCAGTTTGTCCGCTTAGCACTTGGTACCAAACCTCCCTCATAACAAAGTCATGGCCAGTAGTCCCTATGTGATAGTGGATACACACTCGACTAAACGAACAGAGAAGAAACAAGGTGAGACTGGGGCTTGTGCCCACTTAAACAGCAAAACAGTGTCTGCAACCTCCCCTGCTCTTCCAGAATGCATCATCTGGCCTGACTTCGTGTTTTTTTTGTTTTTTTTTAATGGAGGGAACAAACGAATAGTTACTGCATATTAGGGTCAAAGACTTGCTCTGGACCAAACAAAAAATCCCACCTCTGTCACTTTTGTCTGTGTGCCCTGGAGAAAGATTCTCCCCTTATATGAGCCCCAGTCTCTTCATCCACCGAACAAGGATGATAATGGAAATGCCCTTATAGGTCTGTTTTGAAAATGAAAAGAGGCAGTATTTTGGAAAACTTAGAAATATTCCTAGCACATAGCAAATGTTCAATAAAAGTTAGCCATTAATATCAATCCATTGGAGAAGATGGACAAATTGAACGTACCAGGATAGGTACCTAAATGTCACTTGGCTAGACTTTGGAGTTGACAAACAATGAACCAAAGGAGATGACACAAGAGAGACCTCCTTGAAAACACACCCCTCTCTGACTAGCAGGCTGCCCTTTTTACAGGGTACCTCCCCAACCCAGCCTGCCCGGAGGACTAATTTGATCTAAGCCCCCACTCCCTAGAAGTCTACTGCTCCAGCCCAGACTGTTCCAGACCCTGGGAAAGGATAGGGATCTGGAGGAAGCTGCTTCCATCACCAACAAGCTGTGTGAGGCTGGAAAAGCAGAGCAATCTCTCTGGGCTTCCAGAGCCTCGTCTGTGATACTCTTCCAGCGACAGTGGAGTGAGGTGAAGTCCCTAAGAGACCTCCCTCAGCAGATCAGGTGAATCCAGACAAAGCAGATAACTGGGGCTCTCCTGGACAGATAGCCCCTCTCTTTCCCCAGCCTCCCTGTCTGGATGAAGAGATCTGAAAGGGAAGAACAGAGACACATTTGGAAATGCTGTGCCATTCTCAGCAAAAGTCAGAATGGAAAAAGCAGGGGGTTGTGTTGGGGAGTATTTGCATAGATAGTGTCTCAGGGCATCTGTTTCCAGGATGTTTGTCTCTGAAATAAGGGAAGGCAAAAGCCAGAGGGCTCCATCCAGGGTTCCTGGCTCCACTAGACAAATCTGACTCTGTCTCGATTGCCTCTGTGGCCATCTCTCCTGTCAGTCCCCTCCCCTACCCCTGCCCAGCAAAGTAAACTCCAATATTGCTCACAAATTCACTCTGGAAGTGCCTAAGGAATGCCCTCTACTGACCCCTAGCTGCTTCCTCTCTGAGGAAAGGCACACTGACACTTTTCCAGGAGCTCAGGATGCTGCTGCCTCCATCTCTTTAGTCAGAGTATGGCTTGGACATTAATTCATGGGTGTCCTGGGTTTACAGGGCTGAAGAAATGGCAACTTTGTAAAAAAAAAAAAAAAAGGAAAATGGCCAAACAAAAGCTGGAGGCAGGCTTTCATGGCTGCAAAATAAATTAAGAAGAAAAAATCACCAAGTAATTTTTCCCGGGTGTGTTTGCTTTGTCTTTGAACATTTTTTTTCTCGTGTTATGTCATTGGGTTAATTGCCTTCTGACACTGAATGACAGTAAGACATGTTTGCCTGCTAAGATAAAGCCAAGTTAATTGAAGGAAGTTAGTAATGAAAATATTGGACTCAGTCCATTCCAGGTAGAATATGACATTTGAAATTATAGCCAAAGTGACTCCCACAGTCACACATAATGTTTCCAAGAGCTTGGCTTCCAAGAAACCAGGCATCAGAGTTCTGTGTCCATCACAAATGAACGGCGTGGGTATCTATAAACCATAAACCCTGAACATCACTGGAGGATAGAAAGCTATGGTGCTCATCTCTAGAAAATTCATTAGCAATGTCTTCAGCATAGAGGCAAGCCAATTGTTTCTATATTTAACCATAATTTTATTTCTGAATATAAACTCAGATGGCTGAGTGCATTCATTTCTGAAATATGTTTAACCCAAATACACAAATTGTTCAGTCTGTTCAGTCCTTCGGTAATGGAAACAGTGCCTGATAAAGCACAAAGCCTGGTTGTTCACTTAACTGGCTGTTGTGGTGTTAGCTCTGTAGAGATGAAAAATGGGGATGGTGTCAGGTCTCCAACCCTGCCTCTGCTAAAGAGCATCAGAGCCTGATTCTTTTAAAATACTAAAAATCTCCCAATTTCTAAAGGGCTCTTTGGCCACCATCTGTCATAAATTCAAGGGGAAAATACCACGATCACCCTGTCAGTGACAAAGCAAATGGGATTTAATTAGTCACTGGCTGGAGCATGGTCTGCTGGTGGTGAAAATTACCTGCCTGCAGAAGCACCTGGGGGATGAGTGGTCTGCGCTGCTGACCCAGTGTGACTCAGCCAGCAGAGAAGGACCAGTCCTTGGACTACTGACCTTCTGTCCTCCACCTGTCCTCAAAACAAAGGGACAGGTGTCCATGGCTCTCTCACCAAGGGATTCAGGGTGGGAGGAGGTTTAAATGAACAGTTCAGGGGTGTTCTTTCATTATTTGATGAGTGTTATTCCTTCCTTGATGGCAAAGCCAACTACAGAGTAAGCAGAGAGCCCTGCATGAGTCACTTCAGGACATTGTTTAAAGTTTTTCAGCTTCAAAAGGATCCACTGTCTTACTCTGATAAAAATTTGCATGAGTCTAAAGTTTTCAGGTCCATGATCAGAGTCAAGTTTAAAAGGGTGAAAGATTTAAAGGAGGGTGAGAGTGAGCTAAAAAAAAAAAAAAAAAAAAGGAAGTGGCATCTATGGCAGGGTCTGCTGCTGCTGCTAAGTCACATCAGTCGTGTCCGACTCTGTGCGACCCCATAGACGGCAGCCCACCAGGCTCCCCCATCCCTGGGATTCTCCAGGCAAGAACACTGGAGTGGGTTGCCATTTCCTTCTCCAATGCATGAAAGTGAAAAGTGAAAGTGAATTCGCTCAGTCGTGTCCAACTCTTTGCGACTCCATGGACTGCAGCCTACCAGGCTCCTCCGCCCATGGGATTTTCCAAGCAAGAGTACTGCAGTGGGGTGCCATTGCCTTCTCTGATGGCAGGGTCTAGGAAAACTAAAAAGTGCTCTATCCTGGGGCTAGATAAGGAGAGAAGTGTTCTCAGTCCTAGAGCTGCGGGAGTTCAGAATGGTTACCAGAACCCAAAGATGGTAGACATATTGAAAGGGCTGCCTTGGCAGGAGATGTCATCTGGTGTAGACATATGTGGCCAACCAGGAGTGACCCTGAGAAGGATCCAGGGGAATAAACACCCACCCCTCTCTTCTCATCCTTCACACTCCTGCCAGTGCTCTCCACTGGCCAAACCCAACCAGAAGTCAGAGGGCAGAGAGGCCTATTGATACATCACCTGTAAGCAGGTTAGAGAGGAGTGAGAAGTGGATCTGAAGGAGCAAGTAGGTGACACACAGCACCATAGTGCAACATAGGTTTATAACTATCCTCTTTCCCTGGGTAAGGTCCACAGTCAGGCAGCCGGGATTCAAACTCACAGCTGTGAGAACTTAAAGTTCTCTCTGCCCCACCAAGTAAATGGACAAATTCTGAATGAGATAAAAGACAGACGTAAAGTCACTAAAGCTGTGAATGCCTGGTGGATGGAACAGAAAGATAAGCAGGTTCTGCAGGTTCTGAGAAATGACCAGATGGAGGGAATGGCAGGCACAGAGAATGAGAAAGGATCTGAAAGAGAGGGCCAAGGGCACAGGAAGACTGACTACCAATTCCTGGCCCTGGAGAGCTCCCCTTCCCTTCAACAATCATGTAAATTTGGGTCCCAAGGCACTGGACGATAGTCAGAGTTCACCATTAGACCCATGGTCAATAGGTCCCTTGAGATGAAAGTTTAGATTTTTAAGCCAGCATAAATCTTATTTCTCATAGCCACTAGTATATAGAAAGTATACCAGAAGTTAGATGTGAAAAGATAAACTGCTCTGATCCTAAGCTGAAAAGGAACATTAATGAGTATCTTTATAGTCAGGTCAGTGTCTACCATGAAAATCCCTGACATTCAGTTGTTGTGAGCACAAATCAAACACAACACAACACCAGATCCAGAAATCCAGTTAGACTTCATGGCAGGGTGGAAAGAACCCTAGGCTCATTTTTAATTCACCTGGAATTTAAGAACCTGAGTTGATATCTTGATTGTTCAGTTCAGTCGCTCAGTGGTGTCCAACTCTTTGTGACCCCATGGACTGGAGCACACCAGACCTCCTTGTCCATCAACAGCTCCCAGAGTTTACTCAAACCCATGTCCATTGAGTCAGTGATGCTATCCAACCATCTCATCCTCTGTCGTCCCCTTTTCCTCCTGCCCCCAATCCCTCCCAGCATCAGAGTCTTTTCCAATGAGTCAACTCTTCGCATGAGGTGGCCAAAGTACTAGAGTTTCAGCTTTAGCATCATTCCTTCCAAAGAACATCTAGGACTGATCTCTTTTAGAATGGACTGGTTGAATCTCCTTGCAGTCCAAGGGACTCTCAAGAGTCTTCTCCAGCACCACAGTTCAAAAGCATCAATTCTTCTGCGCTCAGCTTTCTTCACAGTCCAGCTCTCACATCCATACATGACCACTGGAAAAACCATAGCCTTGACTAGAAAGAACTTTGTTGGCAAAGTAATGTCTCTGCTTTTTATATGCTATCTAGGTTCATCATAACTTTCCTTCCAAGGAGTGAGCGTCTTTTAATTTCATGGCTGCAATCACCATCTGCAGGTCAGGTGGTCTGGTATTCCCATCTCTTTCAGAATTTTCCACAGTTTATTGTGATCCACACACTCAAAGGCTTTGGCATAGTCAATAAAGCAGAAATAGATGTTTTTCTGGAACATCTGGAGATGCTTTTCTCTCTCAGTTCTAGATATCTTGATAAGTCACCTCCTAACTTATTTCCTCCCTCTATCAATTGTTTCCTGCTCGACAAAATGGGGAAAATATTATCAGCCCAGTGCATACCAAATAGACTTACTGTGGAAATCAAATGCATAAAGTATAGTTGCAAACTGTAAAATACGTACCTTGTCCATTTCCATTTCCAATCCTTCTCAATACCTATAGTCCCATAATCTAGCACCAGATTGAAAGAGAGAAATTCACCAAAAATGTAAATATAACTGTGACTCATTTTCTTGGCAATTTTCCTGATACATCTGAGTGAAATGCAATAATAAACTAACATCTTTGTCTTTTCTCTGCCTTGGGCTTTTCCCTATCCCCATGATCATAATGAAGTACTAGAGAGCCTGAGGATTCCTTGGTGGCGATTGTAGCATCTTCTTTTGAGTAGACCGTGTCTGAAGAACTGAGAAAACTTGGTTTTCTCATCACTGAGATGAACAGGGCTCCCACCTCCTTCTACTTGCTATCCCGCATGCCATGAATTAGCCACAAGTGAGTCACAGCATGATGCAATTGCAACAGTGAGATAGCTCATTTAACCAGCATCACTGAGTGCTTTCTCTGTGCTAGGAACTGTGCCAGGGCTAAAATAAGTGAAGGCAGATGACACAGTGCCCTGCCCAGGAAGCTTACTCATGTCCTATGAGTAAGTTGCTGAAATAAACTAGCAGTCTAGGTCTGTGACATGGGTAAAAACAAGCCTATGAATAGATTTCCACTGGAGTTGTTTCATCACCTAAAAATAATTTAAAGGAAAATTTCAGACCTTGTTAGTGCATTTTACTTACATTATTGACATTCCAGGTGTTTCTCATCCTCCCAGTATTTGGCCAGACATGGTTCAGATCCAGATCATCAGCGTTTTTACGTTAAAATGTTCCATAGTATTATTTGAACTTGGTACTGACACAACCCAAAGAAATTAATTTCCCATAGATGATAAATAACCTCAAACGGTTAAAAAGACCAGGTTGTGAAATAAGAAAAAACTACCACTTGGCCCAGGACATTTCTAATGACATTTGGTGACAAAGCCACTGATTTAATTAAAATAGTGTTTTCTTCTACCAGAGAAAAACAATCAAGGGAAATTAGGTGAACAACACATGTCCCTAATAGGAAGGCCCAGGTTGGTGAAGTAAAAATGTAGATGAGGCTAAAACCTTTAGTTCACAGTCAGAGGCACGATTTAAAAGGGTGAATAATAGAAGAAGCATAGGCTGGGAAACAATGAACATATACCTTCGGGACACACGATCACTTTGACAGAGTTTTTAATCAGATATGTTACTAATCTGCTAAATTCAATTTCACAGTGACACACCCAGGCATTAAAATGCTGGCAAAAATGAATTAAAGCCCCAGTAATTCATTGATGGGTTTGAACTGGTTTTGAACTCTTGAATGAACTCAGAACTGGAAAGTAATTGAGGCTTCCATCATAAGCTTTCAGAACTGGAAGAAAATTTAGGATCTTTCTGACCAATCCCCATCATCCTCTAAGATAAGGAAACTGAGTATCTGAGGGGTTGAGGGACTTAGTCATGGTGGTGACAGGTCTAGAAAATGGAGTTACACCTAAGGGTAAGAAAAAAAGCCTGACAAGTCAGGAAATGACAGACAACCCCATAATGCAATCATATGCGTAGAAAAAAATTAATTATGTTACAGTTTGAGGAAGCAAAATTAATCAAACTGATGAATAAAAGTTAAGGTTTATTTTAATAAGTAATAAGAATTCTTTAATTGACAATCCTTTAAAGGACAGCCATTCTTGTCAGCCCTGATCATATGAAGAAATTATCTTCCGGGACTTCCCTGGTGGCCCAGTGGTTAACAATCCACCTGCCAATGCAAGGGACACAGGTTCGATCCCTGGTCCAGGAAGATCTCACATGCTGCAGAGCAACTAAGACTGTTCTGGAGCCCATGAGCCACAACTACTGAACCCACACATCTTATAGCCCTCACTCTGCAACAGAAGAAATAACCACGATGAGAAGCCCCTGCACCACAACTAGAGAAAGCCTGTGCACAGCAACGAAGATTCAGCACAGCCTAAATTAATTACTTAAAAATATGGTTGGCACTAGTGGTAAAGAATCCGCTTGCCAATGCAAGAGACACAGCTTCAATCCTTGGGTCTGGAAGATCCCCTAGAGAAGGAAATAGCAACCTACTCCAGTACTGGGAAATCCCCTGGACAGGGAAGCCTGCCAGGTGAGTGGGTAGCTGTAGGATCCTAGAGGGGCCACCTAGAGTAGTCTACTCCCAAGGCAGGAGACTCATGATACAGCCCCATGCCCCTCTCTGAGGTTTGTGGGAAAGGCAGATGCAAGCCCTACTATACGGGGCTCTTCCCTAGAAATCCCGACTCCCCACCCCTACCCCCAGTCCCAACATTCCAAGAGAAAACACTGAGCTATGATGCAGCCACCTCTATACCAGAGAAGCATTACAGCTGTGACCCCTGGGGCAGTGCATTCCCAAACAGATTTTCCCAGGTAATTCTCATCTTGAAATACTGTAGAATCAGCAGTCTCAGGAAATGTCTTTCTGGGGAATTTGATTCACAAACACCATAGACGTCATAGAGTCCAGTGGTCTCTCAACTTCTGGATTTTACAGATGAGTACCTTTTCAAATACGTAGAAGACACTCACTGGTAACTTTCTACTTTGTGAAATAAGGATATTTTAAAAACATATATTCCTATTATACAAAAAATATCCTTTTAACTCCCAGAAATTAGGAAGGAGAGGTATAATGAAAAAAACATATATGGTACTCTACGCTAAAAAAGTTCAACTTGAGGAAAATCTATATTGTTCTTTTTAAAATTTCACACTGGACCAGTAAAACTTCATTGCAGTTATCTTCAGCCAGTCCACAGAGAGCATTTGGAAACCATGATCTTATTTCATTAGAAAATATTTCTATCACCCTATATGCTTATTCAGAATATCTGCTGACTAACAGGAAACAGATCCCAAATAAGATGATTTGAGAGACTGTAATGAAGGTTCTGCTTAGAGAGGTGTGGGCAGATTTAAGGGAACAAGGGATGATGAGATACCCATGACAATGGGATGATGGAAGGATGGAACACTAGCAGCAAGCTGTGTCTACCCCCAGGCCTAAGGGCTGTGAGAAGGAAGTAGGGTTACTGGGACCCAAGAGAGCTCAAGCCGTAGAAGAGGGACTAAGCAATCGTGTAGTAACACAGCCATTTCAGGAAAATGCCACCCAGGATAGAAGAAGCTGCAAAGCTGTATCTTGACCTCTTCCCCCTGGTGTCCTCCAGATGCTTGCTGGGCCTTCCACTGGTCAAACCCATCTGGAAGCCAGGAGGCAGGGAAGCCCGGGTGACATGATCCCCAGCAATCAGCCTCCTGGATTAGAGCAGTGCAGAGAAGAATGAAGAATGGATCTAGTGGGAGGGGAGAAATGGAGCATAACCACACAAGGCAAACCATTCCAGAATTATAACAGATCGCTTGATTTTGGAGCCCCTTCAGTTGTTAGAAACATGCAACTCTTGATGGGCTTTTTTCTCTTTAAAGAGTAAAAGAAGAGGCATAAGAGTGTTTTCATGTGCTTACCTTTCTTATACCACCGTGTTCTTTCTCGTGATATTTTCCTTCTGAAC
This sequence comes from Oryx dammah, assembly GCF_014754425.2. Classification (NCBI taxonomy): domain Eukaryota; kingdom Metazoa; phylum Chordata; class Mammalia; order Artiodactyla; family Bovidae; genus Oryx; species Oryx dammah. The sequence continues at coordinate 49,297,579 of NW_024070186.1, forward strand.
ATTCCAGTGCTTCTATGTTAATCATGCTAAGTCACTTCAGTCGTGTCTGACTCTTTTTGACCCTATGGCTTCTAGCCCGCCAGGCTCCTCTGTCCATGGGATTCTGTAGGCAAGAATACTGGAATGGATTGCCATGCTCTTCTCCAGGGAATCTTCCTAACCCAGGGATCAAACCCACATCTCCTGCTTGGCAGGTGGTTTCTTTACCACTGAGCTACCTGGGAAGCCCAATTAAACCCTAGATGTATATAAATTTTGTTCTTTAAAACTGACTTGTCCTAAATGTCTTTGGGATTTATAACCATTAGTCATTCAGTTCCAATAATTTGTTCACACACTTTCTTCTTGATTTGTTCCTAAGTCATAAGTAGTGATCTGGGGCTAGGGGGGATGAGTTTTATTTAAAACTGAAACTGATTTTAGCTATTTCTAAGGAGGCAAGTAGGCTAGTTTGTATCAAGAGAAAGTTAAATGATGAGACAGATGAGAAATGGATAAAGTAGGCACTCAACTGTCAAAGCCTCTGTCAGTTATTCTTGCTGATAAAAGACAGAAACCCTTTCCTTTTCTAAGCACATTACTTATTCAAAGGAAGACCCAGCACCACAGGGAATGGGTGCACAATTGCTCTGCATGAGAACATGAAAGAAACTGAGTTTCCAGAGCACATCAAAGATAAGAAAATAGAGGAGGAAAGAAACGGAGGAAACCTGAGGTGTGAGCAACATGGCAGAAGTTGGGAGCCTGTGGAGAACATATCATCTGCGGTGGGAGGGTCACAGGGTTCTGAGGAACAGGGCCAAAGAAGAACTAGTCCTGAGTGGTTTGGTATTCTGTAATGTAACACTTCCTCCACAGACTCAAACTATAGTCTGATATGCATATAAATGTCTCATATGAATGGTTTCAGGGAAAAACTGAAAAGAGCTGATTTCCACTGGTGACACAGCATAAAGCAGGGGAAGACAGCAGTCGTGGGAGAAGAGACTCTAGCATGAGTGAGAAGCCAGAGCGGCAGATGCTGGGAGTAACAAGGAACCAAGAGAACAGGAGCCCTCAGGGATTCACAGGACTCTTGAGGAAGGCTTGGACTGCTCTCAGCAAGTCTCACAGGGGCTCGCGCCAAAGCTGTTTAAATCTCAGCAAGACAGGGATCACACCACGCATCTGAATTAAGCACTAAATTCCAGAAAGCCACGAAGATGAATCTGCTGTTGGTCAATGAGACCTGAGTCATTCAACTTGCTAACTTTATGAAACTGAAGTAAAATCTGTATTTGTAGATTGAAAATTTTCATATTGCCTCTATTGCTGATACTGCCTTGCATAAGCATATCACTAAAATTTACATTTGCCAGAATATGTAAATCAAAATATGTAAATCAAATAGTCATAAGTAGAAAAGGCAACTTCTTCACTTCTTACTAGGCCACAAAATTATAATAGTAGAACAAAAGCAGCTACTGTTGTGCTTTACACAATACACTGATGTTACCTTTACTCTCCTTTTCAAGCTTAGTGTGTCAGATTTTTGCTGAGTTTTAAAGTTTTACTAGTTTACTCAAGATTGTCAAAACGCTTTAAAATAAACCCATCTAACTTCACTATCAGCCTGTTAAAAATTGTGTTATTTGTACCTACATATAAGTTCTTTTGGGGGCTTCCCAGGAGGCTCTAGTGGTAAAGAATCCACCTGCCAATGCAGGAGATTCAAGAGATGCCAGTTTTATCCCTGGATCTGGAAGTTCCCCTGGAGGAGGAAATGGCAACCCACTCCAGTATTCTTGCCTGGAGAATCCCATGGGCCGAGGAGCCTGACAGGCTACAGTCCATGGGGTCACAAAGAGTCAGACACAACTAAGCAACTGAGCACGCGCGCGCACACACACACACACACACACACACACACACACACAAATTCATTTTAGAGCATGGGATGGACTATAAAGGAAGTCTGGAGTTCTCAACAAGAGCCTAGTTCTGCTTTGATGAAGACCTGGATGACCATGGATGTTTCTTGCCTTTCTGACCTTCAAGTTCCCTATGAACAAATGAAAAGGTTACATATTGATTATCTAAAGTTCTATGAGCAGAAGAATGCTAGTGTTCTAAAGAAGTCCATGAATTAGTCCAATTTTCTTTCTGTTTTACTCCTTCATCCATGTACTTGCTCTGTTAGTTTACCAGCAACAATGGAAGAACCCACTAATCAGCCACATCAACCGTTGTAGTAATTAATGTGAAATCACTGGTTTAACTGTTCTTCATCCATTCATCATACTTAGACTAAATATGAGCCAGGCAAATTCTAGGCTTTAGGGATTTAAAATAAGAACAAAATAAATACCTGCTCTTGAGGGCTTCCAGCCTAGAGAGAAGATGGAGCCATAAGTAATTGAAGTTATATAATCGGTTTATATATGCAGGCTTCCCAGGTCGCTCAGTGGTAAAGAATCCGCCTGTCAAGCAGGAGATGCAGGTTCAGTCCCTGAGTCAGGAAGATCCCCTGGAGAAGGAAATGGCAACCTACTCCAGTATTCTTGCCTGGAGAATCCCATGGACAGAGGGAAAGTAGAAGGGAAAGTGGTCCTAAAGATAAAGATGCAATGATACAAAGAATTGTCCTTCATGTCATTGTGGCAAAGGCTACTAACTGTTCATAAGTGTCCACTACTTTAATAAGAGAAACATGGGGATATTTTACCTGAGTATGTTGCCATCCAGCTAAAGACTACACTTCAGAAAGCTGGACTTTCTAAAGGCAAGGAGATTGTAAGAAATAGTAAGTGCCACTTCTAAAATGTTGCACTGAAAAAGCTAGGTGTGAGTTCCCCTCGCTATTTCCTCTTTCCACCAGCTAGAAGATGGAACCAACAGAAGCAACCCCTTAACACCTAGAGAGGAGAGAGTTGCCTTACTAGCCCTGGACCACTCACGTCTGAATGTTGTGTGAGGGAGAAACATCCATTCTATCTCAGCCACTGTACATTTAGGTCTTTTTGTCACTGCAGTTTGCCCTGTACCCTAACTAATTGTGCCATATTCTGGAAATTAATATTTGCCCAATAAATGGTGGGGAAAACCACAAAAGGCAGGGAGGCGAGTGACCTGATCGGGTACGTGTATGTAAAGAGAGAACCAAAGTAGAGAGAGGCTGGAAACGACACAAGATGGAGGAACCCATGACATGAGAGGCTCACGCTATGCCAGATACTGTACTGAGCATTTTCCTAAACATTATCTCATTTAATCCTCATAATAACTTTCAGAGATGTTCGTATTATTTCCTTTAACCTGTAAGGAATCAAGTTTAGACATGTTAAGCATACCCAGAATCTCAGGCTGGTAAGCAACAAAGTTGAAATTCATACCCAGGTTTGTCTCCAAATCTGGCAATCTTCCCTCTGCACCAGCCTGTCCCTAGGTAGAGATGCCACAGAGGTGGGATTAAGGTGGAGCTGTCCAGCCTGGGATGGTGATGTGTAGCAGTAAACAGAGGGCAGCAGATGACATGGAATGCATTTCAGAGATAAAACTGATAGGCACTGATGACTGACTTGGAGCCTCAGAAAACAGTTAGCCATTCACTTGTTCACTAGCAAGGAACGGATCCAAGATTTTGTGGATTTTGGAAGCTGTTTTGGGTTTTTTTTTCCTTAAATCGAATTCAGATTTTTTTTTCTTCAGATCTCATTCAGTTTGTTTTTGTTTCTCTCTCTAGGAGTCTGGTTTCTTATTATTTAAAGACACTTGTAGTGATTGATTCCAAAGGTTTATCACCTCCCGCTGTTTCCATTAGGGTGTCCCTTTCTTCTGTTCCGCATCAAACACATACCACGGAGAGCTCAAAACCAAATCTATTGGCAGCCTTTTTGGAAAGCTGGAGGATGGTTTATTTTACTCCAGGCCATCAAAAGAAAGGCATTTTTTCCTTCGCGGCCAGTGGTGTGGTCTGGAATGGCACTCAAAAATCTCTTGCTGTTCCTTGCTTATACTGAAGGTGGTTTCATGAAATTGGTATAATAAATAATGCAGTAACATTGAGACATAAATTTCTTATCATCATTCAGCAAAGAGCAGGGGTAAACACCCAGAGGAAGAGTTTAGAAGCCAGCTTAAACTTTCATGGCAGATGTATTTATGTTTAATGAACATTAATCTCCATGCATGATGTATCTAGCACATCACAGGTTTCAAAACAATTCCATATTTCTTATGACATTTCATCGTCTTAAAAACTCTTAAGAAATAGGCAAGGTAAGAATTATTATCTCTATTTATAGAAGTAAGCTCAGGTGGTTAGATGGCTTGCCTAAGCTTTTTTGGCCAATCTAGTCTTAGAACTCAAAGGAGGTCATTTATTTCCTTGGTCTTCCTTTCCATCACAACCTGCCATAAATATGGAACAACAGGAAGTAGTAGCAGAAAGCAAAAAGATAGAATCTTATATATCATGATGGTCTCTGCTCTTGCGTATTTGCCCACTTTCAAACATTCCAGGTCATTTTACAAACAAAATGCCATTATTCCCAAAGATATGAAAGCACTTGTACTATTAGAGAAGCAGTCTTATAAGAACTAAAAACATTTTTCAGATAATAACAAAAGTTGTAGAGTGTTTTCAGGGCTGGAGCTTCTCCCAGAAGCTGGTTTATAGGGTAGCAACTTTAGTGACTAGCCATGGGCTGTTTGGTAGAAAGCTTATATGTGTGCTCAGATGCTCCATCGTGTCTGACTCTTAGCAACCCCATGAACCATAGCCTGCCAGGCTCCTTGGCCCATGGAATTCTCCTGGCAAGAAAACTAGAGTGGGGTTCCTTTTCCACCTCCAGGGCATCTTCCACACCCAGAGGTCGTACTCGTTTCTCATATGTCTCCTGCCTTCGTAGGCAGATAGATTCTTTACCTCTAGTGCCACCTGTTTTATTTTACATTTCTATCCTTCCTATAGAAGCTTTTTTATATAGGTAAAAGAAGAAAAATGCCTTTTCTCATTTTTATCTTTGGGAAGAACACTTCATGAACTTCTAGAAAAAGATCTGGAGTCCTTCATCAGAATCAAAATCTGGGAGTCAAGTTGCTGGCCCCAGGTCTTATTTATGTCAGAGACGGGAGTGCTGAGAATCTGTACATTCAGGGCACAGTTTCACAGGCGAATTCTCTCCAGAATGCAGACGCTGCCTTTTTCATCTTAGGATTTGTAGTGCCTAGGACACTAGTGCTCATTAAATGTGCAGGGGATTATAAGTAACCGAGATAAAATATACTAGCCTCTGCCAGTATTTTGCCAAAGTAGCATTGATGATGTTGTTTAGTCCCTCAGTCCTGTCCAACTCTTTGCGACCCCATGAACTGCAGCACACTACGTTTCCCTGACCTTCCCTGGCCCTCTCAGAGTTTGCTCAAACTCATGTCCATCGAGTCAGTGATGCCATCCAGCCAATTCATCCTCTGTCACCCCCTTCTCCTCTTGCCCTCAATCTTTCCCAGCATTAGGGTCTTTTCCAATGAGTCATCTCTTCGCATCAGGTGGCTAAAGTATTGGAGTTTCAGCTTCAGTATCAGTCCTTCCAATGAATATTCGGGGTTGATTTCCTTTAGGATTGACCGGTTTGATCTCCTTGCTGTCCAAGGGACTCTCAAGAGTCCTCCAGCACCACGGTTTGAAAGCATCAGTTCTTCGGCCCTCTGCCTTCTTTATTGTCCACCTCTCACATCTGTACATGACTACTGGAAAAACCATAGCTTTGACTACACAGACCTTAGTCAGCAAAGTGATGTCTCTGCTTTTTAATACACTGCCTAAGTTTATCATAACTTTTCTTCCAAGGAGCAAGCATCTTTTAATTTCGTGGCTGCAGTCACCATCCTCAGTGTGAACCCACTCTAATTTTTTACATATACTTCTTCATTTCATATTTTTATTGAAGTATGATTATTTACAATATTATATTTATTTCAGGTGTACAACATAGCAATATATTCTTATAGTGATTTTTAGTGAAGTTGCTCAGTCGTGTCCGACTCTTTGCAACCCCACGGACAGTAGCCTACCAGGCTCCGCCGTCCATGGGATTTTCCAGGCAAGAGTACTGGAGTGGGCTGCCATTTCCTTCTCCAGGGGATCTTCCCAACCCAGGGATTGAACCCAGGTCTCCTGCATTGCAGACAGACACTTTTACCGTCTGAGCCACCAGGGAAGCCCAGCAATATATTAATAGATTATATTCCATTTAAAGTTTTTAAAAAATAATGACTAGATTTTCATGTGCTATATGAAATATTCTTGTAGCATATTTTTGTACATACTACTTTACAACAGCATATGAAATATCCTTGTGGCTTATTTGCTTTTTACATACTGAGTAATTCTTAATTCCCTGTTCCTATCTGGCCTCTCCTCCCTTCCCTCTCCTCACTGATTACCACTAGTTTGTTCTCTGTACCTATGAATCTGTATCTGTCTTGTTATATTAATTTGTTCATTTTACTTTTTAGAATACACACATAACTGTTAACATACTGGGTTCGTCTTTCTCTGTCTGACATATTCCACTGAGCATAATACTTTCCAGGTCCATCCATGTTGCTACAAATGGCAGGCTTTTATTTTTTTATAGAGTAACATTCCATTCTATATATAGCATATATTTGCCTTTTAAAATTAATTTACTTATTTATTTTGGGCCACTCTGTGTCTTCGTTGCTTTACCAGGTCTTTCTCTAGTTGAGGCGAGCAGGGGCTATTCTTTATTTTGGTGCTGTCTTCTCATTGTGGTGGCTTTTTTTGTTGCAGAGCACAGGCTCTAGGCTCATGGGCTTGGGCTTCAGTATTTGCAGCACACAGACTCAGTAGCTGTGTCTCATGGGCTCTAGAGGGGGCTCAGTAATTGTGGTGCACAGGCTTAGTTGCTCTGTAGCATGTGGAATCTTCCTGGACCAGGGATCATACCCGTGTCTTCTGCACTGGCAGGCAGATTCTTATCCACTGCCCTACCAGGGAAGTCCCTACCACATCTTTTTTATCCATTCATCTGTTGATGAGCACTTAGATTGCATCTATATCTTTGCTATTTTAAATAATACTGCTATGAATATTGAGGTGCATGTATCTTTTCAAACTAAAACACAGGAAATTTTTGTTTTCTTCAGATCTAGACACAGAATTGGAATTGCTGGATCATATGGTAATTCCAGTTTTTTGAGAAACCTCTATATATTTACCATATTGGCTACATCAAGTTACAATCCCACTAACAGTGTACTAGAGTTCCCTTTTCTCCACATCCTTGCCAACATTTCTGATTTCTGTTATTTTTAATGCTAACGCTTCTGACGGGTGTGAGGCGATAGCTCATTGTGGGTTTGGTTTGCATTTCCCTGATAATGAGCCATGTTAAGCATCTTTTCATCTGCATTTCTTTTGTGGACAATGTCTATTCGGTTCTTCTGCCTATTTTTTAATGGGTTGTTTTTATACATTGAGTTACATGAGCTGTTTATATATGTTGGATATTAACCCCTTATTGGTCATATCATTTGCAAGTATTTTCTCCCATTCAGTAGATCATCTTTTCATTTTGTCAATGGTTCCCATTGCTGTGCAAAAGCTAAGTTTAATTAGACCCCATTTGTTTATTTTTACTTTCATTTCCCATGCTTTAGGAGACAGATCAAAAAACATTGCTATGATTTATGCCAAAGAATGCTCTGCCTGTTTTCCTCTAGTTGAATAGTTTCCAGTCTTATATTTAGGTCTTTAATCCATTTTGAGCTTATATTTATGTAGGGTGTTAGAGAACATACTCTTCACAAGCTGAGTCTTGGGGTCTTATAGATTCTACTAGTCCCACTGATTGTCAAATCAGCTAAGGGAACTTGTCCTCCCAATGTTGGAACCCAGGACTGGGACACCCAACATGTGACTCCACCACTATCTCCCCAGGGAAGATCTCTGCCTGGGTAATCCCCTACCTTGTCTGCACACAGGTCCCAATCTGTTCACTTCTCTTCTCCTCCTACCCAATCTATGTGGATCTTTCTCACAGCTTTGCTTGTACAGGAGTTTCCAGGTAGTTTTGAGTGAGAATTGTCCCACGTGTAGATATATTCATTATGTGTTTTTAATATGGGGGTGAGCTCCATGTGCTCTACTCTGCCATCTTGATGTCCTACTCCTAAATATAAATATCTTGACACCAACAGTACATTGAAGAAACTACCCATCAGTATACCAAACACTCTCTGCTTCTGCCTCCACCTGTATCACTGAGTCCCTCTGTATCATTCTATCCACTCCTCTCTGCCTTTCTCTTTGATTCCCTGTACATTTCTGAGTCATTTTTTCTCTCTCCATATAATCCCTTACAATTTTTCTCATGGATTAACTGAGAAGCAAACACAAATTATTAAGTCATTTATAAAATGTATTATGAATTAATCCTGGTAGGGATGATTAATGTTACTGCTAGAATAAAAACTTTACAAGTACTAAAACTATATTCAGTAAAATTTATTAACTAAAAATTGGTGAAAAAATAAAAAATTCCTGAAAAATTTTGCTATGAAAAACTCACTCTATGACTCACCTCCCAGAGTAATGGAAATAAAAGCAAAAATAAACAAATGGGACCTAATTAGACTTAAAAGCTTTTGCACAATGAAGGAAACTATAAGCATAGTAAAAAGACAGTCTTCAAAATGGGAGAAAATAATAGCAACTGCAGCAACTGACAAATAATTAATCTTAAAAATATAAAAGCAGCTCATGCAGCTCAATACCAGAAAAATAAACGACCCAACCAAAAAATGGGGAACTAAACAGACATTTCTCCAAAGAAGACATACAGATGGCTAACAAACATGAAAAGATACTCAACATCACTCATTATCAGAGAAATGCAAATCAAAACTACAATGAGATACCATCTCATGCCAGTCAGAATGGCTGCTATCAAAAAGTCAACAAACAATAAATGCTGGACAGAATGTGGAGAAAAGGGAACCCTCTTACACTGTTGGTGGGAATGCAAACTAGTACAGCCACTATGGAAAACAGTGTGGAGATTCCTTTAAAAACTGGAAATAGAACTGCCATATGACCCAGCAATCCTACTGCTGGGCATACACACCAAGGAAACCAGAATTGAAAGAGACACTTGTACCCCAATTTTCATTGCAGCACTGTTTACAATAGCTAGGACATGGAAGCAACCTAGATGTCCATTGGCAGATGAATGGATAAGAAAGCTGTGGTACATATACACAATGGAGTATTACTCAGCTGTTTAAAAGAACACATTTGAATCAGTTCTAATGAGGTGGACGAAACTGGAGTCTATTATACAGAGTGAAGTAAGTCAGAAAGAAAAACACCAATACAGTATATTAATGCATATATATGGAATTTAGAAAGATGGTAATGACAACCTTGTATTGCAAGACAGCAAAAGAGACACATATAAAGAACAGACTTTTGGACTCTGTGGGAGAAGGCGAGGGTGGGATGATTTGAGAGAACAGCATTGAAACATGTATATTACCATATGTGAAACAGATCATCAGTCCAAGTTCAATGCATGAAACAGAGCACTCAAAGCCGGTGTACTGGGACAACCCAGAAGGATGGGATGGGGAGGGAGGTAAGAGGGGTTTTGGGATGGTGGAGACACGTACACCTGTGTCTGATTCATGTCAATGTATGGCAAAAACCACCACAATATTGGAAAGTACTGACTCCAAGTAAAATAAATTAATTTATTTAAAAAAAACTCACCCAAGAAAATTGAACTTTATAGAAATAATGACCAAAAGAGAAAACTCATTATGGCCAAAGCTATAATCACTTAAGAAATAACTTATTAATGATGAAAGTGAATACTTGACATAAAATTTAAATGGAAGAATTGATTCTGGTGAAAATAATTTTAGTAAAATTAAAAGGAAAGTGGAAAAATATGGAAAACCATTAAATGCACTCTATAGAAAATTAATCAGGGAATTAAATTGTCTTAATGATTTTCACTCCAAAAAGTGCTTTCTTGAACCAAATTTTTTAATGTTGGTGTAATTCTAACTGAAATGTTTATGTTAAAAATATCCTTGGTGTCAAAATGTTGAGTCAAAACAGCTGACACCAAAAACTCTCTCCCATGGGATATCTGAAAGCCATGAAGATGTTGGAATATAAACAAATCTCTTTGTTTCTAAAGTTATATGATTCTTTGATTAACCAGTTAACTATTAAATTATTTAATGTTTAAAAAAACATAATTCTAAGTCAGTATAAATAAAGAGATCATGAAAGTCAGAAATAGACCCAAACAAAAAAATTTGGGGACACAAAATATTAAGACCTAGACAATTAATCATATAAATAACATAGTTAAAATCATAAAAACGTGTTGTCAGTTTGATAAATAACAAAATATTGATTTACTTTAAAACTGAGGGGGGGAAATCTCATTTTTCATTCATTTCTGAATTCTGCAAGATAAAGCATAACAGACACAGATTTATACAACTAGTAGCATTTGTGGTGAAATCCTCAAAGTGTAATTTTCTTTTTTTCATATTTCATATTGCTGGCCAGAGAGAGTATTTAAGTTATACTTTATATTGAACTAGATACTTTAATCAGAGCAATCATAAGATAATAAAGCACATTCAGTCAATTTACAAACAGAATTGCTAATCATATCATCAGTGTAAAACTGGGTTAATTAAATAACCAATAGGTTTTTTAAGTTAATTTTGTATAAAATGTTTTTTCTCTAGTTTTGGCATGTATGTTCAATTTCAGTTAAAACATTAAACATCTTTAAAAATATCCCTATTTGCAACTCTTCACATTAATTTCCATTTTCTGACATGACCTACAGGTTGAACTTAGGGTGCATCTTGAAGCCCCTTAGCAGAGTAAGAAGGACACATTTAAAAGTTGCTGCTATAGAACAAACTGGTTAGAACAATCCAAAAGACCCATGACTGAAGGATCAACATCCTGGTTTAGAGCTCTACTAGCAATCCTCTCTCCCAAGCTGGATGGAGTTCCAAATAATCAAAAAGTAGTTAAAAAGCAAACGTGGCTAATTTTACTCACTATTTGTGTATATAATATATTTGATTATATAAAACTAAACATGCAAACAAAAACTTGGATTTCCTGAAGAATCACTTATAAAAGAGAAAAAGGCTCAGAGAATAGACCATTGGAGCTGCATTGCTTTGCAAATTTTGATTATTTTGGCCCTCAAATAATAATAAAATAGTATCATGTAATATCATTAGTGAGACACTCACTATTCCAAGCGTATATATATTTAATCATTACTAAAACACCATGGGATACCATCATTATACCCATTTTATGGATAAGGAAACTGGGGTTCATGTAAGTTACCATACAGCTAAGGAATGTCAGGCCCAGCGTTTGAATTTAAGGAGCGTAGCTCCAAAGCCTATGCAGTGCAGCCTCCCCAGCACAGCATGGATTTTGGGAGGAGAAGGGTTACAGAGAAATCTAAATTCCTTTTCTGCAGCACCTGAATGAGAACTTTAGGCATGAATTTTTCTACTTAATGTGAAAGGATCGCCCCTGCAACTATAAATGTTAAGATCCTGATTTCTCAGATTACATTGTAATATGTCCTTTCTTTCATGAGGTTTTATTTTCTCATCTTAAATTTTTCTGTTCCTGTTTGACTACAATTTAATTGCTCTTTAGAGTCAGTGTCCCTTAAAAATTCTAGATGAATGTTCTTATCTTGTTTTCTTCATTTCATTTGTGGGTCACAACTGCCTTATTTCTTTAAACTTAATACAGTATTGTTCTTCGCACTTTCATATGGGGAGGATCAGGAAAGAAGGGAGGTGGAAAAATACCAGTGTACTCAACTAAGCTTCCTTCATCCCAATTCCTTCCAGTTCAGCCCTTTGCCACTCTAACACGTCTTTGAAAGTAACCAAGTTCATAAAGGCAATTTTGTAGCTTAAACCACTGTGTTTAAAAGAAAAGGAGTGGCAGAAGCTTAAAATTTTAAAATAAGTTCAGTTATGTGAAGTTTCACTGAAAAATTATGCATTCAGCCCCTAATAATGAAATGGACATTCATTCATTTAACAGAGATTTGTGGAGTGCCCACTCCCTGCCTGGTTGTGTTCAGGGCAGGGGACATGAAGTGAAGGAAGGCATGACAGACTCTGCCCCCAAGGAGTTCAGACAAATTGGGGAACTTAAAATGCACAAGTTCCAGTAAGTTCAGTGATGGTGTGAAAGAGGAGAGGGCAGTTCTTCTTGTGGATGTTCAGAAAAAGCTTCATCAAAGACATGATGCTCTGGCAGAGTCTCAAAATAAGAGAGTTCCCAAAGCAACCCAGGTATTGGAAGGATGGGGATTCTAGGCAGAAGATACAGAGGGACAGAGATTCCAGGGCCTGGTCAAATTCTACAAGGGGTTCAGATCATGTTTGATGGAGTGGAGAAGAGTGTGCGGGAAGACAGGGAGGGAAAGGCTGGAGGGTAACCAAGGCCACATCACCACAGGTCTCTCTCCAGGCCACCTTAACAAGTATGTGCTTTCTGAGGGCAGGAAAGTCATTTAGGTTTTCAGGCAAGAGAGTGCCAGCATCAAAGCTGTGTTTGTGAGCCATCACTCTGGCTACAGCATGGACTGTAGGAGGAGACCAAATGTTGGGAGGCAGAGTAGGAAGTGATTTCATTGGTCAGAGTGAAAGACATTGAGGGCAAACTAAGGCCAAAGAGAGAGCTGCAGTTGGCCGACTTGGCTCATTTCTGGGATATAGAAAAAGCCGGTCCTTCTGGACATCGCAAGAAAAGGCGTCCCCTTTGGCTGTGGAGCCTCACTGGCTGCATACAGATGAGACTCGTCCCCCTCAGCCAAACCTTGGGGCAGTGCTCAGGAGCACGTGCAAGGGCTGTGACAATGGTGTCAGAATGAAGAAGGAGGTGAACAGGGTAGAACTGACGACATGCGAGAGGTGAGGAGCTGAGGAGTCAAGGATGGCCCCCAGATTTCTAATGTGTGTGAATGTGTGAGTGATGACAGCATCTACCAAGAAAAAAATTTAATCATAAAAATAGATTTGAAAGAACAGAAAACCATGTCAAAATAAATGTTTTTAATGTATACACGCTGGAGTGTAAAAATATAATTGTCTATTGAAAGAAGTTTCTTGAAGACTCTTTTGTGACTCTATGGACTATAGCCTACCAGGCTCCTCTGTCCATGAGACTTTCCAGGCAAGAATACTGGAGTCAGTAGCCATTTCCTCCTCCAGGGGATCTTTCTGACCCAGGGATCAAACCCTCGCCTCTTGCATTTTCTGCATCAGCAGGCAGATCCTCTACCACTAAGCCACCAGGGAAGCCCTTTTGGTTGATGGGCAGTGCCTAATTCTAGGGTAGCACTGTTTCTGTACCTGCAGATGCCTCACAGCTCCAGTCTTTAACTGCAATCCGTATCCATTCCATCAAATCTAGAGTTATTTCTCTTTTTGCTGTCAAGTGGTGAGAATGTGGAAACACAGAGAATAAGTCCTCTCATAAAGACTAACTACATATCCCCCTTACTTGAAAGTTGACCTAAAATATTATGAGAAGAGTCTGGGGTTCCCAAGCCTTGGGATAAGGTAACATTTCTGGTGGTTTCTCTCATATCCAACTGGGACAAAGGAGGCCTATTCATCTTCTGATGGAAAAGGCAATGGCACTCCAAAGAACACTCCAGTATTCTTGCCTGGAAAATCCCATGGACGGAGGAGCCTGGTAGGCTGCAGTCCATGGGGTCACTAAGAGTCAGACATGACTGAGCAGCTTCACTTTCACTTTTCACTTTCCTGCATTGGAGAAGGAAATGGCAACGCACTCCAGTGTTCTTGCCTGGAGAATCCCAGGGATGGGCGAGCCTGGTGGGCTGCCGTCTCTGGGGTCGCACAGAGTCAGACACGACTGATGCAACTTAGCAGCAGCAGCAGCATTCATCTTCTGATGGAGCTTAATAACCACACCAGAGATTATCAAGGAGTTCCTCAGCCACGTAAGGACCAAGGTCATGGATGATTCCTCTCAGCATCTCTATGATTAGGCATAGTGCCTTACAGAGGGACTAGTGGCTGAGGAACCATTCATTATTTGTCAATATTGGACTCTAATAAAAGTAACAATACCTTCCTTTGGATGGTTACATCATTCAGGATAGGCTAGGCCACGCTGTTGTAACAAATAATGATTGACAACAACAGAGGCTTGTTTTTTCCTCATACTATATGTCCCAAGTTGACTGGGGCTTGGCCCTATATCATCATGTCCTCACTCCTGGACTTAGGCTGATGGAACAGCCACAGCCTAGAGTTATGTTATCTGTTATCATGGTGCCCAGCCACATGTGGCTGCATAATTTAAATTAAAAGTAGTTAATAAAAGTTAATTTCTCAGTTGCACTAGCCATATTGCCAGTACTCATTGTCATAAAAGGCCAGTGGCTACTCTGTGGGACAGTGTAGATAGAAAACATTTCTGTCATTACAGTACATGCCCGTTGTACTGGGCAGCTGAGTTAGAGCACTGAAGCTTTGAAAGTCTTATACCAACAAGTAAATGTCATGTGGTCCCATCCAATAAATAAAATCAAAAAGTGCCTTCATCCATGTGCCCAGAAAACATAGAGCTGGAAATATTTGGTGAGCGGCATTAACAATCACCCACTCATGGCTTCGGAAGAACTCACCATTTCCCCCTGATTTTTGTTATCATCCAGTGTATGAACAGGGAGAGGAACAGTCACAATTTGGAAATGTGAAAAGCAGAAGTAGGGATCCCTAGTAAATTGTAAGCTCATAATTGTGTTAGAGGAATAACAATCACCAATCATAATTATAGCAATGACATTTCACTGAGCTTTTCCTCTGGGTTATGCACCTTATTTTATCTTCACAATGGCTCCATGTAGGTATGTTAAAATCCCCACTTTAAAAATGTGGAAACTGAGGCTCAGAGAGATTAAGTAACATGACCTCAAAGCACCAGAGAATCTTTATATGGAGATGGAATATAGTATCAATATTGCCCAGGTCTTTTAATTTTTACCCTTCAGTTCCATAATATCACTCAAACATTAACTTCTAATTCTATATAAATGCACTGGGTAGATGAACATGTATAATATCATGTAAGAATCGAAATGCCAGTCTATGTCTGATGCAGGATATGACACGCTTGGGGCTGACGCGCGGGGATGACCCAGAAAGATGTTGTGGGGAGGGGGGTGGGAGGGGGGTTCATGTTTGGGAACGCATGTACACCTGTGGTGGATTCATGTCAATCTATGCCAAAACTAATACAGAATTGTAAAGTAAAAATTAAAAATAAATAAATTTAAAAAAAAATTTATTCAATTAAAAGCATTTGAAGGCATAAACTGCATGAACACACAGAATGAAATGAGAGTCTATTTCATACCTTCAACTATTTGGAAAAAGTATATAAGTAAACATATGCATGGGCTTCCCTGGTGACTCAAATGGTAAACAATTAGCCTGACCCAAAATGCAGGAGACCCAGGTTCGATCCCTGGGTTGGGAAGATCCCTTGAAAAAGGGAATGGCTACTCACTCCAGTATTCTTGTCTGGAGGATCCCACAGACAGAGGAGCCTCGTGGGCTAGAGTCCACGGGGTCACAAAGAATTCGATACAACTGAGCAATTGAACATACACATATGTTTATGAAACTGATCTGTGTGTAATTAAGCTCCTTGGAAACTCCTAAAATCTAAACGGCAAATTTGTACAAGATGTTCAACTATAATGGAGAAACTATTTAGTATGCTATATTATTCTTGATTTACTTTTATTTTGTTAAGTCACCCTGGCACCAATGTTACATCTTTTTAGAGGCCAAAATAGCAAATTTAGCACTGGAGCAGAACTTTATCTGTTGAGTTGGGGAAGACCCAAACAAGAAGCCTTCCAGACCTATGAATGCTGGCCAGGAGCCCCTTGACCTTTGACCCTGGTTTAACAAGCTCTGTTTGGGTTGGCAGCACAGCGGGCAAATGCTCGTGGCCTATTGATGATATCCCAGAAGCTGCACCACCAAGGCTGCCCATCCCTCAGTTCAGTCACTCAGTCCTGTCCGAATCTTTGCAACCCCATGAATTGTTGCACGCCAGGCCTCCCTGTCCATCACCAACTCCCGGAGTTCACTCAGACTCACGTCCATCGAGTCCGTGATGCCATCCAGCCATCTCATCCTCTGTTGTCCCCTTCTCCTCCTGCCCCCAATCCCTCCCAGCATCAGAGTCTTTTCCAATGAGTCAGCTCTTCGCATGAGGTGGCCAAAGTACTAGAGTTTCAGCTTTAGAATCATTCCTTCCAAAGAACACCCAGGACTGATCTCCTTCAGAATGGACTGGTTGGATTTCCTTGCAGTCCAAGGGACTCTCAAGAGTCTTCTCCAACACCACAGTTCAAAAGCATCAATTCTTCAGCTCTCAGCTTTCTTGGCAGTCCAACTCTCACATCCATACATGACCACTGGAAAAACCAGAGCCTTGACTAGATGGACCTTTGTTGGCAAAATAATGTCTCTGCTTTTTAATATGTTATCTAGGTTGGTCATAACCTTCCTTCCAAAAAGTAAGTGTCTTTTAATTTCATGGCTGCAATCACCATCTGCAGTGATTTGGGAGCCCCCAAAAATAAAGTCTGGCACTGTTTCCACTGTTTCCCCATCTATTTCCCATGAAGTGATGGGACTGGATGCCATGATCTTCATTTTCTGAATGTTGAGCTTTAAGCCAACTTTTTCACTCTCCTCTTTCACTTTCATCACGAGGCTTTTTAGTTCCCCTTTACTTTCTGCCACAAGGGTGGTGTCATTTGCATATCTGAGGTTATTGATATTTCTTCCAGCAATCTTGCTGCCCATCCCTAGGACTGGCCAAATGAATCACATCCTCTCTCTCTGGTACTCTTCCTTTCTCTCTCTTTGCAGCATTCCTTAGCACTGTAAACAGTGCCATTTCAGCAATTTTAAAGGTGACTTTCAATAAAATATGTATGCAGATTTACTTCAGGGCTGGTAGGCTAAGCTCTAAATTGATACCAGGTCAACCATGGAGAGCTCTTCAATTAACAAAGAAAATACAGAAAGTAAAGTTTCCATCAACATTTATCTTTGGATTTTTAAAAAAATGCATTTGGACTTTTTCCTTTTTTCTGTTCTTTTTTCCTTTTTTTAAAAAATGTGAATCTATTTCTTCTCTCCTGTTTTCTAATAGAAAAGAAAAAAATGCCCATGAAGAGCAACAGACTGGAGCTTTTCAATAGACTGGCTTATAAACTTCCCTTGTAATGCCTGGAAATAAAGAGAAATCTTCTGACCATCAGTTCACAGGGACCCCTGTGCTTTGGGATGCAGCCATGCGCGCCTGGCAGCCTTCACCACTGGGGTGCAGCCTGAAGCGCTGCCTTTGGTCCCCCCATCCCTGCCCCTGCCCAAGCTTATGAAAGCTGAGGGATTAGGAGAGCCTGAGAGAGACACCCTGTTAAGCCACCAGCATCAGTGGGCTATGCACACTTTTTCCTCTTTCTTCCCAACCTCAGTACCCATCTCTTTCAAGGAAAAACATCTTCCATCCCTGTAAATGGATAACCTTTGGCCTCTGCCAAAGACTGCAGATTGTTTCATACTTTTCATTTGCCAAGAATTTATTAGAACCCATAAAACAGATTTCTGTGGCTAGGGAAACTGTACCCTTTGTGTTTGTTGGTATTGTTTTTTTAATCCAGGCTGCAGTCCAAAAGTTTGCAGCATGAGTGAACTGTTACGCTCTGCTTTCTAGTTCTGTTTGGCCTAGAAAAAGCAAACAAATGGCAGTGCTTTGTGTAAATTATATATTTGAGGTCTCTAATGTTTGGTATTTGCCTTATTATCTTCAAAATAAAACTTGAAAGTGGGGAATACTAAAACATTAAATCCATAGGATATAAAGCAGTTCTTTGCCAAGTAGCAAAAGCATAAATAAAATCAAGTTTATCCTCATAGCACTCTGTATCTCGGGAAACACGATATATGGTTTTCCCACTTTATGGATGGGTGCATGGACTGCATCTAGGCCATGCACTGTAAGATCAAAGATCACAAAATCAGCTGGAGGTGGATCCGTATCTGTCACGAGAGTTCTCATCCTTTGTGCTCACTCTCTGCCTTATAGAACATTGGAGATTAGTTTAATTTTGAAGCATAACACTGTACGTGAAAGCCACCCTAGACAAAACGTGTAAGCATGTCCTGTCAACTTTGCAACTATTAAAATGTATCCCCAGTGCCACTGCATGTTCCCTATTTATCAGAGCTTTCATTTCAGTCCAAAATAAGAACTGAGGAACAGAGGGGAAAAGAAACGTGATACTCAGAACTACAAAGATAGGTCATGCTTGCTTCTGTGACAAAGCATGTTTCTTTGAAGATTTAATTCATCTGGAAACGATGGCAGGCAGAAAGCCCAGTTTCAGCTGGGGAGGGAAACAGACAATTGCATTTGTCAGAGTTTTGTGGGGACTAGAAAGATGTACAGTAAAAGTACCATAGCAACCATGCCTCTTCTCTGCTTTCATGCCTGAGCTGCTGTGAAAGAACTGACCCTGTAATTCTTGGAAAATAATACACTTTGTGGGATGTTGCGAGGAGGGGCCACTGGAGGCAGAGCAGGCTCTGTGGAACATGTTTATGCATTCTTTTTTTAAAATTAATTAGTTAATTTTATTTTTAAATTTTATTTTTTGCATTCATGCCATGTCACTTCAGTTGTGTCCAACCCTTTGTGATCCTGTGGACTGTAACCCACCAGACTCCTTTGTCCAAGGGATTCTCCAGATAAGGATACCAGAGTCGGTTCCCTCCTCCAGGGAATCTTCCCGACCCAGGGATTG
The DNA here is from genome assembly GCF_014754425.2 of Oryx dammah. NCBI lineage: Eukaryota > Metazoa > Chordata > Mammalia > Artiodactyla > Bovidae > Oryx > Oryx dammah. The sequence goes on from NW_024070186.1 coordinate 49,316,532, forward strand.
AGCCGCATCTCCTGCGTTAGCAGGAGGAGGGTTCTTTAGCACCAGTGCCACCTGGGAAACCCATTTTTATTTATCTAACACCAAAAACATTTTGTACTGGGGTATAGTCAATTAACAACGCTGTCATGCTTTCAAGTGAACAGTGAAAGGACTCAGCCACACATACATGCATATGGAACGTGTTTTGCTCCACTCTGTCTTCCTGCCTGGCACATTCTCTGTGATCACGGGCGGCAGTGCCTATGGGTGTCTTGCTGAGTGGAGAGAGCAGTTGGTCATGTCAGGAAACTAGCAGAATCAAGGAGGGACATGAGCCAAACCTTTTTCTTTCTTTGGTTGTACCTTCAAACTTTTCCTGTTTTAAACCTTCGTATCATGGCATCGTTTACACGACCTAAGTGTGGAGTTAACCTGGCAATCTGATTATACCTGTAAGCTTGTATTTTCTGCTATTTGCACAAACATGCTAGACTATATATCATGCTAGACTATATATCACATTTTAATATTCTCATTTAAGTAAGCAAATACTCAACATCTCTGCTGAGTCACCTGTTACCATTTGGAGGATCAGCACAGTACTGTAAAGTGATAAGGAATGCTGGTTGACATGGGGTCATTTTGGCAGGTATGCCCCATGTTGTCACGATAAAACCTGCAGGTTCACGGGAGGAAGTTTCCATGACAAGTAGGAAGATGACGAGAGTCCAGGAATCAGCAAGAGCTACACAGGCTCCAGAGAAGCAACAGCTGTGTCAATCCCAATGATTCGAGAACTTCAAACGAAAATGCAGGACTACGTTTCCCGAGTACTTGGCTGAAAGGGCTCAGGGTTTCTGAGGAGCAGAAAACTTACTCACAGGCATCTAGGGTTCTTACTCTTTCCACACTGCAGTGAATGTAAATAGTCTCCAACTCTCTCTCACACATTATTCATTGGTACCTCTGGAACCTGGGGTAAAGCCAGCTTGGAGTGAAACCATTGTGTTCCCCCAGTGAGGCTGCTAATCCTTTCATTTTCTAATAAGGTAACAGCTATATTTGCTTCTTTTGAAAAAGGCAGCTGAAACAGAAGGGGTGTGCAGGCATGTATTTTAATAAGGACATCTGTCTCCCAGCTGCAAGACCGCCAGCACAGCCTCTGACCCTTCCCCCCATCTCAGCAGCATCCCATTTTATCACAGAAGTGAGAAATGAACTCTTCCAGAGGTTTTTGGGAGATGACCCCAAAGCAGCCCTGTTTTCTGTCAGCCTTCCCAGACTCCCACTTTGCTTCAGGCCTGGGCCCAGTGAGCTAATGGGCTTGCTTGCTTAGCAGGCAGTGTGCCACCCAAGCACCAGCGAGGAACCCGCTGACCAAACACGAACGGGGCCCTAGGGCATGAGTCCAAACCCACAGCAGCAACACATCTGTCAGCCTGGAATAGCCCCACTCCAGGTTAAAGGGCTCAGCCAATTTCAAACTAACGTAATTATATAAACAACAGCTTCTGTAGGCAAAGGAAAACTGCTTTAGCTGAAAGGAAATGCTATTTGTTTCTGGTGATTTCCCTGGAAGCTGGACACAGCTTTGTTTCACAGAGTAATGGATTAGTTTTATAGCATAGTGAGAATTCACTTTACTCCAAGATCTTAAAGATCTTTGTAATTTCATTAATCCTCACAAGTTGAATGCTCTAAAATATTGACTTCTAGGTAAATGTTCCTGTCCTTTGGGTCAATAATCAGAAATATAAGAATTGTTTGTGAGGGAATAAAGCAAATAAAGGAAATATATGGGTGAATGTGTGGGTGTATATATGTGCATATGCTTGCTCAGTGGTGTCCAGCCATTTGTGACCCCATGGACTCTAGTCCACCAGACACCTCTGTCAATGGAATTTTACAGGCAAGAATGCTGGAGTGGATTGCCATTTTCTACACCAAGGTGTCTTCCTGACTCAGAAATCAAATCTGAGTCTCTTGTGTCTCCTGCATTGGGAGCCAGATTCCTTACCACGGCACCACCTGGGAAGCCATATATATATATATGTATGTATGTAGGACTTTCCTGGTGGCTCAGATGGTAAAATGTCTGCCTACAATGCGGAAGACCTGGGTTCAATCCCTGGGTTGGGAAGATCCTCTGGAGAAGGAAATGGCAACCCACTCCAGTACTCTTACCTGGAAAATCCCATGGACAGAGGAGTGTGGTAGACTGCTACAGTCCATGGGCCCGCAAAGAGTCGGATACAACTGAGCAACTTCACTCATTCACTCAAGTATGTATGTATATGCACAAAGATATCACATATATAGAAATACATATATAGTCAAAGATCTTCCTTAGAGCATCATTTTAAGATTAGAAACAGCTGTATGCATGAATGCTAAGTCCCTTTAGTCCTGTCTGACTCTTTGTGACCCCATGGACTGTCGCCTGTGAGGTTCTTCTGTCCATGGGATTCTCCAGGCAAGAATCCTGGACTGGGTTGCCGTGCCCTCCTCCAAGGGAGCTTTCCCACCCAGGGATCAAACCTGCATCTCGGGCAACTCCTGCATCACAGGCAGATTCTTTACAGCTGAGCCACTGGGGAAGCCCTAGAAACAGCATGCTGCTAAGTCACGTCAGTCGTGTCCGACTCTGTGCAATCCCATAGACGGCAGCCCACCAGGCTCCCCCGTCCCTGGGATTCTCCAGGCAAGAACACGGGAGCGGGTTGCCATTTCCTTCTCCAATGCATGAGAGTGAAAAGTGAAAGGGAAGTCGCTCAGCCGTGTCCAACTCTTCTCGACCCCATGGATTGTAGCCCACCGGGCTCCTCCATCCATGGGATTCTCTAGGCAAGAGTACTGGAGTGGGGTGCCGTTTCCTTCTTCAACATTGATTGAACCATTGTCAATTATCTCAACTGAACAATATTCAGGTATTATAAATAATACATATTAAGTTATAGTTGATTTGAACATTCTCATCATGTAATAGGTTTTTTAAAAAGTAAAATGCAAAAATTTTTTATGCCATAGATACAGTTATGTAAAAATAATAAATACATATGAACAAAACCTCAAACGGAGTATGAAAAGTTGCAGGGGGATGGAATCTTCAGTTTTTGAAGTGAGAAACTTGAGATGTATATATGTACTTCTTTTCTTTAAGTATTTATTTATTGCCATAGTGTTTGAGTGATAAAAGAGAAACACTAAAACGATAGCTTTCCACTTTATACGGCAACTGCTTACTATGTTGTCTTCATTGGGAAATGTAAATTTTAGGTCCACGCTATAGGGTGCTGTTAGCTTGTGGCTTTTTCGAGGTTTGGAATTTGGAAAGTTTTCCATTAAAGAATGCTGCCTCTGCTGCTTCTGCTAAGTCGCTTCAGTCGTGTCTGACTCTGTGCGACCCCATAGACGGCAGCCCACCAGGCTCCTCCATCCATGGGATTCTCCAGGCAAGAATACTGGAGTGAGTTGCCATTTCCTTCTCCAAAAGAATGCCACAGGGAGAATATAATTTGCTATCCCAGAAAATCCTACTAGGGATACATCTAAGCTCTGCTTTGATTCAAAAGGAATATCTTCTACCCACACCCCACACTCTCGCCCCCCCTTTAGACAGACAACTTTGGAACCCTAGGCTAGTAAGAAAAGTCCTTCCCCACTGCCTTCTCCCACCTGAGTCTAAATCTCCTGGCTGAGGGAGGGTCAGGTTGTTCCTGTGAGGCAGAAACTTGATGTTTCAACGCAATATGAGCATAAATGATTATTGATCATCTCATATGTCAAGGACACCCTGTGAAATACCATCTATGGGCTACATCCTGAGAAACAATTATAATCATGGTTGGTATTAATTTAACCAGGCGTTGTGCTAAGCATTAGGCATGTGTTACTGCATTTGATCTTCCCAGCAATCCTGTGAGCTACATTCTGTTAATAGTCCCATGTTACAGATTAAGAACATGAGATTTGAAGATTCATCAGCTGTTAAATGGTATGAAAATTAAGTAGCCTGTGACTGCAGAGCCATACTCTAACAGACCTAAACTCTCTGCCTTTCTGAATACTCATTTGGGTACCTTTTTAACTTTTCACAAGATGAAAGTTCATGGGGTTTTCCCTAGACAAGCCAATGATTTCCTCTAACTTGCAGGTATATAATAAGAACCACAAACTGGGGATACCATAGTACAGGATCCAGATCCTCCCAACATGGCAGTGATCCAATACAGGGGTGATCTGTATCTGGGATAGAAAACTCCTGCCAGGTAATTAGAGAGGAACCACACAGAGAACAAAAAGCTGGGAGCAAACAGTATAATAGCCAGATGCAGGGATATGTGTTTCATCCAAAATCAATGGACCACAGACTTACCCACTGAAAAAGTGATGCCTAAGGCCATGGAGATTGGGAGTAGAAGAAAAATAGGTATCTACTTACCCAGAGATTGAAAAAACTACCACAAATGAGAGTTCATGTTGGACTCAAGAAGCAAGCTTGATCTTAACAAATAAGAACAACCACTATCTAGAGATTTAGAGTCTCAAGAAATAGCTAGAAGAGTTTTCAGACCAAAAGCTTATGGGCCACAGCAGTTGAGGGGTATGTTCAGGACTGGGGGCTTTGGGAAAGCTCCCTGAGTAGCCTGAGTGGAAATTCACAGGTTCTGCCTGATGCAAGGTTTGTATTTCTAAAACTCTCACATCAAGATGAAAGTTAGTTGTGCTCTTGAAACAACAGTGTATGTTGGACTTTGGAATAAAACGAGAGCTAGAGGGGAAGAGGAGGAGAGAAGGCAAATACATGGGAACAGAGGTTTTGAGTGTAAGTATCCTCTTAGTAGGAATAACGAACGGGAAACTGGAGATGATGCAATGGCCCCTCTGGAGGCTGCATGCTGGGCTTCTGCTGTGGGTCACAGTGGAACAGGCTGTGCAGTGTAAGTTGCTCAGTCATGTCTGACTCTTTGAGCCCACCAGGCTCCTCCATCCATGGATTCTCCAGGCAAGAATACTGCAGTGGGTAGCCATTCCCTTCTCCAGAGGATCGTCCTCATGCAGGGACTGAACCCTTGTCTCCTGCATGGCAGGCGGATTCTTTACCATCTGAGCCACGAGGGAAACCCGAGGTTATCCAGGGTGGTGAACAAACCCTGAGTTTGGAGTCAAGAGAGAACAGATTCAGGTCCTACAAGGCATACTTCCTAGAGGTATGACTTTACGAAACTTACTTCAGATCTCTGAACCTGCATTTTCTTGCCTGTAACATGAAACCAGCCATACTTGGTCTAGTGTTGTTGTGAGATGTGAATACCATAAAGTACATGAAATACTAGACACATAATAAGTACTCAACGAGCTTAGGTCTCTCTCCCCCTTTCTTTCTGAGAGTTGCCCTTATTAACCAGGGAATTTATTTGAACCTGTCAAGATAGCCTTATAATTCAAACACATAGTTCAGGAGCTCAAGGTAACAGGATTCTTCAGCCTTGTTTCTCAAAGAACCTTAAAGGTGATTAAAAATACTAAAGCTTTTCTTTTCTCTTTACTTTCTTCCCACTGGGTGGCATGCTGAATTTTTCTAGCCACTTGACTTCATGTTGGCAGCTTGTGATCAGCCATAGTAAAAGTATTTACACCGTGGGACTGGGAAAGTCTCCTTTTATGTTATCAGAGAGCTGGTTTATGAGCTCACCATGCTGCAACCCCACAGATGCTCCAAAGCCTTTCTCTTCAACTCTCACCTCCTCCCCACCCCCACCCTCCAGAAAAAAACTCATTCTCTTTCACAAGCTTCACATCTTTCTTTCAGTGACACGCCCCTCCTCTGCTCAGCACCCTAACACGTGGACCCACCATGCTTCACTCCAGACACAAGAGGATGGAGGACAGAAGGGCTAGAAAAGGCAAGGTTGTCTTTGGTGGAACAGGAGAGAGATGCTATCAGAATCACTCCTGGGTTAACATTATCTACCTAACCTATCTATCTACCTACCTATCTACCTACCTATCTAACCCTCCATGACGGTTGGCTGTGAACACTGATCATGTTTCTCTACATCAAACTTGTTAAGTCACTAAGTTATGTCTGATTCTTTGTGACTCCGTGGACTGTAGCCCACCAGGCTTCTCTGTCCATGGAATTTCCCAGGCGAGAATACCGGAGTGAGTTGCCATTTCCTACTCCAGGGGATCTTCCCCACACAGGGATCAAACATGCATCTCTTCTGTCTCCTGCATAGCAGGCCAATTCTTTCCCACTGAATCACCAGGAAAGCCCCATACCACATGTATAGCACCTTCTACAACTCAGGACTGAAGGATTCCCAACTTTGGAAATTTTAACCTTGAAAAAAAAAAATCAAAGAATGAGACCTTGCTGAGTCCACCTTTATATCACCTCAGGGACCACATGCTCTTTAGTCCACTGCCTCAGATAGTACCTGGAATCTGGTATTCATTCCTACCTGTGTTTCTTGGAAGGCACAACCAGACAGGATCTCCCTAACTATCTGTGGTCCACCAGGGCTCATCTGGGATGTGAATGACCCAGTGTACGATATAGGAATAAACCCAAAATGTTAAAGTTCCTCTACTGAACAAAACTTAGCAAGCAATATAGTCTGCCCAGGGGTGTAGACAATAGTTTGCTTTTTTGCATGCAGACCAAACCAGTGAGACCTCTCAGCTCCAAGTATGTCTTCTTGTGCTGGTATTCTATAGACTGCCGTGCTGTTCTCTCCTGAGGGAGTCTCTGAGAAGGTTGGTATCCTGGATTGCATTCCTGCCCTCCCTTTTGTCCATGCCTTAAGATTGGCAAATGTCCCAGGCAAGGCAGCCCTGGCAATCAGCTGTCATTTGGCAGTGGATTCTTGTAATTATCAGTGAAATTACAGACTATAGTCTTCTTAGAGTCATTGTAGGAGAAAAGAATCTTCTACGTTCTTCTAAAAATCTGTTTAAGTCCTTGAAAAAAATAAAACTCAAGCTGCATGATGAGGCGAATAGATTTAATACACAGGGATGGCCTTAGGCAGAGGAATGGCAGGAAAACGACATTTACTTGGAACTCAGTGTGTGCTAGTAGGCACACCATGCCTCAGCTAATCCCCCAACAAGCTTATGAGAAAAATACAATTCTAAAGGGAAAAAACACACTCCTTTGTGTGTCTCTTTTACTCTCACCTACTATACTACTATATGTGTGACATCAGATGTATGAGTTTTCCATGCATCAAGCAATTCTGTGACACGAACTGGTGTCCCCTGATCTAACTCAATTCTGATACCATCTACCTGGGGATAGCATCAGATCCCACAGGTTAAGGGCTCAGTTCTGCAAGAGTGTCCCCACTTCAGATGCCAATTACAAGTCCTATTGTCATCTGTCCTTCTGACCAACTGACTATAAGTCATAAGTTCCCAGTATCCACTCCTTGGGTTTAACTTGCTAGTGTTTCTTACAGAACTCAGAACAGTTTAATTACTAGGTTAATAAGGAATAAGCATGCCTGCATGCTCAGTAGCATCCAACTCTTTGCAGCCCCATAGACTGTCGTCCACCAGATTCCTCTGTCCATGGGATTTCCCAGGCTAGAACACTGGAATGGGTTGCCATTTCCTACTTCAGGGATCTCTCCAACCCAGGGATCAAACCTGTGTCTCTTACATCTTCTGCATTGGCAGGAGGATTCTTTACCACTGTGCCACCAAGGAAGCACTCTAGGAAGAGAAATTACTAGATTACCAGTTTATTATAAAGAGATATAACTCAGTTAGAGTTATAAGCCAGATGGAAGAGAGGCATAGAATGAGGTGTGGGGAAGGGTGAGGGACATCCATGCTTTCTCTGAGCACATTGTCTCGGAACATTTCCATGTTCCATCAACGTGGAAGTTCTCAGAAACCCATCTTTTTAGATTTTTATGAAGGTGTCATTATATTAGCATGATTGATTAGATCACTGACCATTGATGACTGATTTAAAATCCAGCTGTGCCCTCCTCCCCAGAGGTTAGGGAGGATTGAAAGTTCCAACCCTCGAATAACATGGTAGGTTCTCCAGGCAACTAGCTCCCGTCCTTAGGGTATTTTCAAAAGTCACCTCATTAACATAAACTTTGGGGTGGCAGAAAGGGGCTTATTATGAATAACAAGAGACAGCCATTCCTTTCACTTTCAGTGTTCTTACTGTTTGAAGTGACGTGAAGTCGCTCAGTCCTGTCCGACTCTGCTACTCCGTGGACTGTACCCCACCAGGCTCCTCCAAACATGGGATTCTCCAGGCAAGAATACTGGAATGGGTTGCCATTTCCTTACTGTTAGGAAATGTCAAAGGTTTTAGGAGCTCTGTGCCAAAACTGAGATGAAGACCAAATATACATTTCTCATTATAAATCATAATATTACAACTATTATAATCCCTGTTTTACAGATGAACAAATCAAGGCTCAAAGACATGAAATAATTGCCCATGAGATAAAAACAGGTTAGTGGTTAAGCCAAGATTTTCACTTTGGTCCACCTGGCACAGAAATCCACATTCTTCCCACTAAGATATGCTTGCTATGTTGCTGTCTGATAACTCATCAGATAAAGTTCATAGTGAGATGGTTTGGTCAAGCAGAGTCTACGCTGAAGAAGAAGCTGGCCTTAGCCAGTGGTCAAAATCTATATGAATCAGGACTTAAGAGTATTATTTATTTGGGGATTGGGCAGTTAGCACAAAGGTTATAGGATGCCTGTTTGTACCTCCAATCAACAGCAGAGTAAATTTCCAGAATAGAAGTGGTTTGCTACAGGACAATACTTACCAGATGTTTGACTTTGGCCAAATGACAACCTCCCTAAGACTCTGTATCTGTTACCAAGTGCTCACCACACAATAGGCCAATGAATCTGAGAGACAAGCTGTTGAGGTAAGGAATAAGACATTATTTGGAGAGCCTGCTGTCTGAGAAAATGGCAGCCTAATGTCTCAAAGTAACCATCTTGTCAGAGTCTAGATGCCAGGTTCTTTTCTGGGACAGAGATGGGAATGGTGATGAAACAAAGAAAAAAGGCCAATGATCTTGCAAATATCTCCTAGAATGACAAGCCTCAGGCAGGGGGATGTGTTAATTTCTTTCTTCCTGCAATCTAGAGGTGAACCGGGTTATGAGCAAAGGCATTTAGCTTAACAGGCAACGAAAGTGTTAGTTGCTTAGTTGTGTCTGATTCTTTTTGACCCCATGGACTGTAGCCCACCAGGCTCCTCTGCCCACAGGATTTTCCAGGCAAGAATACTGGAGTGGGTTGCCATTCCCTTCTCCAGGGGATCTTTCCAACCCAAGGACTGAACCCATGTCTCTTTGCCTCCTGCATTGCCAGGCAGGTTCTTTACCAGCTGAACCACCAGGGAAGCTGAACAGTCAGGCAGAGGAGTGGGACTCTCTAAGGCAGGCCATCATGTATGATTATAATAACAAAAGTAACAGAAGGCAAGTCAAAGGAACAGTTTTAGCATGGAGTCAGCATTGACTTCTTTCTGCAACATATCCATAAAGTGAAGCAAATTCCACTTCCTTAATAAAGCTGTTGTAGAGATTAGACAAAATAGAACATGTGAAAGCACTTTGTAAACTGCACAGCCTTTTAAAAGAGTAAGTTACTTTTGTTCCCTGACGCCTGTACAGAAGCGGGTAACTGGGCCTCATTTATGTTTACAGAGAAATTCTGTATGATTTTTAAACAGATTTCCATATTTCCTTCACTCAGTATTCAACACACTTTTATTAAATATCTGGTATGTTCCAGAATCCCTGACAGATGGTAAAGATGCAACGACCAAGAAGACATGCACTTTGCCCTCAAGGGCAGACCTCACAGACTGGGAGACAAGACAGACAGTAAAGTATTAAGTACCACGTGATAAGAGATGAAATAAAAAAGAGAATCATCAACTCTGTCTTAAGTCAAGGAAGGCTGGGTTTTGCAGGATAAACAGGAGCTCACTAAGCAGATGAAGTTTCCCCCACAGCCAGTCGATCCCTCAGGAAGCTTCCATAAGCCTCTGATCCTTATCCATCAGAGGGCAGACAGAGTGAAAACCACAATCACAGAAAACTAATCAAACTGATTACATGGACCACAGCCTTTTCTAACTCAATGAAACTATAAGCCATGCCACATAGGGCCACCCAAGACAGATGGGTCCTGGTGGAAAGTTCTGACAAAACATGGTCCACTGGAGAAGGGAATGGCAAACCACTTCAGTATTCTTGCCTTGAGAACCCCATGAATAGTACTAAAACACAAAAAGATAGGACACTCAAAGATGAACTACCCAGGTCAGTAGGTGCCCAATATGCTGCTGGTGAAGAATGGAGATATAACTCCAGAAAGAATGAAGAGATGGAGCCAAAGCAAAAACAACAATCAGCTGTGGATGGAAGTAAAGTCTGATGCTGCAAAGAGCAATATTGCATAGGAACCTGGAATGTTAGGTCCATGAATCAAGATAAATTAGAAGTGGTAAAACAGGAAATGGCAAGAGTGAACACTGACATTTTAGCAATCAGGGAACTAAAATGGACTGGAATGGACGAGTTGAACTCAGATGACCATTATGTCTACTACTGCAGGCAAGAATCCCTTCAAAGAAATGGAGTAGCCCTCATAGTAAAAAAAAGAGTCTGAAAAGCAACACTCGGGTGCAATCTCAAAAATGACAGAATGATCTCTGTTCATTTCTAAGGCAAACCATTCAGTACCACAGTAATCTAAGTCTATGCCCCAACCAGTAACACTGAAGAAGCTGAAGGTGAATGGTTCTATGAAGACCTACAAGACATTCTAGAACCAATACCCAAAAAACATGTTCTTTTCATCACAGGGGCCTGGAATGCAAAAGTAGGAAGTTAAGAGATACCTGGAGTGACGGGCAAATTTGGCCTTGGAGTACGAAGGAAGCAGGGCAAAGGCTAACATAATTTTGCCAAGAGAATGCCCTGGTCATAGCAAATACCCTCTTCCAACAGCACAAGAGAAGACACTACACATGGATATCACCAGATGGTCAACACTGAAATGCAAATGATTATATTCTTTGCAATGAAAGATGGAGAAGCTCTATACAGTCAACAAAAATAAGACCGGGAGCTGACTGTGGCTCAGATAATGAACTTATTGCCAAATTCAGACTTAAATTGAAGAAAGTAAGGAAAACCACTAGACTATTCAGGTATGACCCAAATCAAATTTCTTATGATTATACAATGGAAGTGACAAATAGATTCAAGGGATTAGATCTGATAGACAGAGTTCCTAAAGAACTATGGATGGAGGTTTGTGACATTGTACCGGAGGCATTGATCAAGACCATCCTCAAGAAAAAGAAATGCAAAAAGGCAAAAGAGTTGTCTGGGGAGGCCTTACAAATAGCTGAGAAAAGAAGGGAAGATAAAAGCAGAAGAGAAAAGGAAAGACATACCCATTTGGACCCAGGGTTCCAAAGAATAGCAAGGAGAGATAAGAAAGCCTTTCTCGGTGATCAAAGCAAAGAAATAGAAGAAAACAGTAGAATGGGAAAGACTAGAGATATCTTCAAGAAAATTAGAGATACCAAGGGAATATTTCATGCAAAGATGGGCTCAATAAAGGACAGAAATGGTATGGACCTAACAGAAGCAGAAGATATTAAGAAGAGGTGGCAAGAATACACAGGACTATACGAAAAAAAAAAAAAATCTTTATGACCCCGATAACCACAATGGTGTGATGACTCATCTAGAGCCAGACATCCTGGAATGCAAAGTCAAGTGAACCTTAGGAAACATCACTATGAACAAAGCTAGTGGAGATGATGGAATTCCAGTTGAACTATTTCAAATTCTAAAAGGTAATGATGTTAAAATGCTGCACTCAATATGCCAGCAAATTTGGAAATCTCAGCAATGGCCACAGGACTGGAAAAAGTCAATTTTCATTCCAATCCCACAGAAGGGCAATGCCAAAGAATGTTCAAACTACCACACAATTGCACTCATCTCACACACTAGGGAGGTAATGCTCAAAATTCCTCAAGCCAGGCTTCAACAGTACATGAACCATGAACTTCCATGTCAAACTGGATTTAGAAAGGCAGAGGAACCAAAGATCAAATTGCCAACATCCACTGGATCATAGAAAAAGCAAGAGTGTTCCAGAAAAATATCTACTTCTGCTTTATTGACTATGCAAAAGCCTTTGACTGTGTGGATCACAACAAACTGTGGAAAATTCTTCAAGACATGGGAATACCAGACCACCTTATCTGCCTCCTGAGAAATCTGAGTGCAGGTCAAGAAGCATCAGTTAGAACTGGACATGGAATAACAGACTAATTTCAAATAGGAAAAGGAGTACGTCAAGGCTGTATATTGTCACCCTGCTTATTTAACTTCTACACAGAGTACATCATGTGAAATGCCAGGCTGGATAATCACAAACTGGAATCAAGATTGCGGGGAGAAATATCAATAACTTCAGATATGCAGATGATACCACCCTTATGGCAGAAAGCGAAGAGGAACTAACGAACCTCTTGATGAAAGTGAAAGAGGAGAATGAAAAAGCTGGCTTAAAGTTCAATATTCAAAAAACCTAAGATCATGCCATCCGGTCCCATCATTTCACGGCAAATAGATGGGGAAACAATGTAAACAGCAACAGACTTTATTTTGGGGGTTCCAAAATCACTGCAGATGGTGATTACAGCCATGAAATTAAAAGATGCTTGCTCTTTGGAAGAAAAGTTATGACCAACTTAGATAGCATATTAAAAAAACAGAGACATTACTTTGCCAACAAATGTCTGTCTAGTGAAAGCTATGGTTTTTCCAGTAGTCATGTATGGATGTGAGAGTTGGACTATAAAGAAAGCTGAGTGCAGAAGAATTGATGCTTTTGAACTGTGGTGTTGGAGAAGACTCTTGAGAGTCCCTTGGACTGCAAGAAGATCAAACCTTTCAATCCTAAAGGAAATCAGTCCTGAATGTTCATCAGAGGGACCGATACTGAAGCTGAAACTCAAATACTTTGGCCACCTGATGAGAAGAACTGACTCACTAGAAAAGACCCTGATGCTGAGAAAGATTGAAGGCAGGAGAAGGGGACAACAAAGGATGAGATGGTTGTATGGCATCACCAACTCGATGGACATGAGTTTGCGTAAGCTCCAGGAGTCGGTGATGGACAGGGAAGTGTGGCGTGCTACAGTCCATGGGGTCACAAAGAGTCAGACATGACTGAGCGACTGAACTGAACTGAAGTAGATGAAGAAAGTTGGGCAGATAGTTGCAAGCAGAGGGAATGTGCAAAGACCCAGAGGCTTGAAAAAGCATTGCACATCGTAATTCGTGTGCCTGACACACAGTGACTCCAAACAAACCAAAAGTGAGAAGGGTTTATTGCAGGGCCATGCAAGGAGATGGGTGGCTCTTGCCCTGAAAGCCTTGGGCTCCCTGAAGGGTTTCCATAAAGGGTTTCCTTGTTAAAGGCCAGGCAGGGGAGGGTGGGTCACAGGGTCTGTGATCAGTTCATGCACAATTCTCTAATGTGCTCTTGATTAGGTTGTTGTCACAGCAGTTAATATTATCAGTCCTTGGACTCCAGGAGGCCTGGGGCTATGTGCTTATAGTCATCCAGTAGTTAAAAGGGGAGGGGCCCATATCGGTCAAACAATCAGGGAAATGTGCATCCAATACTGTTATCTGGGCACTTCAGAGAGGAACCGAAACAGAGGATATGATGAAAGGCCTGTCCTGGGAAGGCCCTATGGGGTCCTGCTCAATTACTTTAATTGTTTTGTGGAAAATCTGGATACAAAAGTACATGCTCTATGATCTCATCTGTGGAATTAAAGGGAAAGAAATGTATATAAAGTTGACTGGAAACAAACTAAAGAGAAACAACCCAATTAAAAAAATAGGCAAAGGACTTGAGTAGATATTTCCATGAAAAAAATATATAAATGGCCAGTAAGCACATGAAGCTAAACATCATCAGCCATTAGGGAAATGCAAATAAAAAACACAGTGGAATATCACTTTATTTCCATTAGCATGGCTGTCATTAAAAAAAAGAAAAGAAAATAGCAAGTATTGGGAAGGATGTGGAAGAACTGGAACCCTTATGCATTGCTAGTGGGAATATAAAATGGTACAGCTGTTTGGGAGAAAGTTCATGTTTTCTCAAAAACTTAAATGTGAAATTACCATGTGACCCAACAATTCCACTCATAGGTATAGAGTCAAAGGATGGAAAACAGGAACTCAAACAGATGCTTATAAACAAACGTTCATAACAGCATTATATATAGTAGCCAGAAGATAGAAACAACCCAAGTATCTATCAGTAGATTAATGGATAATTAAAGTGTGGTAAACACATACAATGGAATATTATTCAGCCATAAAAAGGAATGCAGTTCTGATATATGATACAGCATGAAATAAAATCTGAAAATATGCTAAATGAGATAGGCCAAACACAAAAAAGAACAAACACTATATGATTCCACTTACATGAGCTATTTAAAATAGGCAAATACATAGAAAGGGACCGTAGATTAGAGTTAACCGGGGTCTGGAGGTATTTGGAGATAAGTAGTTATAATGGTTGTAGAGTTTCTGTTGAGGATGATGAAAAAATACGGAAATTGTGGTGATGATTACACAACATTGTGATTGCCCTTAATGCCACTGAATTGTAACACTTAAGTATGGTTAAGATGATAAATTTTACATTATGTGAATTTTACCACACACACACACACAAACTTTAGTGTAAAAAAAGTGGTTGGAAAAATATTTCAAGATCTTAATAATGGTTTTCTCTGGGTAGTCTCTCTCTCTCTTTTGCATTCTCTATATTTTCTGACAAATATTCTGTAGTTTTTTCAAAAAAAACTCTAAATTTCACTTTAAAAAAAAAAAGCAATATAGAAAGTCAATATGGTAAGACAGGGAAATCTATGCTTTCTCTACTTAACAAAAATACCTTGAGAATGCAAAGGACAGCATCTGGATTTTACTGGGCCAGGCAACAACCTTGCGACCTGTCTGTTTGGAGGGCTTGTAAATGGCAGCGCTGTGTCCTCTTGTCCTAGGAAACCTCTCCTGGAAGGGATGCAGCCCTGCTCTCCATTATTCTGATCATTTGGCAGAGTTGTAGCTCTGTGCTGCAGCCTCCCACAGAGCAAGACAACCACAGCCTCCAACTTCAAAGGGGTACCACTACCCCTGTTGGAATGCAGCTTCCCAGTTGGCCTGGCCAACTCTGTGGAGATTAGAAGGATCAGGCAGAAACCCTCCAGTAGAGAGGAGGAGGGATTGGAACACCAGCTAGTTTCTTCCCAGGACTCCCTACCCAGGGTGCTGCCAAGATCATTCCCATTTTACTTTAAGGAAAGGAGAGAAGCTAGTCTTGTTATCTTAGTAACTGGCCTCTGGCCCCCTGCTGCCCTCCACCATGTCAGAGAGAAAGGAAAAACAGTATCCTGTTGTATCTTAGCCCTTCTCAAACTTGAAACAAAAGTTTTGGAACTGGGCCCTGGCTTGGAACGGGATCATCAGGCAAGGACCCGGGGGCACTGCTTTGTTCTCTGAGAGTTTTGCTGTGACCTCCTTCAACTAAGAAGCCAACTAAACTGCTAGGAAAGGAAAAAGGTGTGAAGAGCTCCTGGTAAATCTGTCATTTAAGCTGATGATGCTCTTTGCATATCAAAGGAAGACAGGTTAAGATTACAAATCTGGGAGATGCTAACCCTTAATTTGACAGTTCCTGAACTATTCAGGGGTACATGTGTGAGACATCTAAATAAAGGGCTGAGGATGAAAGATGCCTTTTCTTCTGGGATTATGCTGAAAAGATTGGGTCTGGATTCCTTCAGTCATCGGATATGGTCCCAGAGAACAAGCTCCAACATGAAAAGCTTCTCCTATGTCTAAGAAAGCTTAACAGATATAGCCTGGCATTTCATTCTTTTTAACGTCTGTGATTTCAGAATTGAACTAAGAATTGGGACACTGGAAATTTTTACACTAGGCCCTCATTTCCCATTTATTTTTCTCCTTTGTGATTTCCAACTGTCTGTTGCAGCAACCTACACACATACGGTACATCAATATTTAGAAGTTTATTCTCTGGGGAAACTGAAATGGGAGACACTTTGGATTCTGGGACCCAGGGGTGTGCTAGAGGCAGTGCGTAATGACTTTCAAGAGCCAGCAGTACACATCTCTTCCCAACTCTGTTCACACATCCATGTCCCATTTGTAGCTTAAAATTAGCCGAGGAAGTGTATTGACACAGAAATGAGCAAGAAATAAAAATCAGGGTTTTTTGCTTGTCTGTTTTGGAGGTCAAGTGTAAAGCTCAGAACTAAAGATGAAAAGATTCTGTCTCCAGAATGCAGCAACCAGACACTGACCACCAGGCAGAGAATTAGAATTTTATCTCTGGAAAATGAAACTGCCCCAGAGATAAAGGCCTGTAATTACTATAATTTGGAATTCCTTAACAAACAGCAACAATAACAAAAACTTATATATCACTCAAGCCTGGTGGGCTGCTGTCTATGGGGTCACACAGAGTCGGACACGACTGAAGCGACTTAGCAGCAGCAGCAGCAGCAGCCAACATGTAAACAATTAAGCTTTTCTAAAACATAGAGGAAGCTTGTTATTATGAAAGTGAAGAAATCTTCAGGAAGACAAAGGAAGATAAATTGCAACCATGAGATAGAATAGTAGGTTGCTATATGAATTATCTCTAACTGTATTACAAATAACCAAAAATTTAATAGGTTAAAATAGCACTTATTTTTTTTATTCCAAAGTTTCCATGGGTCAAGTGTCCAGGCATGGCTTAACTGGGTTCTCTGCAGATTGCAATCAAGGTGTCACCTGAGCTATCTTCCTTTTTGAAGCTTGGAGTTCTCTTCCAAGCACACGTGGTTTTTGGCAGAATTCAATGTCTCGTGGTTGCTCTCTTGTCAGCAAGGGACTGCTGCTGGCTTCTAAAGCCCCACCTCTGTTCCTTGCCAGGTGGTGCTCTCATAGGCCCTCTCCAGAAGGCGGTGTCCCTCTTCAAGGCCAGTGGGTGAATCTCTCACTCAACTCTGCTGAAACATAGTCATATATAGCACAATATAGTTATAGCAGTCTAACTTCTACATTTACAATATGATAGAACCTAATCATGGAAGGGACCCTCTCATTGGTTTTGCCATATTTTGTTGGCTAGAAGCAAATCAAAGGACCTGCCCAAGTTCAAGGAGCTTGGGGGGGGGGGGGAGCGGATTATATGTATATATATATTAATCTTAGAATTTTTTTAATGTATTTATTTATTGGCTGTGCTACGTCTTTGGTGGTGCACACAGGCTGTTCTTTAGTTGCAGCAAGTGAGAGCTACTCTCTAGTTGTGATGTACGGATTTCTCATTGTGGTGGCTTCTCTTGTTGCAGAGCAGGTGTTGTAGCCACGCACTCCAGGAAACAAACTCACTGAAGGACGATGCAGATAGTGAAGTGCAGTTTATTACATCAGCGGGCCCAAGGCAGAGTCTCCTCTTAGCCAAGGACCCCGACCAGTTTTTGTGAAAACCTTATATACCCTAAGTGTACATGTTCAAACCCACTTCCCCAAATTCTCTGCAACTAGTCTGAACAAAGGAAAAGAAAGATACAAAGTTAACTTGTGATTCATTTGCCTTAAACCCATGATTCGTATGCCTTAAGCCTAGGTAGTTAACAGTGGACAATTATCAATAGGCCTGTGGTCATACCCCAATAAGCATAATAGGATTTATGATTCTATTTGGTTACACAGATAATTAATGTATTCTTTTAGGCAATGGAGAGTCTAGAAAGGAGCCCTGGGGCTCTTCCATCGGTGGGGCAGTGGGGGTAAGGGGGTCTGTTTTTCCAGTTGGTATGTCGTTTCCATAAATACTGGGCATATAGCTCAAAGTCCACAGTCCAGCCCAAGATGGAATCCTGCTTTCAAGATGGAGCCTGTTCTGTCTGTTTCCTCCTTCACAGGGATTCTAGGGCAGAAGCTCAATAGTTCTGGTACACAGGCTTAGTTGCACCACAGCATGTGGGATCTTTCCGGATGAGGGATCGAACCTGTGTCTCCTGCACTGGCAAGTTGATTCTTTACCACTGAGCCACCAGGGAAGCCTGGGGGGATATTTGATTAAAAGGTGACTCATCGGGTTATCTTAAGAAGTATCTGCCACAGTTGCTATGAAAATGAAACAGAGAACAAGATCCTGAAATTTTAAAACCAAAAATAATAGCATT
The DNA here is from genome assembly GCF_014754425.2 of Oryx dammah. Lineage (NCBI taxonomy): Eukaryota > Metazoa > Chordata > Mammalia > Artiodactyla > Bovidae > Oryx > Oryx dammah. The sequence goes on from NW_024070186.1 coordinate 49,334,839, forward strand.
AAATAGAAGAGTTGGAAGATAAAGTTGAGGAAATCTTCCAGAGAAAAGAATAGCAATAACAAAAGGAAATTAAAAATAAGAGACAAAGGATGAAAAATGTTAGAAGACCAATTCAGGAGGTCCAACATCTGACTAGTAAAAGGTCCCCAAAGAGAAAACAAAATAAAACTGTTTTTATATAAAATACATAAAAGCTGTAACACATGAAAATTTCCCAGACCTGGACAACACAAGTCTTCAGATTGAAAGGTATCTTTGATGGCCAGCACAATAAATGAAAGAGAGAGAGGAAAGAAGAACCCCATCAATAAGGCATACTTTCATGAAATTTCAGAACACTGGGTGTGATGAGGAAACCCTAATGGTGAGGAAGTATATTGAGAATTTATTTTTGGAAATAGAAAGGAGTAAACCTGGGACTTCCCTGGTGGTCCAGTGGTTAAGACTCCATGCTTCCCCTGCAGGGTACATGGGTTTGATCCCTGATCTGAGAACTAAAATCTTGCATGCTGCATGGCACAACCAAAAATAATAATAAAGGAGTAAATCAAAGATAAGAGAGATATGGGGAACAAGAAATGGGGAATCCAGATTAAAAAGAAAGATACAGGGAAATCTTGAATATTAGCACACAGCAGGTTTACAGAGAACAGGCAAGATTGGAACAGCAATGCAGAGGATTATGGGAGAAAAGTTTCCATTAAAGAGGGAGGATTAGAGAAATTAGATTATCTGATAGTGATTATATATTTGGAAAATATTAGGTACAAGTGATTTGACAGATCTTTTGAAAACTTTGGAGTGGGGAGATAATAGTACATAGATGAACCTAAGCTTAAGTGTGAGGGGAAATGGCAACTTAACTCCTGAAAAAAATACTTCTGTAATCTTAGAATACTCGTTGTGCATGCTCAGGTGCTCAGGCATGTCTGACACTTTTGTAGCCCCATGGACTGCAGCCTCCCAGGTTCCTCTGTCCATTGGATTTCCCAGGCAAGAATATTGGAATGGGTTGCCATTTCCCTCTCCAGGTGATCTTCCCAACCCAGGGATTGAACCCGTGTCTCCTGTTTGGCAGGTCGATTCTTAACCGCTGAGCCACCAGGGAAGCCCATTTTTTACTTTAGCAGTAACATTTAATCACAAAAATGTAACACTAACTATATGTTGTTGTTTAACTAAATATTGCAACACCGGAAGAGAATAGGATATGGGAGCATTTAGGAGATTCATTCTGCTTGGTTCAAAACTGGCCAAGGAAGCAATGGCACTACTAACATGCTAGTTAAAATTGTGGAGTAAAAAATGTTAAAAGAGGTTGCCTCTGGAAGGTAGAAATGAGGATGGGTTTACTTTCATTCTGTTTGGTACAGTAAAAACAAGAGTGAAAGTAAAACCTATTTACATGTATTATTTGGGTTTAGACAGACTTAGGGTTTCCCTGGTGGAGCAATGGTAAAGAATCCACCTACCAATGCAGGAGACATGGGTTCAATCCCTGGGTCAGGAAGATTCCCTGGAGAAGGAACTGGCAACCCACTCCAGTATTCTTGCCTGGGAAATCCCCTGGACAGAGTAGCTTGGCGGGCTATAGTCCATGGGGTTGCAAGAGTCTGTCATGACTTAGCAACTACACCACCACCACCCGATATTTATGTACTTACTAGTTTATCAGGTCTCATCAAAGTCTGTAAGAATCAAAAAGTTTTTCAGCCAGAATAAACAAAGGAAGTGCTGAACAGTTAGAAGCAAAGACCCACCTCTCTTCGTTTAACAAAGACAAACCAAATTTATCTTCCTTTTGTTATGACTTCCAAGCTGATTTTGACAGATTTTCCTGAGTGCCTTTGCTCCACACCAAATTGCTTACATTTTCTGAGTCACTCTTGTCTAGACGTAGGAGCAGTTCCTGCCCGGTGTTGGGCGGATGGAATTGTAGGTTCTGTGCAGATTTGTTTGTACAGCACTTCCTCCCTCATGTGAAGTATCCATTACACGTGAATGCGGCTCTTCAGGGCTCTGGGTAATTACCACATTTGGAGCCATTCTTCTCTTCAGAGGTTGAGTTTTTTCCTTTCCTTTTGATTTCTTATATTCTGCAGTAACTGTCATCGTTATTTTGATGCTGTGGTTTAATAGCAGCTTCAAATGCAAATTTGACAACACAAGCTGAAAATTACGGGTGGCAGACAAAGGAACTAAACTTTCACGCCTGTGTTTTGAGAGGCTCCACCTGAGCTATTAAAGTACACATGCTTTAGTAGTAAGCTCAGCATACAACCTTGGTTTTTGTATCATAAAAGCCAGAATTTTCTGAAGACACCTGGGCTTCAAAATGGAGTCTCAATTATTTCCTCAGTTACTTTCCAGTCAATCTGATTTCCTCTTCATATCACTTATCCAAGCATGATTAGCCAAACATTTTACAATTGGAATTGCCCTGGCCACGGCCCAGCAGAGCAAGAGTAGAGCTAGAACTGGTTGGCACAAGCATTCTGTCATTATCTGCTGGACTGTGAGAGAGGTAACAGGAAGGGGATCTCTGGCTAGGATCTGAGGGACAAGAGGGATGCCTGGAAGACCTGGGGAGTAGTCATCACCCATCAGAATTGGAGTGTTTAAATGTTTGAACAACTGATAGGGCCATATCTGTGTATACACAAATATGACTTCTTGTCTTGGAGTAGGAAATGGCAAGCCACTCCAGTATTTTAGCCTGGAGAATCCCATGGAGAGGAGCCTTGGTGGGTTACAGTCCATGTTGTTGCAAACAGTCAGACACAACTGAAGTGACTTGGCGTGCATACATGACTTCCTGTCTAAGGCATAGTTACTCTTGGACATGCCTCTCCTTCCCTACTATCTTGTAAGTTCCTTGAGAGGAGATTGGGAATCAGCCTCTTCTCTGTGTATGACACTGCTTTCTCTGGATGAGTGGGTGAATGAATAAAGGAACACCATAAATTATTTATTCTCCTTTCTAAGCCTTGCTTTCTTATTCTTTTTTTTTTAATAATTTATTTTTTTTTTACTTTACAGTTCTGTATTGGTTTTGGCTCTTAGACTTTATTCACTATTGAAATTTAACATGTCATAATTTACATAGTGAGGACCTTTTCATAATCACAAATCTGGTCCTTTGGAGGGACAAAGGGACTTAGAAATAACCATGCAAGAATAAGACTATCTTTTTTTCTTAAAAAAAGTTATCATTGGCATAATGGATGAGAGTATGTTCCTTGTTATGGTTTGTTAGTTCTGTAGGTGCCTGTGGAGTATAGTAGAGTCTAGTCTAGTCAGACTTCATTCTATAACTTTTTCTTTGGGGGAAAAACATTGAGCCTTCATATGCAGTGTTTTAATTTTGCAATACTTGTTTAGGTTTAAATTAACACAAGAGGATCAAACCATCAGCATCACACTGGCAAGTCTTTGTTTTCCCTGAAGAAGCTACTTGAAGAATAAAAAGGGAGAGAAATCCATAAATAGGAAGAAATTAGATTTCTTTAAATCAATTCTCAGAACCTAAGAAAGTATCAAACTATAAGCATGAGAGATTGTACAGGAATATGATTTTTATCTAGGTCATAAAATTTATAGCTATTTTCTTCCTTTAATTTAAATGTAGAAGTGATAGGCATCTATAATGGGCCCACCCAGCAGGATCAAAAACATGGAATCATAGGTTAAAACATTTAGTTTTCCTCCAGAAAGAAATTGACATGAAACAAATTTATCAAGGGACTACATTTTTAAAGCACGCGTTTCATGGCTGCCTAGGACAAAAAAAGAATTCTAGTATATTAAAGCAATAATTCCTTTTGAACTATAGATATTAATGTAAGATGAGAGAAACAGACCAAAATAAACAATTTTCAAAGAAGAGACTGAGGCCAGAGTATTATTTTACTTCCCCAATACTTTATTAGTTGTAGTTTTAGCTACTCGTGTTCTCCGAAGGTAATTACCTAGAATTCTCTCAGCTTGATCTGAAGCTCTGAGCAGAGTTAACTTACTGATATCACACTATTTGATATGAATCAAATGCAAGACATCTCTTTTGAAGCAACTGAATGGCTTATTTAATTCAAGAACTGTTGATTATATGAAGTAAATAGTAAATTGTGATATAACCAGTCTTCATAAGACTTTGGGATATTTTTAGTTGTTCTTTAATAAGATTCTAAAAATAGTTTGTGTTTCTCTAATTATATGATTCCGGAGCTACCACTTGCTAGGCCTTGAAGATGTAGAGATAAAGAATCTCTCTGTAACCCTGGAATTCAAGACTTAGTGTAAAGAGTAGGCAGTTCCATAGGTAATTTCAACAAAGCCTGAGGAATGTCATAATAAAAGTAGCCCCAAAAGAGGAAGAATTCTGTTCTCTGCAAAGAAAGAGCCAAGGGAAGGTCTCTAAGGCAACCCCTGAACTAAGTTTATAAGGAAATAGAGACATTAGCTAGGCAGGAAGGACAGTCCAGACAAGGGGAATGGAAACCTGGGAAATGCATGTGGTATTGCAGAGGCATAAACTCAGACTGGATATCCTTAGAGGAAATCAAATGTATAAATTAATGAAACACACAGAGGCTAAAGCACTCCTTCTAGAAAAATCATACAGAGTTAAATAATTAACATTTTCTGTTTGAGAATTATCATTGCATTATGTTCTCAGTTACTGTCAATAAAAAATATATGGAACACTTCCCAAGGATTAGCCATAAAAATGCTTGAGAAAATGTCAACATTGGCCATTATAAGACACTTCTATAATATTTAATATTTCTGTCCCTGAGAGGATGAATAAAAGGCTAAATGGCTTATACTCATAGAATAAGACCAAAATTTGCTATGTTTGAATTTGTTTCCTATGTTTGCTGTGTATGTTTGAAGCATTACAGATATCACAATGTGGTCTCTTCAATATTGTCTCCTTATAACAATTTCCATATATAAATAGAGGAAAAATATGCTAATGTAGATCATGGAACAACAGACTGGTTCCAAATAGGAAAAGGAGTGTGTCAAGGCTGTATATAGTCACCCTGCTTACTTAACTTATATGCAGAGTACATCATGAGAAACGCTGGACTGGAAGAAGCACAAGCTGGAATCAAGATTGCCGGGAGAAATATCAGTAACCTCAGATATGCATACGACACCACCTTTAAGGCAGAAAGTGAAGAGGAGCTAAAAAGCCTCTTGATGAAAGTAAAAGAGGAGAGTGAAAAAGTTGGCTTAAAGCTCAATATTCAGAAAACGAAGATCATGGCATCCGTCCCATCACTTCATGGGAAATAGATGGGGAAATGGTGGAAACAGTGTCAGACTTTATTTTTCTGGGCTCCAAAATCACTGTAGATGGTGATTGCAGCCATGAAATTAAAAGATGTTTACTCCTTGGAAGGAAAGTTATGACCAACATAGACAGCATATTAAAAAAGCAAAGACATTACTTTGCCAACAAAGGTCTATCTAGTAAAGCTATGGTTCTTCCAGTGGTCATGTATGGATGTGAGAGTTGGACTATAAAGTAAGCTGAGCATTGAAGAATTGATGCTTTTGAACTGTGATATTGGAGAAGACTCTTGAGAGTCCCTTGGACTGCAAGGAGATCCAACCAGTCCATCCTAAGGGAAATCAGTCCTGGGTGTTCATTGGAAGGACTGATGTTGAAGCTGAAACTCCAATATTTTGGCCACCTGATGCAAAGAGCTGGCTCACTGGAAAAAACCCTGATGCTGGGAAAGATTGAGGGCAGGAGGAGAAGGGGACGACAGAGGATGAGATGGTTGGATGGCATTATTGCTCAATGGACATGGGTTTGGGTGAACTCTGGGAGTTGGTGATGGACAGTGAGGCCTGGCGTGCTGCAGTTCATAGGGTTGCAAAGAGTTGGACATGACTGAGCGACTGAACTGAAACTGAAATCATGTGAAATTTGCATTCCTTGTAAAGTAAAACATTTTCTGAGTCTCAGGTACAAGTCCTTCTGAGCCCAGCCAAGAGTTGGACTGGCCCAAAAAACATTGGATTGTGCTTGTCTCCTGCATTAAAGACAAGAGACTTACATAAGAACATAGTTAAGTTCTAATGCTATTGACCTCAGCTTCCTCACTGTAAAATGACAGTGTAGATCAGATGACCTCTAAGATCTTTAAGCTCTAACAGTCAGTCTACAACTTTTTAATTTCCTCCTTGGCATTGCACACCTGGCATCCAAATGAATTTCCCAACACCAGTCTATGAAACCACGTCTTTCAGCATGAGTCTGAGCCGTGGAGACCAAGGGTCTTGTTAGCTGTACTCTGCTTTGTGTATCTCACTTAGGTCATAATCATATTTCTCCACCCCCAAATGGGGCACATTGGACCATGACCTACTTTCCCAACAAGGATGGCTCCTGCAGCTGTATCAGCCTACCTAAGTCCAAAATCACAGTGCAGAAAGAAAGACTCTAAGGTAGCAAGTAATCGAAGCACTAAAAATCCTTCTCCAGACAACCTCTGTGGTTATTACAGAAAAAAATAATCACCTAAAGCAGTGCCAGTGGTAGCATTATTCTGTGCATATTAAGCCTGTCCCACTCAGTTTCTCTTGACAGTCTGGAGCAGGGGTGCCAAATTTTTGATCACATGCTACCTCATCAATTAATGTATGTCTGAGCATGCCCAGTCATATCTTACTCTTTGCAACCTCATGGGCTATAGCCTGCCAGGCGCCACTCATCCTAGCATTTTCCAGTCAAGAATACTGGAGTGGGTTGCTATTTCCTTCTCCAGGGGATCTTTCCAACCCAGAGATCCAGCCCTTGTCTCTTGTGCCTCCCACATTGTCAGCCGGGTTCTTTACCAGCTGAGCAACTAGGGAAGCCCACACCTGCCCCACCCCCAACCCCCAGTTAATGTATAGATATATTCTTATATTTATATATTGTGTGTGATATTTATTTATTATATTCATGTTATAATGAACTAATAGGTTACACAGATTATAAAATATATACAAAAATAGAAACTTCAAAAGGATGACATTTTTTTAAATTAATAGAAATGGAAGTTGAAGTAGTCTTCCTGAATACTTGCGAATCATCTTGAATTCCCTACTCAATTGATTTAAAGAGCTGACTCTTCTGAATGATCCAGATGTTTGCATCATTAATCTGTCCCCTTCTAAACTTTTACAATCCCTAACACTTATTATTCAAAATCTTAAAATATTTTAATTTTTAAAATTCCTGAGGTTTGATATTTTTGTTCCAAGCAATCAGGTTTGCCTTTTTTTAGTGAACAAAAGAGGCAACTGAGGGTCAAGTTTACAAGGCAAGTAGTGTCAGATCAAGTGGTTTTCAGTAAGATCCCTGACCTATCCAAGCCCTCCACGATTGCTCTGTCATGGCTCATTTTTCTCTTCCATTCATTGGATCTTAAATAGGATCTCCTTCTTATTGGTAAATCTTTTTTTTTTTTTTAACATGCATGCATATGAGGTAAGAAAATAAGATAGTGATGCTGGTTCAGAATCCAACATTCCAGGAAGTATAGTTACATTCTCATTACTTTATGATCATCCTTTATTTTCTTTCCTTTTTTTTTTTAAATTCTGTTATCCAGCTTAATCACTTAATTCATTCAATGGATTGATCCATTATAACCAAAAATCAGACCCATATAAAAGGTGATTTTTTTTTTTTTGTCTAAAGATAAGAGAACAAAGATTTGTCATCCCTAAGGCTGTCTTAAATCCAAACAGGATTGATAGCATCTTGGCAACCCACTCCAGTACTCTTGCCTGGAAAATCCCAAGGATGGAGGAGCCTGATAGGCTACAGTCCATGGGGTCGCAAAGAGTCGGACACAACTGAGCGACTCGCTTACACTTTTCTTTTATAACCAGTATACAAATAATTTATACATTAAAAGAGAACATATGAGCTTATGGTTTTTGAAAATCTATTTTATTTCATCACAGTTCTTTCTGGAGACATCAGTCTTTCCATATAGGTTGGAAAACAGTATGACATGCTGGACAGAGCCTTCAGAGGACTTTAAACCAGAGTTCTAGTCTCCACTCCCTCATTAGTTGGCTATGACCTTGAACAATCAACCTGCTTAATCTTGAGTCTGTTTCCTATTCTGCAGAATAGGACACTATCTGCCTCCTAATCTTGTTGTGAAGACAGAGTGTTTATAAAGCTCTTAATACAGTGCCCAGAACGTTGCAGCTCCCCATTAAATGGAAAATATATATATGCTACTCTTTTAAAACCCTAAAGATTATGATTTGTTTCTTCCTTTTTCCCCCCATTTAGTGCCTAGCATAGTATCATCTCTGGAGTTAATGTTTAATATTTTTTCATTGACTAATACAGGTAATTTCCTACACTTGCATAATTTTATTTAACTTCAAGGAAGTAAATGATTCTCTGATGCTCCTTATATTTTGGAGGTTAAAGATAAAATAGCTTGACAACAATATAACAATAACAACAGAAAGTCTGTGCGGTCCTGTCTGTTTTTCCAGCATATGGAACGTCGATTCTCAGGGTCTGAAGTTATCCGAGCTCTGAGGGAGAAATGAGAAATTGAGGCACTTTAATCCTGATTCTACCAGCCACTGTGTATGACTGATCTGCAAATCCCTTTCTCAGGGTCAATTCCACAATGCAGATCTCTGCATCTAGGGGGTTCAAGTCTAATCTTCTCCCCTGGGTGTTCTGGGTAATCCTCTGGCCTCCATCTTTGGGGTTAAACCTTATCTTATTCCTGAGAGGAAAGCCAGAAACATTAGTTTTTCTATCCATATATGGCCAGATTAGACTCTGTGTGAGAGTGTGTATGTATACATGAAAGAAAAGCAGATATCTTCAGATGATATTTCTGCAACTCTCTGCCTTAATTTATAAGAAACCTGGGCATGAATTGTAATCTTTAAGCCCCAACACAAGAAAGCAGATTCCTCAGAAATGTCAGATGGAAAGGTGGTACAGCCTTGAAATGGGAAGTGCAGAGGCTGTCTCCCTGAGACACACAACCCTGACCATTGGTTGTATCACCACTGCATGGCCGGGAAGACCCACACTCCAAGCTTCTATGGAGACTGGTAAATGTGAAAAGATCAGCCTCTCCAGCTCATAGTTCCCTGTACACATAAACACATATAAGGTTAATCAGTTCTGAAGCAGTTCTTGCCAGAATTAGACAATGGTTAAATCTGCTTAATTTGTTCAGAAAGTGGCATGTCATTGTGACAGACATTTGACTTAGATTCTGGTGTTTTTCTATTTATGGGACCTTGAAAAAGAGGCCTTAAAATATGAGCTCCAAGGGACTTCCTGGTGGTCTAGTGGTTAAGACACTGAGCTTCTATTGCAAGGGGTGCAAGTTTGATCCCTGGTCTGGGAACCAAGATCCTGTATCCCACATGCTGTACCATGACTCTACCAAAAACTAGATTAAAATTTTTTTTTCTTAAAGCCTACCTCATAGACTTATTGGGAGAAGTGATTGAGAGATAGAGTTTGAAAAATACCTTAAAAATACTTGACATATAGCAGCCCTTCAATGGTGTGTTCGTTTGCTCAGTTGTGTCTGACTCTGTGACCCCATGGATTGTAGCCCACCAGGCTCCTCTGTCCATGGGATTTATCAGGCAAGAATACTGGAGTGGGTTGCCATTTCCTTCTCCAGGGGGTCTTCCCGACCCAGGGGTAAAACCCACCTCTCCTGCACTGACAGGCAGATCATTTACCTTACTGTCTGAGCCCCAGCCCTTCAATAGGTATTGAATCTCCGTCAAATAATGAAATGCATTTTTTTTCTGTTCCAGTTTATATTCCTGTATCTATTTCATCCCTCCAATTTAGAATTTTGACAGAAAATTTTTTTCTGCTTTTAGAGCCATTTATCATTGATTTAGCTTTGTCTTCTTTGGATGATTAATTATTCAGCATTAATGATTTTTGCTGCAGCAAAGATAGATTGAAGATTTATCTCTGTGTGAGTTTTAATAATTGTAACATCCTCCCATATTTGCATAAAGCTATGCTCTACAAAAGGCTTTCCTGTCTATTTTCTCTGAGTTAGTACAGTTATGCTCTTAAATTTTAACATGAATTTCATAGAGATGGGTTTAAATGGTTTTCCGTGGCAGGATATGAATTGGGCTTTTTTCTTTTCAAATCTTCATTTGAAAATGACAACCATATCCCATAACCTATCTCAGAAACAACACCCAAATAGGGCAGTGTTTCCAAGGAAATTCAGAAAAATTGCAAGCGTAGATTACAGAAGTGTGTCTGACATTTGTCTTGGCTCCCAAGTGCGTGTAATTCACCGGAATACATGGCATATGTGCTGTGTGCCACACACTGGGAAATACCCAAAGGCTCACTCTCCACAGTGGCTAGCCTGCCAGAGAGCAGAAATAAATGACCGTCTCTAAGGAAAGAAACTATCGGTGCTAAATTCTTTGTGGACATTTTATTGTGGCACAAAAGAAATCCACACTAAACCAGAAGAAGGAAATTATTTTATGATAAGTTTACATTACATGATTTGTATCACAATCTCAACTTGAGCTGGGGCTCCAAACAATGTTCATTCTTGTAGCTTTCTTGTGTGAGCAGTACAGCTGTGGGAAAACATAGTATGGAGATTTAGAGCCAGAGGACTTGGTTTTGAATCCCATCTCTGCCATTTACTGACTGTGATTCAGTAATTTTTAGCTTTTCAGAACTTCTGTGGCTCCATATGTAAAATGGCAAAGCACGGTAAAGGTGATCTCATGATTTATTAGGAAGATTAAATGAGATAAAACGTGTAAATCTCCCTTCTTATGCTATAAAGTGCTAAACAAACTTTAATGTCAATATAGTAATACTATTACTATGAATAATGGTAATGGAAATACTGTTACCAAGGTCTTTGCATTGCCTTGTTCTAAGGAAGAATGATAGAATTTACCCAAGTCCCCTGCCCCCTTAAATGAAACTTCCATCTACTCCTTTCTCAGGTTCATTGCATGACACATATAATTTCTTGTTCACACAGCATAGCACTCAATGCATGAAGACTTTAGCTACACCTTCCTTCGCCTTTTCATCTCTGTTTCAGTTCAGTCACTCAGTCATGTCTGACAATTTGCGACCCAATGAATCATAGCACGCCAGGCCTCCCTGTCCATCACCAACTCCCGGAGTTCACTAAAACTCATATCCATCGAGTCGGTGATGCCATCCAGACATTTCATCCTCTGTCATCCCCTTCTCCTCCTGCCCCCAATCCCTCCCAGCATCAGGGTCTTTTACAATGAGTCAACTCTTCGCATGAGGTGGCCAAAGTATCAGAGTTTCAACTTCAGCATCATTCCTTCCAAAGAAATCCCAGGACTGATCTCCTTTAGGATGGACTGGTTGAGAATGGACTGGTTGGATCTCCTTGCAGTCCAAGGGACTCTCAAGAGTCTTCTCCAACACCACAGTTCAAAAGCATCAATTCTTCGGCGCTCAGCTTTCTTCACAGTCCAACTTTCACATCCATACATGACCACTGGTAAAACCAGAGCCTTGACTAAATGGACTTTTGTTGGAAAAGTAATGTCTCTGCTTTTCAATATGCTATCCAGGTTGGTCATAACCTTCCTTCCAAAGAGTAAGTGTCTTTTAATTTCATGGCTGCAGTCACCAGCTGCAGTGATTTTGGAGCCCCAAAAAATAAAGTCAGCCACTGTTTCCACTGTTTCCCCATCTATTTCCCATGAAGTAATGGGACTGGATGCCATGATCTTCATTTTCTGAATGTTGAGCTTTATGCCAACTTTTTCACTCTCTTCTTTCACTTTCATCAAGAGGCTTTTTAGTTCCTCTTCACTTTCTGCCATAAGGGTGGTGTCATCTGCATATCTGAGATTATTGATATTTCTCCCAGCAATCTTCATTCCAGCTTGTGCTTCTTCCAGCCCAGCGTTTCTCATAATGTGCTCGGCATATAAGTTAAATAAGCAGGGTGACAATATAGAGACCTGAAGTACTCCTTTTCCTAGTTGGAACCAGTCTGTTGTTCCATGTCCAGTTCTAACTGTTGCTTCCTGACCTGCATATAGGTTCCTCAAGAGGCAGGTCAGGTGGTCTGGTATTCCCATTTCTTTAATAATTTTCCACAGTTTGTTGTAATTCACACAGTCAAAAGCTTTGGCATAGTCAATAAAGCAGAAATAGATGTTTTTCTGGAACTCTCTTGCTTTTTCCATGATCCAGCAGATGTTGGCAATTTGATCTCTGGTTCCTCTGCCTTTTCTAAAACCAGCTTGAACATCAGGAAGTTCACAGTTCACGTATTGCTGAAGACTGCCTTGGAGAATTTTGAGCATCACTTTACTAGTGTGTGAGATGAGTGCAATTGTGCGGTAGTTTGAGCATTCTTTGGCATTGCCTTTCTTTGGGATTGGAATGAACACTGACCTTTTCCAGTCCTGTGGCCACTGCTGAGTTTTCCAAATTTGCTGGCATATTGAGTGCAGCACTCTCACACCATCATCTTTCAGGATTTGAAATAGCTCAACTGGAATTCCATCACCTCCACTAGCTTTGTTCATAGTGATGCTTTCTAAGGCTCACTTGACTTCACATTCCAGGATGTCTGGCTCTAGGTGAGTGATCACACCATCGTGATTATCTGGGTTGTGAAGATCTTTTTTGTACAATTCTTCTGTGTATTCTTGCCACCTCGTCTTAATATCTTCTGCTTCTGTTAGGTCCATACAATTTCTGTCCTTTATTGAGCACATCTTTGCATGAAATGTTCCCCTGCTATCTCTAATTTTCTTGAAAAGATCTCTAGTCTTTCCCATTCTGTTGTTTTCATTGATGCCTGAGGAAGGCTTTCTTTGGAATTCTGCATTCAGATGCTTATATCTTTCCTTTTCTCCTTTGCTTTTCGCTTCTCTTCTTTTCACAGCTATTTGTAAGGCTTCCCCAGACAGTCATTTTGCTTTATTGCATTTCTTCTCCATGGGGATGGTCTTGATCCCTGTCTCCTGTACAATGTCACGAACCTCCATCATCAGGCACTCTGTCTATCAGATCTAGTCCCTTAAATCTATTTCTCACTTCCACTGTATAATCATAAGGGATTTGATTTGGGTCATATCATCTCTGTTTAACTTTCTCCAAAATGTTTATAGACTATTGAAATGGTACAGTTAATATGGGCTTCACAGGTGGCACTAGCAGTAAAGAACCCGCCTGCCAATACAGGAGGCGTGAGACACAGACTCGAGCCCTGGGTCGGGAAGATCTGCTGGAGGAGGGAATGGCAACCCACTCCAGTATTCTTGCCTAGAGAGTCCCAAGGACAAAAGAGCCTGGCAGGCTACAGTCCATAGGGTCACAGAGAGTCAGATAAGACTGAAGCAACTTAGCACATACACAGAGTTAATGTAGCCAGCCGATGAACAAACATTAGGTGAAGTGTGTCTACATGCAGAACTCTGTGGAAGGCACCACCCTGTAACCTATCCCAGCCAAGAAGTTTAGATGCTCAAAGGTGTAATGGAAATAAAATCCAAATGCAGTATCTGAGGATATGAAGTGTTGAGTAGGACACAGGGACAGAGTGCTACTTACCCATGGGCTGCAAATTGTGCCATTAAGAGAAATAGAATCTTGGATCATCTAGGGAAGTCAGCAAGCTAGAGGTACTTGTCAGGTGGGAGACTGTTTCTGGGAACAGAAATAAGGGAGAGCGTGAGGTGTGCTGTGCAGACTTAGGAAACGGGAGAGATGGCTGACTTGCTCAGTGGATGTAGCTCTTGGGTGGAGGTGGGGAGACTGCTGAGGAAGGGGCTAGTCCTGATTGTTTTAGTGGAGTAGAGGGATGTGAAGGTAAGAGCCAAGCTTGAAGAAGAGTGGTAGTCAGTCAGGTCGAGGGTGGTCAGAGATAGGCTTTTGATTGGTTCGTGAAACTCCCATGTGCTAAGCGCAGTCGTCCATCTGTATCTGCGAGGGATTGGTTCCAGGACCCCCTTGAGGATACCAAAATCCTGGGATGCTCAATTCCCTTACTGTCAGCCCTCACTATCTACAGGTTCTACCAACTGTGGATTGAAAGTTTCAATCCATCCTTGGCTGAATCCACAGATGCAGAACCTGCGGATACAGGAGTGAAAGTGAATCAACTTCAGCCCCTTCAAGGAGAGAAGGCAAGATTTAGTGGAACAATATCTAAGTATCAAAGGACAATACCTGCTGCAGGTGTTCACAAGAAGGTTACTGTTCTGATTTCCAGAAGAATTTCTTGTTTCCCACTGAGTTGAAATTTGTTACCATGGCAAATTGCCCTGATCCTGAGCCTGGTTCAGTTTTGCAGTTTCTAAAACCAGATTGTGTAAGCACACAGGAGTGGCTCTGACCCTCTAGGGCAGACTTCCATTAGCCAAGCCCATGAGATGCACAGAGTGCCAACAGACTCATTTACAATGAGAGCTATTGCTGTCACGCCAGAATACTCAGATGGCACACGGGCACCTTCTCTCCCTGTAGGCGAGTCTAGTAGGAAATCAATTTGCAATCAGAAGATAGCATGGTAAGCACAAAGTCAGGACACAGGAACAGATGATTTGAATGTTTAATGGCATTAGACTACAAGAGCTGCTTGTATTTTTTGCATCATAATAGAAATATCCTTGACTCTCTACAAAACTCCATTACTTTAGACTTCTTCTACCCTAGATTGGGATTGGCTGGTTTTCTGATCATTTCCTCTGACTCCTTTTCATCCTATGTTCCACCTCTCTAATTGTTGCTTTCTTCCTTGTGTGTGCATGCTAAGTCGCTTCAGTCATGTCCAACTCTTTGTGACCCCATGGACTGTAGCCTGCCAGGCTGCTCTGTCCATGGGATTGTCCAGGCAAGAATACTGGAGTGGGTAGCCATGCCCACCTCCAGGGGATCTTCCTGACCTAGGGATCAAACCCGAATCTCGTGTGTCTTGCATTGCAGGTGGATTCTTTACCACTGGTGCCACCTGGGAAGCCTTTCTTCTTTAGGTTTGTTTAATGGATATTAACATATATACATAGTCCTTTATATACTGTTTCATGGGGGCCTAGGATCTCTCCTCATCCAGTGTGTTGACTTTTATGATTTGACCCTAAGAGATCTATCTTACTTCTGTACCTTCTCTGTTTAGGGGCAGAGGGAGCACTTCACCATAGCTCCATTTGCTGATAATGGTTGCAGTGATTTTGACCACACTCTTCACTTGCCCCACTCCGCATAAGATCATTTCTAGGTTGCCAATGTCCACCTGAAAGAGCCACATCTGGAATTAAACACAGTATTTCAGGTATGGTTTGATGCACTCCCAGAAACTACCACCCATCCACTCATTTTTCTCAAGCACTGTACCTCTAGTAATGTACTCTAAGATAGAATTTGTTTTCTCAGCAGCAAAATTGCATTATTGACTTATTGAGCTTCAAAGCAACTAAATCTCTTAAATTGTCTTGTTGAGTTAACCTACATCTCCCCGGCTTTTGCATAGTATTTTTCACTTGTTCCCATTAAATTTCATCTTGCATGCTTTGACTCATCACTACAGCCTATGGACATGTTAAAACTGGTTTGTCACCAATCAGGAACTATGTAAATACCTTGGCACATGTTACTGACTAAATTGCTACAAGTGATTATCTTCTCTACTTTGTTCAGACTATCTGTAATGCTTTTGAATAAATGCATCAACCTCATTCCTTTTTGATCTTTCTCTCTTTGTCCATTTGGAGCTTTGCATGAACCAGTTTTCTTTTGTCCTGGTGGCCACAGAAGGATTGAAACAAGATTAGCTATAATGCTCATCTCACACTAATCAATAAACAGGTCTGTGAAGGTACTTACTACTCCAAAAGTAAACAAGGTAGACCACAGGCCTGCAAATTGAATAATGCCCACTAAATCCAAATTAAAAGCTAGCTTCATTATTTCACAAATTCACAAGATTATATTCCTGTTTGACTTACTTTTTTGAGTTCATCACTTGTCTTGTGGCACTTGAAATATAAGCATTTGAAACATGGGGTAGCAAGAGGCAGATTATCAGCATCACATATGCTAAAAACTCTGGGGAATATAAACTGAAGCAGGCAAAAACCCTGCCCCCAAGGGGCTAACACTCTTAATAGGACAGAGACTATAATGAGGCTATTGAATTGAATCTTGACACCTCTCTGACTCAAAGGAGAGTTAGGCCAGCAGCCCCCAAAAGTTCGAGATAGAGAATTCAGCCTTAACCAAATATTGCCTTGATCTTTTTTCCTGTTTTACCTAATAAATCACAATTCTAATGGGGGGAAAGGGCTAAGATAAATTTCATTTTCAGAAATGCTTAAGAGGACAAGACAGTTCACATAGGTGAGAGTTAGAGAAGCCATGACTCAAACACATACTTGAGAAAGATCCTTCCCACAATTAATATCTCCCCTACCACAGCTGGGCCCTCTGATTACATTTATCTGAAACAAGAAATGCTGCCTGTTCTATTCAGCAACAAACTCTAAACCTGGAACTTTGGTGAGTCAAAAAGTTTCCATCCCACCGACATCTACAAAAATGGTGAATTGACTTGCCTTCTATCTACATCATTGAAAAAAAACAAAAACACACAACTCAAAATGTTCTTCCCAGAACAGAGTGATATGCTATTCTCAGGGTAAATTCTGTTTCACACTCCAGAATGGAAGGATTGCTGGCAACCCCAGAATCACCATTGTGCCCTTCTAGGAATTTAGATTCTTCCTCCACCCTGTATTCCCTGTGTGTTTAGGCAGCTCAAAATCTGCAGTGTGGAGGATGGATTGGGGCAGATTATCCTAGAGGGGACCCATTGTCATAACCTAGCAAAAAGATGATTTAGTATCCACGTCAGTAGGATTGGAGAGGAGATATGGGTGTGAAAAATGTCACCGTTTCTGTGACTCCTTTATGAACAATCTCTACACTGGAGGTATCTGAGACTTTCTCAACTCCTGGTGGTAGTCTGAGGCTCATTCTACCCAATCTTCCTTCTTTTCTCACCTTCCACAAGTGTCAGATCAATTCTTGGCTTTCTCTGCCTACTCTTGCTCTCTTATGTTCAATAATTCTTTGTACTTCTAACCATCTTGACATCTGCTTTGTTGCAGACCCAAACTACCACTCAACAAAAAGGACCTAGGTTTTCATGCTCTAGACCCAACAATTACTGGTTAAGAGTTACAATGGGGCAGATTGGGGTGGGGGTAGACGGAACACATAAATTCTCCATGCATGTACACAAAGCTGCTCTGGTAATCTGAGGACACCCCTCTGAAAAAAGGGCATAAGACCAGGTTGGGGAGTGGGATGATGACACACAGAAATATTAAAAGGGATCCACAGTGTCTGGGGAGACCACCAGCATTGTCTGCTGCACCCAGAAGGAAGTCAGGTATCTATATAGATCTGGAACACAGGAGAGAGATGTGGGCTAGAGGTTGGAAGCTTTTATTGCATGACTATTGGGTGAAGACTAGAGGGTAAGGCCAGCAAGACTGAATATACAGAGGGTGTTAAAGGAAGATAGGGGCTTCCCAGGTGGCGCTAGTGGTAAAGACCTTGACTGCCAATGCAGGGGACATAAGAGACAAGGGTTTGACCCCTGGGTTGGGAAGATCCCCTGAAGGAGGGCATGGCAACACACTCCAGTATTCTTTCCTGGAGAATCTCATGGACAGAGGAGCCTGGTGGGCTCCAGTTCATGGGGTCACAAAGAGTTGCACACAACTGAAGCAACTTAGCAGACAACAGCCAAGGAAAGAACCAGAAAGTCAATCAACATTTAATGGATAGACAGAGAGAAAAGAAGTTAGCATGAGGGGAAAAAGCTGAAAGACAGGAAAATCAGAAGAGAGAGTTGTCAGAGAAAGCCAAGAGGAAAGATAAATTCAGATGTAAAGGAGTGGTGGACAATGGCAGTGCTTCCATGGTCAAGCAAGGTCACAAGTGAAATGAGTTCAATGGTGAGATGGGGAAGCTGGAGGCAGAGATGGTCAACCTGCCAGGGAGTTGAGAGATGGATGGGAAGTGAGGTGGAGATCAGGTGCCCAGTGATCTTTTGGGAACCCTGTCATTGAACTGAAGGAGAGAGACAGAGCTGTGGGGGAAAGGAATGTAGATCCTTCCCAGGTTCTCTGTGGTTAGCAGGACATGTGCTTGTGAGCATTTTCAGCAATAACAGTAAACATCTATGGAGAAGCAGCTCCATGAGAGCTCTTTCCCTGTTTCGAGTGCTGGCCAGCAGCGTCTGTCAGAATAAATGACTTTGCTAATTGTGTGTCTTTGTAGCCATTGCACTTTGCCCTGGAAAGCCATTATAGCTAATGTTCCAATGCTTTTTACTACTTTTACCCACTGGACTGGTCGGAGATAATACAATTGTTCAGCATTGTTCATTTTCCTATGTGCTGTCTAGAAGCTAAATTGATATAGTTGCTGACAGAAACAAAAATGGAAAACTATTGGATCTAAATCCCAATCTCTTCCAATTTGATTTCTTTGCAAAGCAAGAAAGACTGTACTAATTTAAATTTTCTCTCTTCAAAAATCACCTCCCCTGATCCTTACCCCTAACCCCACTCCCCAACCCTGGGCCAACAGGCTTTACTCCCTCAGGGTCATGGAGAAACTGATTTATCCAGAGGTCTTTGCCCAGAAGAAAGCTAATGAAGCAGATAAGAGGCAAACCACTCTTCCACTAAATCCTACCAGGCCAATGAGATTGACCTGCTCAGTTTTTTCAGAAAGTGATTGCCAAGCCACTAAATAGGCTGCAAGAGCTTCCTGAAGGGAACAGGATGGAAGGTGAGAAACTGGAATTGTCACAGAACCCCTAGCACACACCTCTCCTCTCCCAGCCCCCAACATCCCTTCTCTGAAAAATGGGAGGAAAGAATGTCAGCCTTGTCCTTGACAGGAAGTTAAAGTGAGGCAGCTTCTCACCCCCACTGGAAGTCATGTGTTCCTGCTGACCCACGGCACAAAAATCAAAACCATGGGTGAGATCACCATGATGGTGCCCAGCAGACTAGTTTAAAGCTCTGTGTCTACCATTTGTGTTCTAACTTAAGCAAGTTTTTTACATCTCTGCTTAGGTTTCCCATTTCTTAAAATATGAACAACACACTTACCTCACAATCGTGTCCTGAGGACTGAATGGGATACTGCTTGGAATATGTTTATAACATAACTATTTAATCACTCCAGTAATCTTGCCCAGAGAATCCCATGAGGAGCCTGGCAGGCTACAGTCCAAGGGGTTCCAAAAGAATCTGACATGACTGAAAGACTAAACAACAACAAATTCAATTAACTGAAAATAGCTGAATATTTTGAAAATAGTAGCTGAAAATATTGTCAGAACTACTGGTACTTTTCTTATGGTGCTCATTGAACACTGTCTTTTCTCATTATCCGTGTATGTCTATTTGCCTTTTACTGGATTTACACACAAATACACCCAAATCCATTCCATGTCTTTCTCTGTTCCCTTGCTTCCCTTCTCTATTCCCCCAGACCCTACCCCTATGGACAGTTTCTGCCAGGCTCCCTGGTTCTCTGGTTCAGTTACACCAACATTCTGTCAGTAGAACATGCTAGCAGAGCAAGCTCAGAATCTCTCTCCTCTCACTTTCTGTCAGTTTTGACAGGCTGGTTCTAACTGAGGCTGGGTTCCTCTTTCAGATAAGAGCCCTTCCCCACTCCAGTTCTCAGGGTCCACATAATACTCTCCTCACTGCCTCCCTCAATTTCTTGTAGGTGAGAGAGAAGTTCTATCTGGTTACTTTGGACCTTCTGTCACTGGTACCTGAAACTAATCCTAATTAAATGCCCACCTCCATCTTGTTTACTTCTTGGAGATAGAAGACAGACAGAATAAGGTTTGACTATACAGGCCAAACTATATATAGTCAAAGCTATGGTTTTTCCAGTAATCATGTAGGGATGTGAGACTGTACATGTTGGACCATGAAGAAGGCTGAGCATAGAAGAATTAATGCTTTCGAACTGTGATGCTGGAGAAGACTCTTGAGAGTCCCTTGGACTGCAAGGAGATCCAACCAGTCCATCCTAAAGGAAATCAGTCCTGAATATTCACTGGAAGGACTGATGCTGAAGCTGAAGCTCCAATACTTTGGCCACCTGATGCAAAGAGCCGACTCACTGAAAAAGAACCTGATACTGGGAAAGATTAAGGGCAGGAGTAGAAGGTGGTGACAGAGGATGAGAGGGTTGGATGGCCTCATCGACTCAATGGACGTGAGTTTGAGCAAACTCCGGGAAATAGTGAAGAACAGGGAAGCCTAACATGCTGTTGTCCATGGGGTTGCAGAGAGTCGGACATGACTTAGCAACTGAACAACAGTAGAGGCCAAGAACCCTGATGACAGGATTCTAAGGCAAGAAGTTAGACATTTAGATACCTGCATTCACTTCAGCAGCAATGAAACAGGAAGGTTTGATTCAGCCATTGGATCCCAAGGGTGATTGTCTCTGTCACTTTATACCTGTAAGCTGTCTTAGCCCCTCTGTACATTCAAGAACTCAGCAATGATTCCTTAGGACTAAGTTGGTCTCTTACATCTGTCTCTCTTAGTCTCCATTTTCTATTGCTCTCTCTTTATCACAAAAGTATTCACAATATTATCATGGGTTAGCTAGGAGATAAGTGCAAGCCATTAGTCTTTTATTCAAATCCATGATACAGTAAATGTGATGGTTGAAGAATCAACCCAAAATTGACAATGGCTTAAACTACAATGTAAAATTAATATTGAATAAAACTGACAAAAGAACCAAATCTTCGTCACCAAATTTAGACCTGCAAACATGGACTCAAAAAAAGAACTTTGCAGAAATTATGGCTGTCAGACAATGATAGAAGATAGTATCAGTACAGTTTTATACAGAGGAAAACTGATGAGTCAAATCTGTTTAATTTATATGGAAAAGAATTTAATCCAATACAAACAACTTCAGTTAAATAAAATAAAAATTAAACAAAATAGAGTGAGGCAACAACATCATGGGGAAAATTGATTAAGAGATTCACACTGACTTTACTGAAGCCCATTTCAGGGATACTTTCCTCAGTGAAAATTAATCAGTGTTTTATAGTTCTGATTAATATATTTATATTCAAAGTGTCCTTTGAGTCAGGAAAGCAGAGCCAAAGTGGAAAGGATCCAAGAATCCTGTGTCATCTAAACCATCCCTGAATATGCAACCTCCATATCGTACTGGTTGCTGTCATGTTTCCAGAAATTACATTTTCCCAAGACACAGGTACACTCGACTTATTTTATTAGCATGGCTACATTTTTTTATGGAACCACACACAAGCTTTATAAAATCACAAGCCATCCTGGATTTTGTAACTTGATTTTTAAACAATTCATATGGTGAGAGAATCACTGAGCTGGAAGGGACTTTGAGAAATTATCTGGTGTAAACTATACAGGACAGATGGTGGTCTGTCCCCGCTTAGTCCTCCCCAGAGCATGATAGGGATGGAAAAGAGTGAATAATAAGAAATGAACACTATTGGCAGGAGAAAACAAAAACTCTACATTTGAAATCAGGGAAAAAAGGGAAAATTCTAAACTGCCATTCATAATTACACCTTTTAACTATTTTACTTGTGTTTATATCATCATTTTGTGACAAATCCACCAATATTTTCTCAGAAATAGGACATAATACTAAAAACTATAAAATAAAGATTTGTTATAAAAGTTACAAGTTCATAAAATTATTTTTATTTAAAGTATTAGGTAATGAGAAAGGTCCTGATTCACTCTTGGTAGAAATATAAATTTTCACAACCTTTGGGGAAGATAAACAGGTAGTATTTATTAGGATTTAAAATGTGCATATTCTTTGACTCCCAAAAGTCCAATTCTGAGAAGAATAAAAGTGATAGTGCATAGAGATTTATGTTTAAAGCTGTTTATTGTTTATAATGGCCAAAAATGGAAGCAATCTACATGTGCATCACAGAATAGTTGTATAAAGTATGATATGTCCATGTGACAGAAAGCAATGCCACCATCCACCAGAACACCTTGGATCTATCTTCACTGGACTGAAAAGAGGTCAGTGACATTTGTTAGGTAGGTGAAAGTTATAGGGTACATATGATATAAGCCCTTTTATATATAAAGACAACCAGAAAAGCTAAGTGTGGGAGACAGTGTAGCTTAGTAATTAAAACTACATGAGTTTGAATGTCATGTCTGCCACACACTAGCTGTGTGGCCTTTGACAGATTACTTGACCTCTCTGTGCCTCAACTTCCTAATCTACAAAATGGGGCTGATAACTTATGCTTATCTCATAGGGTTATATGTATTATGTAATATATATCCCATCCTTTAAAAAAATGCCTAACACATTCTAAACACTACAAGATTGTTACTTGCTATTATTTTTATTATTACGGTTAATGTTTACGTTTATATAAGCAAAGGAGAAAAGATGAAATTTGTAACCTAAATATGTAGCATCTAATACATGCAGGGTAGAAACAGGGGAAGAAGTTAAGACTATAAATTTTCTACAGGTACTTAGCTTCTATTTGAACTACTGAAAAAATGTGTTAGTTCTGCAATTCAAATGACTGAAACTTTTTTAAAAAATAGGAAAAATTGTTTAATAAAGTGTATCAATGAATTCTGAAATGTCAGCACATATTTAAGTCTCCCACAAGTGAATAATATAGACAGCCAACCTCCTGGAAACCTTTTATAACAAAGACCATCACTTCTCCTATTGGTAAGAGTGTAGTGTCCTGAGCAGTTTCAGTACTGCTATTACTAACAACATTCTTGTTTGGTTATTACCTCAACCAAATTAAAATGCATTTTTGTTTCTGTAAGTGCATGAAAGGTTTAACAATTTCCATTAGTGCATCTGTAAAAAGCAGTTGCAAGGTAAAAGGCAAATTGTATAATTATGAAAACATTAGATGCAATTTTTCTTATTATTTTCTATTACTTTTTAGTAAGCAAGCTTTTCTTTTACTAAAAACTCTACCATAAAGTAAAAGCCTAAAGCATTTTATTGTTAAACTACTCAAAATGTTACCTTAAGTAAAGGAAAAATATACCTGTTACAATTTAAGAAACTAAGTAAACTGTGTTTTTGCTGCTTCCTTGTAAGTTGGTCCTTATTTGCAGAGGCAATGTATTCATTATTCAGGCTACTGTGTTCATTAGGATCTGCTAGAATCCTCAGTACATTTATTGGGCATTACTGGAGGAAGACTTTTATTTGCATTTATTAGTTTGTGCTGAGGCATTCAGAGGTGGTCTTTAATACATTTAAGGTAGTGATAGCCGCTTAAAAGGAAATAGAAGCAACGAAATCACTACTAATTTTCCGGTTTTGAAACCTGTTTCATGCTTTTGCTGAGTGTCTGCCAGAAGTGGTCTATGGCCCAGGGAAGCTCACATTCCTGAGGGAGAAACGAGGAAAGAGATACATAGGCAAGCCCATCGCAGGTTGTGAGTGTCACGAAGGACATACCAGAGGTGACAGGAAGGAAAGTGACCCCAGGGGTGGGGGCAGGGGGATGCAATGATGGTGCGCAGTAGACCTTTCAGAGGAAATGACATCTGAGATGAAGCCTGAAGCCATGGCAGATACAAAGCGGAGGTGATGGGGTGGCCTTTAACTACTGAGGGTTAGCTTCTAATGATCATTAATTCTTACCTCTGTAAAAATCATCAGTTAAAGTCTACTTTCAAATTTTCCTGAAGTCTAAAACATACCATCATTGGGAAATTATTTTTCATACTTGGTGTCAGTCACTATTTCCTGCTTTTATCTCTCTTAAAGTATAGGGTTTGGTTCTTTACATTGCTAACGTAAATAATTAGGAAGATAGTCCTAATCAAATGACTAGAGATGTTGGAGAAATCCCCCACTCCGGCTACTGAGTTACCTTCTGAGTTAGGGAACGTTTACAGGGGTGGATAACGAACCACCTTTTCTATGGAGCACTAAGCTCTTCCCCCACTGTGGCCCTGCTCACCCCCTCCTGTTCACTGGCGCACCATTCCTGGAGCCCAGTTGTCACTGGTCATTCAGCTCTGCAGACCCACTGAACTTGCTGGGTCCCCTTGGACCTCAGATTCCTTGTCTATAGAACGAGGTGATTGGCCCAGCTGATCTCTGAAGTCTTTTTCAGATCTAGCAGTTTCTGGTCCACAATGCACTGTGTATGAGCCCTGCCCCCTCCACCTCTGATGAATGGTTGAGCCTCAGCCTCCTTCCTCTCTGGGGGCAAGGCCTGTATGTGTCTGTGTGCCCATAAGCTGAGGATACAGGTCTGCATGACGGGGCAGAGGGAAGCAAGTGGAAGGTGAGGCTGAGTGTCTGTGAGTGCCAGGGAGGTAGGAGGAATACGTCAGGTTTCTGTGGGTTAGAGTGTGGGCATGGATGGAGCTAAGGAACCCTCCAATTTCAATTACTGTCTCCCCAAAAAATGAAGGTACTTTACAACATGGCCTATGACTTTATCTTAAGCTGCAAAATTCCTCATAAATCATGCAGAGACAATCTGCACGTGTTCAAAGTGACACATTGATTTGTCGCTAGTGACAGCAGTGCTGACCAGAAATGGTGGGCCCGGTCATGTCCCCCGGCCCTTTATGTCACCCCAGTGCCCACTGACTGCCTCCTTCCATAAAACAGGAAGATTCTGCTGCCAGTCACATATATTGCCTGCCCAGGGCAGCACAGTGGAATAGTTAAGCGGATGGGCTCTGGGTTCAAATCCTGACTCTACCACTTATATACTGTGTGACTTTGAGCAAGGGCTTTCAGTTCTCTGAACCTGAGCTGCCTCATATTTAAGATGGGAATGACGATTTTATCTATGTCATAGGTTTTATGAAAATTGACTATAAAACACCTGGCCTAAAATGATTCTTATTAGCTTGTTCAAGTCTCAACAGTAAGGTCTCCATTTTGCAGATGAAGAGGCTAAAAACTCAGAGAAGTTTGTCAGCTGCCCAGTCACACAGCTTCAGAGAGTTGGGGGGCAGGATACCTCCTCGGTCCTCCGCCTCCAGAGCTGCCTTCCATCCACACAGCCTGGGTGTCCCCCTGTGTTCACCTACCTCCTTCCAGTGGCATCTGGGGACTCTGAGTCATATGGCCCACTCTATCCTGCTAACAGCATGTAGGTGGGGGTGGGGGGTGAGGCGGGGTCCTTCCTTGAGCACACTGTCAGTCTCAAGATAAACCACCAGATAAACCATTAGAAATTTAATGGGTTCCCCATGTATTACCACATCAGCCTATGCATATTAAAAAGAGCCGTAAACATTACATCCATTATTCTGAAATAAACTTTGAGGAAATTAGGAATCGCCAAGAAAGAGATGCCAGGGACCATCCTCAAATGAAGACGGAGTGAATAAACGGTGCAGGCTAGAGCGCTGACCTCCAGCACTACCCTGGCCCTATCTGATGGCCCAGGTCAGCCGCAGTAGAGTACTAACTGCCCTCCCTGGGCTTGTGCATGGCAACCACTGTGGTGTTCATTTACTTTAGCCTTTACATAATTAGCCCACAGATATTATTAGATGGTGATAATGTACACGTACATCACACTCCGTTTACAGGCTTGTAGTTAAGGCTGTTAGTCACGCTTCGTGTGACTACAACCAAATCTGTCACAGAGTCTAAACTGACCAATAAATCCATGTCAAGTGGAGAGAATAATTTAAGTGATAATAAAAGGCAACCAGTTTAGATTTTGATTTTATTGGCAGAAGTTTCCTGCTGCCTGAATGTCATTTAACTCTTCAGGAAATAATGCTGAGGGTCCTGAACCTTTCTGTCATCAGTGCAACAGTGGGAATTAAAAGAGATATTAGCCTCCTGGGGTGGGTATTATAGATTGGATAGTGAATCAGTTATTTTTTTGCTGCAAAATAAACTATTTTGAACTTAAAGAGAGATACAGGCCTCCTGAAGACAAGCTAATTGTGAGATCTGATTTTAGATTAATAAGTGTTAACATTGGGAAAGAAGCAAATGAAAGGATTCAGGAACTCTTGGCAGCATGAGTTATGTGGATGCAGTTACCATGGTGATGAGTTTGTTCTCAGGGAGACAGAGCTGGAACCCAGGACAGACATATGGAATCAGGAAGTCTCGTCAAAGGCCATTTTGTTTCCAGGTTGTCCTAGCAGAACCAGTGACTTCTGGGCTAATGCCACTAAAGTCTGGCAGATATTCAAGAGTGGTGCCTGGCCCAATTCCTCCCACAGTTAGTTACCTGGAAGGGCAGCAAATTGCCTATCCATGTTGACAGGAGGTGAATAAGAGTCCCAACATCATAATGGGAGATGTGTGAATTGTTTCATAAAACTCTGCACTTCCGAACACTGACATTCTTTCTGATTCAAAGAGAAGACATGATACCTGTCTTTTTCATGGTCTCCCATCTATAGTTACAATGTCCAGATGACAACATTGTAGAGTCACTCTAAATCAGAATCTGGAGAGTCTGTCAAATCTGAGAATTGACAGATTTTCAAGTCAATGAGAAAGGTGGGAAATGGCAGGCATTAAAAAAAAAAAAAAAAAAAAAGACTGATGAGGACTTCCCTGGTGGTTCAGTGGTAAAGAATCCACCTGCCAATGCAGGAGACACAGGTTTGATCCCTAATCTGGTAAGATCCCACATGCTGCAGGGCAACTAAGCCCATGAGTCACAAGTACTAAGCCTGTGATCTCTCTAAAACACTCTAAAACCTGTTATCCAAAACAAGAGAAGCCACCGCAACCAGAGAGTAGTCCCTACTCGCCACAACCGAAAAAAAAGCCTGAGCAGCAACTTAGATCCAGCACAGCCAAGTAAATAAAATTATTTTTTTAAAACTGATGAAAAATCCCTTAAACACCTAATCAAGTCAATGTGCTAATTTTTATGCATTCTGTTTTAATATCCTTATCATATTAAACTTTGAGAATGACCTGAGATAGATTAAACGACAGAATGATGCCCTGAGTTTACTTGCTTCCATCTTACTCCTAATAGCTCTGGCTCCTTCCAGTCTCTCTGATGTTTATAAGCTGGTCTGCCTCCCTTAAGTCCTTGAGCCTCTCTTCTTATCTGTCCACACTCACTCTCTTGGGAATATGATCCAGTCTCATGGCTTTAAATCCATCCATATGCTGACTGCTTTCAAACACACATCTTTTTTTTTTAACTTTTTATTTTTATATTGAAGTATAGCTGATAAACAACATTATAATAGTTTCAGACAGACAGCAAAGGGACTCAGCTATACATATACATGTATCCATTCTTCCTCAAACTCCCCTCCAATCCAGGCTGCCACACAACACTGAGCAGAGTTCCCTGTGCTATACAGTAGCTCCCTGTTGGTTATCCATTTTAAATATAGCAGCGTGTGCATGTCCATCCCAAACTCCCTAATTATCCCTTCCACTATCCTTCCTCTGGGTAACCATAATTTAGTTCTCTAAGTCTGTGAGTCTATTTCTGTTTTGTAAGTAAGTTCATTTGCTTCATTTCTTTTTAGACTCTGCATATAAGGAATATCATACAATATTTATCTTTCTCTGACTTACTTCACTTTAGCCCCTCAGACATTTCATCCAAACCCCAGATTCACATATCCAATTGCTTAATCAACACCTTCACTAGATCTTTACCTGGCATATCAAGCAAACTCCAAACCAAGTTTCTAATCTTTCCTCTACCAATTTTGTCTTCCTATATCATCTCCATCCGATAAATAATTTCATTTTAGTTGCATGAGCCAAACACCTAGTTGTTCCTAGTTCCAGTGGCCTGCTATCTCATGCTTTGAGGCTCAGTTTAGGATCCCTTGTGCTGCGATGATCCAGCTGATGATAGTAGAGCTCCATGAGGACAGAGCACACACCTGCCCTGCCCTCTGTTTGTGCCAGACTGGGCACATGGAAAGCTTATCAGAGGAGGGAGATTGCCAGTGAATAATTGGAAGCATCCTCGGGATGAGTCTGGGTTCTCAGCATATCCAAATGGTGCATCTTCTTTTTAACAGTTCCCAGACTGTAGCACGGAGAAGGCAATGGCACCCCACTCCAGTACTCTTGCCTGGAAAATCCCATGGACGGAGGAGCCTGGTAGGCTTCATTCAGTCCACGGGGTTGCTAAGAGTCAGACACGACTGAGCAACTTCACTTTGACTTTTCACTTTCATGCATTGGAGAAAGAAATGGTAACCCACTCCAGTGTTCTTGCCTGGAGATGGGATTCTGGTGGGCTGCCATCTATGGGGTCGCACAGAGTCAGACACGACTGAAGCGACTTAGCAGCACCAGCAGCAGACTGTAGCAAGTGGATGAGACATTAACCCACGTGGCATTGTTCCAAGCACTGTCAAACCACGTGGCTTCCTTTCAAAGTGCCATTGTATTCCTAGCAGAGTTGTTCACAACAGCCCCCTAAACAGGTACAATTCTCAGGGCCTACCTCACTGAACATTCAGTACTCGTAAAATTGTGTGAAGAATACTGAAAATAGTGAACTAAAAATATAAAAATAATATCCTGTTAATGACTCACAATGCCTTTTGTGATGCTTCACAATTTTAAAAAATCCGAGAAGGCTAGATGAAGAAAAAGTCATGACATATTAATGATTTCAAATGTGTGCTGGAAATGGCAGAACAGAAAGTGGCATGAATAATTCAAATAAGACACCATTTTTTTTTCTTCTTGCTAAAGGTTGAAGCATGAAAAACAGGGGAGGGAGGTTTCAGGAAAGACAGAATTATATATTGTGTTGTCCACTGATCACCTTGCATTTGGAGAGTTAACACAAGTTCAAGCAACACAGGACACCATCTAGTCATTTTGAGGAGATTATATTGAAATCTTTTGACATCACATTTAGTTCCTTCTGACGCTGGCAGCTGCTGGGGAGAGTTAAAACTGAATGTTTGATGCCCAGTGAATTAAAGTCTATTTTTGAACTCGAATCTCCAAATCCTGAAGGAACAGTCACTGAGAAGAAAGGAAAGCAGAAAACAGCACGGAGGGCAGCTGGTTTAGTGTACTCTTTCCATGCAAACCAAGTGTACACCACCATGCAAACCAAGATGGGGATTGGATATGAGTGGTCTCAAAGGAAGCTCAGAGTATGGATGGTAACTGGGAGGAGGCCAGGCATAAAAGCCAACACAGCTACCTTTCTGCTTTAGTATCTTTTCTCTGTTGTTTTCTTTCCTTAACTTACTATTGAAAACATAGCTGAGTATGTTGAAGATGTCTATGTTGAGTCTATTTCAGCTGTGGATAGATTGTCATGACTTAACATGTATAACACTGAATTTCTTTTAGAGCTATATGATATACATTTCATATATATGTATATATACATACATACTCACCCACATATGCATATATTCATGTAAGTGTTAGTCATTCAGTCGTGTCCAGCTCTTTGCAACCCCGTGGACTATAGTCCAGTTAAGTCCTTGAGTTAACTGGGGAGCAGACCAGTCTCCTCTGTCCATGGAATTCTCTAGGCAAGAATACTGGAGTGGCTAGCCATTTCCTCCTCCAGGGGATCTTCCTGACCCAGAGATCAAACCCAGGTCTGCCACACTGCAGGCAGGGAAGGCACATATGCACATATACATATAACACACATACATATACATATAACATATACATACATACATATAATAAATATATTTGGACAGTACAGGAAGAAAATATTTTAAAATAAATCAAGGCACAAATGAATGAAAACGAGAATTTAAATGACTAGGATGAGA
The DNA here is from genome assembly GCF_014754425.2 of Oryx dammah. Lineage (NCBI taxonomy): Eukaryota > Metazoa > Chordata > Mammalia > Artiodactyla > Bovidae > Oryx > Oryx dammah. The sequence continues at coordinate 49,364,719 of NW_024070186.1, forward strand.
CTAAACTTCAGGAAGATCATGAATTTACAGTTTTCTTTCAGAAATACTATAGCAAAAATAAATCAATAGGTGCTTGAGTCAATCCATAAATTATCCGCTGCAGGTTGTCTTAGAAATTGTCCCAAAGAGATTCAAACAAAGAGAATAGTAGAGGAATCAGCCTACAGAATCAGGCAGCAGTCTGCAGCTTGGAAAAGGGAAATCCATCCATCCATGTGCCCATCCACCTACCCATCCACTCATCTCCCCCTCCATCGACCCACCCACCCTTGTATCCTTTTGTATAGTGAGTGTATACTCATGTTAGGTCCTGTGAAGAGTGCTCTGTGGATATGAATAAAGCTCAGCACTCTTCACTGAACTCTTAGCCCAGTAGGTGAGGGAAACAAGGAAACCCAGACTCTGGTTGATATCTGCTGAGCTATAAAAAGGCAGGAGTAGGGGGCTCTAGACAGATGTTAAGGGGGCAACAATTTTTCATCAAAAAGTCACCTGAGATTTCAGATTTTGAAAGTCAGAACATCTTTCTGTAAGGATTAAACTATATGGAAGCTGAATTTCCTTTTTTATTTCCTTATTTATCCCCCATAATTGATGTAATCATTTTTATGCATTTTAGACACAATTTCCATATAGGTATCTCTCCATATATTAAGGACTGACATAAATATTTTTCATGCTCATGCCCAGCTATGTGTAAATTATAGGAATAAATTTTTGTTAAACATCTTACACATTGAAGTGACTTCCCTGGTGACTCAGATGGTAAAGCATCTGCCTACAGTGCAGGAGACCTGGGTTCAATCCCTGGGTCAGGAAGATCTCCTAGAGAAGGGAATGGCAACCCACTCCAGTATTCTTGCCTGGAAAATCCCATGGACGGAGGAGCGTGGTAGGCTATAATCCATGGGGTCACAAAGAGTCGAACACGACAGCAACTTCACTTACACAATGTTTAAAAATAGACCATGCCCATAATCAAATAACATTTTCAGATTTTTAAACTAAGGACCTACTATGTGCCAAGTCTATACTAGAAAGTTTCACAGTCATATTGCAAAAATCCAGTGAAGAAAATATTATGACACTGATTTATGAAAATGCATATATATGTATACCATAACATATACTTATATGTAAATGTGTATATATTTTCATATCATATGTAATTATGATATGTATATATACATATAATTATAAAACATACAATCTGTATAATGTGTGGTATATGTACACATATACATATAATATATGCATCTATGTATACATAAAATGGGGAGGTGCAATGGTAAAGAATCTGCCTGCCAATTTAGGAAGTGCAAGAGATGTGGGTTCAATCCCTGGGTTGGGAAGATCCCCTGTACTAGGAAATGGCAATCTGCTTCATAGACAGAGGAGCCTGGTGGGCTACAGTCCATGGGGTTACAAAGAATTGGACGTGACTTGGTGGTTGAGCACATATATATATGTGTGTATTTTTTAAAATATATATACTTGTGAGAGATGAGATGAGATTTCACATCTCAAGATTAAGACTTGAGCTCAGAGCTTCTGATTTAAGTTGAGCTTTTATTATTATTATCACCATGATCATCATCATTGTCACAATTATTATCTTACCATTATCATATATATCATAAAGTATATAGCAGCCATATATTTTATTTACTAATAGCTTACAGTATAATAATATCTATGGCAAGTATTATTAGTCTAGAAAGACATTAAGGATTATCTAATTTATGGTGTCCTGCAAGTGAAATGTATTTTGTAGCAGGCATAGTGTTTGTTTAATTCGAATTGGAATGTTTCTCGTGGGTATAAGGGGTAGGGTTGGATGATGCGGCTGTGCTTCTGCAGTTTTCCAGGGCACTACTCACAACAGATCCTGAAAGCTTTGAGTTAACCATCCCTGAATCCTGGTATAAGCCCTTCCTTTTACAAGTAAGGAAAATAATGCCCAGTACACTTCCCAAAGTCATAGCACTCAGTGGCTGAGCAGCCCTTGCTTGAAGACTTTGGCATCTAGATATGGAGACAACCTAATTCACATGAACTGCAGCAAAAACCATGACTGGGCAAAGCTGTAGGGCTCTAAACTCAGCACGAATCAGAATCACCTGAGTGTTTTTACTTGTTTTCTGATTTAAAAAATAAAGAAAATAAGAAAATACTCTGCTTGATTTTTAGTGAGAAAAAAATTGCACTTGTTTTAAAAGTATCAAACCATTCAAAGAGGAATATAATCAAAATCCTACCCTTCTATCCTTTAAGCTGTGTGTCTGTATGTGTGTGTGCTGTTTGTGTGTGTGTTAGTAGCTCAGTCGTGTCCAACTCTTGGTGACCCCATGAACAGTAGCCTGCCAGGCTCTTCTGTCCATGGAATTCTTCAGGCAAGAATAATGAAGTGGGTAGCCATTTCCATCTTGGGGGATCTTCCCAGCCCAGGGATCAAACCCTGGTCTCTTGCAAGTCTCCTGCATTGCAGGCAGTTTCTTCACCATCTGAGCCACCAGGGAAGCCATCCTTTAGGCTAAAACTATTAATAATTGTTTTTCGTCCATCTGAAAATTTTTCATACATAAAGCAAGCAGGTATGCAGGTCTCCCCTCACTTCTTTAAACAGAAATGATACCCAAAACGTTTTCCTTTTTTCATTTACTGTGAATGGTTGTAAGTTTCCATGGTGGTACATATAAGTTCAGTTCAGTTGCTCAGTTGTATCCGACTCATTGTGGACCCATGGACTGCAGCAGGCGAGGCTTCTTTGTCCATCATCAACTGCCAGAGCTTGTTGAAACTTATGTCCATCGAGTCAGTGATTCCATCCAACCATCTCATCCTCTGTCCTTCCCTTCTCCTCCTTCCTTCAATCTTTCCCAGCATTAGGGTCTTTGCTAGTGAGTTGGTTCTTCGCATCAGAGGGCCAGAGTATTGGAGTTTCAGCTTCAGCATCAGTCCTTCAATGAATATTCAGGACTGATTTCCTTTAGGATCGACTGGTTGGATCTCCCTGCAGTCCAAGGGAGTCTCAAGAGTCTTCTCTAACACCACAGTTCAAAAGCATCATATTTTTGGCACTTAGTTTTCATTATAGTCCAGCTCTCACATCTATACATGACTACTGGAAAAACCATAGCTTTGACTAGATGGACATTTCTTGGCAAAGTAATGTCTCTGCTTTTTATTACGCTGTCTGGGTTGATCAAAGTTTTTCTTCCAAGGAGCAAGCGTCTTTTAATTTCATGCCTACAGTCACCATCTGCAGTGATTTTGGTACCCAAGACAATAAAGTCAGCCACCGTTTCCACTGTTTCTCCATCTGTTTGTCATGAAGTGATTGGACCAGATGCTGTGATCTTAGTTTTCTGAAAGTTAAGTTTTAAGCCAACTTTTTCACTCTCCTCTTTCATTTTCATCAAGAGGCTTTTTAGCTCTTCTTTGCTTTCTGCCATAATGGTGGTGTCATTTGCATATCTGAGGTTATTGATATTCTCCCTGCAATCTTGATTCCAGCTTGTGCTTCATCCAGCCCAGTGTTTCTCATGATGTACTCTGCGTATAAGTTAAATAAGCAGGGTGACAATATACAGCCTTGAAGTACTCCATTCCCAATTTGGAACCAGTCTGTTGTTCCAAGTCCAGTTCTAACTGTTGCTTCTTGAACTGCAACTTCCCTCAGGAGACAGGTCAGGTGGTCTGGTATTTCCATCTCTTTCAGAATTTTCCACAGTTTGTTGTGATCATACAGTCAAAGGCTATAGCATAGTCAATAAAACAGAAGTAGATTTTTTTTCTGGAATTCTCTTGTTTTTTCTATGATCCAATGGATATTGGCAATTTGACTGGTTCTTCTGGCTTTTCTAAATCCAGCTTGAAGTTCATGGTTCACGTACTATTGAAGTCTGGCTTAGAAAATTTTAAGCATTAGTTTCCAAGCATGTGAGATGAGTGCAATTGTGCTGTAGTTTGAACATTCTTTGGCATTGCCTTTCTTTGGGATCGGAATGAAAACTGACCTTTCCCAGTCCTGTGGCCACTGTTGAGTTTTCCAAATTTGCTGGCATATTGAGTGTAGCACTTTCACAGCATCATCTTTTAGGATTTGAAATAGCTCAGTTGGAAGTCAATCACTTCCACTAGCTTTGTTCATAGTGATGCTTCCTAAGGCCCACTTGACTTCACATTCCAGGATGTCTGGCTTTAGGTGAGTGATCACACCATTGTGGTTATCGGGATCACGAAGATTTTTTTGTATAGTTCTGTGTATTCTTGGAGAAAGAAATGGCAAGCCACTCTGGTACACTTGCCTGGAAAATCCCTTGGACCAAGGAGCCTGGTAGGCTACAGTCCATGGGGTTGCAAGAGTTGGACACGACTGAGTGACTAACACTCTGTGTATTCTTACCACCTCTTCTTAACGTCTTCTGCTTCTGTTAGGTCCATACCATTTCTGTCCTTTATTGTGCCCATCTTTGCATGAAATGTTCCCTTGGTATCTCTAATTTTCTTGATGAGATCTCTAGTGTTTTTCATTCTGTTGTTTTCCTCTATTTATTTGCACTGATCATTGAGGAAGGTTTTCTTATCTCTCTTTGCTATTCTTTAGAACTCTGCATTCAAATGGGTATATCTTTCCTTTTCTCCTTTGTCTTTAGCTTCTCTTCTTTTCTCAGCTACTTGTAAGGCCTCCTCAGACAACCATTTTGCCTTTTTGCATTTCTTTTTCTTGGGGATGGTCTTGATCACTGCCTCCTGTACAATGCCATGAAGCTCCATCCATAGTTCTTCAGGCACTCTCTCAGATTTAATCCCTTGAATCTATTTGTCACTTCCACTATATAATCGTAAGGGTTTTGATTTAGGTCATACCTGAATGGTCTGGTTGTTTTCCCTACTTTCTTCAATTTGAGTCTGAATTTGGCAATAAGGAGTTCATGATCTGAGCCACAGTCAGCTCCTGGTCTTGTTTTCGCTGACTGCATAGAGCCTCTCCGTCTTTGGCTGCAAAGAATATAATCAATCTCATTTCAGTATTGACCATCTGGTGATGTCCATGTGTAGAGTCTTCTCTTGTGTTGTTGGAAGAGAGTGTTTGCTATGACCAGTGCATTTTCTTGGCAAAACTCTGTTAGCCTTTGCCCTGCTTCATTTTGTACTCCAAGGCCAAATTTGCCCATTACTCCAGGGATCTCTTGACTTCCTACTTTTGCATTCCAGTCCCCTATAATGAAAACGACATCTTTTTTGGGTGTTAATTCTAGAAGGTCTTGTAGGTCTTCATAAAACCATTCAACTTCAGCTTCTTCAGTATTACTGATCAGGGCATAGACTTGGATTACTGTGATACTGAATGGTTTGCCTTGGAAGCGAACGGAGATCATTCTGTCATTTTTGCGATTGCATCAAAGTACTACATTTTGGACTCTTTTGTTGACTATGAGGACTATTCCATTTCTTCTAAGGGATTCTTGCCCACAGTAGTAGACATAATGGTCATCTGAGTTCAATTCACCCATTCCGGTCCATTTTAGTTCACTGATTCCTAAAATATCGATATTCACTCTTACCATCTCCTATTTGACAACTTCCAATTTACCTTGATTTATGGACCTAACATTCCAGGTTCCTATGCAATATTGCGCTTTACAGCATCGGATTTTACTTCCATCACCAGTCACATCCACAACTGGGTGTTGTTTTTGCTTTAGATCCATTTCTTCATTCTTTCTGGAGTTATTTCTCCACCCATCTCCAGTAGCATATTGGGTACCTACCGACCTGGGGAGTTCATTTTTCAGTGTCCTATCTTTTTGCCTTTTCATACTATCCATGGGGTTCTCAAAGCAAGGATACTGGTTTCCATTCCCTTCTTCAATGGACCACGTTTTGTCAGAACTGTCCACCATGACCTGTCCGTCTTGGGTACCCTACATGCTGCTGCTGCTAAGTCTCTGCAGTCATGTTCAACTCTGTGCGACCCCATAGACGGCAGCCCATCAGGCTCCACCGTCCCTGGGATTCTCCAGGCAAGAACACTGGAGTGTGTTGCCATTTCCTTCTCCAATGCATGAAAGTGAAAAGTGAAAGTGAAGTCACTCAGTCATATCTGACTCTCAGCCTACCAGGCTCCTCCATCCATGGGATTTTCCAGGCAAGATTACTGGAGTGGGGTGCCATTGCCTTCTCCTTTTACCAGCACACCACTGCCTATCAAGATAACTAACATTCATTTGGGGAAGGTTCCTAAACTGTGGGGGTGCATCCCAGACCTACAGAGCATCTGGGGGTGGGAACAGAGGATCTGAACTTGTAGAGAATTTATCGTGGGAGCTCAGTGTAGCCAATGGTGAGGGAACCTCAGCGATGATTAGAGAAGGGAGGGTATGAGAATGGTCAGAGCATGCTTTCTGGAGAAGGTAATAAATTGGAACTTTCAGACTGTTCAGGAGTTAGATACACAAAAGATCCTGGAGATGGATCCAGGTGTGGGAAGTGTTTTCCTCAACTGCATAAAAGATAGCTTCTTGGGAAGCAGAAGTCACAGAAGAGGGGGTTCCTCTCACTCAGCTGCCCTAGCAGCCATCAGTCTTCTACTTCCCGTCGGAGCTCACCCCAGAACTTCCGCCTCAACCCCTCCCCAAACTCCCTATTAACACAACACACTCACACACACAGCCTTAGGATAAGTCAAGCTTTCCCCTCTCTTCTTATCTTAAAAATCCTACCGCAGATCCAACTGGTTTAAATTTAAGTGAATAGTTTCAAGAACATTAACTTACACTCAGACAAAGAGGGGCATCTCTATGGATTAGTCCTGAGCTTGCTGATGTCAGATGGGGTCTTTCTGATCAAGTACATCACAAGGACAAAGGTTCCCACTCCTAGTCCCCACCTGCCAGTAGATCCCAGGGAGGTCTTATCCAACAGGCTGTTACAACCTTTCCACCCAAGAAACACGTCCCCTACAGCACTGCTTCAATGTGGCCCTTGCTAAAGGTAGAAAGAAGACCAGGTGATGCCGGTCTAAATAAAAACAACACAACTCCAGGAAAAGTGAAAATTCTATTGTCGAAGTCACTCTACTGTTTTCCTTTTCATCACATGACCATTTGGTTAAACAGATTGAGATAACCAAAGAAGCTGTTTAGAATGGTGGTGGTTTAGCACATAGATTCTAGACTGTCTGAGTTCATATCTTGACTCAAGCTCCTTGACCTGGGGTATGCGGCTTAACTTCCATGTACCTCAATTTCCTCACATATAAAATGGGGATAATAGTAGTATAACAATACGACCTAGTCACAGTGTTTGTTGAAGCTTGAATAAGGTAATACACGTGTGTGTGTGATATACACACACACAACTACAATGACCGACACATTAATAACTATGATGTGTGGCAGCAGTTTTGAGCATTTGGACAGTCTTTCAGATATTAATTCTCCACTTCAGATTGTTTCCAGATGGACAAACCCTGGGTCAGGAAAATTAAAGCCAGTTTAATCGCAACAGGAGGGATAGATATGATAGATGAGAGATGCTTTAATAACATTTTTTGAGCAGCTTGCTCACAAAAAGCACATCAAAATTATTCCTTTCAACAAGCTATAGTGGGGTATAAGGTGCAAAAGTAATTGCTTTAGACCTCCATTTTGACAGACCTTATAAGAGTCCCCTTTACTTTTAAAATCACTAACTCAGTGTGAAAATAAAAGGTTCAAATTGGATGGTATCTCCTGTTCCATCATTTGAGGTTTATTTGTCTGCCTCGTTTCATTTGGTCCTTCTGACAGGATATAATGGAAGCAGTGGGGGCCAAGAAGGGGTCATAAGGTGCTAAGTGACTGGGAAACCCTGCCGAGGAAACTGCAGGAGAAAGAGGCATTGCGTTCATCTCTGCCCCACTCAGCACAGCACGCTTTCCCTGGAGGCAAAGTCACCATGAGAGAAATGAGTCTCTGGCTGGTGTGGTGGAGGGTGGAGAGACCCACAGTCTACTTCATATTTACTTATACTGACATATACTGCCCCCATGTCACGTCTATGATCCCACTATTAGGACTGTAGCAGTTCTATTTCCTTATGTGTTCCTTACAAACTGGATTTTAACAAAAGAAAGGCTTATAATGACTTCAAGTATTATAACATCCCAAGGTTGAAAAAAAAGGATAGCCCTAGTTTATTTTTGGACTCACATCAATGTAGGAAATAAAGCCTTATTTAATGAAAAGTTGCATGTCGTAAAAGTGTTTTACAATACTTACAACAATGTAATATTACCATTAACAAATTCAGTACAAGCTCCACAGTTTATGTTTGCTGGATGAAACCTAATGCCAAGTCAATGAAAATTGAATTACAGCCTTTTCTCAGTGAAGTGTGTTTTGTGACAGGGAAGGTGCTCCAGGCAAAAGGAAAAATGTTTTCAGAGACCTGTAGGGTAGACAGAGGGCTTCCCAGGTAGAGCTAGTGATAAAGAACCCACCTGCCAGTTCAGGAGATGTAAGAGACATGGGTTCGATCCCTGGGTTGGAAAGATCCCCTAGAGGAGGGCATGGCAACCCACTCTAGTATTCTTGCCTGGAGAATCCCATGGGCAACAGAGCCTGGTTCAGTTCAGTTCAGTTCAGTTCAGTCGCTCAGTCGTGTCCGACTCTTTCCGACCCCATGAATCACAGCACGCCAGGCCTCCCTGTCCATCACCAGCTCCCGGAGTTCGCTCAGACTCACGTCCATCGAGTCCGTGATGCCATCCAGCCACCTCATCCTCTGTCGTCCACTTCTCCTCCTGCCCCCAATCCCTCCCAGCATCAGAGTCTTTTCCAATGAGTCAACTCTTCACATGAGGTGGCCAAAGTACTAGAGTTTCAGCTTTAGCATCATTCCTTACCAAAGAAATCCCAGGGTTGATCTCCTTCAGAATGGACTGGTTGGATCTCCTTGCAGTCCAAGGGACTCTCAAGAGTCTTCTCCAACACCACAGTTCAAAAGCATCAATTCTTCGGCACTCTGCCTTCTTCACAGTCCAACTCTCACATCCATACATGACCACAGGAAAAACCATAGCCTTGACTAAACAGACCTTAGTCAGCAAAGTAATGTCTCTGCTTTTAAATATGCTATCTAGGTTGGTCATAACTTTTCTTCCAAGGAGTAAGCGTCTTTTAATTTCATGGCTGCAGTCACTATCTGCAGTGATTCTGGAGCCCCCAAAATAGTAAATAGGGTCACAAAGATTTGGATATGACTGGAGCAACTTAGCACACACACAAGGTGGAAGGAACACATGTATTTAGTAGAGGAACATAAGAAATTGGTCATAGTTGAGTTGGTAAAGAATTCGCCTGCAATGCAGGAGACTCCAGTTCGATTCCTGGGTCAGGAAGATGCCCTGGAGAAGGGATAGGCTAACCACTTCAGTATTCTGGCCTGGAGAATTCCATGGACTGTATAGAATCGGTCACAAAGAATCAGATAAGACTGAGCAAATTTCACTTCCCTTGAAGGAGTCGGTGGGTGGAGAAGGGGGTTAAGAAGAGAATATGAAACCAATGAAAGGAAAAAATAAGGTTTGTGATGGTTCATTTTATGTGTCAACTTGGCTGGCCTGAGGGATGCCAAGAGAGTTGGTAAATCATTTTCTGAGTGTGTCTGCAAGGATGGTTCTAGATGAGATTAGCATTCAATTCAGTAGACTGAGTGATGGCTGTCACCTCTGTGGATGGGTATCATCCAGTCTGTTGAGAGCCCAATAGAACAGGAAAGCCAAGGAGAGATAATGAATTCTCTCTTGGGTTTTGAGCTGGAAACTTCATCTTCTTCTGTCTTCAGAAATGGAGCTCCTAGCTCTCGGGCCTGAGGATTCAGGAGCTTACACCATCAGTCCCTCACTCACAGGCCTTTGACCTTAGACTGAATTACCCCACCAGCTTTCCTGGTTCTCCAGCTTGCAGATGGCCAAGTGTGGGACTTCACCTCCACAACTGTGTGAGCCAATCCCTATAACCAATCTCCTGTATATTCTATCTATCTCTCTGTACATCCAATTGGTTGTGTTTCTCTGAGGAACCCTGACTACTACAAGGCTTTGAGGACACCTAAAAGGAGATCAGCCCTGGGATTTCTTTGGAATGATGCTAAAGCTGAAACTCCAGTACTTTGGCCACGTCATGCGAAGAGTTGACTCACTGGAAAAGACTCTGATGCTGGGAGGGACTGGGGGCAGGGGGAGAAGGGGACGACCGAGGATGAGACGTCTGGATGGCATCACGGACTCGATGGACGTGAGTCTGAGTGAACTCAGGAGTTGGTGATGGACAGGGAGGCCTGGCGTGCTGCGATTCCTGGGGTCGCAGAGTCGGACACGACTGAGCGACTGGACTGAACTGAGCTGGAATGTGGATTGTCGGCCACTGTGTGTACAAGCGTGGCCTGGAACCAGCATTGCCAGTGTCTCCTGGGCACTCGTCAAAAATACACATTCTCTGCCCCCTCTCATATCTACCGAATCGAAAACTCAGGTGGGACCAGACATCTGTGTTTTAACAAGCCCTCCAGTGATTTTAGAGCATAAACTGTGTTAAAAGGTTTAGTGTGCACAACAGAATCAGCTGGTAGACTTTCAATACAGGTGTCTGATCCCCATCCTGAGTCAATTAAATCTGGGAGTCAGGCCCTGGCGCTAGTGTTTTCTGAAAGTTTGTCAGGTAGTTCTAACTTGTAGGGGTGGGAAGGTGTCCTTGGTGGCTCAGCCAGTAAAGAATCACACAGGTTCCATCCCTGGATTGAAAAGATCCCTTGGAGGAGAGAATGGCAACCCACTCCAGTATTCTTGCCTGGAGAACTCCATGGACAGAGGAACTTGGTGGGCTATAGTCCATAGGGGTTGCAAAGAGTCAGACATGACTGAATGACTAACACTTTTTTTACCTGACATGGGCCCAGGATTGAGAATCATTGGTTTAGACTGACATTTTGTCATCGGTCACATGCTAATCATAGGGAAAGTTTTACTCTGAGAGGCAATTCATTGATAACCAACTCTCTTTTGGTTATGCCTTAGTAACAATGATCTGTAATTGACATCATCTGTCTTCTAGTGCTCAAGACTAGATTGCCCATGCCCTTGGCAACCATATCTCCATGTCTCTTAACAGAAAGGCTTTTTTGCACAGACAACATCATTTTGGTAAACTTCCATTTAGCACATGGATGGTAAACTTCCATTTAGAATGGTAAACTTCCAGCACAAACTAAGTCATCAACTAAACTGTCAAAGAAGTGGGTCCCAAAGTAACAACATCCTTTAGGTTAAATTTACAAAGTGCTGGGGGGTGAACGAGGGGATGGGGGAAGTGATAGGAGAGAAAGGGACACAAGTAAGCATCAGGGAAGAAAAATAAAACTTTCATACTTCGATTATTGGGAGATTGGGATTGACATATATACACTACTATATATAAAATAGATAACTAATAAGAACCTGCTGTATAGCACAGAAAACTCTACTCAGTACTCTGTAGTGACCTACATGAGAAAGAATCTAAAAAACAGTAGATACATGTGTAACTGAATTACTCTGATGTACAGCAGAAACCAATACAACATTGTAAATCGACTATACTCCAATAAAAATTTAAATATGTATATACATATATGTGTGTGTGTGTATATATATATATATATATATAAAATTCTTAATATTTTTTTATAAAAGGAAATACACTAGCCATATTCCCTTTGGTCTAACAGGGAACTATTTTTTAAAGTTCAAATATCATCTTTATTCATCACAAATCCTTGAACACTTGCTAACTGGGCAATCTTTAATAATGATAACCACCATTTATTTAGCACTTATGGTGGGATCACATCTTCAGGAAGGGAGTTTAGGTTCTAAAGATAATATATAAGTTGAAAATCAAATGAAGTCAAAATTACCCTTGTACATCACTTAATGGCTGAGATAGAAGAGGCATGTGTGTGTGTGTGAAAGTCACTTAGTCATGTTTGAATCTTTGTGACCCCATGGATTATACAGTCTATGGAATTCTTCAGGCCAGAATACTGGAGTGGGTAGCCGTTCCCATCTCCAGAGATTGTCCCAACCCAGGGATCAAACCCAGGTGTCCCACATTGCAAGTGGATTCTTTATCAGCTGAGCCACAAGGGAAGCCCACAGAAGAGGTATATAGAAACCAAATCTCCATGAGACCAGCTGACCACATCCCAGGTATCACATACCTCAGAGCTCCCCAAATGGGTTGACACTTCTCTTTCTTTCTATTATTCATGGGCTGGATGTCTGCTTTGAGTGTCTCCCTTGCCATTACCTCTTCAAATACTCATCACAATCCTATGATGCAAAATTATTATTATTATTATCTCTTTTGCATATTTTGCAGAGGAAGTAACTGAGATTTAGAGAAGTAAATTGCCCAAAGTCATGTATTGGAGCCCAAATTAAAACACAATATGTGCAACTCAAGGACTCAGACCCACTGCTCCTCTAAACCAGAGCCAATTATAAAATTATTTTTTCAGTGAGGGTCTTTTTACCTTTGCATCATTTCCAGGAACAATAAAGTTATTCTAAGTAATTAGTTATGATCCCTAAAAGACTGATAAGGCCAGTGTTGTAGGATCAAGGCAGAACTAGTCCCTTCTGTCCCACAAAGGGAACACTGGTACACTGTTGGTAGGTGTGTAAATTGGTGCAGCTACTGTAGAAAACAATAGGTGACTCTTAAAAAATTAAAAATAGAACTACCATGCATATGTGCCAAGCCACTTCAGTCGTGTCTGACTCTTTGCCACTCCATAGACTGTAACCCGCCAGGCTCCTCTGTCCATGGAATTCTCCAGGCAAGAACACTGGAGTGGGTTGCCGTGCCCTCCGGGGGAACTTCTTGACCCAGGGATCGAACCCCTTGTCTCCTGCATCGCCTGCAATGCTAAGAGATTCTTTACCACTGAGCCAACGGGGAAGCCCAGAACTCCCATATGATCCAGCAATCCCACTTCTGGTATACATCCAAAAGAATTGAAATCAAGATCTCAAAGAGATATCTGCGCTCCCTATGTTCACTGCAGCATTGCTCATAGTAATGAATAATGGAGACAACCTAAGTGCTCATCAATGGAAATAAAGAAGGGAATAAAGAGGAAATAAAGAAGATGTGGTGCATAAATATAATGGATATTATTCAGTCATGAGAAAGAAGAAAACCCTCCCATCTGTGACGGTATGGTTGCCTTGAAGGCATTATGCTAAGTGAAATAAGCCAAACAAAGACAAATACTACACAATATCACTTATATATGAAATCTAAAGACAGTCAAACTCATAAAAAATGTGGTTATGAGGGGCAGGGGAAAATAGAGAGAGATTAGGAAAAGGGTATAGACTTTCATCTGTAAGATGTATGAGGTCTGAGGATCTAGTGTATAACATGGTGACTATGGTTGATGACTCCGTATTATATCACTGAAATTTGCTTAGAAAGCAGAACTTTAATGTTCTCTTCAAAGAAGAAAATAAATCTGTGAGGTGACAGATGTGTTAATTAACTAGATGTGGGAATCCTTTCACAATGTATTTGCATATCAGATCACCATCATATACTTTTTTTTCACTTTTTATTTGTAATTGGGGTATAGCTGATGAACAGTGTTGTGATAGATTCAGGTGAACAGGGAAGAGACTCAGCCATACATATACATGGATCCAGTCTTCCCTAAACACCCCTCTCATATACATTTTCAACATCTTACAATTTTCTTTGTCAATTATACCTCAATAAGGTTTAAAAAGGGCTTCCCCAGTGGCTCTGTGGTAAAGAATCCTCCTGCAGTGCAGGAGATGCAGATGTGGGTTCACTCCCTAGGATGGGAAGATCCCCTGGAGGAGGGCATGGCAACCCACTCCCGTATTCTTGCCTGGAGAATTCCATGGACAGAGGAGCCTGGCGGGTTACTGTCCATAGGGTCGCAAAGAGTCGGACATGACTGAAGGGACTTAGCATGCGTTCAAGATTGAAAAAAATAAAGATTTTTTTTTAATTAACAATAAATAAAAAGAAGCCACACGTTTGACACCCTAATAAAATCCACTTCATCCTCTGTTTGGTGGTCTCCAGAGATGGGAGCCCAGTATGAGAAGAGTGTCCTTGCAGTTGACAAACCATATGAACACCCCAAAGGGAGACTCTGAAGGGAGAAACAGTGGAGAATGGCAATGGTTTGAAAAGTTATCACATCCTTCTCAGCATCCTCAGGCTCTGCTGGAACCTTCTTTCCTTTCTAGTGAGAAAACAGGCTCAATGAAGGAGCAGACATTTCCAATTAGTGCCCAAAATAAAGCCAGAAGAAACTCGAGAGAGCTTGTGAGATGATTGATTGCCTGCTCAGTATAGCATCTCCTGAGGCCCATTCTCCTCCTCCCCGGCCTCCCCACTGTTTCACAGAGGGAGGGGGAGCTCTCCTCATCACCCACATTTCCTAGGACTTCAGCCCAAACCAGGAGGAATAGTTTTACCTGGGAAGAGACACAGGAGCAATGGAATACCTTCCTGCTCCACAACCACCTCCTCTTCCAATAACTCCAGGCCCAGACAGTACATAGCTGATGAAAAGCGGAGAACGGCATGAGTGTAATTAAATTCCTTGAGCTGACACACACAGAGGCCCAGGTTGCACACTGAGCAACTTCATAGACCACAGTGTAAATGGCATCCCCTTGTGATGGGCAGTGTCTAATGTGCACAGCTGTATGTGGCAGCCCTGCCAACTATCCCCCAGGTTTTGCCAAGGCAAATAGTAAAACACAATACGGTACATCTGTTTTTTTCCCCCAAGGCAAAACAAGAATAGAAGACTTTGTTGTCCATAATTTTCTATAAGGATATTATCAAGTCTTCTCCTAAAGTAATTCAAATGCTCAAGACAATTAGGTGTCTTTCTTTCTGAAACAATAGAATGCTTATTTGTGTGTTTCCTTCCTTGTTACAAAATTACATGTACATCTGTTCACAAATATACATGTACATATGTTCACATAAACGGCAGTGAAAGAGTAAAGCAGTGAAAAAGGATTTATGCCAACTCTACAATTAGCACACATACTATAAATATTATATTTAAACTTAATTTTGAGCTTCCTAGAGGCCAAGGCAGGAAATTCCATGGACAGAGGAGCCTGGTGGGCTAAAGTCCATGGGGTCACAAAGAGTCGGATATGACTTAGCAGCTAATCAACATTACCCTGATTACCCTGTTGATTAGCTGCTAAGTCATATCCGACTCTTTGTGACCCCATGGACTTTAGCCCACCAGGCTCCTCTGTCCATGGAATTTCCCAAGGAAGAATACTGGAGTGGGTTGCCATTTCGTTCTCCAGAGGATCTTCACCATCTAGGGTCGAACCTGTATCTCCTGCACTAGCAGGCTGATTCTTTACCATCTGAGCCACCTGGGAAGCCCCCAGACAAGGTAATACAATTATATTATTCTTGCTGCTGCTGCTGCTAAGTCGCTTCAGTCGTGTCCGACTCTGTGCGACCCCATAGACAGTAGCCCACCAGGCTCCCCCATCCCTGGGATTCTCTAGGCAAGAATACTGGAGTGGGTTGCCATTTCCTTCTCCAATGCATGAAGGTGAAAAGTGAAAGTGAAGTCGCTCAGTCGTGTCCGACTCTTAGCGACCCCATGGACTGCAGCCTACCAGGCTCCTCCGTCCATGGGATTTTCCAGGCAAGAGTACTGGAGTGGGGTGCCATTGCCTTCTCCAGCTATATTATTCTTAGGTGGTGGATAAAAATATACCTGAAGTTTAGGAGACACACCTGTTTTCCTGAAGCTCAGTCCTTAAAGAAGCATGTCACTATGAAGCTAACTAGTTTTCCTATCTTGGCCAGGCAACAATGGCAAGACTGGGATGAGGGGGCAGAGCTTCAAAAGATACATGCAATGAAACCTACATGATGTAGTGGTTGAACTTGCAGGCACAGAAGCCAGTGGGCCAGGTTCAAATGCCAGCCAGCCTTGGGCCATCCACTTAACATGGCTCCAGTTTTCTTGCCTGTAAAATGGAGGTAACATACGCACATGATCTGCTGTGACAGTATATGGAGTATAATGATGGTGTGCTTAGCATAGCCTCTGGTTCATGGTAAGCCCTCAATATATTAGTTTTTATTACAGAAGCCTAAAACAGGAGCTGGAGCTTGTGGCTGGGATAAAATACCAGACTTACACCTAAGATGCCCAAAGAAGGAGGCATGAGGAAACAGGTTAGGGAGGCCAGGGTGAGGAACCTTCTGGAGAAATCCTGAAAGATGTCCAGCCTCTACGCCCTTGACCGGCTACAATGTTCAGGTTTCACCCTCTCAGGCAAGGCTTGGCAACCAGCAGGCGACGTTGAAAGAAATGACTATCAGGTTGATAATAGTTTTGTTGCAAATGCAGAAAGGACATGTATATATGGTGGGTTCTTGAATCACCCTTACATGGATGGTCAAGGCATCCAGTGTTCTTACAAGACTGGAGCCTCAAGCCACAGGACTCGTGTGTGTGTGTGTGTGTGTGTGTGTGTGTGTGTGTGGGTGTGTGGGTGTGTGGGTGTGTGGGTGTGTGTGTGTGTGTATGGTGGGTGGAGGGTGAGGGGATGGGCCGGTGCAGGTAGCAGGCACAGGATACACAGGAAACAAAGTCCTGGTCATGGATCAGCTGGCCTCTGGAAGGAAGGAGTGCTGAGTTTGAAATGTTGAGCCTCAGAGGAAGGCACAAGGCCACAGTGACCTTCAAAACGGCTCTATAAAAAGGGCTCTGTAAAAGCCTCTGACTAGAAGCAGAGGAAGGGGAAGTCAGAGCACTCCCACAGGCAGAGCTTTTCCAACTATTCATACTATGACCCGGTGAGAAATATATTTTACACGTGAATACATATAACTGAACAAAATTTCACAAAACAGTTCTAACTCTTACCATGCATGCTTCACTCTTATATTACCACTTCCATTTGCTTTCTTTAAAAAAAAAATTCTATTTTATTTCACAATTTCAAAAATGCTGCTTTAAGAGAAAAGATGGAAAAGGACCTTTTGCGAGGACCTCGGGCCCAAGACAGTGGGAAAGAAGGTTCTTTGGAACAGATACTGACTAAAGACAAAAGGTCTTGTGCCACAGTGTGGCTGCGAATGTTGGGCTGAAGAGGGGAAATCAGTGAGACCCCACTAGACTGGATCTTCTTTGAATCCCTCATGCCTTGCACACAATGGGCCTTTCAGTTCAGTTCAGTTCAGTCGCTCAGTCGTGTCCGACTCTTTGTGACCCCATGAATCGCAGCACGCCAGGACTCCCTGTCCATCACCAGCTCCCGGAGTTCACTCAGACTCGCGTCCATAGAGTCGGTGATGCCATCCAGCCATCTCATCCTCTGTCGTCCCCTTCTTCTCCTGCCCCCAATCCCTCCCAGCATCAGAGTTTTTCCAATGAGTCAACTCTTCACATGAGGTGGCCAAAGTACTGGAGTTTCAGCTTTAGCATCATTACTTCCAAAGAAATCCCAGGGCTGATCTCCTTCAGAATGGACTGGTTGGATCTCCTTGCAGTCCAAGGGACTCTCAAGAGTCTTCTCCAATACCACAGTTCAAAAGCATCAATTCTTCAGTGCTCAGCCTTCTTCACAGTCCAACTCCCACATCCATACATGACTACTGGAAAAACCATAGCCTTGACTAGGCGGACCTTAGTCGGCAAAGTAATGTCTCTGCTTTTGAATATGCTATCTAGGTTGCTCATAACTTTTCTTCCAAGGAGTAAGCGTCTTTTAATTTCTTGGCTGCAGTCACCATCTGCAGTGATTTTGGAGCCCCCCAAAAATAAAGTCTGACACTGTTTCCACTGTTTCCCCATCTATTTCCCATGAAGTGAAGGGACCGGATGCCATGATCTTCATTTTCTGAATGTTGAGCTTTAAGCCAACTTTTTCACTCTCCACTTTCACTTTCATCAAGAGGCTTTTTAGCTCCTCTTCACTTTCTGCCACAAGGGTGGTGTCATCTGCATATCTGAGGTGATTGATATTTCTCCCGGCAATCTTGATTCCAGCTTGTGTTTCTTCCAGTCCAGCGTTTCTCATGATGTACTCTGCATAGAAGTTAAATAAGCAGGGTGACAATATACAGCCTTGACGTACTCCTTTTCCTATTTGAAACCAGGAAGAGTTATTTTAACTGAACTTGACTTATCCTAATGGAAAGTAGCTGCCTCAAGTACGCAGCCTTCTCATGAGCTGACGTGACAGCTCAAGAGACTTGGAACAGCTGGAGGAATGGCGGGATGGCGTGTCCCACTATCTTCCTTAACCCTGTCCTTTCTCACCTGGGCTGACACAAGGGCCTTTGTATCGGGACGTCAGGTTTGCACCTGACATTCCTCTTGTAGGGCCTGGGGCTCTGGCCTTCTCTGAAGGTACTCCCCTCAGGTTGTCAGACCCCGGAGTTCCTGTCAGCTGAGAAGAGCTGAGGAGCTATTTTAAACAGTTCAAGCTACTAAATGAATTTTCTAGGAATGTTTCCTCATTGATTCCTTCTCCATTTCCTCTTTCTTCAGTAGAGAACTTCTTTCTCCCTTTTCCTCCCTCCGTGCCACTAGACTTCTCAAATAAAAAAGTTACAGGTCTTTTTCTACAAGCAAGTAAGTGCTCTGGCTGTTCCAGAATGCTAATGCTTACCGGAGAGAAGAAATATATATATATTTTTAATGAGACCATTGGAAAAGACTCTGATGCTGGGAGGGATTGGGGGCAGGAGTAGAAGGGGACGACCGAGGATGAGATGGCCGGATGGCATCACTGACTCGATGGATGCGAGTCTGAGTGAATTCCTGGAGTTGGTGATGGACAGGGAGGCCTGGCGTGCTGCGGTTCACGGGGTCGCAAGGAGTCAGACACGACTGAGCGACTGAACTGAACTGAACTGAACTGATAGGTTCTACCCCAGTGTGTGCAATTTCCGTTTTGAGTAAGACAGTTCCAGCTCCTCCTTCAGGCTTTTTCCTCGATGCTCCCAAAGTTCTTGAGCTTTAATCTTCCCTGAGTGCTCCCACGGGAGGAGGGGCCGCGGAGGACCACAGTTCTCACTGAAGGAAGGGCAGCAATAGGGCCTTGTGAAGGCACCTGTGCCTGGGGCAAGCGACTCAAATTTCCGACATGTCATTGCTTCTTCCGGGAAACTACCATAGTGGTCAGTGTCTTGCAGAGTTGTTACAGAGGAAACAATGTATGTAAAACGAAGCAGAGTGCAAGCCACATGGAGATACTGAAAAGTCATTAGTAGTTGTAGTAGTAGTAGCTGGAGTTTTGTCATCATCACAGTTATTACAAGTTTCTTCTTGAAAGTGAAAGTGTTAGTTGCTCAGTCCTGTACGACTCTTTGCGAGCCTATGGACTGTAGCCCACCAGGCTCCTCTGTCCATGGAATTCTCCAGGCAAGAATACTGAAGTGGGTAGCCATTTCCACCTCTAGAGGATCTTCCCAACCCAGGAATCAAACCCAGGTCTCCTGGCAGATTCTTCACTGTCTGAGCCACCGGGCTAGAGTACGGATGCTCAATTCACAATTAGCTTCTTAGATGACTCAAAGAAAGTTAGGCTTATTTTGACCAAAAGAAATAGGAAATGGATCATTAGTATTGTTGCTGTTAAGTATTTACGAGGCAGCCTTCTGCTCACATCACTATAATAGAGCATTGAACCCAGCGCCTATCCAATAGGAAGGTCTTTTTTTTAAATTATTTATTGGCATATAGTTGCTTTACAGTGTTGTGTTTATTCCTGCTGTACAGCAAAGTGAATCAGCCATATGTACACATATATTGTCTCTTTTTTTGTGTTTTTTTTTTTAAATAGCAACAAGGCTTTTATTTTTATTCAAATTATTTTTAAAACAATACTTTTTTCCTAGAAGGTGGCACATTTTCAACGATTGAAAACAAAATCTAATGACCCAATGATAATCTGCCTAGAAATACATACATACAATATTAATCTGACAATATTAAATCAGTGGTAATCACCATAGAACTGGGCTGTAAGTAGACTGTATACTATAACAGAAGAGTGTGGATAGCCCTTCTTTTTTGGCTTTCCTTCCCATTTAGGTCACCACAGAGCACTGAGTTTCCTGAGCTATACGTAGGAAGCTAGAGGACCCAGCTGTGAAGTGGTAGATTCTACATAATGATGTGAAATGAGTGGATCACTGGAAGTAGGGGTTTCCTTGGTACAACTGTGACATTTAGGCACAGATCTTTTCCGTTCTACTAGGTTAAAAGCCCTCTCACCCCATCTTAGGTCAAAGCATGTGTTTCATTTTGTTTTCAAATTGTCTCCCTTGCTCTGTTCCCTGCGCAAAGCAGGCTTTTGGCAGTTTGGTCAAATGGGTAAATACAAGTATTAAACAATCCTATGACGCCGCATCAGGTGCTCAGGTGATGTTTTAATGCATTCGTGGTGATGGATGGTAAGGAACAAGTGCTGGGAACCTTTTCAGAGGAAACTCCACTGCATGATATTCTCCAGCCCTGGGAGGAAGCAGTGGGTGTATCTTCTCGAGTCAGAGTTAGCAAGAGGCAAAGAGAGGAAGCTGGTGCCTGAGCGTGTCATAAGTGAACCTGGGTGAGTCAGTGTCTATTGTGAACAACTAGCTCCTTGGTAAGGGGCTCTCTGGGGAAGAGAGATTCATCAGGCCACACATTCTGAACAGCTAAAGAAGCATTCACTTTATGGGAGGATGTTAACCAAAACTCCAGAAAAATGATCTTGTGTAGGGAAAGCTTGTATCAGGAAAAGGGACTTTGTGCTCCACTTGAGGGCAGAGTCTTGGCTATACAGGTGCATCCGTCTGCTTCTCAGCTGGATTAGAACATTCTAAGTATTAAAATTAGTAGGTCTGCCTAAGTTAAGCAGAATAAACAAACCCAGGACAAGGATAAGACTTCTTCTCACTAATTTTCTTTTAATATTTAAATAATATTATTTGTTTATTTTTGGCTGCATCAGGTCTTAGTTGCAGCACGTGGGTTCTTCCTTGAGGCACACGGGCTTAGTTGCCCTGCAGTGTGCGGGATTATAGTTCCCTGACTTTGGATTGAACCCATGTCCCCTGCATTGGAAAGTGGATTCTTAACCACTGGGTCACCTAGGAAGTCCTCTCACTAATTTTCAACATCATCAAAGTTAGATCTCAGAGCCTAAGTGTCTAGTTGTTGACATCTTGCAACAAATCACAGATAAAAGAGCACCTTAATTGCTCTTCCACAAAACATGTTTCATTGGATTTAAGCAGCTCTGGACTTAAGAGAGAGCAGCCAGGTCAAGGTGAATGCTTCCTTCAGAATTCAATCACAGGGTTGATGAAAACATGTTGTAAACTGTATTTTTGCCATTATAAGGTGACCTTTTCTTTATGCTTTACAATTTAGTATTTCTTAAATCAGTATAGATTGGATATTTTATTTATACAGCTAATGCGTTTATTTTTCTCAGGAAAAAAAGAAAAAGCTGCCACTAAGCCAGTGAAATGTCAGGTTTGATGCTACCTTAGAGTTAGAGAAATAGGATGCTTCACTGTTTTTGTCTTGTGTGCAGCCCTTGAGTCACGAGCCCCCTCCTAAACAGCCCCATCCTCCCTTGGGTCCTGGAGTAACCCAGAGATACCTTGTCACAAGGACATATTAGGACAGCATGGTCACTGCCGCCCAGGAGCAGCTATATAATTTGCAGATCCAAGTGCAAAATGAAAATATGGGGACTGTCATTCAGAAATTGTAAGCATTCTACAGAGTGACAGCAGAACATTAAGCCAAGGGTGGGCCTTTCTGAGCCTAGGGCGCTGTGCAGCTTTCCCATCTCATGTGCACAAAGCCAGCCCATGCTGACCAAAGGAGCAGGCCATGCTGAGCCTCAGATGCCATAGGAGTCCTCATGCTCCCCAGAAGCCCCCCTCCCTGACACTTCAAGCTTTCCTCAGTCCCATTCCCAAATCTCCATCCCACCACATGTTCTACCACAACCTATCAATTCAGTGTGTGCTTGCTGAGTCGCTTCAGTCATGTCAGACTGTTTGTGACCCTATGGACTTAGCCCGCAGGCTCCTCTGTCCATGGGATCCTCCAGGCAAGAGTACTGGAGTGGGTTGCCATTTCCTTCTCCAGGGAACTCTTCCCAACCCAGGGATCAAACCATGTCTCCTATGTCTCCTGTATGGCAGGCAAATTCTTTACCACTAAGCCATCAAGGAAGCCCCTTATCAATTCTACACATGCCAAATTAACCCATTCTGTCTGGAGGGAGGGTGATAAGAGAGTCATGAGCAGGAGACCTCCCAGCCTGTACCTGGACAGCGTGGCCCCCACCCCAGCCAGTTTGGGCATCTTCTCATTGACTTCCCTTCTGTCCCCCTTTTCCTCCTTCTTATTGTCCAGGTGTCTTCTGCTGTAGAGTTAGCATCCCTGCCCCACTCTCCCAGGCCCTTCTTTCTCTCCATCCCACATTCAAATAACTTTATCCACAAACCACCACACAGCAGTAAACTCAATAAAGATTTTCAGCTTGATGATTGACCTATAGGTCAGAATTCTTCTCTGTGTGAGCTATAGCGCAGTCCGGTGTGTTACCAAGTTATTAAGCCAAGTTCTGAGTCAGACTTTGTGTATTTGGAACCTGGTACTGATGCCTGAGCTTTCTTCCACTGGCATTGGACTTGAATTTTCCCTCAAAATGATTACTGTTAAGTCATTGCCTGAACTCAAATTAATGAGTTCATAATCACATTTTTTTTCCTGGGATTGTGACTTAGAAATAGAAAACACTTTCAAAATCCATGGCTTTTTAGGAGAGAGAGTGCTAAGGAACTAAGAGTCTGAGATATGTAGGGAGCCAGTTTTGAACTGATTCCATTTTCCCCAACAGGCTTCATTCACTCTCCTGGGAGGGGGTCACTGACGGGGTGACAGGCAGTTCTACACCATGAGAGAGCCCAGTACCAAGAAGGATGTGCGATCCTATCAACTAATTGGTTGGCTTCATGAAAACTGTTGAGAGCAATCATTTTTTTGACAGCTCAAGTTTGACCAGGTATATTACATAGTTGAAGATAATTGGAACTGCAAATGTCATTAAAATCTAATATCTTACAAGGACTCCAGAGTTGAACTTTGAAAAATTATTAGTCATTGAAGAATTCTCTCATGATGCTGCCATGGCAAAATTTCCTTTTCTGAATATAATTTGTTATATGCTGAGTCTGCAGGCATTTCATTCCTTACAAGGTTCTGGACATGATTAAATGGGCAAACAAGTACAAAGTGCTTGGCACACCTCTTGGAACATAGTAAGCACTCAATAAATGTTAGCTGTTGTTGTTACCGGCTCCTTTATTTTGAAACTGACATTAATTGCTGTGACAACCAAAGTACATTGAATCATTCTACTGCTGTGCAAGGCACTCTCTTCACACAAGTGCTGATGCTTACATGTTAACTTAGTTTCTAGCTAAGCAAAGAGTCAGGTTTTTCGGTAGCTTTGGATTCAAAACCTAGGTTAACCACTTATGCTATGAACAGTGATTCTTTACCATCTGAGCCACCAGGGAAACCCCCTGAATGGTGATTCTTATCCAAGGGCAACTTTATCCCCAGAGCAACACTTGGCAATGTCTGGAGACATTTTCTGTTGTCACAACCCAGGGAGGTGCTATTGGCATTTAGCAGATAGAGGCCAAAATGAATGTGATAGTCATTTAATCATGTCCAATTCTTTGTGATCCCATGGACTATAGTCTACCAGGCTCCTCTGTCCATGGGATTCTCCAGGCAAGAATACTGGAGTGGGTTGCCATTCCATTCTCCAGGGGATCTTCCCAACCCAGGGATTGAACCCAGGTCTCCTGCATTGTAGGTAGATTCTTTACCAGCTGAGCCATCAGGGAAGTCCAATAGAGGCCAAGGATGTTTCTAAACAACCTGCAATGCACAGGGCAGTCCCTCCTCTCTCAAGAAAAAAATTATCTGGTCCCAAATTCCAGGAGTGTCACAGCTAAGGAACTCTGCTCTGTGAGAGACCTAGGTGGGATGTTGAATCTCACCGGGCCTCAGTTTTCTCATCTTCAGGAAGGAAAAGAAATAGCATCCTACTTGCAAGTTGCTAAAGCAAAAGAAAAAAGTCTAAATGAAAGTCCGTCAGTGGGATTCTGACATATAGTCACCTGACCTGGGCACCAGTGGTCATGGAAGAGGTGGTAGGTTCTGTCGGTTCCCGTGCAACAGGAGAGTTCATTCCCATAAATACCTGGGGGAAGAGAGAGTGTCTCAGAAACCATTGAGGCTTTTTATTACCAGGAGAAGGAAAATGTAACAAGAATATGCTCTTCTCCTTTTGTTTCTTCTTTGAGATGTTTGCTGCTAAGTCATTTCAGTCGTGTCCAACTCTGTGCGACCCCATAGACGGCAGCCCACCAGGCTCCCCCGTCCCTGGGATTCTCCAGGCAAGAACACTGGAGTGGGTTGCCATTTCCTTCTCCAATGCATGAAAGTGAAAAGTGAAAGTGAAGTCGCTCAGTCGTGTCTGACTCTTAGCAACCCCATGGACTGCAGCCTACCAGGCTCCTCTGTCCATGGGATTTTCCAGGCAAGAGTACAGGAGTGGGGTGCCATTGCCTTCTCCGCTTTGAGATGTTTAGAAGTGTCTATAACACTCCGTTGTACTACTGTTTCCATCCCTTCTCAAACACACACAGTCCAAGTTATGCAACCACGGTGAAATTGAAACAGCTTTTCAATTCTGCTAATTCACTCAGTTATCACTGACCCTGGGCTTCCCTGTTGGTTCAGTCAGTAAAGACTCTGCCTGCAGTGCAGGAGACCCAGGTTCCATCCTGGGTCGGGAAGATCCCCTGGAGAAGGGAATGGCAACCCACTCCAGTATTCTTGCCTGGAGAATCCCATGGGCAGAGAAGTCTGGTGAGCTGAGCCCCCATGAGTGATCTGCGTGACCCTGCCCCAGGTCATGTCCCCTCAGTCCTGAACATGCTATCTTCCTCCACCCTCACGATGAGCACACCTCCCTGTGACTTTTTTTTTTTTAAGATTTATCTGTCTGTCCTGGCTCTTCGTTGCTTTGCACAGGCTTTCTCTAGCGGAGCAGCTGAGCAGGGCCTGTTCTTTGTTGCAGAGCACAGGCTCTAGGGTGCATGGGCCCAGTAGCAGTGGCACACTGGCTCAGTTGCTCCAAGGCATGTGGAATCTTCCCAGACCAGGGACTGAACTCATGTTCCCTGCATTGGCAGGCAAATTCTTAAACACTCAACCACCAGGGAAGCCTGTTCCCTGTGACTTCTATCCTGCCATAGACTATTTCCTAACTTGAGGGTGCAGATATAATTGCTTCCTCTTTTACTGATGAAATGTCTCTGAAGGACAGAGCTCAGGCCTATTTGGTGACCTGATTGTGGATCTCTTGTTAGTGATGTCAGGCAACTGTGGTTCCCTGCAGGGAAGGCCTTCAGAAAATTCTCATGTGGGTAACTAACCAGGCCAAATGGGCAGGGTTTTCCTCAGGGAGGCAAATGATCCTTACTGCAAATCCTCTGAGGTCGCCTGAAGAAAACAAGGTATATCATCAGAAGTGCATAAGCCAGTGATAAGCCTTTATCAGAAGAGAATGCTGAGGGTGAAAGTTATTTACCATCTAATGTGCTGCTTCCCAGGGCTTCCCAGTTGGTGCCAGTGGTAAAGAACTCGCCTGCCAGTGCAGGAGACATAAGAGATTCAGTTTGATCCCTGGATCGGGAAGATCCCCTGGAGAATGGAACGGTAACCCACTCCAGTATTCTTGCCTGGAGAATCCCATGGACAGAGGAGCCTGGCAAGCTACAGTCCATAGGGTCGCAAAGAGTTGGACATGACTGAAGTGATTTAGCACCCACACACTTACTATTTCCAACCAAGGAATGGCTTTAACATAAGAGACACCATGCTCGGGCCTTATTTAGCATTTGCTCAGTAAAGGAGTATTGCCCAGTACCAAGCATGCTCAGGGCAACGTGCTGGGCACGGGACACGACAGTGAACAAGCCACGCCCCTGCTCTCTGGATGCTAGTGCTGAGCTGACCCAGGGTCCTCGTCATCCCTCCTACCCCGGGGCCTGGGGCTGTGAGTTATTTGCTGAATCCTCTCCGAGGAGCTGGTCCAACCTTACCTGAAACATCCTCTTCACATAATTCTATCAAAACGCCTCTTGGGTCCTTTAAGGACCAAATCTGTCTCCTCTGCAAAATCTGCCCTGGGTCATAAATATGCTTCACGCTCCCACAAAGTTTAGCTGTCTTCATCAGCCCTTATCTTCATATACATACTAAATGTAACCTACAAATTTATGTAAAATTTGGCTTCTTTATGTCATAAGTTTGGCACAAGGCATCACCACAGACCCTTGATAATCTGGGACTGGAAGGGTGGGGGAGGGACACTGAGCTAAGCCACTGGCTGGCTGTGGAGGGCCCAGGAGGACTAGCCTGGTTATAGATGGTACCCAGAGAGGGCAGCTGGGCAGCCCAAGTAGAGCGCACACAGGCCTGCTTCCCACTGCCTATTTTTGGCATATCCAGCAGGTAAATGAGACATAACAACTGGGGACCCAGACCATCTTTGAAAGTCAAGGTCAAACTTCTAGCAGCTGTCTTTGGGAGACCTGTTCACACATGCAAGACCTGGTCTATTGTCCTTAGATATGGGGTCAGGATTCAAACCTCCGCAAAGAACTGGGAAAAGCTATCTCTAGGAAAGTTGATTTGAATTGAGACCAGGAGAAAGAGGAAAGAATGATGTACTCATGCAAGAACAGGAAATGAGAACCTAGGGGAAAACTCAGTCCCAGAGGCTGTGGTGTGATGATTTAGTAGCTAAGCCATGTCCAGCTCTTTGTGACCCCCATGGACTATAGCCTTCCAGGCTCCTCTGTCCATGGGATTCTCCAGGCAAGAACACTGGAGTGGGTTACCATTTCCTTCTGCAGGGGATCTTCCCAAGCCAGGAATCGAACCCGTGTCTCCTGCATTGCAGGCAGATTCTTTGCCAACTGAGCTATGAGGGAAGCCCAGGCGGGTTTCCAATTAAGGTATGCCACAGCGGTGCCTGGGCTCCCTGGATCACGCCCGGGTCTCATTGGCAATGATAACTCTGTAGGCAGTAGCAGCAGGGATCAAGGAGAGACCAGGACAAGCACACAGTGATAGCAGGGCTGTGGAGCTCAAGTCTGGAAGTGACTTTTTCCCAGCTGGAGGGAAGAGGAGGACAATGCTGATGCAACCCCAGATCAGACGAGACGAGCCCAGAACAAAGCCCCCGTCAGAGACGTGGGTTCATGCTCTAGTGGATCTGTACTTCAGAGGACCTGGCTTCAAGGCTTTAAAAGAGCAGAGCTCAAGCTGGAAGAAAATAGCAGAGAGGCAACTGATTTGTACATCCTTAGATGTGCAGAGACAGAAATGTTGAACTTACGGGTTTGACATGCTTACATATCTCCTCTCCAAGACTGAAAGACTGTCAGGATTACAGGGCAGCACAGCTTCTCTGTGCTCTGCAAAACCCTATGTTTGTAATGGCTGGTGGTAATGATGGGGGAAATGGCCTTTATTAAATGACGCAGTCTGTAAGTTAAGAAGAAGCGCAGCTACAGATATATTCCTAAGCTTCCCTGAATCACTCATATATATGAAAGTAGCAAAGGGTGACACAACCCCCAACTATGTATGTGAGTTTGTTAGCTTGAGGGTATGTTAGATCACAGACTTTATTTCTCACACTCTAAAAAAGTTACACAAAGTAAAAGGGACGTAATGTGATCAGTGTGAAATCTTTGGGGACATCTCACCAAAGGCCAGGGAGCTGCTCTTGAGCCTGCATGGCCTTGGTCAGTACCATCGGTTTGGACAGCTCTGTTGAGAGTAGTTCAGGGATGCTGAAAGCCCCAAACAAATTCCCTTATGAGCTACTGCCAGTTTTACTTTCACAGAAATCCTCCTCGGCACACTGAAGAGAAATCAGAAATCCCTTCTGCTTGGAAATTTTAACTTATGCAGGACTTCCCTGGTGGTCCAGTGGTTGAGAATTTGCCTGCCAAAGCAGGGAACACAAGTTCCACCTCTGGTCCGGGAAGATCCCACATGGCATGTAGCAACTAAGCCTGTGCACCACAACTACTGAGCCTGGGTGCCTAGCGCCTGTGCTCTACACACAATGAGAAGCCCATGAACCTCAGGGAAGAGTAGCCCCTGCTCACTGCAACTAGAGAAAGCCCGTGTGCAGCAATGAAGACCCAATGCAACCATAAATAGATTTACAAAAAGAACTTACGCAAAGAGAAGTGAGGTCTGCCCTCTGTTGCCCATGATGGAAATCTCGGAGTCAGGTCTGAGCACAGAAGGGTAACTTAATATTTACATATGAAATCTAAGTGTTCTGTAGCTACAGAGGAGACCAGGCTCTCGAAGGCTTTACTCTTTACCATTCTTCCTCTCAAAAATAATCTTCCATAGAAACAGATGTTAGTTTCTTCTATCTACATCAAAGTTCGAGAGAAGGCAATTACTCAGATTATGCTTTAGATAAGCAGCGTTATTCTGTTCAGTTCTTCAAATAATCTATTTAAATCATAGCTAATTACTATTTAGCAAATTAAACTCATTGAGTATTTCAGAAATGTTCTATTTCACTGTCAGAATGAATGCTTTAGAGATCCCCTATGGTGAGGAGCATTCTTTTTTCATTATATAGAATATTATCTAGTTGGCCTGAATCCTCGACAAAGATTTTCTTTTCATATCCCTTAAAAAAACAAACAACACAAATCATTTGTGAAACTTCAGCTCTTTAAGTAGACATTTCTTCAGCACAAGAAATTTCTTAGGTAATGCAGAAAAACCTTGCCAGTATCTCTAGCTGTGGTTAGACCCTCAAACCACGTGTTAAGAGGTTAGGAGTGAAGAAGGCATGTTTATGGGAAGGTATCACCAGCTAGCTGGAATAAACTAGAATCAAGCATGGTGGTTTAGTTGCTAAGTCATATCTGACTCTGCGATCCCATGGACTGTAGCCCACCAGGGTCCTTTGTCCATGGAATTTCCCAAGCAAGATCACTGGAGTGGGTTGCCATGTCCTTCTCCAGGGAATCTTCCCAACTCAGGGACTGAACCTGCGGCTCCACCGTTGCAGGCAGGCTTCTGCACTGCAGGTGGATTCTTTACCCACTGAGCCACCCACCAGAGTGGCTACTTGGGCTGTGTGCTCCATAGTTGTTCAGCCATCCAGCCTCCCTCCAACCGAAAGGAACACTTAACTGAAGATTATACAGAGTCAATAATATGGATTCCTTGAGAAGAACTAAATCCACGTTACAGAATGAAATCTATTTATTAAAGAATTACTAAGTGTAAAGCAAACAAGCTACACACGCAATAGAGGCATCTGCAGTGGGGTTATGCCTACCAGGTCTGTTATGATACCAACAGCACTGGCCTTGGACCTACATGCTTCAGAGGGTCCCTCCCTGGCCATCTTCTAACCATATTCCCAGCCACAGCTCCCACCTCCTGTAGCAAGAAGTTCTTGGAACCAAAGGGCCTTTTCCCCTTGGAACCCAAGTCCTCCCTTCTGTGCAGTGCTTCAGGTTCTCAGGACCCTAGAATTTCCTGCTCAAATCTACATCCGTGACCTACACAGACCTCTACTCCATGTCCTACCCCCATGGGCAGATTGAGCCACCAGGGTGTGTGCTCAGAGGGCCGAGGAGCGACCAGTGGAGGGGGGCTGTCGACATGGGATGTGGACAAAATTTGGACATATAGCACAGTAAGAGGGGAGGCTGGAAGACGTATGTATATATATACACACACAAGGCCCCAGGGTACAGGGCAGGAACAGAACTGAGTCAGGCTGCAGGCTGAGAAACAGTGAGCCTGCTCTTTGTGTACTACAGAATCCTACACTTGAGCCTAATATTCCAGATAGTTACAAAGGTATATTTGTAAGATAGGAGGAGGGAACATATTTATTTAACAGTTTACCAGCCTGACAACTTCTAAATATTTAGACATATGGTGAGTGGGCCTCCATCTATATCCCTGTCCTGGGGCCCAGCAGTGTTGCAGAGTGGGAGTCCCTGGTGAAGTCTCCAGTGTTGGAGGGATCCCCTTTTTATAGCATCACTTAGGTCTGCACAACCTGCTAATCTACTTCCTGATCACGTCTCAGTCCCTCAGTTATACTGGACACAGAGAATTCTCAGTATGTACACCTGGGGTTGCTCAAAGTCCATCTTTGAAAGAAGGACCTTTGTCAGATATGTTCCTATAACTCTAGTTGTTTCACAGACCTGTGAAAGCTCCAGGAATTAGAGCAGGAACATTACCCAATAAATTTTCTTTGCCTTTTATGTCTACTTCATCTCCTCTTTTGAACCCATAGCTCTTGTGCTATCTCTAGCTACCTAACATCTCTGCTAGACAGGAGCTTTCTCACCCAAATCTGCATCTCCATAAATTGTCCTATTCTCCACTTCACCCACAACTTTGCCATAACGTTCCATTTCCTCACTGAAGATGATTTTATCCAAGTGAAAGAAAAAGGAGTCTGCAAATACTAATTCATACTACAGTGTGAGTGACTGATAGTTTCCTTTTCACCATTTCGACTGCAAAGACTATCTAAAAAAAAACTTTAGTTGAACAAAGTGAGTAATTTCAGCTATCTGCTCTTATAGACATATTTTAAGAACAACATAGATAAGAATGTTTGCTTTTTATTGAAATTTAAAATTCAATTTTTATCAGCAAAATTTATTAACATTGACAAAATATATTTTAATTTTATAAATTATCTGTTTATGATGAAGACCAATACAGTAAAATATCCCATATAGTAAATATCCCAGTAAAAGAAAATAAAGCAATTTAAACTTAATTATTTATTGGATCGATGGCACTGACTGGCAGAGGAGAAACTGACTTTCTCGATAGTGAACATTGCCCAAAGGATTCTATTGATGAACTATTTCCTCTAAGCCCCAGTTTAATTCTCACAGAGTATGACTTCAGAATTCACTAATTAAATTCAAATCATGCCTGGCTCTGCTCTTCAAGTCTGCATCAAGGTGATTTCAACCCAAGAGAGTTCATTTTAAATTTAGAGAGGGCTTGTTGGCAAACATGTGTTATGAAGGGGGATATTCCTCTTATAGTTTTATAATATAATACCCTGTCAGATATTTTTTTTAATGGAGTGAGGAAGAAAACGCTTTTATTCTTCAAACCACAATCAGGAGAATACCCCAGATGTGAAAATCAGAGCATCTTGGCATCGTGGTTTCTCCTTGGACTTGCGGAGGAAGTGATATTCTCACTTGGGATGCTTCTGTGAGAAAGTCTCCATCAGTCAGGAACAGGGAGACAAATGGTTCAGCTAATCAGTTATGAAACAAGATGGGCATTGGGAGAGCATGTCCCTGAGGCAGATAAGGGAGTCATCATCTGCCTTATCTGAGTCACATGGGGAAGGGTGGCTCTTGGCAGTAAGCCATTTTCGGGAACACAGAAGTGGAGGGGGATCTCTTAAGCATCGCTGTTTTCCAGGAGTGCAGGGCTCAGGAGAAGTTCCACATTGTCCATCCGCTTGTAGAAGTGTGCACTTTCTTAATGCACAACTGTCCCGTTTCATACCAATCCCTCCCTACTTGCTGAGAGCAACAGTGCACTCAGCCTCATCCCTCCCCTGCCTTGCTCTCCTTTCTCACACCAGGCTAACTTACTCAGCACCCCTGCCTGGAGTACTCCACCACCAGCCTTACTCA